>NC_059339.1:21607500-22217500 GCF_018350155.1 Leopardus geoffroyi | reverse complement strand
TACCAGCACTTGACATGTAATGTTTAGAAAATATTATGAGATCAGTCCATAAGAGGCAGAAACTTAGAACCTGTTAACTCCAGTAGATTGAGCCACAGAAGTTTCTGCGTTGGCAGAACTGAAGACACTGGCAAGCTGCTTAACCTCTCTGAGCCAATTTCTTTATTCATAAAAGGAAGAATAGCAACAGTCCCAATCTCAAAGAATGTGAGGATTGGGACACACAGTACTGAGCACAGTGCCTGGCACCCAATAAGCCCTTAGTAAATGGCAGTTGTTGTTAGTAGTAACATTAAGGCAACAATAGCCTGGAAGCCTCTCAGCTCAGCCAGCCAGCCATTCCCCTGCCATCTTTTTAATCTCAACTTGCCAGTGTTAATGGCATACATGCCATCATATTCAATCTCTTTTATAAGAAAAATCAATTCCCTATTTGCCCTATCACTCTTGGGAGTGCTGATGGCAGCAAAACATGTCACATTCCATTTCTCTTGTGGGCTGCGGTCCTTGGATGCCACCCATGCCAGCTGGCCTGTTAGCAAATGTGGCAGAAAGCCTGGATTAAGGAGGCTCAATTCTCATTGATAGAAACATGTTCTTCCTCATCTGTCAGAGCAGGTGGCCAATCTGGGCATGCTCCAGACAGATGAGTGGCTCACCACTTCACTGTCACATTGAGACTCAGCACTCCCAACTGCTCCTCGTTTAAAACAACAACAACAAGCAGGTTTAAGTCACAGTTAAGAATCCTGATCATTTACACCAACAAGAATAAAAGGTATTTTTCTGTTTTCTGTTCAGGTATAATTCTGACTATCCCAGAAGACCTATGGCTTTATCCCAGGTTGCCATCCTGGACTGCCAGGGCTTCGAATCTTAAGGAAAGTAGCTGAAATCAGACCTAGTCATTAGGTCAGGGAAAATTGGCCAAAGCCAAATTTCATCAAGTGGCAAGCACTGAGGGGCCTCGGGAAGCCCCAGGCTCGTTATTGTCATTCTCCTGGGGCAAAAGCAACAGAACAGAAACATCCAGCTACGTTTGCCTGACTCAATGCCTGGCTTCTTTGGACAAGAACTCTGATTTCTCAAGTTCAGAAGATGTCTGGGACTGTCTGGATTTGGGGAGAAAATAGTTTTCCCAAAGAAGGTATTCAACTTCAGATGCTGTTTTAGATGGTCCAGGATTCTGGAGATATACACAGATCAGGGCTTCAAAGACTGCGGAGTTGGTGGGAGGGAGGGAGAGGATGATAGGAGGACCATCAAGCCCACTTCACTCTTACCACAAAGATTTCCTGACATGGTCAAAAGATAATGACTACAGTCCTCAAGATGGTGTTAACTTCTGTCCCATCTTCAGAACACATTACCTGTAGCGTACTATGAATTAACATATTTAAATCCTTTGGTTGCATTGTGACCAGCACAATTATGCTGAAGTATATTGTTGTGTGTATGTTACAAAATTCATTTTACAATGTGATCAGTTATACCACAAATTTTGAAAAGTTTATGACAAAACAAGCATGAAATTAGAGTCCAAGTCCACCCACACATATCTGCCACCATCACCACTGAGCTGAGACAGCCCAGAAAGCCATCCCAAAGGCAGGGCTCAGCTGGGGTCTCCATGAAAGGCAGCCTGTGGCAGGAGACCATCAAACCTCCTGTGGTCCCTACAGAGGATCTAAGTAATTACATGGCTTCTTCCTATCACTCCCTGCCCCAAAGCAAAACCCCTAGCCACTCTGAGATATTTCATTTTCTCTAATGATGGGAAATCTTTCAGTAATCAAAAGTAAATGTGGAAAATTTCAAGAAACCTCAAGTCTATAAAAGCAGGCATCCTTGGCCTTGGCTGACAAGCAAGTTGATACCAAGTTTTTTTTAGCGCTTCGCCAAATGGATTGCTGTTTCCTCGGGCCTTGGGCACCCAAAAAGGGAACGAGGGCTCAGGCTATATTTATGGCTCTTTGCCTAGATATCTCTCCCAGTCCCCTCTTTTAAGCAAAGAGCCCCACTCTAATCATATTTTGTCCTCCAGAGCCAGACCTTGCCTATTTGGACCTGTTTTATGATAAGTAGGTACTTTTGGCTTTACTTTCTGTGCTTGTCCTTGGGCCTAAGAGGGAGAAACAGAACCTGCTTGTTCCCCCTCCCTTGCTTCTCTCATTCTGGTCTTTCTTCCACTTAGAAAATTTGAGTCAAGCTTCCATGTTCCTCATATATGGGCCTTTCAAGAAACCAACTTCCTTTTATACATCTCTGTGTACCAAGTTGATATGGAGAAGATCCTCACATACTCTCCCCAACTCTGGTTCTCCCCCTTTTCCTAATCCTATTGTGTCCACCTTCTATCCCTACCTTGTGAAATTTTTTATGGAGGAAGGTGCTCAAGATATATAGAGACATAAGAAAAATGGCTGTAAGAAATTTGAAAACTATATGCAGGTTACTACTATGAACTTGAGTCAAAATGTGGTGTTACAGGTCCAGTTACATAATTTGTGGACCCCAGTGCAAAATGAAAAGACAATGGCCCTTGTTCAAAAATTATTAAGAATTTCAAGATGGCTCAGGGTGCCTAGGTAGCTCAGTTGGGTAAAGCATCTGACTCTTGATTTCAGCTCAGGTCATGATCTCACAGTTTGTGAGTTTGAGCCCCATGTTGGGCTCTACACTGACAGCACAGAGCCTGCTTGGGATTCTCTCCCTCTCTCTCTGTCCCTCCCCCCACAAAAATAAATAAATAAATAAACATTTTTTTTTTTAAAGAATTTCAAGATGGCAGCAGCAGAGCATTAAGCCAATGTGAGGCCCTTCTGAGCACAGGACTCTTCTAAGTATGGGGTCCTAAATATGCATGCAGGCCCCATGCCCAGGAATCTGGTTCTGGTGGTATATCTCTCTCAAATACCCTTTGGTTAACAGCCTGAAACACATCCATGCCACTCAGTCTGCCAATTCTGGCCAGCATTTGGTATATCAATATTATAATATGTACTAGTAATTATCATTTATTAGTGCTAAGAATGGAACTAAGCCCTCTGCCTGTTAACTCAGTTAATACTCAGAATATTCTAGTAATTACAGAGGAGGAAAACCTGAGTCCCTCATCTTGTAGGTGGTCTTCTACTCAGATTTCTAACCAAAACCCCATCCTCTAAATGACAGATCTCTTTCAGCCTGGAAATCAGTGGGACCCATGGTGGTGGATAAATAACAGAGGTAAGAGTTTTATAGGCATTCAAACCAGGAGATTTTCACATAATAGAATAACTTTCATTTAAGAAAAAACCTTTAGTTCGTGCCAGGTGCTGTGCTCTGCAGTTTACACCATCATCTAATTTGACACCTTTCTGGTGTGAGTTTTATTCCCTAGCCCTAGTGCAAAAAGTTCCTTAAGTCTTTATCTCTCTATAGGTCGTTTAATACTGCCCTGAGTCAGCTTGCCCACATACAGCCCCACCCCAGCCATGGGCTCTTTGTAATGTCAGAAAACAGGCCCCACATGGAGGCTTCTCTGCCTTCTCATGACATTATGGCTGAGGACTTCTTTTCCTTCTGGTATCCAGGGACACTGGCCCTTACCTCAGTTCCTCAGACATACACCTGGACCTTCCCCTTCTTCACTGCCAGTGGTTTATTTCAGTTCCCCCCAAAAAGAAGCAATGCAAGGACAAGCAAGACCCAGGTCACTTCCATGTTTGAACATGTTCCAAATCCTGTCCCCCTTCTGATTTCAAATTTTCCATGGCCTTGAAACATTAAACACTAAGGGGATGGGGGTATAGGCAGAAATTCCAGCCTCCTTTTGCTAGGGCTCAGCTGCAGAAAGGAACTACTGACATTAGAGGGTATTTTTTTTTGTTGTTGTTGTTGTTGTTTTTTCAGTAACTTGCCACATTATATCAGATTAAGAAATTTTGGCTGAAAGGAGAAGTCACTGATCTCAGGTCCTATAGATAAGAAATGGCAGGGCTGGGGATTTGAAGCTGTTGACTCTAACCTTCAACTGTGGACTCCCTACCCCAGCATTAGAGTCACCATGAGAAAGCTCATTAAAACTTCCCAGGCCACACACTGGCCTACAGAATGAGAAACTGAGAACAGTCTGCATTTTTTAACATCCTGTGTGTTACCTAGAAGCTTTGGGAATTTTGACTTAAAATTCCAGCCAACTTCACAATATTAACTGTGGCAGACAAACTCTAAGGTGCCCCCACTATGATCAGTGCCTTCTGGCGTTCACACCTGTCTTAGCTCAGGATGCCATAAGAAAATACCATAGACTGGATGGTCTACTCAACAAAAACTTATTCTCTCACAGTTGAGAGGAAGTCTGAGATCAGGATGACCTGCCAATTTGGTTTGTAGTGAGGGCTCTCCTCCTGGCTTGCAGATGACTACCTTTTTGCAACAGCCTCACATGGCCTTTCCTCAATGTCTGTGTGAGAGGACAGAGTGAGATCTTTGGTGCCTCCTCTTATTTCTTCTGTAGAGGTCCCATCTCCAAATACAGCCATGCCGGGGGTTAAGGCTTCCACACGATTCTGTTCATAACACACAACATTCAGTTCATAACAACACCTTTGAGCAATCCATTCGGCTTCAGTTGGACTTCCCCCTGAAGCGGGACTTGTGATTTGCTTCTAACCAATAGCATCTGGCAAAAGTGATGGGATGTCCCTCTGTGATTTCATTGCATTATATAAAACCCATCTTGCTAGCAAAATTGCTCTACCGGCTCTTCTTGCTGATTTGTTGAAGTAAGTGGCCATGTTGGAAAAGCCCACATGGCAAAAATTACAGACAGCCTCTAGGAGCAAAGGGTGGCCTCCAGACAAAGGAAGAAGCTGGGGCCCTCGATCTTACAGCCTTGAATTCTGTTAACAACCTTAGTGACCTTGTGAACAGGTTTTTCCCCATTCATGCCTCTTGATGAGAATGAAGTGTGGCCAACACTTTGGCTGGTGCCTTGTGAGTCCTTGAGAAGAGGAGTCAGCCAAGCTATGCCAGGATTCTCAACCCATAGAAACCGTGAGGTAATAAATGTGTGCTGCTCTAAGTCCCTAACTCATTTGTTACACAGCAATGGAAAGAAAGCTAATACATTAGAAAACATCACAGTCTCCACTAACAGGGCTCCCTCTTTTTTTTCACTTCTACCTAGAAGAGCTTGTGTACCTACTGAGCATGACAAAGAACACATGCCAAATTGTCTATTAAAAAATTTTTTTTAATTTCTTGATTATGCAAAGTAATAGATATTCATTGTAGTACATCTGGAGGCACACCAAAAAGAAAATAAAAATTACCAGGAATAATTTCCTCCCACTCCCTCAGATAACCACAGATAACATATTGGCAAACAGCCTCCCCCAACTTGGTTCTATGCAGAGAGACCAGATAAAGTTACGAACAGAGAACACTCTGTACGGACTGTTTTGTAGCTTGTCCTTTCCACAGTGTCAGCCCACATTTTCTAAAGAATTTGAAGCATTGGAGGGGTGAACTTGTTCTTGGTATTTTGGGAGATTGCCAGACCCCACTTTTAATGACCTCAGGTTTTTCCCAGGCTGGGCTTTGGCAAAGGGGACTCATAAAGAGAAAAGTGAGGCCAGAGAATGGGTGACATGCCCAAAGCCAGATAGCCTGTTGTCATCCAGAAATTTCTCCCCCCTTCAAATGCCTCATAACATTGTAGTTGAGCTGTTATATCCCCAAATCTGTTACTCTAGAAAATCTTGGGAGAGTTCGGTTCGTGTAATCCACAACCTAACCTCTACCAAGAGGGGTGCTCAGAGGGGCTTGGAATAGAGACAGCCAGCACCCCTCTCCTGAGACCTGGCCAGCCCACCATTCATGAGGTCTGATTATCCCCTGGTCCCCAGAGCAGCTAAAACGACCCCTGGTGCACCATTTCAGAACTTTTAGGGTTTGATCTTTTGAATGTGAGAGGGAAGGTAGTAAGGAAGGAGATGAGAAAAGGAAGGCAAGAATCATTTATCCAGTAAATTTATCACACTTCTGGAAGTCCAGGCCTTAAGCTAGGTACTGAAGCCATGGAGATAAGTACCACAAGGTCCCAACCCTAAACAATACTCCTATATTTGAATGTGATACAACAAACAGGTGTTATTCCTGCAATTAAAAAAAAAAAAGTTTAGCAAATATATTTTTTTAAGATTTATTTATTTATGGGAGAGTGCAAACCGGGGAGGGGCAGAGAGAGGGAGACAGGAGATTCAAAGCAGATTCCATGCTGACAAGCTGACAGCAACCAGACTGATGTGGGGCTCAAACCCACACACTACAAGATCGTGACGTGAAGTCGGACCCTCAATTGACTGAGCCACCCAGGTGCCCCAGTAAAGATATTTTTAAGAATGCCTGAGTTAGTTTAGGGGCGCCTGGGTGGCTCAGTCGGTAAGCATCCAACTTCAGCTCAGGTCATGATCTCATGGTTCATGGGTTCGAACCCCATGTCAGGCTCTGTGCTGACAGTTCAGAGCCTGGGGCCTGCTTCAGATTTTGTGTCTCCCTCGCTCTCTGCTCCTCCCCCATTCATACTCTGTCTCTCTCTCAAAAATAAATAAACATTAAAAAAATTTTTTTAAATAATAAAAAGAAATAAATTTTAAAAAAGAATGCCTGAGTTAGTTTAACATTTATAATTGTGTGATTATTCCAGTTGTTTATTATTATGTAACAAACCACCCCAAAACTTCATAGTATAAAATAACAACCATTTAATATACTCATGATTCTATAGGGTCAGAATTGCACAGAATATAGGATGGATGATTCATCTCTGTGCTTAGATATCTGGGACACCAACTGGAGTGCCTAATATGGCTATAGATGGCTGAAACAGCTCACCTAGGGCCACCTGTCTGGGGCCTCAGTTGTTCTCTGTGATGTATCTTCTAGGTCAGGAATGACCAAGATGGCTCCCTCATGTCGATGCATGGCACCTGAGCTGAGAACAGTTGGCTAGCTGGAGGCAGGTTGGGTTACTTTCTGTGACGCTGCCTTTCCACATGACTAGCTTGGGCTTCGCCTCAGCATGGCAGTCTCAGGATAGTCAGACTTCTATGTGGTTACGTGGCTTCCCCCAGAGCAAGAATTCCAAGAAAGAGGAGATCCTGTAATCAAAACAGAAGCCACAGTGCCAAAGTCACATACCATTACTTCTATTTTATTTTCTGTTCATTAGAAACAAATCACCAAGTCTAGCCCACACTTAAGGGAAAGAGAACTAAGTTCTATCTCTTGAAGAGAGGAGTATTAAAGAATTTGTTATTGTTGTTGTTATTTTTTAAGTAGGCTCCACGCCCAGTGCAGAGACCAATGCAAGGTTTGAACTCTTAACCCCGAGATCAAGACCTGAGCTGAGATCAAGAGTCACTGACTCTTGGGGCGCCTGGGTGGCTTGGTCGGTTAAGCGTCCGACTTCGGCTCCGGTCATGATCTCACGGTCCGTGATTTCAAGCCCCACGTCGGGCTCTGTGCTGACAGCTCAGAGCCTGGAGCCTGTTTCAGATTCTGTGTCTCCCTCTCTCTCTGCTCCTCCCCTGTTCATGCTCTGTCTCTCTCTGTCTCAAAAATAAATAAACGTTTAAAAAAAAATTTTTTTTTAATAAAAAAAAAAAAAAAAAAGGAGTCACTGACTCTTGATCACTTAACCAACTCAGTCACTTCACCAACTGAGCCACCCATGTGCCCCAGGAGTATTAAATAATTTATGGACGTATTTCTTCAAAAGCACCACATCAGCCATATATTTCACTACATCCTGGGCATTAGACAGGCACCCCCTCCAATCCTCTGCTCTCTTGGAACCAGTTCAAATCTCCAGCCTTGTGTCATAATGAGCAGTGTGGCTGATATCCTTTTCCCCCTGGTCTCTCCCAAACACTCCTGCCCTTCTCTTCTATCCACAAGAACTTAACAGTATATATTTTCCCATCCTTTAAACAGTCCCCTCTTAAATGAATTCTGACACCAATTGTTAAAATAATAAAAATTCTGTTTCTTACATGAAACTTTGTATGGAAGAAATTATTCTGAAAGGAAAGTTCCTCTCCAGCCATACTGTTAAGCAAATGTGAGGACAAAAGATATCTGAAGACAGGCAGGGACTCTGAAACTTTCTCTTATACACTCCCTCTGAAGAAAAACACTTGAGAAAGTACTCCAAAACTGATAAAGGAGTCCAGGGAAAAGACTAGCAGGAAAAAAAAAAAAAAAAAAAAACAACAGGTGCCTTCGTAGCTCAGTCTTTAAGCATCTGACTTTTGCCGTTATGTTCTCACAGTCCGTGAGTTCAAGTCCCGCATTGGGTGAGCTCCAGCCCTGCTTCAGGTAAGCACCAGCTCCGATTCAAGTAAGCCCCCCTTCTCTCTCTCTCCTCACTCTCTCTGCCCCTCACTCACTTCTGCCCTCTCTCTCTCTCAAAAAGAAAGAAAGAAAGAAAGAAAGAAAGAGAAAGAAAGAAAGAAGAAAGAAAGAAAGAAAGAAAGAAAGAAAGAAACAAGAACAGTGGAACTAAAGCAAGAAAATGTTTGAAAAAAATCCAACCTAACAGCTATTCACCAGACTTACAATACAATCTGTCAAAACCAGAATTGGATATTAGCTGTCTTTGGGACAAAAACTGTAGGAAAGAAATAGATGTCATTGTGCAAATTAAGTAAAAATCTGAAAATCCTTAAAACTGAAGATAAGAGCTTCTGGGTGGCTCAGTTAAGCGTCCTACTTCGGCACCGGTCATGCTCTTGTAGCTGGTAGGTTCAAGCCCTGCATCTGGTTCTGTGCTGACAGCTTAGAGCCTGGAGCCTTTTCAGTCTGTGCCTCCATCTCTCTGCCCTTCCCCTACTCACACTCTCTCTCTCTCCCTCTCTCTCTCTCAAAAATAAACATTAAAAAAAAATTTTTTTTTAAGTGAAGTGAAGATACAAGACTCTCTGCCAAAAAAGGAGGATGTAGTTAAGAAAATCGGTGGAAGGAGCACCTGGGAGTTCCAGTTCAAGCCCCGCATTGGGCTCTGTGCTGACAGCTCAGATCCTAGAACCTGCTTCGGATTCTGTGTCTCCCTCTTTTTCTCTGTCCCTCCCCTGCTCACACTCTCTCTCTGTCTCTCTCTCTCTCTCAAAAATAAATAAACATTAAAAAAAGTTGGTGGAGGGAGGTGGGGTGAGGAGTGAGATACAAGCTACACTGGAAAATCATGGTCAGGCTAAAATGCACATGATTTTGGACAAATGATTGTGATTTAAACAGTGAGAAACAAAAATCACCAAATAGTCTAAAACAAAGCTGACTTCATTGCCTTCCTGGCACAGGAGAGCCATGCCACTCAAATGCAAGTTCCACAGGTCTCTCTGAGTGAAAACTGAAGTAAATAAAAGGGCAGGAAAAAAGAATGCATCAAATAAGGCGAGATTCTGATTTATGGTCTAGCTGGTTCACAAAGCAGATTGTCAAACCATGTTTGCACATGGTCACCCTTAAATTCGGTATCACGGATAGAAGGAATCTGATTTCAAATAAGTCCAAAACGTTACAAGATTCCCCTGGGTCTCAGGTCATTCAGCAAGGTGCTTGAATGTACATGTTTGAAGCATAGCAAAGTGCTGTTTGTTTGTTTGTTTTTTAACAAGTATGAAACTGCCCATCCCTTATTGGACAAAAAAAAAAAATGGATAGAGAAGTAAGATTAATATTCTGAATTCACGATTGACTTTGTTGAGTTTAAACTAGCAGGAATAAGTATTTTCACAGGATGTCTTTTTTTTTTTTTTAATCTCTACAAGCAATCTGTCACTTTTATTGGACCTTTTCTTGGATCAGCCTTTCTCAATTGCTTTCTTCTAATGGGTTCAGGTTTAAATCCTTATCCTGTTCAATAAATCTTTTTTAAAGTGTATGTGTGTGTTTACTGTCTACTTAGCCATGACAGTTGTCTTCTGATTTTCATTTGGCAGGTGACAAGGTTTTATTACATGGAAATTTAAAGTTATAGCTATTAAGTAAACAAAGTTTAATCAAAAACACAAGGTTCCCTAGGAATGCAAGCTGGTGCAGCCACTCTAGAAAACAGTATGGAGGTTCCTCAAAAAACTAAAAATAGAACTACCCTATGACCCAGCAATTGCACTACTAGGCATTTATCCAAGGGATACAGGTGTGCTGTTTCGAAGGGACACATGCACCCCCATGTTTATAGCAGCACTATCAGCAATAGCCAAAGTATGGAAAGAGCCCAAATGTCCATCGATGGATGAATGGATAAAGAAGATGTGGTATATATATACAATGGAGTATTACTCGGCAATCAAAAAGAATGAAATACTGCCATTTGCAACTACGTGGATGGAACTAGAGGGTATGATGCTAAGCGAAATTAGTCAGAGAAAGACAAAAATCATATGACTTCACTCATTTGAGGACTTTAAGAGAAAAAACAGATGAACATAAGGGAAGGGAAACAAAAATAATATAAAAGCAGGGAGGGGGACAAAACAGAAGAGACTCATAAATATGGAGAACAAACTGAGGGTTACTGGAGGGGTTGTGGGGGGGGGGATGGGATAAATTGGTAAAGGGCATTAAGGAATCTACTCCTGAAATCATTGTTACACTGTATGCTAACTAACTTGGATGTAAATTTAAAAAATTAAAAAATTAAATTAAAAAATTAAAATAATAACAAAAAAATAAAAGTGAAAAAAAAAAAAACCCACACCGTTCCCATCCTTACTATTTCACAATCTCTTTTTAGCTATAGAAGGGAGGCACCAGGGTGGCTCAGTCAATTAAGTGTCTAATTCTCGATCTCAGTCAGTTCAGGTCTTGATCTCATAGTTGTGAGTTCAAGCCCCACACTGGGCTCTGCACTGGCCATGAAGTCTACTGAAAGAAAGAAAGAAAGAAAGAAAGGAGAATTTGAGGGAGGCAAAGGGAGACTCTGGTTTCACTTCTGTTCTTTTTCTTCTATTAAATTCTAGTAAGATAAATTAAATGTTTTATTTTAATTTTTTTTTTTTTTTTAACGTTTATTCATTCTTGAGACAGAGAGAGACGCAGCATGAACGGGGGAGGGGCAGAGAGAGAGGGAAACACAGAATCGGAAGCAGGGTCCCAGCTCTGAGCCATCAGCCCAGAGCCCGATGCGGGGCTCGAACTCGCGGACCGCGAGATCGTGACCTGAGCCGAAGTCTGACGCCCAACCGACTGAGCCACCCAGGCGCCCCTAAATGTTTTATTTTAAAAAGCTGAGACTCCATATGTCATGGTGATGAAATTAATGATGATTTTTTATTTTCATCTGTATGTGTTTGTATTTCTGTAATTTTCTTTAAACATTTAACCACAGATGATCCTGACTGGCTAAGTCAGTAGAACATGTGACTCTTGATCTAGGGGTTCTAAGTTTGAGCACCACTTTGGGCATAGAGCCTACTAAAACAAAACAACAACAACAACAAAATTCACTCCACCCTAAAAATAAGTTATGTTTTAAAAGAATAATTACAGGGGCACCTGGGTGGCTCAGTCAGTTAAGCAGCTGACTCTTGATTTCAGCTCAGGTCATGATCTCACGGTTTGTGAGTTTGAGCCCGACATCGGGTTCTGCTCTTACAGCGCAGAGCCTGCTTGGGATTCTCTCTCCCCTCTCTCTCTCTCTCTGCCCCTCCCCTGCTCTCTCTCTGTCTCTCAAAAATAAAGAAATGTTTAAAAAGTTAATAATTATAAAAGAAAAATAAATAAAAATTTAATCACAAATATGCATTATTTTTGAATCATAAAATGTTATTTTATAAAAAAATTCAAATACATATTTTAATGGATGCTCATGACAACTTTAACCTTAAAAATAAAACTGCCAGTTATTTCACCAGCAAAAATTGGCTTATTCAGGAAGGCAGGGAATTGCAATCGGGGACAAACAAGCTATGGCAAAACCATAAAGGCAAGTCCACAGAACAAAGAAGAGGAATGCTTTGTTATTGAGAAAAGGGGGAGATTGGAGGGACTCTTATAAACAAAAAGCCCATTGGGGTGCCTGGGTGGCTCATCTGGTTAAACTAGTGACTTGGGCTCAGGTCACGATCTCACAGTTCGTCAGTTCAAGCCCCGCGTCAGGCTCTGGGCTGACAGCTCAGAGCCTGGAGCCTGCTTTGGATTCTGTGTCTCTGTCTCTCTCTGACCCTCCCCTGCTTGTCTGTCTCAAAAATAAATAAACATTTTTAATAAATAAATAAACAAACAGTCCATTGGCGTAAACTGGGAGTTTGAAGTATAGTGGCTTTTCATTGGCTGAGCTGTGACAGTCTCTCCTTGACTAAGCTGTTGCCAGGGGAGGAAGAAAGCCTTCCTCCTGCTGGGATAGTAAAGAAGTATCCACATGCAAGGTGTGTCTCTTCCTGTAGGGTCTGCAATTGAGAAGTGATAGGGCTTGAGAGTGCTCCCTGTCAGCTTCCTGACTTCATTCTTTTTTTTTTTTTTTTTTTTTTTAACATTCATTTTATTTTTGAGAGACAGAGAGAAAAGAGCATGAGCCAGGTAGGGGCAGAGAGAGACAGAGACACAGAATCCAAAGCAGGCTCCAGGCTCTGAGCTGTCAGCACAGAGTCCGATGCGGGGCTGAACTCACAAACTGTGGGGTCATGACCTGAGCCAAAGTCAGATGCTTAATCGACTGAGCCACCCAAGCACCTCCCTGACTTCATTCTACATGAGGTTTCCTTTTATTAATTTCCACACAGCATCGTTCATAATAACAAAAAGTGGCAAGCAATGGAAAGCTCTGTCAACAAGGGAAGAGAGTGGTTAAAGTATTGTATCCTCATAAGTGATGATATAGCTATTAAAAATATTGAGGTAGTTTTACATGAAGGGACTTGGAAAAATATTAAAGAAAGCAAATCGCAGAAAAAATATAGTTTCATGTCTGTGTGGCATAGAGAGCAAGATGGAGTCACTCATGTCAAGCAGTAACTCATGTTAAGCAGTGACATAAGCAGCCAAGCGTGTTGCAAGTAAGACCAGATATCACTGAAACCAGCATAGTCTGGTGGCACTCAGACAACCAGCAAAGCCAAGAAAGCCTGGAAAAAGCAAGAGCTGATAATCACTAGAACCAGAAATCGTCTATAAAGACCCAGGGCTGATTAAACTCCTTTAAGAAGGGAGGACTTTTGGGGCACAGGCCAAGTCATGATCTCAGGTCATGATCTCATGGTTTGTGGATGCAAGCCCCGTGTTGGGCTCTGTGCTGACACCTCAGAGCCTGGAGGCTGCTTCAAATTCTGTGTCTCCCTCTCTCTCTGTCTCTCCCCTGCTCACACTCTGTCTCTCTCTCAAAAATAAACAAACATTAAAAAAAAAAAAAAAGAAGGAGGGAGGACTTTTGTAGCCAACTGTCAGATTCTCTAGATGCTGAACCTTCCATGTCTGACTGCATTTGAAAGGCAACTTCCGTCAAACCTTCCTCTTGGGGTGCCTGGGTGGCTCAGTCCATTAAGCAGCAAACTCTTGGTTTTGGCTCAGGTCATGATCTTGCAGTTTGTGAGTTTGAGCCCTGCATCGGGCTCTGCACAGAGCTTGCTTCAGATTCTCTCTCTCTCTCTCTCTCTCTCTCTCTCTGCCCCTCCCGTGCTCATGCTCTCTCTCTCAAAATACAGTAAAAATAAAATAAAATAAAAAGCTTCCTCTCAATTGATCTCTGAACATAATAGAGATCCTCCACTGCTTCAACATAAACAATAACACCCTAGAACAGACCTGGACCAGACTGAGTCCTCATTTCAACTGCAGGCTCACTGACCGATTTGGTATTCAGTTCATTAACTTCTTACCCCTTATTGTATCTTGTTGTGCTGGCTTGTATTGTGCCTTGCTTTGTGTGACATGTGTGAAGCCAAGGTAAATGCCTACTGAAATGTCATTGAGTTTGGAATCCTGGTTAACAATTACGTTAACCTTGCTTGACCCCTAAATGCAAACTGGTACTCAAGTGGAAAAAAATGATCTGATTTAGGAAAACTAGGTGGACTTACTAAAGAAGGTACAGTATATCTTAAGAGCACATATACTGAACTGTATGAAATGTGAGATCTTTTAGGGGTAATTTTGACAATAATAAAATTTTACATTATGAACTGACTTTAGAAGCCATCACTAAACACCATGTTAGGACGTAACTTCACTCCTTATGTGTGGATGAGAAATTAACATCTGATAACTGATGTTAACTTTAGTTAACAGTCGCTGGGAGACAGACTGTTACTTTGGTTTTTTTTTAAGAATTTTTTTTAAACATGTATTCATTTTTGAGAGACACAGGGTGAGTGGGGGAAGGGCATAGAGAGAGGGGGGAGACAGAATCCAAAGCAGACTCCAGGCTCTGAGCTGTCAGCACAGAGCCAGACGTGGGGCTTGAACCCATTGACCCTGAGATCATGACCTGAGCTGAAGTCAGACGTTCAACCGACTGAGCCACCCAGGAGCCCCCAGACTGTTACTTTTAATACTTACCCACATAGAGTTCTATATTTTGGATTTGTTAAGTTTATTCATAATTTATCACTTTCAAAAATTATAAAGATTTATAAGTCTTTATATAATGCACATTATCTTTCTCCATTAATATATATTCTTATAATACTATTTTTAATGGTTGCATTTAGTTGGACATTTAAGTCTTCTAGTTTTTTATAATGATAAACACTCTCATACATAAACCTTTGTTTATTTTTCCATTTATTCTTTTATGAATTCATCCCAGGGGCGGGGGGGGGGGGTGGGGAGTGGGGAAAGGATATGCATTGTTTAGTAACATATTTGTGAGGATAAAGTAAAATAATGCTGAAAAGAACCTCACTTCTATAATTTTTGCCACTGGGCTTGGACCCAGGTCTGAAAATCCCTGAAGGTTAAACAAACATCTGGGCCCCATTTCAGTTGCCACAGACTAGGCTTGTCCCTGAATGGTACATGGACCCTGACCCTGACACTGACTCTGAGCTCAGGAAATTCAGCCTTTTTTTTCTTTTGAAGTTTATTTATTTATTTTGAGAGAGAGAGAGAGAGAGCTTGAGCAGAGGAGAGGCAGAGAGAGAGAGGGAGAGAATCCCAAGCATGAGACTCCATCCCAGGAACCACTAGATCATGACCTGAGCCTAAATCAAAAGTCTGACGCATAACTGACTGAACCACCCAGGTGCCCCCAGGGAACTCACGTCTTGAGGGGAAAACTGACAGAAATAGTTACAAAATAATGCAACTCATGTCAAAATGAAAGTGCAGTGTCAGAAGTGGGCTACACTTCTCAAACTTTAACAGGCACATGCATCACCTAGAGATCATTTAAAAGGCAGACCCCTGATTCAGTAGGTCTCCTGGAATAGAGTCTGAGATTTTGCATTTCTACCAATTTCCAGATGATGCCAAAAGTGTGGTCATTTGCACACCACACTTTTGGTAGCAAGCGTACAAATAGAAGATAAACAGAGCTTTCCAGATGCCTGAACAGAATTTTGAAAGATGAATATGAATTGCCCAGTGAGTTAAGGAGGGAAAAGTTACTTTGATGAGGTGTGGGACCCAAGGAATTTAACAAAAATCCCCCACCCCTGGACAAGCAGAGCAAGACTAACTCCATTTTGTGCTACACCCACCATCTCATGTATAACCCCCATATGACCTACTTATTCCTTAAGACACTCCCCCACCCTAGTCAAGCCGCTAAGCACACCCTTACTGGAAATCGGCTCATATAGGAATGTGGAACCCCTAACTGCCAAACTTGCGCGTCAATTCTTAAACCCCGCCTTTTGCCCGCCAAACTTGCGTGCCAATTCTGACCAGAGTGATAGGCAAGTTCAAACAGTTACTATAGGGTAAATTGTAATTCAATTGGCTACCTGCGTGTGGACTGACATGACTATGCAACTTTCTGTGTGTGTTACAATCTCATTGGCCACTGGCCCCTATAAAACTGCTACGCCTCTTAACCTAGGGGTCCAAGTCCCTGCTCCACTGTGTCGGGTATACTTGGGCCCAAGCTCAAGCTTGCAAATAAACCCTCGTGCATTTGCATTGGTATCGGCTCCTTGGTGGTCTCTCGGATTCGAAATCGGGGGCATTACAGAGGGACCACAAGGCAAATGGAGGGCAAAATACAAGCTAGCACACACACCACCCCCCAAAGTGGGATATGTGTTACTCTTCAGGCAAAAACAAAGGAAAAGAATTTTGGCTGCCCAAAAACAAAGGAAAATGGGGAAAAATGGTTAAACTGAATAGAGTCTCAAGCAGTTTACAAGAGAAAGGCAATCCCATCAACAGCCTCAAGTCCAGGAACTCCCTACTGTCTTAATGTTAATGCTTTGATAGATGGCAAAACAACATTAGCTTGACAATAGCTAGGCCTTCAATAATCTGTGAGTCTTTAGCATATGAAAATCCCTTTGGAGCTCCCTCTCCCCTGACTCCATAAAATGGTCCCCATCCCGCCCCCCCCCCCCTACAGTGCAGCTCTTCCTGCCCATGGGTCCTGTCCGCATGCTTTAATAAAATCACCTTTTTTGCACCAAAGACGTCTTCAAGAATCTTTCTTGGCCATCGGCTCTGAACCTCACGAACCCCACCATCACCCCCAAATTTCAACACGCTGGCAAAGGGAAGGGTTTATGAAAAGACACAGAGGCACAAATGGCATGGTTTGTCTAAAGCACCAAGTTCAGGGACGCCTGGGTGGCTCAGTCACCCAGTCAGTTAAGCGTCTGACTTCAGCTCAGGTCATGATCACATGGTCCTTGAGTTCCAGCCCTGTGTCGGGCTCTGTGCTGACAGCTCAGAGCCTGGAGTCTGCTTCAGATTCTGTGTCTCCCTCTCTCTCTGACCCTCCTCTGTTCATGCTCTGTCTCTCTCTGTCTCAAAAATAAACATTAAAAAAATAAATAAAGCTCCAAGTTCAAAAGGTAAGATTCAAAAGCACCAAGATCAAAAGGAAAGATCAAAAGAGCTTTCTGACCTTCCCTAAGGTGGCATCAATGGTGATGAAACAGAGGAGGAGACTTCAGGGTGAACCCCCCAGCTGGATAACTGACTGGATATGAGAAGTAGAGGAGGGCATTGGGGTTAGGGGGATGGGTGCCCCTACCTGGTGATTGAATAAAGAACCTAGTGCAGATTTGACAGAGAAAGTAATGAGTTCATTTTGAGATTTGTGGTAAGGAGGTGGAGGAGTAGGAAGCAGTGAGACATTAGTGAGCCCTCTGGGGACAAGCTGGAGCAGGTAACAGGCAAGTTGTCAATGTGCTGGGTAGTCAAAGCCATGGACTGAAAGAAGGATTCTCTAAGCCAAAGGAATAGACTGAGACCCTCAGAACCACCACTGTAAAGCTGCAAACCCGTAAATGATGTTTCTCATCCTATAGCTGAGAATGTGGGGATAAAGCTAGATGCCCTAGACACCCCAAAATTATCATCAACACCTCACACAAAGAAATTGCATGGAAATGTTTATAGCAGCTTTATTCATAATTGCCCCAAACCGGAAGCAATCAAAATGTCTTTCAATAGATGAATGGATAACTAAACTACGGTACATTGATACAGTGGATTGTTATTCAGCAATGTAAAGAAATAAGCTATTAAGCCATGAAAAGACATGGAAAAACCTTAAATGCGTATTACAGAGTGAAAGAAGCTGATATGAAAAGGCTATGATTGTATGATTCCAGCTGGACAACACAACACTGTAGAGACAGTAAAATAATCAGTGGATGCTAGTTGTGATATTGTGATTTATAATAAGAATTAAGCATTTGGCAAATCAAAACCACAATGAGATACCACCTCACACCTGTCAGAATGGCTGACATTAACAACGCAGGCAACAACAGATGCTGGTGAGGATGCAGAGAAAGAGGATCTCTTTTGCACTGCTCGTGAGAATGCAAATTGGTGCAGCCAGTCTGGAAAACAGTACGGAGGTTCCTCAAAAAACTAAAAATAGAACTACCCTACGACCCAGCAATTGCACTACTAGGTATTTATCCAAGGGATACAGGTATGCTGTTTCGAAGGGGCACATGCAACCTCATGTTTATAGCAACACTATCAACAATAGCCAAAGTATGGAAAGAGCCCCAATGTCCATCGATGGATGAGTGGATAAAGAAGATGTGGTATGCACACACACACACACACACACACACACACACACACAATGAAGTATTACTCTGCAATCAAAAAGAATGAAATCTTGCCATTTGCAACTATGTGGATAGAACTAGAAGGTATTATGCTAAGTGAAATTAGTCAGTCAGAGAAAGACAAATATCATATAACTTCACTCAAATGAGGACCTTAAGATACAAAACAGATGAACATAAGGGAATGGAAACAAAAATAATATAGAAACAGGGAGAGGGACAAAACATAAGAGACTCTTAAATATGGAGAACAAACAGGGTTACTGGAGGGGTTGTGGGAGGAGGGATGGACTAAATTGGTAAGGGGCATTAAGGAATCTACTCCTGAAATCATTGTTGCACTATATGCTAACTAACTTGGATGTAAATTAAAAAAAAAAAAATTTAAATAAAAATACAAAAAAAAATTAAGTATTTGGTCTTCATCCCTGTTCTGACACAAAGCTCCTAAAAACCTTGGAATTTGCTAAGTGACAAGAGTGACAAAATGTGTCTTTGTTATGTGAATGAAGTGGCTTTTGGAAAACCCCTAGGTAACCTAAGGGTGGGGGCTCCTTCCCAAGAGAAACAACCACGTGATTCAAGGGTTAGAATTTTCAGTCCCACCACCACCCCCACCTCTAGGGTGGGGAGAAGGGCTTGATATTGAACTCAATCATACCTATATTATGAAGCCTTCAAAAAACCCCAAAAGGACAGGGTTTGGAGAGCCGCCAAGTTGGTGAACACATAGAAATACAAGAGAATTCCAGAATGCCTTCTGGAAACTCTGGGCCTCTTCCCACATACCTTACCCTATGCATCTCTCCCATCTGGCTGTTCCTGAGTTATATCTTTTTATAACAAACTGGTAATTTGGTAAGTAAAATGTTTGTCTGATTCTTTGAGCCACTCTAGCAAGTTACTAAAACCCAAGGATGGGTCATGGGAATATTTGATCTATAGCCGATTGGTCAGAAGCACAAATGACAACCCAGACTTGTGATTAGCTTCTGAAGAGTTGGGGGGTGGGAGGTTGTGTCTTGTAGGACTGAACCCTCAACCTGTGGGATCTTAAGCTCTCTCCAGGCAGATAGTGTCAGAATTGAGTTAATTGAGTTAATTGCTTGTGGTGTTGGAAAAGTACACACAGAGGTTCGTGGAGAGGGATGAATAATGAGGCACAGGGGATTTTAAGGCAATGAAATTCTATGATCCTGTAATGGTGGATACAATTCATTATTGCAATTCTCAAAACTCAGAACTGTACCACACAAAGAGTGAACCTTAATGTCTGCAAATTTTTAAAAAATCACATAGGAAGTTGGGGGATCCTAGGAAGGAAGGCAGGCCATGGTAAAAGAATTTGACTCTATAAATGTATGAGTAGGTGAAACAACTTCACTGAAGGGGATCAGGTACTGATCTAAACAAATCTTTGGAATAAGTCCAGTCTTAAAGGCAAAAGGAACTACACAGAAGCATTGCTCTATTGATATCATTGTTTCCTATGTGGGTACAGGTTAACAATTCTGATATAAGAATACTGGAATAGAATGGTTAAATAAATGGGTATCAGGTGGCAATTTTCTGTGTTGGAATAGGAGTTTACAGATAACCAAAGGTAGAAACCTGGAATGATCCATGTGGTATTGGATACATCAACATGAGCTCATGTTCAGCTCTCTCTCTTTCTCTCTCTCTATATATATATAAATATATAGCTATATATAGAAAAATGCATAGATGTGTATGTGCGCATGTGTGTATATAGTTACAGTTAGTAAAACACAAATATTTTTTGCTTTATCAGCTGAGAGGGCCTAAAAGAAATGACACTCCTGTAGCCACAAGAATGCCTAATGTCCAGATCTTGGTTTCTAATGCTGATCTTCAATAAAAGGAACCAGAACTCCTTGCAGAAATAGTTGGTTCTAGGACAGGTGCAGGAAATACACAAGATGATCCAGGATCATCATATAATGCCAAAGAGTAAAGAAATACTCAAAAAAAAATTAATGAGAATATGTCACAGGAACCAACTGAAACAGTTCCTGATGGCCAAAGCTAAAACAATTTGAGCAAGAAAAAAAGTAGTATTGGATTATGACACAAAGCAAAAAATAAATATCCATTAGTCCATAATGATATAAATGATTGAATAAATTAAGAAAAGGGAGAGAAGACGACAAGTCTTCTACACAGAATGGAATGAGCTGAATAGTGTCCCTCAAAAACTCATGTTCACTGGAACCTCAGAATGTGACTTTCTTTGGAAATAGGTTATTTGCAAACAGAATTAGCTAAAGATCTTCAGCTGTTCCACTGGATTTGCAGTGAGCCCTTAATCCAGTGATTGGTGTCCTTATAAGAAGAGAAGAGGACACAGAGATACACAAAGAAGGCCATGTGAAGGTTGAGGCAGAGATTGGAGTCATGCTGTCACAAACTAAGTAATGTCTGGGGTTACCAGAAGCTGGAAGAGCCACAGAAGGATTCTTTCCCAGATCCTTCAGAGGAAACATGGCCCTGCCGACACTTTGACTTCAGACTTCTAGACTCCAGAACTCTGAGAGAATACATTTCTGTTGTTTTAAACCACCCAGTCGGTGGTAATTTGTTATTGGCAGCTCTAGGACTAATACACAAAAGAATTCTAAATAATTTGTGTAGATATTCTGCTCTCAAGGAGGGGGAGCATCAGTCTTCACCCATTAGGCACAGTCTGTGCATAGTGACTTCCTTGCAAAGTGTACGATATAGAAAGGGGAACAACGAGTAACTTGACAGTGGAGAAACCTGACAAACACTACATCAGCCATGTGATCAAGGCCAATATCAACAGTCATAAATTGTGTATGCTTACTATAAGGTAATGAAAATGGAGACCTCTGTGGTCTCCCTCCCAATAGTCCAAAAGCATGAGACAAGCCTAACAGTGGAGCAGCCTAGAAAATACTTGACCAGTAGTTTTCAAAACTGTCAAGGTCACCAACAACCAGAAAATATGATAAACAGTCACAGCCAAGAGGGGCCTAAGGAGAGATGACAACTTAGTGTAATGTGGTATCCTGGAGGAATCCTGGAACAGAAGAAGGACATTAGGTGAAAACTAAGAAAATCTGGATAAAGTATGGATTTTAGTTAATTGTAATGTATCAATATGATTCACTAATTGTAAGCAAATGTATCATACTAATGGAAGATGTTAATAATAGGGAAATCAGATGCAGGGTACTCCATACTATCTTGTCAATTTTTCTATGAATCTAAAATGTTCTAAAAATAAAGTGTATTAAAAAGAAAAAAAACTAAACACAAAGATGTAGAAAGTGAAGATCTTTCTCTTCTGTTTTGAAGTCTTAATCCTCAAAGGATTAGATTAATTAATACATTAATAAACTTGGTGCATATCCAAAAAAGAAAATTATTAACAACATCTCCCAGGGATGTGCTCCAGGGAGCCATGGTTGTCATCTCTGGCATCAACCTGTACATCCCAGCAACTCTTGTCTGACTGCATGAGCAGGATAACCCTGTCAGCCCTGATGACCCAAGCCCCTTGTTCTCAGAGAGTCAGTGCTCAAGAGCACCCTACAGAGATGACCCTCCCAGACCACAGCTGATTGGCCCAGGGGTGGACATCAAGTTCCAGCTGAGCAAATCAGACTCTGCCCTGGAACGTGCTTATTCCCTCAAAAGTCAGTCCTGCAGCATTGAACTGTAAGGAAAACAAAAACTCCAGTGGCCATCTGCTGGACAGACAGGGAGAAACAGTCAAGAGGCCAGGAATCTCTTGGACAAACAGTTCCCGCTCCAACACATGGTGAAAAGGAAGGAGCCTGTCCCTGGCAACAGGTGTTATCCATCAAGGAAAGCAACATGGCATTTTACAGAACGTGTGCTATTTGTACACATGGCAAACAACTATTATAATCCATTTGCCTTAAAAGAAAATGAAGAAAACCTGGGTGGCTCAGTCGGTTAACATCCAACTTCGGCTCAGGTCATGATCTCATGGTTCTTGGGTTCCAGTCCGGCATCAGGCTCTGTGCTGACAGTTCAGAGCCTAGAGCCTGCTTCAGATTCTGTGTCTCCCCCTTTGTCTGTCCTTCTCTCAGCTCACACTCTGTCTCTCTCTCTTTCTCTAGAATAAATAATATGTTAAAAAACATTTTAAAGAAAGAAAGAAAGAAAAGAAAACCGAAAGATTTCTTCACAGGGGGATTTTGTAGAAAGTTTAGTGCTAGTTAGGTTTTTCTTTTTCTTTTTTTTTTTTTTTTATTTTTATTTAAAAAAAATTTTTTTTAACGTTTATTTATTTTTGAGACAGGGAGACACAGAGCATGAACGGGGGAGGGGCAGAGAGAGAGGGAGACACAGAATCGGAAGCAGGCTCCAGGCTCTGAGCCATCAGCCCAGAGCCCGACACAGGGCTCGAACTCACGGACCGTGAGATCGTGACCTGAGCTGAAGTCGGGCACTTAACCGACTGAGCCACCCAGGCGCCCCTCTTTTTCTTTTTTTGTAATCATTAATTTTGAATGTGCTGGGGGAGTTATAAACAAATCCTTGCACCTGTCAATAATATTTTAAAATAACAATAACAATAATGATAGCTTATGCTAGTTCCCAGTTGCCTTTATAGGAACCAGACTAAGCATTTGACATATACTGTCTCTTTCATTCTTCATTAGCCCCAGGAATTAAGCACTAATATTATCTCCATTTTACACACAAGGAAACAGACGCTTGGAATGTTAGTATCTTACCCACAATCAAATAGTGTTTAACTTGTCAGCTGAGAAGTCACAGTGTCCCTAAACAGAAGGAAATGTAGAAAATGTTGAGGCTGCTGTGCACTTCTAAGAGGAATCCATTGAGCTGAACCTGTTCAATGCCATTTGTTTCTGTAACAGAGCCAGAGCCTCCAGAAAACTCAGGAGCTCTGTGGGGGCAAGGCAGGACTGTGAGCCGGCCAACTGCATAGACCTGTCCTACAGCAAAGCCCATGGAAGAGTGGGCCTAGAGCTCTCCAGTTCAAAGAAGCACAGCTGAGATGTGGCCTACCATGGGCAAGATTTGGAGCTGGATCCCCACAACAAGACCTGTAAGGCAGAGCTGAAGCTTAGAGCGAGTCACATGGGAGGTGTCATCATCTTTGATACCACCAGCCTGCTGAAGAACCCAGGCTTCATGAGCATGGCACCAAACCCGATGTATAGTTCCCAAGTTCAACAGCTGCTGCATAGGAAGGAGAGTGCAGTAAGAGAATGATGGCAGTGATGACCATGACAGAGCTGGTGAATGCTGGACTGGAAGTGAAAGATTTAAAACAAGATGAAGATATGCAGTGGAGAAGGTCAGTCACTGAAGTCTTGACTGCTTGAAGGCAATGATTTCAGACTGGAAAACAAAAACTGAAGAAATCTACATGGACACTGGGGAAAAGGAGGTGGATGGAAAAGTTGCCTGGTGATAGTTTAAGAAGTAACTGGTCTTCAAGGTGCATAAGAGGGATTTATAGTAGGGAAATGGGATGATTTAGATCTCCTCATAGACTGCAGAGGGAGGGAGGGAGAGAGACAAACCAAAAAACAGAATCTTTTTTTAAAAATTTATTTGTATTCAAGTTAGTTAATATATAGTGTAGTATTGGTTTCAGGAGTATAATTTAGTGACTCATGATGAGCACGTAACACCCAGTGTGCTCATCCCAACAAGTGCCCTCCTTAATGCCCCTTGCCCATTTGGCCCATCCCCCCATCGACCTCCCCTCCAGCAACCCTCAGCTTGTTCTCTGTATTTAAGAATCTCTTATGGTTTGCATCCCTCTCTGCTTTTATCTTATTTTACCCTCCCTTCCCCTATGTTCATCTGTTGTGTTTCTTAAATTCCACGTATGAGTGACATCATATGGTATTTATCTTTCTCTGATTGACTTATTTCGCTTAGCATACTACACTCTAGTTCCATCCATGTTGTTGCAAATGGCAAGATTTCATTCTTTTTCATCACTGAACAGTATTCCATTGTATATATATATACTACATCTTCTTTATCCATTCATCAGTCAATGGACATTTAGGGTCTTTCCATAACTTGGCTACTGTTGGTAGCACTGCTATAAATATTGGGGTGCATGTGCTCTTTCAAATCAGTATGTTTGTATCCTTTGGATAAATACCTACTAGTTCAATTGCTTAGTCATAGGGTAGTTCTATTTTGTATTTTTTGAGGAACCTCCATATTGTTTTCCAGAATGTCTGCACCAGTTTGCATCCCCACCAACAGTGCAAAAGAGATCCTCTTTCTCTGTATCCTCTCCAACATCTGTTGTTGCCTGAGTTGTTAATTTTAGACATTCTGATGGCTGTGAGGTGGTATCTCGTTGTTTTGATTTGTATTTCCCTGATGATGAGACTCTTAACTATAGAGAACAAACTGATGGTTGCCAGAGGGGAGGTAAGTAGAGGGATGAGTGAAATGAGTGATGTGGATTGGGAAGTGCATTTGTCATGATGAGCAACGGGTAATTTAAATAAATAAATAAATAAATAAATAAATAAATAAATAAATCCCATAGCCTTAAATATGCCCTATTACTTTAGAGAGATTTTAGGTAAGAAATTCAAAATACTAGGTAATGATGAAGAGTGAGGAAGAACAGAATGAACCACAGAATAGGGGTGTCCATGGAGCATGAGTGGAAGAAACTCCCTCTCTATGTTGTGTTTGCCATCAGAATTGTATATGGGAGATAAAGAAGCATGGCAAGTCATTTTGGGACCAGTCTTTAGGGGTGTAAAAGGAACAACAACAGCATCAACTCTACATCTCCCCACCCACAGAGATGTCAAAAGTAGTGCTTTGTGATGTTGAAGCCACCCCAGGGCTACCATTGGCTGGAACAGTGCCTTGATGACCAAAGCCAAAGGGTGTGGCTCCTTGTTGCCTAAGGGAGGGTGGGGGGGTATGTGTATATACACACATAGAGGTCAGGAACCCTGGGATAGATCACTGGGAGGCTTAAATATGGTGATGGGATGTGCACACTGGAAGAACCTAGCATAAATGTAGAACAACCAAGCATAAGAATGAAACAGCCAACCCCACGCACCAAAGGAAGGAAGGAGCAGAACATTTCCTGTCAATCCAACAACAAAAAAAATGACAAGGTGCAAAAGGGAATCACAAGGGCAACGTTAGGCCTTCAACAGAATTCAAAAAAAACAAAGAAAGCAGAAAAGCCAACAATAATAGTCTGTTACTACAGGATGAACAAGAAAATAAATCAAAATCGGCTGGAATATAAAGAGACTCCAGAGAGCTCCAATGATCCAAGTAATGCCCTGTGAGTGGCAGGGGCCAGAGATTTGGACCTATCTCCTGTGTCTCATGAGGATGCAGTGAATTGCCAACTACAGAAAGACCAAATCTGAAAAATAGAGGGTATACCAGTGGTGATGATGGGAATAAGTCAAGTTATCAACAAGGAAAAAAAAACTTGAGAGCTGAGTCTTTTTTTTTTTAATGTTTATTCATTGTTGAGAGGCAGAGAGAGACAGTGCGAGTGGGGGAAGGGCAGAGAGAGAGGGAGACACAGAATCTGAAGCAGGCTCCAGGCTCTGAGCTGTTAGCACACAGCACAGACCCGACGAGGGGCTCGAACTCACAATGGTGAGATCATGACTTGAGCTGAAGTTGGACACTTAACCAGCTGAGCCACCCAAGCACCCCTGAGTCTTTTTTTTTTTAAGTTCATTTATTTTGAGAAAGAGAGAGCACTAGCAGGGGAGGGGCAGAGAGAGAAGGAGAGAGAGAATCCCAAGTGGCTTGTATGATGATAGCTTGGAGCCTGATGTGGGGCTCCACACAGGGTTCAATCCCATGAACCATGAGATCATGACCTGGGCCAAAATCAAGAGTTGGACACTTAACTGACTGAGACACCCAGGCACCCTGAGAGCTGTGTCTTAAATCCAGATCTATCTGATTCCAGGGCCCATTCTTTTGAGACCAGTTGATACAGACCTTTCAAAACAATTCATAGGTTATAGTGGAATAGAGCACAGGCAAAGTCTTTGCCTCAGTTTACTCATCAGGGGTGCGTGGCTGACTCAGTTGGTAGAGCATGCAATCTTGATTTCAGGGATCTGGGTTCAAAACCCACAATGGGAGTAGAGCTTACTAAAAAAAAAAAACAGTTCCTCATGAGTAATACCTACCTCATGATGATTAAAAGAAATACAACCTATAAAATGCCTTCATAGTGTTTGATACATAATAGGCACTTAAGAAACCAGTATTTCCAATGTTAACTGAGTATAAAATCCAACCAGCAGAAATCTTAGTTGGCCGAAACAAGGACTGTTTGGCCCAAACAAGGACAAGGTATATGTGGGGGAAGGGGTGGGGGGGTGATCTTTGGTTATCCTACTCTTTTTTTTTTTTTTTAACATTTATTTACTTTGAGAAAGAGAGAGAATCCGAAGTAGGTTCCATGCTGTCAGCATAGAGCGGGACGAGGGGCTCGATCTCACAAACCATGAGATCATGACATGAGCCTAAATCAAGAGATGAAGAGCAGACGCTCAAGTGGCTGAGCTACCTAGGCATCTCTATCCTACTCTTGTTTTTAGGAGGGGATTTGAAAGATTAAAACACACACACACACACACACACACACACACACACACACACACTGTTGCCATGTCTTGCAATGAAAAGCCACACAAGTTTTTAAGATTTTGAATTAGCCACAAACATTTCAAACTTAGGAGATCACACAGAAAAATACGGATTCCCAGTTTCTTTGGACAAATTGGAAGCCCTGGCAGCACTAGACGCTTATTCCCCAGTGCTGCAATCACCGGAGCTGAGAGGTCTTGTTTAGACAGAGGGTATGCCCTCTGTAGGCATGTGTCGTAGTCACTATGACCCATAATGTTCCTAACGTGGAGAACTCTGAGATGGCTCGCAATGTTCTTTTCTAACATTTTATTATATCAAACATACAGAAAAGCAGAAATAATAGTACAATGAACTCTGTATTCATTTCTTATGGCTGCTATTAGAAATTACCATAGATTGGATGGCTTAAAACAACAGAAATTTATTTTATTTTTTTAAGGTTTTTTTTTCAGAAATTAATTTTTTCACAGTTCTGGAGGAAGTCAAAACATGAGCAGGGCCATGCTCCCTCTGAAGGCTCTAGGGAAAAAACTTTCTTAGCTTCTTCCTAGCTTCTGGTGATTTCCAGTAATCCTCGGTGTTCCTTGGCTTGTTGGAAACAATCTCTACCTCTGTCTTCACATAATGGGTTCTCCCTGTGTGTCTCTGTGTCTCCAAACCTCTCTCATTGTATCCTCATAGGATTGAGGGTCCCTTCTAATCCAGTATGGCTGCATTTTAACTTGATTACACCTGCAAAGGCCCTATTTCCAAATAAGGTCATAGTGAACAATACTGGAGGTTAGGACTTTAATATATCTTTTTAGAAGACACAATTCAACCCACTACAACTCCCCATTATCCATCACCCAGCTTCAAAAACTATCTATATATTGCCAAAGCTGCTTCATATATGCCTCCTGCCCCCTACTTTTGGCCCATTACTGATTTTTTCCCAGCCTTATGGAGATATTTATACAATAAAATTCACCAAAGATAAGCATACAATTAAACCAATTTTGGTAACTTTATAAAGTTATACAACCATCACCACAATTATTTTAGAATATTGCCAGCACCCTAACACATTCCCCTGTGAGTGCAAACACTCACCTCCACTTCAAGCTCAGCCCTGGGCAAACAATGACCTGCTTTCTGTGTCTACAAATGTGTCTCCTCTGGGCATTTCATTTAAGTGGAATCATATAATATGAGACCATGTGTGTCTGGCTGTTTTCATTTAGCATAAGTTTTCAAGGTTCATCCATGTTGTAGCTTGTATCAGTATTTCATTACTTTTTATTGCTGAGTAATATTCTATGCTGAATAATTTTCCATTGTTACCATATTTTGTTTACCCATTCACCAATTGGTGGGCATTTTGGATTGTTTCCAGTTTGGGGCTATTATGTGTGATGCTGCCATGAACATTCATGTACAAATTTTTGTGTGGACATATTTTCATTTCTGTTGGGTTGATACCTAAAAGTGTATCTGCTGAGTAATGCACTAATTCTGTTTAGTGCCTAGTGTTTTCCAAAGCAGCATACTTTTTACATCCCTATCAATAGTGTGTAAGGATTCTGATTTCTTCATATTCTCACCAATACTTGTTATCGACTTTTTGAGTATGGCCATTCTAGTGAGTGTGAATCATGGTTTTGATTTGCATTTATCTGATGACTAACGAATTTGAGGATCTTTGCATGTATGTATTGACTATTTGTGTATCTTCTTTGGAGAAATGCTTATTCAAGTTTTTTGCTCATTTTTGTTTAAGTTTATTTATTTTGAATGAGAGAGAGAACAAGCATGAGCAGGGGAGGGGCAGAGAGAGAGAATCCCAAGCAGGCTCTGCACTGTCAGCACAGAGCTAGACTCTGGGCTCAAACTCACAAACTGTGAGATCATGACCTGAGCCAAAATCCAGAGTTGGAAGCTTAACCAACTGAGCCACCCAGGTGCCACTTTTGCCGATTTTTAAATTGGGTTATTGGGCTTTTTTATTATTGAGTTATAAAAATTGTTAATATATTCTAGATATCAGTCCCTTATCAGATATATGATTTGTAAATATTTTCTCCCATTCTTTGGGTTTTCATTTCATTTTCTTGCATTGTCAATTTGTTGTCCAAAACCGACCTCCATGCTTTGGAGCCAAAATATAACATGAAGACAGAGTTTGGGATAAAGAAGAACAATAGCTTTATTGCTTTGCCAGGCACAGGAGGCTGCAGCAGGATATGGCCTTCAAAACACTGCACACCTGCCGAGAGGAAGGGGCTGGGGCAGGGGGTTATGGGGAAATACAGGATCTAGCTGGTTTTGACAGGAATCGTGTACTTGCTGCCAGCCTCTGTCAGGTCTTTAGGGTGGTACTGAGTTCTTCAAACAAAAGGCTAAGAAGGGAGGAGGGGAGGTTTGCAGAAGAGAGGAAAAATGTTACTTTAAAGTAGAGCTTTGAGGGACACATGGGCAGTTCAGTTGGTTAAGCATGGCTCAGGTCATGATCTCATGGTTCAAGCCCTGTGTCAGGCTTTATGCTGACAGCTGGCGCCTGCTTGGGAGTCTCCCTTCCTCTCTCTCTCTGCCCCTCCCCCACTCTCTCGTGCTCTCATTCTCTCTCTCTCTCTAAAAATAAATAAATTAACATTTAAAATAAAATCGAGTCTTATTGAAGCATCAGGGTAGCCCTTTTGATTTTTGTTCAACTTTATGCTTTTAAACTGTTCCACTTTGAAGCATAAAAGTTTTTAATTTTGGTGAAGTCCAGTTTCTCTCTTTTTCTTTTGTTCCTCATGCTTTTGGTGGCATATCTAAGAATCCATTCCCAAATTCGAGGTCATGAGCTATAACCCTATATTTTCTTCTAAGAGTTTTATACTTCTAGCTCTTACACTTATGTCTTTGATCTATTTTTCACTAATTTTTACATATGGTGTGAGATAAGAATCAAACTTCATTCTTTTGCATGTAGTGATCCAGTTGTCCCAGCACTATTTATTGAAGACTATTATTTTCCCATTAAATGACGTTGGTGGCATCCTTGTCAAAAATCAATTGGCCATAGACACATGGGTTTACTTTTGGATTCTCAATTCTATTTCATTCATCTGTATGTTCTTCCTTATGCTAGTAACACACTGTCTCGATTATTGTTGCTTTGTAGTAAGTTTTGAAATTAGGAAGTGTGAGTTCTCTAACTTTTTTTTTTCAAGATTGTTTTGGTTACTCTTTGCAATTCCATGTGAAATCTAGAATCAGCTTGTCAGTTTCTACAAAGAAGCCAGCTAGGATTCTGATATTGTGTTGAATCTGTAGATCATTTTGGAGAGTATTACCATTTAACAGTATAGACTTTCCAATTCATGAACATGACATCTTTTTCCATATATTTAGATTTTTCTCCCATTTCTCTCAACAATGGTTTTTTTTTTTTTTTTGGAGTATGTTTTGTGCATCTTTTGTTAAATGGTTCCTAAGTATTTTTTCCTTTTTGATGCTATTGTAAATATAATTATTCTCTTAATTTCATTTTAAGATTGTTCATTGCAACTGTATAGAAATACAATTGGTAATTTTGCATATTGATCTTGTATCCTGCAACTTTGCTGAACTTGTTTCCTACTATAAGCTTTTTTAATGTATTCCTTTGGATTTTCTTCTTTTTTTAATGTTTATTTATTTAGAGAGAGAGAACATGAGCAGGGGAGGAGCAGAGAGAGAGAGAGAGAGGGGAGAGAGAGAATACCAAGCAGGCTCTGTGCTGTCAGCACAGAGCTCCCAGATGCAGGGCTTGATCTCATGAATCATGAGATCATGACCTGAGCTGAAATCAAAGAGTCTGACACTTAAACCAACTGAGTCACCCAGGCACCCCTGTTCCTTTGGATTTTCTATATACAAATCATGTCATTGGCAAATGCAGATTTACTTTTTCTTTTCCAGTTCAATTATTTTTCTTGCTTAATTTTTCTGGTTAGAACCTTTAACACAATGGTGAAAAGAAGTGCCAAGAGTGGACATTTTGTCTTATTTCTGATCCTAAGGGGAAATTTTGATGTTAAGTATGATGATAGCTGTAAGCTTTTCATAGTTACCTTTTATCATGTTGAAGTTCTCTTCTATTCCTATTTTATTGAGTGTTTTTACCATGAAAAGGTGTTGGATTTTGTCAAATGCTTTTTCTGCATCTATTGAGATATTCATGTAGTTTTTGTTATTTATTCTATTGATATTATGTATTACATTAATTAACTTTTGGATGTTAACCAACCTCGTATTCCTGGGATAAATTCCACTTAGTCATGGTGTATAGTTCTTATTTTCTGTTGTTGGGTTCTAGTCCATTTTTTAAAAGTGTACTGTGTTATTATTACTGAGTTGTAAAAGTTATTTATATGTTACAGATACAACTTATTTATCAAATAATATGGTTCAAAAATATGTTTCCCAATCTGTAATTTGTCTTTTTATCTTTTTATAAATGTGTGCTTCACAGAACAAAAGTTTTTCATTTTATTAAAACCCAATTTAGTTTTTTCTTTTGTGGATCATTATTTTAGTTCATATCTGAGAACACAAAGGTTTTCTCCTGTGTTTTTTTCTAAAAGGTTTAGAGCTCTAGTTCTTAAATTTATGTCTGTGACCTTTTTTCAATTCATTTTTCAGTATGGTGTGAGGTAAGGGTGTAAATTCATCATTTACATATTGATATCCAATTGTACCAAAACCATTTGCTGAAAAAAAAACTACCTTTTCTTTATCAAATTGTCTTGACAGTTTGTCGCAAATCAATTGACCATAAACATAAGGGTTTATTTCTGGGCTCTTGATTCTATTTTATTGATATATATCTAGCAATTTGCCAGTTGAGTTTGTATTTGGTCAGTGTAAGTCCTCCAACTCTTCTTTATTTTCCAAATTCTTTTGCCTATTTTAGAAACTTGCATTTCCATATAAATTTTAGGATAGGTATGACAATTTCTACAAAAATCCTGCTAGGATTTTACTGGGATTGTATTGAAAGTGTAGATCAATTTGGGGGAAATTGCCATCCTAACAAGTCCATGATCATGAATGCCTCTCCATACATTCCAATATTCTTAAATTTCTCTCAGCAATGTTTTGTAAGTTTTGGTGTATAATCTTGCACTCCTTTTAATAAATTTATTCCTAAGCATTTTATTCTTTTTTTATGCTAATGTGAATGGAATAATTTTTCTCACTCCATTTTTAAGTTATTTGTTGCTAGTGTAGACAAATACAATTTTGTTTTAAGACTTTATTTTTTAGGGGTGCCTGGGTGGCTCAGTCGATTAAGCGTCTGACTTCAGGTCAGATCATGATCTCATGGTTCATGAGTTTGATCCCCACATCAGGCTCTCTTCTGTCAGCAGAGCCCACTTTGGATCCTCTGTTCTGCTCTCTTTCTGCCCTTCTCCACCTTGTGCTCTCTCTGTCTCTCTCAAAAACAAATAAACATTTAAAAAAGTTTTTAAGATTTTATTTTTTAAGTAATCTTTACACCCAACATGGGGCTCAAACTTACAACTCTGAGATCCAGAGTCCCATGTTCTACTGACTGAGCCAACCAGGCACCCCTACTATTTTTTCCTTTATATTAACTTTGTATCCTATAACTTTACTAAACTCATTCATTAGTTCTTACAGTTTGTGTGTGTGATGGGAGGGAAATTCCTTAGGATTAAAAAAAAAATTTTAATGTATTTTAAATAATCTCTACACCCAATGTGGGGCTTGAACTCACAAGAGCCTCATGCTCTTCCAACTGAGCTAGTCAGGTGCCCCTCTTTAGGATTTTCTATATGATGACCATGTTATCTCTGAATAAACACAGGTCTACTTTTTTATTCCCAAAGGTGCCTTTAATTTCATTTCATTCTTTTTGCCTTGATGCCTATCTAGAACCTCCAGTACAATGTTGCATACAAGTGGCAAAAGTGGACACCCTTGCCTTGTTTCTGATCTTAGCAGAAAAGGCATTTCAATCTTTCACCATAATGATGGTAGTCGTAGGTTTTTCATTAAATTCTTCTTTTTTCTTCCAAGATTTTATTCAAATTCAAGTTAGTTAACATACAGTGTAGTATTGGCTTCAGGAGTAGAATTTAGTGATTCATCACTTACATACAACACCCAGTGCTCATCATAAGTGCCCTCCTTAATGTCCATCACCCATTTAGCCCATTCCCCTACCCACCTCCCCTCCAGCAATCCTCAACTTGATCTCCATAGTTAAGAGTCTCTTATGGTTTGCCTTCCTCTCTGTTTTTATCCTAATTTTTACTCCCCTTCCCCTATGTTCATCTGTTGTGTTTCTTAAATTCCACATGAGTGAAATCATATGGTATTTGTCTTTCTCTGACTGACTTATTTTGCTTAGCGCAATACACTTTAGTTCTATCCATGTCATTGCAAATGGCAAGGTTTCATTTTTTTTGATGCCTGAGTAATATTCCGTTGTATATATGTACACCACATCTTCTTTATCCATTTATCTGTTGATGGACATTTTGGGTCTTTCCATAATTGGCTATTGTTGATAGTGCTGCTATAAACATTGGGGTGCATGTCCTCCTTTGAGTCAGTACTTTTGTATCCTTTGGATAAATACCTAGTCGTACAATTGCTGAGTCATAGGGTAGTTCTATTTTTAACCTTTTGAGGAACTTCCATACTGTTTTCCAGAGTGTCTGCACTAGTTTGCATTCCTACCAACAGTGTAAGAAGGTTTGCCTTTCTCCTCATCCTCACCAACATCTCTTGTTTCTTGAGTTTAATTTTAGCCATTCTGACAGGTGTGAGGTGGTATCTCATTGTGGTTTTGATTTGTATTTCCCTGATGATCAGTGATCTTGAGCATTTTTTCATGTGTCTGTTAGCCATCTGGATGTCTTCTTTAGAGAAATGTCTGTTCATGTCTTCTGCCCATTTCTTAACTGGATTATTTATTTTTTGAGTGTTGAGTTTGACAAGTTTTTTTATATATTTTGGATTCTGGCCTTTTATCAGATATGTCCTTTGCAAATATCTTCTTCTATTCCATACGTTGTTTTTTAGTTTTGTTGCTTCCTTTGCTGTGAAGAAGTTTTTATCTTGATGAAGTCCCAATAGTTCATTTTCACTTTTGTTGTCCTTGCCTCCAGAGATGTGTCTAGTAAGAAGTTGCTATAGCAAGGCCAAAGAGGTTTCTGCCTGTGTTTTCCTCTAGGATTTTGATGGTTTCCTGTCTCCCATTTAGGTCTTTCATCCATTTTGAATTTATTTCTGTGTACGGTGTAAGAAAGTAGTAACCTTCTATTCTAAGTTTATTGAGAATTTTTATTATTACTAGGTGTTGGATTTTGTCAGAAGATTTTCCTGTACCTATTGAGATGATTGTGTAGGTTTTGTCCTTTATTTTCACTGGTTTTTATTTTTTATTTTTTATGCCCAATGGGCTTCTTTCATTTACGTTGGCATCTTGGCAACTGTAGGTTGTGCCCCTTATTGTTTACTTAATAAAAAAATGTTTATTTATTTATTTTGAGAAAGAGTGGGTGAGCAGGGGAGGTGCAGAGAGAGAGAATCCTAACCAGGCTCCACACTCAGTACACAGCTCAATGTGGGGCTCAATCTCACAAACTGTGAGATCATGACCTGAGCTAAAATCAAGAGTCGGACGCTTAATTGACTAAGCCACTCAGGCATCACTTAATAATTTTCTTTAAATTAGGGTGCTTGACTGGCTCAGCCAAAAGAACATGTGACTCTTGATCTTGGAGTCATGGGTTTGAGCCCAAGGTTGGGTATAGAGATCACTTCAACAAACAAACAAACAAACAAACAAACTTAAAAAAATAATTTTCTTTAAATCAACTCACTTGAAAAAGTTGTTTCAGGAGCGCCTGGATGGCTCAGTCAGTTAAGCATCTGACTCTTGATTTTGGCTCAGGTCATAATCTCATGGTGGTGGGATCAAGCCCTGTGTTGGGCTCCCCACTGAGCTTGGAGCCTGCTTGGGATTCTCTCTTTCCTTCTCCCTCTGCCTCCCCCTTCCCCACACTTGCACACATGCTTCTCTCTCTCAAAAATAAATAAATAAATAAATAAATAAATAAATAAATAAATATTTTTATTTTGAAATAATTATAGATTCACTGGAAGGAACAAGAAATGTACAGGGAGGTCCCATGCACTCCACCCAGACTCCCCAGTGGCAACATCTTACATAATTTAACAATTTATGGACCATGCTTTTGATATCAAAACCGGGAAGGTGATCTCGATATAATCCACAGAACACATTCAGATATGCACTTGTGTCTGTGTATGTATATGCGAGTATGTGTGTGTGTGTGTGTGTGTGTGTGTGTGTGTAGTGTTATGCAGTTTTATTGCATGTGTGGCTGAACCATCATAAGACTCCCTCCTGCTTCCTTTGTAGCCACACCCACTCCACTCCCTACCCATCCTTCATCCCTGGCAACCACTAATCTAGTCTCCATCTCTATAGCTGGTATTTAATGAATGTCACATAAATAGAATTGTGCAGTACACATCCTTTTGAGGCTGACTTTTTTCACTCAGCATACTTTCTTTGACGTTCAACCAAATGATTGCCTGTATGAATAGTTTCTTAGGGTTCTTTTTGTTTTTATTTATTTATTTATTTACTTACTTACTTATTTATTGCTGAGTAGTATTCCATGGTCTGAATGTAGCATGATTTTTTTCACCATTCATCCACTAAAGGACATTTGGGTAATTTTCAGTTTGGGGATATTATGAATAAAGCTTCTATGAATATTTGTATACATGTTTCTGTAAGAAAGTAAGTTTTCATTGATGGGTTGTATGGTAGGTCCATTTTTAGTTTTGAAAAAAACTGTTTTCCAGAGATGCTGTACCATTTTATACTCCCACCAGCAATATGAATGATCCCATTTCTCCACATCCTCACCAGCATTTAATGTTATAATTCCATATTATTTTGTTCTAATAGGTGTGTGGTGATTTTACTTGCATTTCACTAATGTCTAATGATGTTGAACATCTTTTCGTACATGCTTCTTTTTGCCATCTGTATATATCCTCTTCGATGCAATGTCTGTACATGTTTTTTCCCCATTTTCTAATCAGTGTTTGGTTTTCTTAATGTTCAGTTTTCGAGAGTTCTTTATATATTCAAGATACTATTCTTTTTTTATAATTTTTTTTTTAATTTTATTTTTGAGACAGAGAGAGACAGAGCATGAACGGGGGAGGGTCAGAGGAAGAGGGAGACACAGAATCGGAAACAGGCTCCAGGCTCTGAGCTGTCAGCACAGAGCCGACCGGGGCTCGAACCCACGGACCGCGAGATCACGACCTGAGCCGAGGTCGGACGCCCAACCGACTGAGCCACCCAGGAGCCCCAAGATACTATTCTTTTGTCTGATATGTGGTTTGTAAATATTTTCTCCCAATCTATCATTTGTCTTTTGATCCTCTTATTGGTCTTCTGTAGAGCAAAAGTTTTTAACTTTGGCAAGCTCCAATTTATCAATTTTCCATTATGGACCATGCTTTTTAAAATAAGAATTGTGGGGCACCTGGGTGGTCAGTTGAGCATCCACCTTCGGCTCAGGTCATGATCTAGCAGTTTGTGGGTTCCAGCCCCACATCGGGCTCGCTGCACTAAAGCTGCTATCATTGCAGAGCCTGCTTCAGATCCTCTGTCCCCCTCTTTCTGCTCCTCCCCCACTTGTACTTTCTCTCAAAAATAACTAAACATTTAAAAAATAAAAATAAAAATTGTATATATTAAAGGTGTACAACACGATGCTTTGATGTACATATATAGTGAAACACTTACTACAGTGAAGTTAATTAACTTACCTCCTCACATAGTTACTATTTTCTTGGTGATGAGAGCATGCAAAATCTGTTAGCAAATTTCCAACATTATTAACTATAGTCATCATGCTGTACAATAAATCTCTAAGTTTACTCACCCTACATAACAGCAACTTTGTACCTCCCCATGCCCCCACCCCCCCACCCCAACCCCTGATAACCACTGTTATACCCTCTGGATTCTATGAGTTTGACTTTTTTAGATTCGACATGTAAGTGAGATCATGTAGGGTGTTTTGTTTTTTTTTTCTTTCTGTGAATAGCTTATTTCACTTAACATACTGTATGGATCAATGCTTTTGGTATCAAATCTAAAAACTTTTTGCCTAGTCCTGGGTTTCAAAGATTTTCTCCTATGTTTTATTTTTCCCAGATGTTTTATAGCTTTATGTTTCACACTTTAGTTCATAATTCATTTTGAGTTGCTTTTTATAAGGTGTGAGGTTTTCTTTTTTCTTTTTTTCTTCTTGCCGTTTTGGCACCATTCACTGAAAAAGTTATCCTTCCTCTATTGAATTGCTTTTGCTCTTTGTCAAAAATTAATTGGGCATATTTATGTGGATCTATTTCTGGATTCTCTATCCTATTCCATTGACATTCCCTGCATTAGGTCCTGTGGCTATATAGTATGCCTTAACATTGGGAAAGTGATTCCTCCTATTTTATTCTTTTTAAAAATTGCTTTGGTTGGGGTGCCTGGGTTGCTCAGTCAATTGAGTGTCTGACTCTTGATGTTGGCTCAGGTTGTATCTTGCTGTTGTGGGATTGAGCCCCGTGTTGGATTCCAAGTTAAGCATGAAGCCTGCTTGGGATTTTCTCTCTCTCTGCCCTTCCCCCACTCACATATGGGCACTCTCTCTCTCTCAAAATAAATAAACTTCAAAATAAAACAAAATAAAATTGAGCCCTTTCCTTTTCATGTAAATTTTAGAATAAGATTGTCACTGTCTTAAAGAAATATTTTTTGCTGAGATTTTGATAGAAATTTTGTTAGATCCATAGATGAATGTAAGCAGAATTGACATCTTTGTAATAATGAATCTTTCAATTCATGAACATGATAGGTTTCTCTAAGTATTTAGGGCTTCTTTGATTTGTTTCTTCAGAATTTTATAATTTTCATCAGACAGATTCTGTTCATATTTTGTTGGACTTAGGCCTGAGTGTACAATTTTAAATGTAATGATGGGTTACATTAATTGATTTTCAAATAATGAACCAGATTTGCATACCTTGAATAAATTCCACTTGATTGTGGTATATTATTCTTTTTATTCATTGTTGGATTTGATTTCCTAAAAATTCTTTGAGAATTTTTGTGTCTAAATATACGAGAAATACTGATCTGTAGTTTTTTCTTTTTGAGCTGCTTTTGTCTGTGTTTGGTATGGGGATAGTACTAGCCTCATAAAATGAGTTAGGAAGTGAAAAATTCTCTTTTATATTCTGGGAGAGAGTGTGCATAATTGGTGTTAATTCCTTGACTGTTAGGTAACATTCTCCAGTAAACCATCAGGGTCTGGAGGGTTTTGTTTTGTTTTGTTTTGTTTTGTTTTGTTTTGTTTTGTTTTTGAGAGCATTTAAAGTTTTAATTTTTTAATAATTAAAGCATTATTAAGGCTATCTATTTCACCTTGACTGAGCTTTGGTAGATTATAGGTTTTGAAGAATTAGTTCATTTCTTCTAAATTCAGTTGTTTCTGAACTTAGAAGTTGTTTCTTCAGTGAAGTTATTTGTAGTATTCTTTTATTATCCTTTTTTTTTAAAAAAAAATTTTTTTTCAACGTTTATTTATTTTTGGGACAGAGAGAGACAGAGCATGAACGGGGGAAGGGCAGAGAGAGAGGGAGACACAGAATCGGAAACAGGCTCCAGGCTCTGAGCCATCAGCCCAGAGCCCGACGCGGGGCTCAAACTCACGGACCGCGAGATCGTGACCTGGCTGAAGTTGGATGCTTAACCGACTGCGCCACCCAGGCGCCCCATTTATTATCCTTTTAATAACTGCATGATTTGTTGTGATATCTCCCATTCCATCCTGATATTGATTTCTCTTTTTTGTCAGTCTTGCCATAGGTTTGTCAATTTTTAAATATTTCCCCAAAGAAATAGCTTTTTATTTTATTAATTTTCTCCATTGTTTTTCTGTTTTCTTTTTTGTTTGTTTGTTTTTCTGTTTTCAATTTCATTTCTCTCTGCTCTTATATTTATTATTTTCTTGTCTCTGCTTTGGGTTTATTTTTCTCTTTTTCTAGTTTCTTGAGGTAGGAACTTAGATTATTAATTTAATATCTTTACTATTTTCTAATGTAAGGATTTTTTAGTGCTATCAATTTCCCTCTCAGGACTGCTTTAGCTACATCCCACAAATGTTAATATGTTATATTTTCATTTTCATTCAGTTATATATTTTTTTAAAAATTTCCTTTGGTAGGGGCACCTGGGTGGCTCAGTTGGTTAAGCATCTGACTTTGGCTCAAGGTCATGATCTGACAGTTTGTGGATCCTGCTTCAGATTTTGTGTTTTCCTCTCTCTGCCCCTCCCCTGCTTGCACTCTGTCTCTCTCTCTTAAAAATAAATAAACATTAAACATTTTTTTTAATTTCCTTTGATATTTCTTCTTTAACCTATGAATTATATTAAAGTGTTTAATTTAATTTCCAGGAGTTTGGAGATTTTCCTGTTGTGTTTCTGTTACTGGTTTCTAGTTTGATTCCATTATGGTCCGAGCACATACACTGTATGATTTCAATTTTTAAAAATTTGTTTAAGTTTGTTTTATGACCCAGGATATGGTTCACCTTGGTGAATGTTCCTTGGTCACTTGGAAGGTATATATATTTTGTTTTGGTTAGGTGGAGAGCTCTATAAATGTCCTTTAGACCCTTTTGGTTGATGGTCTTGTTCAATTCTCCAAATCTCTTCTGATTTGTTTAGTAGTTCTATCAATTGCTGAGAATGATATGCTAAAATTCCCAATTATAATTGTAGATTTATCTATTTCTCCTTCTGGTTATATCACTTTTGCTTGTATATTTTGGAGCTCTGGTGTTTGTTGCATATACATTTAGGATTGCTATATCTTTTTCATGGATTGATCATTTTATCATTAAATATTGTTCTTCTTTGTTTCTAGTGATTTTCTTGCTCTGAATTCTAATTTTTTGACTATTAATATAGTCATTCCTTCTTTTTAAAATTAATGTTTGCATGATATAACTTTTTTATCATTTTACTTTCAACCTACCTATACACTATGTTCGAGATGAATTGCTTGTAGACAGCATATAGTTGGATCATAATTTTGAAGTAACTATTGATATGTTAGGCTTAAGTCTGCCATTTTATTATGTGTTCTCTGTTTTTTCCCTTTGTTTCTCATCCTGTTGCTTTTTACTACCTTCATATAGGTTAAACATTTAGGTAAAGGTAACATTTTTAGAGTTCCAGTTTGATTTATGATGTTTTTGAGTATATTGCTTTGAATACAGACATAATATACATATGAAGTGTGCAATATATTGTACAGAATGTATAACATACAAATTTATATATTTGTAGTGTTTCGAGTGACTCTCCTAGGTATTACCATATAATTATGTAATTCATCACAGCCCACTGGTGTTGATATTTACCACACTGAGTGAAGTCTAGAAATGATATTTCCCATTTAGTTCCCTTTACCTTTCCACTTTTTTGAGATAATTGTCTTATATAGTTCCTCTATATACATTGTGTGCGACATCAGATGATATTATAAATTTTGCTTCAATCATAAAATATGATTAAAAATCATGAGGTGAAGGATAGTTTACTTTTATTTCTACCCATTCTGTTGCTCTTTAATTTCTAAACGTTCTGTCATTTTCTTTCTGATGAGAGAATAAACTTTAGCCATTCTTTAGTGGCAAGTCTGCTAGCAGCAAATTCTCTTAGTTTTCATTCATCTTAGAATGGTTTTATTTCCTCCTTCATTCCTCAAGGATAGTTTCACCAGATATAAGATTTGGGGTTGACAGTTTTTTATTTTATTCAGCAGTTGAAAAATGTTGTGCTATTTACATCCTGATTCTATGGTTTCAGATGAGAAAGTTGCTATCATTGAAGGTAATATTCCTTTATTGGTAATGTATCATTTCTCTCTGGTGGCTTTTATTTTTTTCTTTGTCTTTGGTTTTTAGAAGTTTAATTATGATGTACCTTGATGTGGATCTCTTTGAGTTTATCCTATTTGGGGTTCATTAAGCTTCATGTATCTATATTTTTATGTCTTTCACCAAATTTGAGAAGTTTTCAAATATTGTTTCTTTGAACACCTTTTTAGTCCCACACTCTTTCTCCACTTCTGGAACATGATATGAAAGTTAGATCCTTTGTTATCGTCCCACAGATCCATGTCCCACAGATCCATGAGTCTCTGTTCAATTTTTTTCAATATTTAAAAAAAATTTTTTTGAAGCAGTTTTAGTTTCAAAGTGAAACTGAGATGAAGGTAGATAGATTTTCCTTATTTGCCATGCCCCATACATGCATGGCCTTTCTTATCAATATTCCTCACCAGAGAGGTACATTTGTTAATAACTGATGAACCTATAGTAACACATCATTATCACCAAAAGTCCATAGTTATCTTAGGGTTCATTCTTGGTTTTATATAGTCTATCAGTTTGGACAAATGTATAACAATATGTATCCTTTGTGCTCTACATATTCATCCCTCCCTACCCCTAGCCCCTGGTAACCACTTATATTTGTACTGTCCACATAAGTTTGCCTTTTCCAGAATATCATATAGTTGGAATCATACAGTATGTAAATTTTTCAGATTGACCTCTTTCACCTAATACTATGCATTTAAGGTTTTACCATGTCTTTCCTTTCATTTCTTAATTGCTCATTTATTTTTAGTGGTGACTAGTATTTCATTATCTGTATGTACCACAATTTATTTATCCATTCCTCACAAAAAGATACCTTGGTTCTTTCCAATTTTTGGCAATTATACATAAAGCTGCTATAAAAGTTTATGTATAGGTTTTTGTGTAAACATACTTTTCCACTCCTTTAGGTAAATAGCAAGGAGCACAATTGCTGGATTGTATGTAAGAGTATGTTTAGTTTTGTAAAAAACTGCCAAGATTTCTTCCAAAGTGGTTGCCATTTTGCACGATCTTTTCATATGCTTATTTGCCATCTTTATATCTTCTTTGGTGAGGTGTCTGTTAAATGTTTGGCCAATTTTTTTTTTTAACGTTTTTTATTTATTTTTGAGACAGAGCGAGACAGAGCATGAACGGGGGAGGGGCAGAGAGAGAGGGAGACACAGAATCGGAAGCAGGCTCCAGGCTCTGAGCCATCAGCCCAGAGCCTGACGCGGGGCTCGAACCCGCGGACCGCGAGATCGTGACCTGAGCTGAAGTCGGCCGCTTAACCGACTGAGCCACCCACGTGCCCCTGGCCAATTTTTTTAACAAAATTTTAATCAAAAAAATTTTAATTTTTTTTACCTTCTTATTGTTGAGTTTTAAGTGTTCTTTGCATATTTTGGATGAGTCCTTTATCAGATGTCTTTTATGTGTTTTTTTCAGTCCTTTTTCTCTCTGCTGTGCAGATTGAGAAGGTTCTATAGTCCTGTCTTCAAGTTCACAATTCTATTCTCTATCATGTCCACTCCCCTAATGAGCTTTTATTTTGGTTATTGTAGTTTTTAGTTCTGTAGCTACCACTTGGTTCTTTTTATAACTTCTATTTCTTTGTTGAGATTTTCTGTTTTTACATTGTTTCAAGAGAATTTATAATTATTGTTGGAGCATTCTTATGATGGCTGCTTTAAAATCCTGTTTGTCAGACAATTCAAACGTCTATTTCATCTTATAATTAGCACGTGTTAAGATTCTTTTCTCATCCAAATTATGATTTTCCTAGTTCTTGGTATAATAGATGATTTTTCAAGTTTTATTTATTTAAGTAATCACTGCACCTAATGTGGGGCTTGAGTTCATGATCCCAAGATGAAGAGTCACACACTCCTCCCACTGAGCCAGCCAGGTGCCCCTGACAGATGGTTTTTTATTGCATCCTGGACATTTTGGTTATTGTATTAGGGGGCTGTTGATCCGACTAAAATCTTCTATTTTGGTAATCACCCTGTTCACGTGTAGGTTCTGGCCTATTTCTGTGGGCTTGAGTTCCACTGGCAGCCTAATTTTCTGAGCCCTTGCACAGCTATAATAATCTGCTTCACTCCTCTGGTGATGTTAAGGTTCCTGCTCAATCCCTTATGGTGCCATATGTGGGGGAGAAGTGTTATTCTGGGTCACTTGCTGTCTGTCACCGAGGACCTTCTGGCAGTGGTGGGGTTGAGCAGACGCCACTGGGCCTAGGACTCCCTATGCCACTGGATACCAGAAAAGCAAGGAAACACAGGATTTTGCTGCTGCTGCTGCTGCTTGCTGCTGCCACTGTGGATAGATGGGACTGCCCACCAGTGCCCTGGTTATGGAATGGAAGTTATTATGGCTGAGACTTTGCTCCTGCCTCTACTGGCAGCAAATGAAGCTATCCATATGGGCCACAGTTGTGGAGTAGGTCAATCATGTTACAAAACTGAATGACATGTATTACCAATTTTAACTCCTTCTAAGAACACAATGGCCACGCTAATATGTTTAGAGGACCAGTTTTAAGTTTTCCTCTACAATGCATGTAAACATGCATGCTTACATGTTTACTTATTTACAAACTTTCTGCCCACACATTAGGTGCTTCCTCCCTGACCTCGTTCCACAATTACATCCTGACACACTTACCAGCTTACGTGTTTACCTCCTTACATGCCACACACGTATCTCCTTGCACATGTACCTCTTACGTGCTTACACACTTGTGTGCTAACACAATTACTCCTCCAGTCGCTTACACAATTACAGACTCATTTGATCGCAAGCTTACACAATTACATGCTTATCACCCACTCACACAGCTCCAGTTCCAGATCTGGTGTGGTCTCAGCTGCAAAGACACCCGGTTTAACAAGGAAAGGAGGTTGGATTTCAGGGAAGGAAAGCCCTTAGTCACACTCCCAGCAGTCAGGCCCACTCTCATCTCTCGCTCCCGCCTCATACCAGCCTGTTCTTGCAAGAGCCCCTGTCCACACCTCTGACAGTTGCCAACATATTTCCTGTGGTCTGAACATTTTTGGTGGGATATTTTTCCTTCGTCTCCATGTGTGTCAAGTTGGAAGAAAAACAACCAGCACTTGGGACACTTGCACATTCACAGCTTTGTGTGAGGCACCCTGTGTACATTCTCCTCCCCAGTCTTTTGGCAACTGGCCTGCTCAATGAACTGATCTGTTCCCTCTGGTGTGAGTCAGAGTTGATTTTCAAATCAGTAGACACTGGCTTCATGGATGATGTATGGATAAATCTCCAGGGAAGAACATCCTGAATATGGCTAGTGGAGGGGAAAGAGAACTGGACTGGGGAGTCCATTGGCCTGAATTCTAAGCTGTGTGATCTTGAGGAAGTCATTTATCCCCTCTGAGTCTCTGTTTCCTCATACAAGAGAAGGGATAACTGGGGACATAGAGAGGCAGAGACTGGGTCCTTCTGCCTTTCTTTTCTATCCCTGAGTCCGGGTACACCATAGACTAGTAAATGCCTTCCAACTGGAACAATCTTGTCCAGACATTCATACTCCGCTGAGCGCCAGACAAGTGATAGGAAAGTGACAGAGCAGTATTCTCAAAGTGGGTCCCCTCTACCTGTATCAGAATCATTACAATGCTGTGTTAAATACAGATTCCTGGGCCCTAGCACCTCTGGGGATAGGACCCAGAAGCCAGCAATTTAACAACTTGATAGAGAGAATCGCATGCATAGTGTGTGGGAAATAATTTACACTGCTCCCTTTTCTCCACATAATGGATTCTTGTTCATCCTTCAAGTGAACGTCAATGTCGCCTCCACCATGAAGCCTGCCTAGACTCACCCCAGATAGAATTAATTGTATCATCCTCTATGGGATATCTTATTCACATTTGTGTCCCAGACCTATCCCAGGAGCACATAGCAGATGGTCATAATTAAAAATAACCTCCCTCCCTTGACCTGTAAGGCCCTCAATGAACTGATCCTTCCCATTTCTACCTGTCCTCCATACCCCATCAGCTCATCTCTCCTGCCTCTGCCCTGATCCTCAATGTTCCTAGCAGACTGGCCTTCATTCTGTACCTTAATCAAGCCAAGTTTTGTCCAGCCTCTCAGCCTTTGCTCTCAGTCCTTCCTCTGACTGAAGCACTCTTTCTTCAGATCTTTGCATGACTGGCTCCTTCCCACTGCACATTCCAGTTCTAGATCAAATATCATCTTCTCAGAGATACCTTCTCTGCTCACCCAGCTGAAGAAGGTCCCCAGTAACATCTGTCTCATCACACCATTTTCACTTTACCACACATTTCTTTTTAAATGTTTGCTGTCTGTCTCTCCCCAGGGAACATAAGCTCACGAGATGAGAGATCTTTATAAGTTTAGCTCTGTAATTCTTAACCAGGGTTGATTTTTACCCCCTGCCCCAGGTCATTTGGCAGTGTCTGGAGAGATTCTAGGCTGTCACACTGGGCAGGAGCTACTGGCATCTAGTGAGTAGATACCAGGAATGCTGCTAAACATTTTGCAAGGTACAAGACAAGACAAAGAATTACCCAGCCCCAAATAATAATAGTGCCAGAGTGGAGAGATCCTGGCCCAGGTCATCTCTGATGCCCCAGTGCCTGGACCAGCACCTGGCAAATCTTCCGCAGTTCAAACATTTTTGTGGCATGAACGAATGAAATGTTTCAATTAAACATTGGATTTAATTTTGAAGCCCCAAAAGTCCTTAGAGAGCAATTAAGCCACAAGTTTTCACACTCTGTTTCTGAAAGCCTCAGGCTATGGAGCAGAGTTTCAGGAATTCTGTACACCATGAAGAATTTCCAGCTAAATGCTGACGACGTAAATTTTGTAACTATGGTCTGTTTTATATATTGGGGTCCTGATTGTCTGACAAGTTCTCCTGCTTACAAAAATTGTTCCCAACCAGCCCCCTTATTTCACCAAGCTGGAAGCCAGGATACAAAGAAGCTGATAGGCCTGGGTCTCCCGAGTACCTTGCTGGCCTTGGTCACAGACTGGCCACAGCTCTGTGATTTGCCAAAGACACAATTTAGGAGCAAGTTGATGTGATATTAGCAGTTACAGGCATCAGAGACTTATGGGGTGGGTTTTTATCTTGGCTATGCCTCCAACCAATTGTGTGACCTTGGAAAAGCCACTTACCTCTTTGAGCTTCAGTTTCCCCCTGAGGATCTACAAACTAGAGATAATAATAGCACCTCCCTTATAAGGGTGTGATGCAGATCTAAGAAGTTAATATGTGAAAAATGTTCAGAACAGTGTCTAGCACAAAGTAACTGCGATATGTCAGGTGGGTGACCAGCTCATCCCAGTCTGCCTGGGATTTTCCTGGTTTTAGCACTAGAAGCCCTGTGTCCCAAGAAACCAATCAGTCTAAGCAAAGAGGAATAATTGGCTATCCAGGCTGCAGTGCATGTTTCATTTTTTTTTTAATTGTCTGATGTTCAGTATCTTCCTATATTAATGTTGTTTGACTTTTCATTACTTAGTATGTTTCATATAATGAGCATGAGAGAAGGATTACTGACAAATCATTTACACAGATGGGATAGCAGGGACAACTTTAGCCTACTTTCTTCTTTTTTTTTCCCCCTAGAGTGTTTCCCCTTGCCACATATGGTAATGACATTAGTGACTTTTTGCATTGATTTATGAGAACATTTTTCCTGAGTACTATTTTTCTCAACACTTTAATATTATCCCCATTTTTTTCAGTTTTATTGGGATGTAATTGACGTACAGCACTGAATAAGTTTAAGCTGTACGGCATAATGATTTGACTTAACCCACTTCTTAACATTTTTTTTAAGTTTATTTATTTATTTTGAGAAAGAGAGAGAGAGAGCATGAATCGGGGAGAGGCAGAGAGAGAATCCCAAGCAGGCTCTGCGATGTTAGCATGGAGCCTGACATGGGGCTCGAACCTATGAACCTTGAGATCATGACCTGAGCCAAAATCAAGAGTCAAGACACCTAACCGACTGAGCCACCCAGGCACCCATTAACCTACTTTCTAATAATGAAGCAAATGAAACCGTTGACCTTTATTTATCAATTCATGCAAGGAGACCCACAGCACCTCTACTTAGCACTTTTTTTGGCGGGGTGGGGGGGGGCGGGGTGCCTGGGTGGCTCAGTCGGTTATGTGTCTGACTTCAGCTCAGGTCCTGATCTTGCAGTTTGTGAGTTTGAGCCCGGCATCGGACTCTGTGCTGTGCTGACAGCTCAGAGCCTGGGGCCTGCTTTGGATTCTGTGTCTCCCTCTCTCTCTCTGCCCCTCCTCTGCTCACACTCTTGTCTTTCTCTCTCAAAAATAAATAAAACATTTAAAAATTAAAAAAAAAAGAAAACACTTTTTAAAAATGCTTATTTATTTATTTTGAGAGAGAGCACTCACCTGAGCTGGGGAGGGGCAGAGAGAGAGAATCCCAAGCAAGCTTCTTCGTGCTGTCAGCACAGAGCCCAAGGCGAGGCTCGAGCCCACAAACCACAAGATCATGACCAAGAGTTAACCATTTGGGGTGCCTGGGTGGCTCAGTCAATTGAGTGTCCGACTTTGGCTCAGGTCATTATCTCACAGTTCATGGATTCAAGCCCCACATTGGACTTTCCACTGATAGTGTGGAGACTGCTTCAGATTCTCTATCTCCTTATCTCTCTGCCCCTCCCCCTTCTCAAAAATAAATAAACATTAAAAAAAAAAGAGAGTCAGATGCTTAACCCACTGAGCCACCCAGGCGACCCTAGACAGCATTTTTATAGCCGTTGGTTTCTTACTGGATGTCCTCAAACAAGAGAACTTTGTTTCTTTTTTCCACAAGTCTGTATTTCCAACAGTTTACTGCTTCATACTAAATTTTCCCCAGTAACACAGAATCTTGGAACTAGAAAGAAGTTTATATTTAGTACAACTGTGCTATTTCCCAGATGGGAAAACTGAGTCCAGAGAAGCCACTCCCTTTTCTGAGGCCACATACTAATGAAGCATGACGGGGCTCAGACCCAGGGTTCGATTCCTGGGCCAGGGTGTTCTCAGAGGTTCTCAAACTGGGTTCCACATCCAGTGGAAACATTAAGTGTCACAGAGAAGTGGGTAGCTAAGGAGTGAGAGGGAACCTGTGTCACTCAGCAACCAAAACCCTCCTCCTTCTATCACAGAAGCTCCACTTTCATGTGCTAAAAAAATATTTTTTGAAGGCCACTCAATTGTATTATAAGATTGACATTTTCTTCCCTGGAAAATTTGCTCCCATGGAGAAAACTTAACTACTTCTTTGAACCACGTTTTTCTTTTTTACGTGGTTGGAAAAGCGGATGCGTGGCCCTTTAAAAGCCAGCAGTTAAAATGAAAGGCTCATTCACTCATGGGAATGAGCTGGGTGAGTCAGGGCGTTGGTAACAACTAGCCCAGATGTATAATCTTGTGCCTATCACTTAGGAAAATGCTGCCATTAGGGATCACTTAATAGAACCCTAGAGTGAGGGTCCAGGGGGATCCCAAGGTAGACAGTCTGCAAGAAGCAGGATGGTGGGGGACAAATTGCAGTGAGATCACCTAGAACCCAGGCCCAGGGTGCTGGGCAGGGCAGGAGCTGCTGTTGGTGAGTTCTGCTTCTCCCTACCCTCTCCAATATGATTTTAAGCTGAAACAGACAAAATCCAAGACCAGGAAAACATCCTGGGTTGACCCCCCCCCCCCAAAAGTGGAAGAAAGACAACAAGAAATGGCAAAGCAAAGTTCACAACCTTTGTCCAGAGTGATTCTGGCTTAAAGGAAGGGCGAGGAGGCATCAGCTAATTCCCCATAGCAGAGGTGAAAGCTCAAACTTGACACTCAGCATGACTGGGTTTGAATCTCAGGCTCACCCACTCATTAGCTGTGCAACCTCAGGAAAGTTACCTCACCTCTCTGAGCATCCTTTCCTCATTGGCAAATGTAGATTGAAATGGTACCGGACATATAGGTCCGGTGAAGGATTAGGAAAGAGGAGGGCGGCGCCTGGGTGGTTCAGTCCGTTAAGCTTCTGACTCTTGACTCTTGATTTTGGCTCAGCTCATGATCACTGTTGGTGGGATTGAGCCCCCTGTTGGGCTCTGTGCTGACGGCACGAGCCTGCTTGGGATTCTCTCTCTTGCTCTCTCTCTTTCTGCCCTTCCCTGGCTCACACTCACACGTGTGTGCTCTCTCTTTCTCTCAAAATAAACAAACTTAAAAAAAAAAAAAAAGAAAATAGGTCTCTGCTCCTTACAGTGCTTCTGTGCCAAGGGAACAGTTGTAGCCACTTTCTATGAAGCACCTACTAAGTGCCCGTTTATGGATGCCAGAGCCTGAGCTGTGCAGCCTCTGTCTATTGGGGATTCTACCTGGTGCTACAGTAGTTCAGAGTAGGGCTCTCACCATTGTAATTTGTATCCAAAATAGTTTTGAGTCAAAGAACATTCTGGGAGACCCAGAGTTCATCAGTCTTTGCCATGGGTTACTCTGTTTGGCCAGCCCTCCCCACACAGCAAGGGCTCAAGAAATATTTGTTGAATGAGTGACTCAATGATGGAAGAAATTAATGAAAGATGAAATGTTGGTGAGTGTCCCCTACTGGATGGAGGGAGATTTGAAAAAAAAAAAAAAAAAAACCCTCAGGAATTCATGAACATAATGTTGAATGAAATAATCCAGATACAAGAGAATGTTCAGTGTGATGACATTTGTATGAATTTCTAGAATGGGCAAGATAAATCTGTGATGATAGGAGTCAGAATCGTGGTTACCTGAAGATGGAAGGAAGAGAGCTAGGAAATGGCAGAGCTGGGGTTTAAACCAGAGGCCACTGCCAGCTAAGCCCATGTTCTTAACCCCTTAGCCAAACTGCTGCTGAGAAGCCATACAGCCCAGTTTCCCATCAGATTTTGAGAGCTCCTTTACAGCCTCTGCCAAATGATTGGCCAGGTTCCACTTGCATATTTCCAGTGACAGAGAGCTCATTACCTATATGCTTGCAAAGGAGAACTTGGGAGGAAGAGTTCTAGTCCTTATAACAGCCTCTGCTTTCTCCTGCTTGACCTCAGTTATCTTGTGACTGCCACACCTAGGGACTTTTATCCAGAAGTGGCCTTTCTCCTTGTCCAGTCCCTCCAGCTCAATGGGAAGGGTAGGGGTTGTGGTGATAACTTTATAGTGGATTCTCTCACACATGCCATTCTTGTTCCTTTGAAGAGAAGAGAAGGCAAAAGTGTCATGGAGGATGATTTGGGAACAATTCAACACATGTAAAATGTACATATTCTATAACCCAACCATCTCTCTTCTTGCACATGCATCCAGAGATGGAGGGGCAAAGAAGCACAGAGCAGCAGGGTTTGTGAGAATAAAAACCTCGCAAACAATCTAAATGTCCATTGATGGAGGACTGGTTACAACACCAGAGTGTGTCCTTCCACTGAAGGATGCCAGAGCAGTTTAAAAGGTTGGGAATGAGGTATCCACCCAAGAGAAATGAGAACACATACCCACATAAAGACTTGCATGCAAACATTCATAGCAATATTATTCCTAATAGCCTCAAACTGGATACACTCCTAGAGTCCACCAACTGGCAAATGAACAAGCAAAATGTAGCATATCTGTACAATGGAATATTAGCAAAAAAAAAAAAAAAAAAAAAATTAAAGAAAAGAAAACATGAGGGGTGCCTGGGTGGGTCAGTTGGTTAAGTGCCAGACAATTAACAGCTTAGGTCATGATCTCATGGTTTGTGGGTTCGAGCCCCGCATCGGACTCTGTGCTGACAGCTCAGAGTCTAGAACCTGCTTCAGATTCTGTGCCTTTCTCTCTCTCTGCCCCTTCCCGACTCATGCTCTGTCTCTATCTCTCAAAAATAAACATTGAAAAAAAACTTTTTAAATTTCTTTTAATGTTTATTTTTGAGAGAGAGACAGAGTGCGAGCAGGGGAGGGACAGAGAGAGAAGGAGACACAGAATCCGAAGTAGGCTCCAGCCTCCAAGCTATTAGCACAGAGCCCATTGTGGGGCTCGAACCCATCAGCTGTGAGATCATGACCTGAGCCGAAGTCGGATGCTCAACTGACTGAGCCACCCAGGCGCCCCTCCTTGGATAATTTTTTAACTTAAAACAAGCAAGCAAGCAAGCAAGCAAGAAAGAAAAGAAGCAATGCAATAGAGCCTAGAGGCTACAGTCCATTCTTCAGCCCATCTTTTACAATTACTGGGCCCGTGGATTTAGGAAATTGTCATTTGTAAGCAGTAAATTGGATGTGTCTAAACTTAGGACTTCAGGAATGATCTAGTCCAGTTCCTTTGCTCTATAGGTGGAGAAACTGAGGCCCAGGGAGGGACTGCATCCTGGCCAACGCCAAAGCTTGTTGGGCTTGGGCCAGGGCTGCAGTCCAAGCCCCGGATGAAGCTCCTAGCTCTGCCCCCGCACTATACTCTGCACAAATTGTTTCGTGTCTCCGGGAAGGGGGAGTTTATAAATTTGGCCACGTTTTGGAACAACAGAGCCATAAATGGACATGCCCGCAGGAGGCTGGGAGGTACCTGACCTTTGAGGCTGGGGGTGGGGGAGGGGAAGGGAGAACAGGGCCAGCAGCCTCAGCCCTGGCCCAGATTCTTGCATCCAGGAGAAAAGAGAACTGGAGAAAGGAGCTAGTCCAGAGGGAGGCTGCAGATGAAGCAGGTAAACACGGAGGGCCACATGGACCTGGGTCAAAGGCCCCCCGCCTACCACTGTTTGGCTGGGTAATTTTGGACACATACCTTCACCTCTCTGAGCCTCAGTGGTCACCAAACCTGGTAAATGATGAGAACGTGTGGAAAGGTTATAAAAATGCAGATGACCAGGCCCCAACTCCAGCTTACAGAGAATCAGATTCTCCCAAGATGGGTCCCAGGCAACTGTATTTTCCAGAAGCATCTTGTGGTAGTCTGCATCACTAGAGAACTGGAATTCAGGAGTCACTGACATCAGCCTTAAAACAGGCTTCTCAAAATCATTATTTTTATTAGACTCTTGCCCATAGAGGAAAACCCAGGCTGCCTAGCATGCCATTCAAGGCCTCCACGGCAACAGAACAACTTCACCCCCTCCCCACTTCAGCCCTTTACATCCATCTCTCCGTTGTTTCAGCAAACAAGGTTGAGTATCCCCTCTACAGCCCCACATAAAACCAGGTCTCTGCCTTCCCTGGCAGTCCAAAGTGGGAATAAATCAAATTCCACACTCCATGATTCTCTTCCTTTTTTAAACACATTCACATTCACACTTTCCAAACGAGACAGTTCCTTCAAGTTGGACAGTCCACCATCCCATTTGGCTTCTCTTTTGATGGAAAATCCATATCCCCTCTTCCATGAAGTTTTCCAGCTGTTCTCTGCGCCCCCCCCCCCCCCCCAGATGGAATCACTACCTATACAGGGCTCTACCCTCTAAATGAATGAGTAAATAAATGAGTGGAATTCTTGATTGATTTGCCTCCCGGCCCTGGCGCAGTTTGTAGCCAATAAAAATGTTTGTGGCAATACAATGAACACTGGATTCTCTGAGCCAACTCTGATCTGAATGCAACTACCACTGAAAAACATTCAGTCAGTCAACATTTACTAAATATGTATTATGCACCGGGCATGTGTAAACAAACCAGATCACTCCAGATGGGGTTAAGTGCAAAAATGAGTGCTCTGAGAGAGAACAATTGAGAGGTGCTGTTTCTTTTTTTTTAATTTTTTTTTTCAACGTTTATTTATTTTTGGGACAGAGAGAGACAGAGTATGAACGGGGGAGGGGCAGAGAGAGAGGGAGACACAGAATCGGAAATAGGCTCCAGGCTCTGAGCCATCAGCCCAGAGCCTGACGCGGGGCTCAAACTCACGGATCGCGAGATCATGACCTGGCTGAAGTCGGACGCTTAACCGACTGCGCCACCCAGGCGCCCCGAGAGGTGCTATTTCAAAGAGGGTGGTGAGGAAGCCCCTTGGAGCTGAGGCAGAGCTGGCCTGCAGAGCCCTAGAAGGGGTGACTTGATTTGGGTTTGAGAAGGGCTCTTGGGCTTCTAGGTGGTGAGTGGAGGTGGGGTGGGGACAGTGCCAGAGCCGAGTGATGTGATTAACAATGGTGTGGAGAGGTGGGGCCCAGCCACACGAAGACAGATGCCACAGGGGGGCCTGCAGCTTGGGTGGGACAGCTGATCTTCCAAACTTTAGAGTCTTTGATGGTCTGAGCCTTATATGTTTTAAACTCACACACACACACACACACACACACACACACACACACACAATTAAAGAAAACAAAATCCCTCAGAGACTCAGAAGTTGGCTAAAGCCCATAAGATTGTCTGTTTTTTTTAAAAAAATATATTTTCCCACTGAATCTTCAGTTTTGTATTTCCAGCAGCTGGCATCCACCCAAGGGGACAAGTTAGCTGAGACAAACAGGCTTCCGTCCCTCTGTCATTGTCCTCTGGATCGCTCGTGGCTGCTAAAAGGGTCATTTCCTGAGGCCTCAGCAGGGCTAGGAGGGTGAGGTGTGGGGGCCAGGCCTTCCCACGGATGCAGCTGGGTCAGCTGCATTTCCCGAGAGGACATTGCTTTGGGGGAGGGGGTGGGGCAGGCAAAAAGCAGCCCCGGAGGTCAGGCAAGCAGCTCCGGCCCAACACTTCATTAGTAAGTTAGTCACTTGAGGTTTAACAAAACAATGTGGTGAGGTTCCCAGGCTAGCCCACAAGAAGAGCCTGTAGGTCTGATATTGGAGAGTCATTTGTGTAGGATGAGAGGAACTCAGCCCAAGAGAGGTTCTGGGCCACCTGATTTCAAGACTCACCAAATTCAGGCTAGGTGACCTGGGAATGATCCTTTAAGGTGAGGCTGAGCTGTGACTGGAACACAGAAAAGCCCTTCCCTCACTGGGAGGGGCAGGGGGCCCTGACTCTGGGACAGGGGACTCAACTCCATGACTATCTAAGCCACACACAAATTTTAAGTTACTAGGTTCAGCCCCTCCTAGTTACAATCTGGTTTCTTAAACTGATGCTCTGCCCCTGTGATGGGGAGGCTGCCAAGGCTGTGTCTGTCCCAAACCCATCAAATAACCTCCCACAAACTCATTATCTTGTGTCAGGATCATGCACCTTCCTCTCATGTCACTGTCCCTCATTGCTCTCCCAGTGCTCATTACACTGGCTTGCTTTGGGTTTCTCTTTCCTGCCCCGTGGCCTTTGCCCATGCTGTTCCCTCTGCCTGGATCAAGAGGCAAAGTGCTTCCTAGTTTCTTTTTCCTCCTAGAGCTAATGCCAAATAGCAGTAGTGATTTGTGCAGTAATTTGCATGATATCATCTTCCTCCAAAGCATCATTAAAGACGTTCTACCATTGGCCTCTAAATTGGCCACAGAAAGGGAAAGAAAGAAAAAGGACAGTATGTGGAGGGGCTTTTTGACCCAAGTCTGGAAGAGGTGCACATCCCTTCTGCTCACATTTCATTGTCTGAGAACATGGTCCCTCCTAACTACAAGAGAGACTGGGAAGTATGGTCTAGCTGGGCCTCAAAGAGGAAGAGATGGATATTCATGCATACTAGCTGACTATCACAGAAATGTGGCTCCCTGACACGAGAAGAAAGGGGTGATGGAGGCCTGGACAGGAAAAAGCCCCTGCTGTTGCAGTACACACCCTTCACATCCTTCCCCAGAGGGAGAGACGTGTCTCCTGGGCCTGTGTCCACCTTTTCCTGTGAATGTAAAACTAATTAGTAGTCAACTCCTGGAGCAGACATAGCCCCTATCCCATGGACGATCACCTCTACCCACCAAAGGCTGCTCACTGAATGCCTGATGGTGTTGTTCTGGCCTCAGGAGCACACTGGAGTGCCAAGAATTGGCACCCCCAGAAGTAGCCCTTGGCCATCGAAGGATAGAAAATTGGTGGATAGACAACCCAGCTCCCTAACCCTTTGGTTGGGATGGCTGAGGTATGGCCTACACGGTCTCTGGGAGGTCCCTAGTAGGGCTGAGCTCCGGTTGTTCACCACAGTAACTGCCCTGATAATGCTTCCCCTACTGGCTCACTTCCACTCCCTGTCTCGCTTCCCCACTCCCTGACAGGGATTCCCTGGTTTCACTTCCCAGATAGATTCCTGACACTTAAATATTTGTTTTAGGGTCTGCTTCTGGGAGGACCCAAACCAAGGCAGCTCCCCGTGCTCAGGAACAATGACCCATACTCTCCTCCCCTACCATGTCCAGCCTTGTGCTTCAGGGATGCACAGACATCCTTTTGAATTACTTTTAGAAACACACAAAAACACATGTCAATGGATTGGTCATCTTGGCCAGGGCCTTGAGGCCAGGGAGAGGGCCTCATGTACTTGAAAACAAGCCTCGGAGGATTTATCTGCCCATTCTGTTTCTTTCCCACACACAGGAAAATCCTGGGCAGGCAGAGCTTCCTGACTCGGGGTGGGGGGTGGTGGGGAGAAGCTGACAGCGCAGGGTGAAGACTCTCCTCCTTACAAAGAAAACGTCTGGGTGGTTTGAGGGAATGACTGTTACCTTCCTCACTGACTGGAGAAAGGGAAAGTTCAGAATTCTGAGTTCTAGTCCTCAGTCTGCCACTAGTTTACTGTGCCACTCCGGGCTGTTCCCTCCCCCTGGGCCTCAGATTCCCATCTATACAGGTAGAATAATTGTGCACCAGGATATCTTAGCATTGCTACATTCTGCATTTCTTCTGAACTCAGATCCAGGCCTGGCACACTATTTCACTTGTGAAAACTTTTAAGGGATTCAGGAAGTTAAAGCATACAAGTATGTGGAGTATTTTGGAAAACCAGTATTAGCAACAATTAAGAAGAGTTATAGTGATTTGTCCTGTTAATGGAATTTTCCATGGAAAAATACTTTTAAACATATATTTTCTTAATAGATTGGCATTCACTAGCAACTTTTCTCTTTTCTTTTTTCCAGGCTCGCTCTAGTCTCTACTTTACAGGCCAAGTTACTTTGACCAATGAGATCATCTTGTTCACTCTCTTAAAACTCATTCATGGATACACAGTGTCAAGCAGGGCCTCCCACAGTGCTTTGCACAATAGCAAATGATTGATTATTGAATTGAATTTGATTTCCAAGCTACTGTGGCCCAAGAAGACACCTTAGGAATGCTTGTTAGAATTGTGTCTAAAGTAAAAGCTAAAAGGCTATGAGTAAACGTGAGGGAAAGCTTATCTGAGAGTAAGGTGCTTGGTATGGACATTGTGGTGTTGGTTTTGGTACTCAGTTGGCCTTTTAGCTTCATTTCAGCTTGTAGATAGATGAAGTCATTGCACAAGTTACTCCAGTTAAGTGAGCTGCTATTGTGCATGCGGACCGTATTGGTTAGGGATGCATTAAGCTGCAAGTTGTAGGATACAGTAGCTTAAACCATAACCACATTGATTGCTTGCTTGTCTGCAAATCTGGATGCAGGTAGGCATAGAGTTAGTCCACCTGCTTAATGATGTTATAAAGACACAGGTCCTTTTAAAAAAAATATATTTAATACTTATTTTTGAGAGAGAGAGAGAGATTGAGAGCTCATGCATGAGCAGGGGAGGGGCAGAGAGAGAGGGAGACACAGAATCCAAAGCAGGCATCAGGCTCCGAGCTCTGAGATGTCAGCACAGAGCCTGATGTGGGACTCAAACTCACAAACCACAAGATCATGACCTGAGCCAACGTTGGATGCTTAACCAACTGAGCCATCCAGGCACCCCCACACAGGTCCTTTCTGCTTTTTCACTCCTCTAACCTTATTTTCAGGGCCTCACGGTCCCAAGATGGCTGTCATTTCTATAAGTATCATCCTTGTTTAAGGAGGGTAATACCCCTGAGCTCTCCTCTCCCTTTTGATCCTTTTATGAGGAAAGCTTCCTAGAAGCACCCTAGCATACTTTCCTTATGTCTTACTAGTCAGAACTAGGTTACATGACCGTTCATATTAGTTACCCATTGCTGGGGAACAAATAACCCCAAACCTAGATTCTTAACACTGCCATAAATATTTTCCTATCTCTCAGTTTCTGTGGGTCAGTTGGGGATGGTGTAGTTTGGTGGTTCTGAATCAGGATCTCTTAGGGGTGATTTGTGCCTGTGTCTTCGTTTATAAAGATGACTACATGATGACATGGAGAGTTCGATGCCACTGAAAGAAAAGTTTAACATTACTCACAGTTCTCCTAGAAACAAGAGGCACAGCATGTGTGTGGGGCCATAGGGGGAAGCACCAGTGTTGGTCAGGAGGCAGAAAGGAGCAAGAGAAAGCCAAGGCCATAACCTTCATTAGGGTTTCTGTGGGATAGACAAGGAAAGGCAGGGTAATGTTTGGGTAGTTTGGGTAATTCCAGTGGGCTCCGGGGCACAGGGGCTGTCCCTAGTTGTCTAGTACCTGGCTTTGGGATGATCTAAGTCAAGGGAAATATTAGCTTGGTATATGAGTTAGATAAAGAAGTGTCAGGGGGGTATGGACTCAGGATTGGTTGGTTTGTACATAAAAGGTGGGCTCACCAACAGGTTGATTACTGTCTCTAGGAATTAGCTAGCCCAGGGTGGGGCAGTCTTTTCCCAGCTAGCAAGGCCCCCCAAAGATGTTTAAACATCATGAAATATAGAAAAGTTAAAATATGATTAATACAGGGGTGCCTGGCTGGCTCAATTGGTAGAGCATGTGACTCTTGATCTCAGGGTTGTAAGTTCAACCCCCAAATTGAGTGTAGATATTACTTAAAAAATCTTAGGGCACCTGGTGGCTCAGTCAGTTAAGCATCTGACTTCAGTTCAGGTCATGATTTTGTCGTTTGTGGGCTCAAGCCCCACATCAGGCTCTCTGCTGTCAGCACAGAGCCTGCTTTGGATCCTCTCTCTCTCTCCCTCTCTCTCTCTCTCTCCACCCTTCCCCTGCTCATGCTCATTCTCCCTCAAAAATAAATAAATGTTTAAAAAGTAAATAAATCAAATCTTAAAAAATATATGATTAATACAAAGATATCTCTGGCTGATGCTGCAAGTCAAAATGTTGGCCCACATTCAAAGGTTCGACTGGGGCTGGAGCCACTTTCCAGGTCTCTCACTCACATGCCTGGCATGTTGGTGCTGGCTACTAGTGGCAGGACTTAGTTCCTCCCATGTGGGCCTCTCCACAGGGCTGTTGAGTGTCCTCACACTATGGTGGTTAATTTCCCCCAGAGCAAGTAATCTAAGAGAGCAAGGTAACAGCAACAATGGTTTTCATGACCTATCCTCAGAAGTCACTCTTTGAAATGAGTCGCTAAGTCTAGCCTACATTCAAGGTTGTGGGGATGAATTTCCACCTTTTCAAAAGGAGGGTGTCAAAAAAATTTACAGACATATTTTAAGGCCACCAGACCATTCCTGACTGCAAGGGAGTCTGGAAAGGCAAAAGAGAACAGGATTGTTGTGACTAGCTTAGACTAATCATGATTGACTCATAGCCTGGGATACAATCCCACCCCAGACAAAAATCAGGGTTCAGTTAATGAGGAAAGAGAGGGAAGGCTGGTGGGGAAGCATTTTATCTGCCACAATGGTGATGATAAAGATGAAGGGGACTAAGGTTTCCAGGTATCCTGATATTGCATGAGACATATTCCTACTAAAACATTATTTGTTGCTTATATGAAAGTCAGTTTTTTTTTTTTTTAAAGAGAGAGAGAGAGTCTCAAGCATGCTCTGCACTCAGTGGCGTGGAACCAGATGCAGGGCTCAATCCCACGATCCTGGGATCGTGACCCGAGCCAAAATCGAGAGTCAGACACTCAACCAACCAAACCACCCAGGTGCCCTTCTGAAAGTCAAATTTAACTGGTGTCTTCTATTTTCATTTGCTAAAAATCTAGCTCCCATGGTGGGAAATAAGTCTTCAATGGTCATGGAAGGAAGCCAGTGAGGAGGTAGCACTTCTTAGGAAGGAGGAGCTAAAGGAAGCCTGGGGGTGCCTGGAAGAGGAACAGATGTTTCAAAGCCTAGGGTAGGTTCCTCTTGGTGGGGGAGAGCAGGAGGGTGAGGTTGAGGCTTTCTGTGGTCCCAGTCTTTCTCTCCTCTGCTCCCAGGCCACCTCCGCATCCACCCAACACCAACACCAACACCCCCAACATCACCATTTCCTCCATTTTGATCTCAAAAGATATCCAGGAAACTCTAGCTAGAGGTATCTCTCTTTTCAACACCCTGAAAAACCAACTCATAAAGCCGAAGTAGGGGCTGCGGGCAGCGTGGCAAAGTGCATGAGTGGTGTGAGAACTTGGAGCCTCACTGTGTGACCTCAAGCAAGGCCCTCCCCTCTCTGGGCTTCCCTTTCCTTGGCTGTATAATGATGGTTGGTCTAAATCGTCTCCAAGGGCCCTTTTACTTGGCCTACGTGTCTCCTTCCCAAAAAGGAACAAAAAGACATGGGTGGTTTCTCTCATCCCGTCTCCAAGCCAAATTCAGACGAAAATGTCCAGGGTGACATAGATTTAATATAAACAGTGGTGCACTGATACTCACAAATACCCCAAAAGGAGTCCCAGATGAGCTATTTTTATCCTTAAAACACACACACACACATACTCACTCCAACCCCCATCACCCCCACCCATAAATTCTTCCAGTTGGTTTTTACAAGAAGACAAGAATTCCAGTTAAGAGTGCTAATTAAACAGCTTTGACTGTGGGCAGAAGGGAGGCTGGCGAAAATCTTCTCTCTGGGCATGATGTCATCATAATTGTGCATTTCTCATGACCCAAGAATGTGAGTGTGTTTGCACTGCACGTTGAAGCCAGTGATGCAAGTGTGGCCTGGTAAACAGGCCCCAGACAGGCAGGCCCTGCAAGGAGCCGCCGTGCAGAGGCCTGGCGGAGGCCCAGGTTGCTCTTAACTCCTTCCTGGCAGAACTGGCTGGTGGGCTGCTGAGGTTTGGCTAGGGAGCCTTCTCTACTCAGCCCTTGCTTCTCTCCCAGCTAGGGTCCCTGCTGGTGACAAGCTCTGAATGTGGAGTCACTGAGACCTGCATTCTACCCACCTGCACCATTTGCTTGCTCGAGGGCCTGGGGTATGTGACTCCTCTGCCCTGAGCCTCAGTTTTCTCATCTGAGAAAATGGGGAGATGAATCAGGGCTTCAGTCCCTTGTCTTCAACTCTACAGTCCACAAAGCCCAAATATCCAAGGGCTTTTCCATATATTTGAAGAAAACTTGTGTGGAGGCCAAACCTGGGGCCCCACTTAGATTCAATACTTAAACTTCTCACTACAGCAATATTCATATATTTGATTGGAGATAGGTGGGCCCAGTCCCCACCAGATTAAAAAAAATTTTTAATGTTTATTTATTTTCGAGAGAGAGAGAAACAGAGTGCGAGGAGGGAGGGGCAGAGAGAGAGGGAGACACAGAATCCAAAGCTGTCAGCACAGAGCCCGATGCAGGGCTTGAACTCATGAACTGTGAGATCATGACCTGAGTCAAGTCAGACGCTTAACTGACTGAGCCACCCAGACGCCCCCAGCTCACCTTTTAAAACCCCCAAAATTCTGAGTTCTGAAACCTGACCAGCCCCAAGAGTGTTGATCAGGGGTTGTAGGCCTGGGGCACCTGCCTTTTGTTCACTGGGAGACGTACTAAGACACTGCCTTCTGCTGAAAAGTCCTCCCTGAGCACAGGGCTTAGCTCTGTGTCAGCTGTGTCCCAAGCTGCCAGCTCAGTGCCTGGAACACAGTAGTCACCCAACCAACAGCTATTGAATCAATAGCTGAAGTTACTCATACCCCATAAATGCCGGGGTGTTGATCAAGGGGAAACTGAGGCCCGAGCCTCTGAGATAGCCTCCCTGGATCCTTTCCCACAGAGGGAGTTCTGACTTTCCCCAAAAAAGGTAGCTGCTCACATTTCTGTGTTGGCCTGCTCACAAACAGCTTGGTGACCCCCCTCTGACATTCCAGAGCAGCCTCCTCCCCGGCTGGCTGGTTTGCGGGCATCAACGAGTTTTCTTTGGCAGAAGGTTCAACTGATTGGAAAAAAAAAAAAAAAAAGGCGGGGCGGGGGGGGGGACAAATTGAAAGCTGGAGGTGGGGAAGGGGTGGTCACAGGGTAGAGTGGGGGCTTCTGGGGAAGCTGAGATCTGCCAGCTGGCCTGAGACTGTGGACCAGATTCTGGGACCCTTCTGAGGACTGTGACTGTGTCAGTAAGCTCCTGTCTTAATCCTAGAACTGGAGAATTACCCAGACCTGTGCAGAGCTGCCAGGATGGAAAAGGCCTCCCCGGTGTGGTCTGACCTATTCCCAGCTGCTGTGGAGCCCCGAGTAACTCCCTTTTCCTCTCTGGGTCTTCGCATGATAAGGTTGGAGAATCCAACAAAACAAAGCTGACATTATAGACACAGACTTGAGTCCAGGCCCAGGCTCTTCCTCTGATTGGACAGGGAGTTAGAGCCAGTCACTTTCCTTCTCTGAGCCTCAGTCACCTCATCTGTAAAATGGCACTGAGTTATAGGGATTGTGTCCTGATGAATGTGTTTGGCACATAGTAGTGATAAAGGAATGTTAGTAAATTACCCTTGGCCTGGATAGCCCTCCTGATCTGATGTTCTATGTTAGGCACTAAGCACAGTAATAACCTCATTGTCTGAGCACCCACTATGTTCCAGGCACTGTGCTAAGTGATTTACAAGCATTATTTTTTTCCATCCTCCCAATATCTCTCAAATGGGTACCAGCACTATCCCCATTTGTCAGAGGAGAAGATAAGGTTCTGAAAAGTGAAGTGACTCTCCCAAGGCTGCACAGTTAGTGAGAAGCAGAGCTGGATCTTCTGGACTCTAAACACTTCATACCAGGCTTCAAGAAAGATCTAGCAGCTAATTCTGTGCTCAGCTCCTTGAAGCAAGAGATTTCAAGCCCAGCTGGGCCACACCCTGATGTAACATATGACCAGTGCAGGGGCCTCAGTTCCCCTATTGGAACCATGGGGAAGATCCTCCTTACTCTGCAGCGCTGAGGTAAGGATGCTGGTGACCTTGAGAAGGATTTGCAAGCTATGAGATAGGACAGGCACTCTCAAAGGCTCAGAAATGGGGGACCAAGGGAAAGAATTAATCCTTTCTAGTCTCCCTAGCAAGTATCAGATCAGCCATGGAGAGGCTGGAGCAGAGAAAGTGAGTGAGGGATAGTTGCATTGGAAAGGCTCTGGGTTAAGGGAACTACTCAGAAGCTAAGAAGTGAAGAAGTGGTCCCAGCCCTCCCCTAGGACCTGACCTTCACCACAGTCTGTCCGTCCATTAAGAGTTGGGCAGAACTGCCTCTAGAGTCCAATGGATCAGAGTTCAAGTCTCAGTGCCACCCATCTCCACTGGGCATCCTTTGGACTTCCCCTCTCTTCATGTCAGTCTTCCCAACTGTGAAATGGAGGTGATAACAAGAGCCTCATCAGGACTGTAGTGAAGACAAGCCTTGCCCAAGGATATTGGTTGAATAATTATCTCCTGGCACCTGGTCTGCAAGGCTTCTAGTCTGGAAGGAGAGACTATATATAAAGTGTCTGGCACAGGTAGGTGCCCACTGGATGGATGGAAGGAAAGAAGGAAGGAAGGAAGGAAGGAAGGAAGGAAGGAAGGAAGGAGAAAAGGTAGGAAGGAGAGGGAAAAAGAGGGAAGGGGAGGGGAGGGAGGAAGGAAGGAAGGTATGGATGGATGTGATGGGTATCTTACTCTAAGTCACACAGTCTGGAAGTAACTATTCCTGACCTCACACTGGGCACCAACGAAAGCACAAGAGCTGGTTAGAGAGAGGCACTCCCTGAGCAAAGGTTTGGAGTTAGGAATTATTACAGCATGGATAAGACACTGGTCTCACTTGCTCAACAAGATCCTATGAGGAAGGGGATCTGATTACAGGCTCTCCCAGAGTCCTTTGGGGCAAACCCAGCAGTTTGTACGGGGAGTAAGGCCCCACGGCCCAGAGGAGCAGGCAGGAGCAAGCCCAGCCTGGGGGTCAGGCCTCAGAGGGCCTGGTATGGCCATATTTGGTTTTCAAGGAACTGGGAGGCTTCTTACCAGCTCTGCTGCCCACGCACGGGAGTAAGGCCACCCACAGTTGCTGAGTCAGGCAGACAGCTGGGGTCGGGAGCAGAGGCCCCACAAACAGGCGACTGTAGCACAGTTGTCCAGAGCCTGGCCTCTAGAGTCAAGAAGATGTGGATTCAAATCCTGCCTGACTCTGATAACTGTGTGACTAGGCCAGCCACATCACCTTTCAGAGATTCTGTTTCCTTTACCTGTAAAATAAAATGACAGCAGTAAGGACGAGCACCATGACTGAGTTTGCTATGTGCCAGTCTGTGCTGAGGGTTCTGCCTGCTAGAGAGTATTTTTATTGTACCCATGAAACACAACACGTGAGACCAGTGTTTCTCATTTGTGCCTCAATAATTCCTGATCCCAAGCCTTTGCTACAGTCTCCTCCACCTGGAGTGCCTCTCTCTCCCTCACCAGCTCTATGTGTTCTTTGGTGTCCAGTACAGGATTTTGACTGTGGGACGTGGCTATCCCCAGACGAGGAAGCTGAGGCACAGAGAAGCGAGGTCACATGCAAGTAAGAGACATAGCTAGGAATAGCTAGGAAGTACGGAGCAACTTCCCCACCTTCCCATTTCTATGATATCATCACTTCCCTACTCAAATACCTCCACCTGCCCCTATAAAACAATTCTCCCCTTTTCCAGTTTCCAATTTGCTGCCAAAGCCTAACAAAGCCTGCTCAGGCCCTCCTAACCGCCCCATGCAGAAGGTAGGCTAGACAGCACCACCATTTTATGGATGGGAAAACCGAGGCTCAGAGAACTAAAGCAACTTGCCTGAGAATTAGCAACCAACCAGAGAGGCAACCAGAATTAGGCTGCAATGCTGACTCCCATTCCAGTGCTCTCTCCATCACAGTAAGCTGACCCTCCACGTTTTGAGAAGAGAGCTTTCACCTCTCCTCCCAGTCAAGCCACCTCTAGACAGATGTAAGGATAAAAGAGAAAATGGGGGTGCCTGGGTGGCTCAGATTCTTGATTCTGGCTCAGGTCATGAACCCAGGGTCATGAGATCTAGCCCATGTCAGGCTCCATGCTGAGCGTGGAGCCTGCTTAAGATTTTCTCTACCCCGCTCCCCGCCCCTCTCTCCCTCCACCTCCTCCCCCACTCACGCTCTCTCTCTAAAATAAATAAAATAAAATACATTTTAAAAATTAAAAAAAAAAGAGAAAATGAATCTGAGGCCCACTTGAAAGGAAAGGTCAGGCAAGACTAGTAGGGCATTTCGCAGATAGATAAAGAAATCTGGCCTGATTTGAAAATCATAAAAGAATGAAGTGAATGAACAAGCTATAACAGTTCTGAATCAGATCATCCCCTCGTGACATGCAGGAGACCAGAACAGCTTTCTAAACTCATTAGCTCATCTCATTCGTTTCGGAGGTACCTCTTGCCCTACCATGTGTCGGTAGCCGTGCTGTGCTGAGAGCCAGGCGAGAACTCTGCCCCAGAGGAATCATTACCTGGGTGCTTCCCAGACTCGGGGATTTTACATCCCAGTAAAGTGTTCTCCCCAAATGCGGCCACATTTTGTTATTTGTCAAAGAACATTAAAGAAAAGGAAAAATAAAGCATTACTTTCTACTCTCACCAAAAAATTTAATAAGGACTAATCTCAGAATCTAGCAATTAAAAAAAATTACCTTTATAACTCACCACATTGTTCTAGTTTTCTCCCTAGCCGCAGGCCGATGCAAACTGTATCTAAGTGGGCATTTGGCAATTCCCAGATGAGTGGGAGAGAGAAAACATCTACAGAAATCATTCAGAGTAGCTATATTCTTTGGGAGTCTTCGGGTTGAGAGCTACATAAAACTATCCTGGCTACCTTAATACAGATTTTTGGGGAAGGGATTTTATTGGTAGATTGGATTCTAGGGATTATGTAGTAGACAGTAGGGTCAACCAACCAACCTACACCTGGCAAGGACAGAAAACTCCAAAAACAAATAGAATTAGGTCTCTCTTGGTTACACTCTCGCTCTCTGCTTCTCTCTGTTACCGTTCTTCCCTCTCTAGTGGCAGATAGGGTTCCCCCACGTAGCAGAGAAAGTGATGGCTAACAGCTTCCATGTTTCATAACTCATGCCACCATAGACAGATCAATTAACTTCTCAGTTCCAGTAGGGGGGAGGGAAGGGATCCCGGAAAGTGTCTGATTGGCCCAACTGAGTCAGGTGTCTACCCCTGGACCAATCAGCTGTGGCTTGGGATTGGTCTGTAAAAACATGGCAGCTTCCATGAAAAGTCATGGTTGGAGTCAGAAGAGGGAAGAAGATCTAGGCCAGAGGGCTGGGCGGAAAATACCATAAATGTCCATTGTGGAGATGGTAAATGCCCTAATAAAGGTGCAGATAAAGTATCACAGGAGTTCAAGGGAAGACGACATGATTTCTAGCTGTGGAGATCAAGTAGACCTTCTTGGAAGAAGATCTGAGCTGAGAATATGTGGAATATACAGAGATTCTAAACGCCATTTCAAATTCAAAGAGAAAAATAATAAGTACTGGTAGAGGAGAAGGTGTCATCTGAAGAAGCTATATATTAATGCTTTACTTTGTCAAGATTTTTATTATTTTTAAAAAATGAGATATAATTCATATATCAAATTTATAAAATATTTTATTATGAAAGAACTTTAGACTTATAGAAAGTTGCAAAAGTAGTTCAGAGTTCTGCTAAAGTCTTCACCTTCTGTACCCCTCACCTAGTTCCCCCTAATATTAACATCTTACACGACCTTGATGCAACAATCAGAGCCAGGAAATTACCACTAATAGAATACTATCAACTAACCTACAGAGCTTGTTTGAATTTTGCCAGTTTTACTTTTGCTGTAATCCAGACTCCCACATTGCATTTAATTGTTATGTCTGCTTAGTCTCCTCTAATCTGTGACAGTTCCCCCAAACTCTCTTTTCTCTTGTAACCTTGACACTGAAGAGTGATGGTAAGTCATTTTACAAAATAGCCCTCAATTTGAATGTCTAATGTTTGCTCATAATTGGATCAAGATTATGCATTTTTGGCAAGAATGCCACAGAAGCAATGCTGTACCCTTCTTAGTGCATCATTCAGGGGCTACATTCTGTCAACGTGATTTATTACCAGTGATGTTAACATCGATCACTTGCTTAAGGAGGCATCTGGCAAGTTTCTCTGTTGAAAAGGGCCCGTTTGTAATTAGTAAGCATCTTGTGGGGGAGATAGTTAAGACTACACAAAAATATAAATTTCTCATCATTTAAAAAGTGCTATCAAATGTACACTTTCTACTTTTATTCCGCAAACATCAACTGTACACCCACTAAGCACTGGTCCAAGATAATGGCTTGGTTATGTATGGCCCCATGACCTTGCTAGACCGTAGGATCCTTATCTGTAAAATGGGTATAATTCTGTCTTACCACCCAGGGCTGCCAAGGATAAAGGAGAACCATGCTTGTTGAAAGTGTTCTGTAATGCTAGCTGGGATTGTTCATTCTCCTTCTGGGGATCTCCACTTTGTTGTCACTTCCACCTATCATAGGTCTTCATTTCCATCCTGCCTGCATCCATGCCTGCAGGCTTCTGTCTGTTCTCACTGACCAGACTCCCTCAGCCTATTTGCCAAGCCTTATTTGTGATGTCACTTAATAAGTTTTGGAGACAAAAGGTGAGCCCTGTAGAGACTGACAATTTCCTCCAGAATCTCTGTCTATAATTTTGGGAGATGCCTCAAGGTGTTGAGTGACACCTGGGACCCATGGGTGGCAGGTGGGAGGTCCTTTCTTCCATGATAGAAATAAGTGGAAGAAGTAGGAATTGCCTTCCTCCAATAATGTGTTGGCCCTGAAAAGGAAACTCTCACACCCCACAGAGTATTGAACAAGCTTGGATGGATACTTGTCTCTTACAGAGAGCTCTAACATGGGCATACTTTATTTATTTATGCATTTATGTATGTACGTATTTATTTATTTATTTATTTATTTATTTATTTATTTATTTAGGAGAGAGAGCAGAAAGAGAAGGAGAGAGAGAATCTTAAGCAGGCTCCATGCCCAGTGCAGAGCCCGACATGGGGCTTGATCTCATGATGGTGAGATGACCTGTGCCAAAGTCAAGAGTCAGATGTTTAACAGACTGAACCACTCAGGCACCCCTAAGATGGGCATACTTTAAATTAACAACTTCATAATGCCAAAGGATGAGCTCACCCCTGACTCAACCTCCTAATTTCTAATTTGAGAACAAGACTTTAGCAAACCAAGAAAGAGGCACAAGTTAAGTAGCAGGTCTCACTAACCTTAGCTGTCACAGTCACTCCTGAGGTTGAATTCAACCTTTTTAATTTTTTTTCCTAATGTGTATTTATCTTTGAGAGAGAGAAAGAGAGAGAGTGGGAGTAGGGGAGGGGCAGAGAGAGAGGTAGACACAGAATGCGAAGCAGGCTCCTGGCTCTGAGCTGTCAGCACAAAGGCCAACATGGGGCCTGAACTCACGAATCGCAAGATCATGACCTGAGCCAAAGTCAGATGCTTAACTGACTGAACCACCCAGGCGCCCCGAATTCAGAAACAGGAGCCATCCATGCTTGGCTGGTTCTTTGTACCAGATCATTATGAAGATCAATATGATAGAGGATGAAAGTGCTTTGGAACTTCTATAGGACCAAGTCAATATTGCTTCTCCCATTCTGTCCCAAGGGCAGCTTTTAGGAACTGCTTGCCCAGAGCAAAGAAGGAAGGTTGAAGCCCCCCAGCTCTGACATCAGCACAAGCCACCCTCTGCCTTCCTTCAGCCAAGCAGATGAGCACCTCAAAATAGAGCCCTCTAAGTAGAGACCCAGCAGCATACAGGGCATTCCCTCCAGGGTCCTGAGCAGTTTCCTCCTGGACAAGTCACAGGCCTGGGTTTCTCCCACCCATCTAATATCTGGGACGCAAGCTGCTGTAGGTTGGACTCTTGCCCCACTAGCACCTGGGCAGGAATTTGTGGCAGCAGCTCGAGACTATTTGCCAATTTTATTGACCTCTCCCCAGTGGGCCCTGGGAAACACCATCCCCTGTAGACCACTAAGGCAACAGCTCTTCTCAAAGACCTAGTAACCTTCAGGTTTAAGAGACTTCCTCCCTCCTATCACCCAGTTGATTCTTGTGGCCACAAACCCAAACTACAATGTGTACACGAATCCCCCTGAAAATCTTTTTGAAATACAGATTCTGGTTCGGTAGGTTTGCGGTGAGGCCTAAGACTGTGTTTCCACCAAGTGCCCAGAAGATGCCAAAGCTGCTGGTCCACAGACCACACTCTGAATGCAAGAAGTGTTTACTTCTAACCAACAGGCTGATCACAAGGAGGTCTGGAAAGCAGAAAACAATTTGAACTGAAACAACGCCTTTGTTGTTCCTACCTTGAAATTTTTATAATCTTGATACCACTTCTGATGGCCTTCCAGCAGAGTCTCATTTTGGTCAATGTGATCCAGGGAGGTTTCTAGTTTTTGCAAACAAAGAACCTTTCCAAATACCACAAAGCAGTTTGCCCCCCAAGGTCAGAAAGGTTTACTCTCCCTCAGTCCACTCCGTATCTTCCAGCCCCAACCACCACAGCCTGGTTAGAGCCATCTGCTTCTCAAAAGAATCAAGTCCTTTGTAGGGGGACATTTAAATCTCCTTCAACAACATAAAAGGGGTTTTCAAACATTACCCTGGGGATTCCTTATTGCCCTCTCTTAATATTTTTCCAGAAAGAGGCGCATCTGGGTGCCTCAGTCGGGTAAGTGTCTGACTTCAGCTCAGGTCATGATCTCACAGTTCTTGAGTTTGAGCCCCACGTCAGGCTCTGTGCTGACAGCTCAGAGCCTGGAGCCTGCTTGAGATTCTGTGTCTCCCTCTTGCTCTCTGCCCCTCCTCCATTCCTACTCTGTCTCTCTCTCTCTCTCAAAAATAAAATAAAAATATTGAAAATATATTTTTTTCCAGAAAGAGACCTGAGGTTCCTTTCTGAGCTTCAGTCCCTTGTTCTCCTCCCAGCCCCTTAGCTGTCTTGTGCATTAATTAGCTGGTAACTAATTACTCCCTAATTGTCAACCAGATGACCCATTACAGGTTCCCACCCACATCAGTGACAGGACAGGGGGTCACGGCAAACCCCCTTCCTGTTGGCAGAGACTTGGCTGGGTTTACTTCTCCTGACCCCGCCCCCAGAAGGGGGAGTTATCCACCTGATTGGTCAGATTCCAGAATCCTGACTGGTCTTTGGTGGGGTGTAAGGCATTCTTTCCAAGATCCCAATCTCCACAGGTCCACTGGGGACTTAGGGCAGAACCCCTTGGAGGATTCACTTCAGAAGGGAGCAGCTACCCTGGGGGAATGCAGACCCAGGCTGGAGACGAGGGAGAAATAAAAATGCAGATTACCCTGTGAAATTTCCCGATTTTCAAAGGTCAACAACAAATTCAAAAAGTGTTCTTTTTATTTTTTTCTAATGTTTATTTCTTTATTTTGAGAGACAGAGAGAGAGAGAGAGTGTGTGTGTGTGTGTGTGTGCATGCGCCAGCGGGGGAGGGGAAGAGAGAGATGGGGAGAGGGAGAGAGAATCCCAGACAGGCTCTGCACTCTTAGCTCGGAGGCTGATGCAGAGCTCGATCTCACAAACCATGAGACCATGACCTGAGCCAAAATCAAGAGTTAGATGCTTAACGAACTGAGCCACCCAGGTGCCCTTAAAAAATTTTTTTTTATTTTATTTTAGAGAGAGAGCACACACAAGCAGGGGAGAGGGGCAGAGGGAGAGAGAGAGAGAATCTTGAGCAGGCTCCATGCTCAGTGAGGAGCCCAAGGTGGGGCTCGATCCCACAACCCTGGAATCATGACCTGAGCTGAAATCAAGAGTCAGACGCTCAAACGACTGAGCTACCCAGGTGCCCCCAAAAAGCTTTTTAAAAGCCCCGTAGGCTAGACACATGTCTACGGGCAGGACCTGGCCCAATGGGCACCATGGGTACGGTGAGGTTTGGTGAATATCTAGAGGTGTAAGGGTGATGGAGAGGAGTGAGGAAGGATGCTACCTACATCCCGGATTCTGGAACACCCTTACTGGCAAAGATGTGCTCCAGGAGGAACTCACTGCCACAGGCATATTGCAAGGTTCTGTGCGAGGTTGGGGGTTACAAAGCACACTGTGAGGTTTCACACTTCTCCAAGGCAGGATGGGCAAATGGCAGGAGACCTGGGTTCTAGTCCTGGCTTGTCCTCCTGTAATTACTTTGTGTCCTCAGGCTAGTTCATCATCTCTGGGATTCACACCCAGCCTGTGTTAGCAACAGGTTAACTAAATCATGTGAGGAAAGATTATGAAGGACCTTGAGTGTCTGTGTAGGGAGTTTGGGCTGGATCTGATTAGGGGGTAGAAGCCACTGCAGGTTCTTGAGCAAGGGAATGACATTCTGAGTAAAGTATTTCAGGAAAATCAATCAGGCCACCAGTGCAGAGAAGAGGGTCCCATATCATCCAGGTGTGGTGTCGTGAGACAGCAACTAAAGCTTATGCAAATCAGATCTTATCATCCCTAGCTCAAAAGCCTTCAGTGGCTCCCTACAGTCCTCACATTGAAGTCCTTCTTACTGTGGTCCATAGGCAGGACCAACTTCACAGGTGTATGATCTGTGCAGTTCCCCAGGGTCCCGTGCTTGGGTTAATGCTCTACTGTTACCATCTTGAAATTCTTAATAGTTTGTTTGTTTGTTTGTTTGTTTGTTTAACAAGGGGCTTCATGTTTTCATTTTGCACCAGACCCCACAAATTATATGGCTAGTACCACCCATAGGGACCCTTTGGTCTGGTTCCTGCTCCCCTCTCCCTTCTCATTCCCACCCCCCTCCCCCCACTCTCTTACCCTTCAAACTCCAGTCACAGACTGTCAGCTCCATAATACCTGTCAAGTCTCAGCATATGCTCACGAACCTCTGACTGGCTGGCTGCAGAGGGAGGCTCAGAGATGGGTTAAATGGGGAAGGAGGGGAGGCCACCTCTTTCCCATCTTGGACCTTTCCTTCTGTGTGAGCAGACATTTTCAGAATGCCCAGACCACACACCCAGCAGGGTCTGCTCTGGCTCTGGCCTTTCCCCAGCTGGAGCCCATTAGCTCCAGACCCTCTTGCCCTGCCCCTTTCTCAGTGATGGGACAATCCTAGAAGTGGATTGGGAAGGGAATGAATTTTACAGGGCCAAACTGTAGTCTAAAGGAAGCAATAATGAGGGCATTTTAGACTTCTGTCAGCAGAACAGACATGGGTGCTTGGGGGCTTTGTGCCTATAAAGGTTTGTTGAGTGACTAATATACAACCGAGGGAATTTTTTCTTCTCTTAACCAAGTAAATAAAACCATTCACACACACCACAAGACGTAGGAGGAAGGGACAGAATTTGCACAAAACATAATAAGTGTGCTGACCCTGGCAAGGTAAGATCAGAAATAACATCACATCTGTCCAGGTGGCTCACATTTATTAGGCAGTGCCCACATACCAGGATCTAAGCTAAGCTCTTGACGCACATAAGCTCCTGAATGTTCACCCCACCCTATGAGGTTGGAACTATTCCTCTCCCCATTTTGGGGATGAGAAAGCTGAAGCCCAGAGAAACTAAGTAACTTGCCTAATGTCACACAGTGAAGAAGTGAGAGTTGAGACTTATACCCAGACCTGTCCAACTCTAGATCTGTCCTGAGTGCTTCACTACCACAAAATAGCTACTAACTGGCTCGCTGTATGATTTCAGGCAAATTCCTCAACCTCTCTGAGCCTCAGATTCTTCACCTATAAGTTGTCTCTTATTTAAACCACCCTGTGCTAGGTGCTGGTAATAATTTTAAAAAAAATTTTTTTGATGTTTATTTATTTTTGAGAGAGACAGAGACAGAATGTGAGTGGGTTGGGGTAGAGAGAGAGGGAGACACAGAATCCAAAGCAGGCTCCAGTCTCTGAGCTGTCAGCACAGAGCCTGACACAGGGCTCAAACTCATGAACTGTGAGATCATGACCTGAGCTGAAGTGGGACACTCAACCGACTGAGCCATCCAGGCACCCCTGGAATTAATTCTTTTTAGATATTAGGTCTCTGCTTGACCCTTCATGACAGCCTGGTGAGAGAGAGAATGTGGCAGAAACAATGCTTTATGTTCTCCACCATGTTCCCTCTTCCTGGGCACAAAGGAAGGGCGCATCCTCATCTTCCCTTGCAGTTAGTAGAGTCATGTGGCTACATTCTGGCCAATGAAATGACATGTCACCCCTGGGCAAAGCAATTAAGAATAGGTGAGCCTCATTTGAGTTTTAGGCTCCCTTTCCACATGCAGAAGATTCAAAATGGATTCCAGGGAGGGCCTGAAGGAGGCATTGCTTGGAAGAGAGGTGCCTACCAAGAGAAATGGGTTAGGAGAGGGCTGCTCTTTATCAGACTTTATGTGAGTAAAAAATAAACTCTGCTTGGGTTAAGCCACTGAGATTTTCAGTTTGTTACATTAATTACACTGAATGAAACTGTATACCAGGGGGGGCCTGGCTAGCTCAGTTGGAAGAGCATGTGACTCTTGATCTCAGGGTCATGAGTTCAAGCCCCACGTTGGGTGTAAACATTACTTAAATAAATAAATAAACTAAAAAAAAAAGGGGGGGGACATCTGGGTGGCTCAGTCAGTTGAACATCTGACTTCATTTCAGGTCATGATCTCACAGTTAGTGAGTTCGAGCCTTATATCGGGCTCTGCTCTCAGCACAGAGCCCACTTCAGATCCTCTGTCTTCCTCTCTCTCTACTCCTCCCCCACCTCTCAAAGACAAATAAACATTAAAAAAAAAAAAAACAAAACTGGGGGCCCCTGGGTGGCTCAGTTGGTTGAGCATCCAACTTCAGCTCAGGTCATGATCTCACAGTTCATGGGTTCAAGCCCTGTGTCAGGCTCTGCTCTGGCAGTGTGGAGTCTGCTTAGGATTCCCTCTCTCTGCCCCTCCCCCATTTGTACTCTCTCTCTCAAAATAAGTAAATAAACTTAATAAAAACCGTATGCCAGTTATTAATTGCTACAGCAATGCTGCATAACAAATCACCCCAAACTGAGTGCAATAAAACAGTAACCATTTATTTAACTCATGATTTCATGGATTGACAATTTGGGCTGGGCTCAGCCAAAGGTTCTTCTGGTCTTAGCTGGGCTTACTCATTCATCTGTGGTCAGCTGTTGGATCAGCTGGCGACTGACTAGCACAGCCTCAGCTAGGACAACTCATTCCTGTTCCAGTGGTCTCTCATCCTCATGCAGGACAGCCCAGATTTGTTCATGTGACAGCTGAGAAGGTTCCAACAGAACAAGCAGAAGCTACAGGATCGCTTAAAGTCCAGGCTCAGAACTGGCAGTGTCAACTTCCCTGAATTCTATGGGCCAAAATTAGTCATATGGCTGAGCCCTGTTGCAGGGGGTAAGGAAGTAGATTCTCCTCATGGGATGGGTTTCAAGGTGACATTGCAAATGGGCTTGCTTACAGGGAGGCAAAGCATTGAAGTTTTTTTTTTTTAATGTTTATTTTTGAGAGGGGGGGAGGGACAGAGAGAGAGGGAGACAGAGGATCTGAAGCAGGCTCTGCACTGACAGCACAGAACCCAATTCAGGACTCGAACTCAAGAACTATGAGATCATGACCTGAGCAGAAGTCAGACACTTAATGGACTGAGCCACCCAGGCACTCCGCATTGAAGTAATTTTTGCAAACAATCTACTACAGGAAGTATTAGTGCCCCCATTTGAAAGACAAGGAAACTGAGGCCCAGGAAGATGAAGTAGATCGTGAATGGAAGAATTGGGATTTAAGCAAAGCCTGAAGCACTCTTCAAGCCCCAAGGTTTGCTAGTGACTCTGAGAAATGGACCTCTTCGTCCAGAAGGAACCTTTCCACCTCTGCAAGCTGAACCTAGAATCTAGCACCCTAGCCTCCTGGGGGAAGAGGTCCCAAAATCTGGAACTTGCTCTAGCCTTTGGAAGAACAGGGCATCCTTACAGAAATTTGAGACTACAGAACATCTTGAACTCCAAGCCTGAAGCGTCTGTGACTGCAGTAAACTGGGGCTAGCAGATGATTCTTCCCCTCCTGGCCTTCATACATCAGATATCCCTAAAGACCTACTTTGTTGTGTGACCCAGGCATAGCCCACACTCCACTCTGTGCCTCAGTATCAGGAAGCAAAGTGTAAAGAGAGAAGAGTTCAGCCTCTGGAATCACAGCACTGGCCTCCAATCCTGACTCTTGCTGTTTGTCCTGGGCAAGTCCCTTCTCCTCTCTGAGCCTCACATTTCTCTCTCTTCTATAAAACAGGTACAAGAAGAGTCCCCACCATGGAGGCTGCTGTAAGAATTGAATGAGTGTGGGGCACCTGGATGGCTCAGTCCGTTAAGTGTCTGACTTCAACTCAGGTCATGACCTCACAGTTCGTGAGTTCAAGCCCCGCGTCGGGTTCTGTGCTGACAGCTCAGAGCCTGGAACCTGCTTCCAATTCTGTGTCTCCCTCTTTCTCTGCCCCCTGCCCTGCTCACACTCTGTCTCTCAAAAAGTGAATAAACATTAAAATAAAATTAAAAAGAAAAAAGAATTGAATGAGTGAATACATAATGTAAATGCACGATGTAAACAACACACTATCCTCAAGGTGGGCGCCTACTATCTGGCAGGTGGTATTAGTATCATCTCAACCAAACCCCCATTTTACAGAGAAGAAAACAGAAGTTAAGGCAGGTGATGCAATTTTCCAAAGCCACACAGCTAAGGAGCAGTGATGTCCCAGCATACTCAGGTTTATCTGATTCCAGAAGCCAAGGTCCTAACTTCCCTAGAGTTTGAGAGTCCTGGGTTAGAGTTTGAGAGTCCTGGATTTGAGTCTCAACTCTGCCCCTTCAGCCACATGACTTTGGGCAAGTCCCTTTTCTCTTTGGGTCTTTTTTTCCTCATAAAAATAAATGATTTTCCCATAATACCTCAAATGGGAAAATACACAGAAAATGCTTAGTGCAGCATCCAGGACAGACATGTATATGCTCAGCAATTAGAGGCTGCCATAATCATTAGAGGAGAGTTGCTTAAGTCTCTGTGCCTCAGTTTCTCTATCCATCAAATAGCGTTAATAATAGTCTTATCTTATTGGAGTGGCCATGAGGAATAAGTGAGTTACTCTGAGCTAAGCTTTAGCACAAAGCTTGGCACATGCATATACTTCATAAGCACTCGCTTTTATTTTTAAAGTCCTGAAACCTGTTTCAAGCCAGCACAAGACAGTAGGGGACCCTAGCAATCCACTGGCTGCAGCTCCAGGCATTGCCTTTGCTGCCACTCAGCTATTATTAGGCCCAGAGTCCTCCTTTCAAATCCAGATGGGGAGCTAGAAGGGTGGGCAGGGCCGGGCCTGGCTGGCGGATGGCTGGGAAAGCTGCTTGGAGGCCGGTTTGGGTTTGGGCCCCACCCCGCCTGCCCTCCCTCGCCTGCAGCTGGTCCAGCTGCCACGTCTACACTTGGCTCTGAGGTCTGCACCAAACACTCCCTCCCACTGTGGCCGCCTCCTCTGGGAAGGTTCAGAACATTTCCACAGCCTCAGCACTTTACCCACTCCAGAGAGACCAGGTCTGCGTGGAAACTATGAACTGGACACTGCTCACCTCTGGAGCCTGCAAAGGGGCCATCTATGCTCTGGCATAGAGGTCTTCATGCTTTCAATGAGATCTATTGGGTCCATCAAGGAGAAAGGGACACACAGCTGGGTTCAAATCCCAGCCCTGCCACCAACATGCTGTGTCAACTTGGACAAGTGACCTTCCCTCTCTGAGCTTCAGTTTCTTTATCAAATGGATATAATCTTAGCACCTACTGCACAGGGTGGTGATGATGATTAAATGAGTGAATGGCACATAATAGGCACTCAATATGTGCCAGCTATTGTTATTTCATGCTTGGGCGTGCCAGGCCAAGGGGGAAATAAGAGATTTGGGATGCTGGGGATCTGGGGTGCAGAGTGGCTCCACATCCAAATTGCTATGTGACCTGAAGCCTATTCCTTGTCCTCTCTGGGACTCAGATTATCTATTTGGATCATAACGCAGGCATCTAGGATTCTGTGATGCCAAGATTCAGCAGCTATGCTGAATAGTTAAGAAATAGGATAAGGGCCCATGTGGGCAGGTACAGATCCCAAATGGCAAAAAGCAGGGTACTATGGTTAAGAATAAAGATTCTGGGTTCAAATCTTGCATGAAGTGCTAGCAAGGCTCGGCCTCACTGAGCCTGTCTCCTCTTCTGTATAATGATGGTCCTACCTCACAGGGCTCAAGCTGTGAGGGTCTTGGTAATAACAAAATAGTCTCTCATGTATTATAAGGGTGATCTAGAGCCATGCTCCAACCCATGGAGCCCCTGTCATGAACCTAGATGGATGTCAGGCATCAGGGAACTCCCAGAAATCACAAGAGGTCCAGGCCAGCCCATCCAGAATCCTCTCCTTTTTCCATGAGGCTGAGTTCCTGGGGTTCATCACTGCACAGTGGGCATCTCAGGCCTCCTTCTCCTTCCCAGAGCCCACTTGCCTCCAAGTTTCCAAGGAAGAGTCATTCCTTTCCCATCCCTCAGCACTTAAGGCCAGGCCCCCTTCTACTCCAAGCCCGGAAATTTATCTGGCACTGTCGCTCAGAGAACACAGCAGCTGGATGACATCATAGAGGAGACAGCCTTGTCAAACTGGTTTGCCAAACAGGTCCCCAGTCCTACTCCTGGGGCTGCTGGCCATGATCATGGGGGCCTCCAGTTCTGCCCATGAGGAGGAAGGTCACAGCCCTTGGATCCAGTTGTCCTCAAGGACCTCATGCTCCAGCTTCACCTGCTTGACTTTTCCCCAACAAAATCCTCACAGTCTTACCTCCCTTCCTTTGTTCATGCTGTTCCCTTCACCAGATTGCCCTTCCCCATCCCCGCAGCATGCCAAACAGCAAGTGAGGGCTTCATTTTGTACAGCTTTTAGGGTCCAGATACTGTGTCTCCCCCACTCTGACTAGGCTGTGAGACCCCACCAGCAGGCCCAACCCCGACCCATGCCTAACCCTACATCCCTCCCTGTAACCAGCAGCCCCCCGGATGCCCTCATAGACCCAAGGTTCTGGCCTTGGCCGGCCTCACAGGTACTTGTGAACGTATCCCAAGGTGGGGTCTCCCTGAAAGTCCTGGTATTTTATGTTGTCTAGTCTGGGGGGAGAGAACTTAGGGAGCTCAGGCCATAATTCCTACATTGTGCAGATAAGAAAATCAAGGCTCTGAGAGGACCAAATCTTTGCCTGGGGCAGAGTCAGGGCTAAGACCCATCACCTTTGGCTGTTTTTGCAGGACCCTAGATTGGGGGGGGGGGGGGGGTGCGGAGAGGAAGCCAGGGTAATTCAGGGATCTGGCACTGCTGGCTTGGTAAAACATTTATTCTCAGACTCAAGCACTAGAGCAAAATATTACCCTTGGCCCCTGAGCTGCTCCAGCCACTCTCTGCTCTGCCAGTCCAGGATTAGATCTGGAGGGATCTGGACCCTTTCTATTATAGCCCCTTGCTCAGGAGGACCAGAAGCAGGCCAGTCCAATCCCATCCTTTTTCAGATGGATAGAATGAGGCCCAGGCCTCCCCAGTGCCTACAAGATATGTTCACTCTGCTCACCTGGCATTCAGGGCCCTTCACAGATGGGATGACCCTTATCTCCATTTCTTGCTCCATCCACAACCCATCTCTCCTCCTTTTCCTACTTACAAACCTCCTGTCCTTTACTCACACTATTCCCCTACCACAATGCCTTTCCCCCTCTTCTCTGGGTGATGACTTTCTATGCATCCTTCCTCAAGGATCGGTTTGCACATCACTTCCTCCAAGAAGTCTTCCAGGATTTCCCCCATCCTAGAGGCAGCAAGATGGAGGAAAGGGCCTTAGGCATGAGGCAGAATTCCACTCATTTGAGTGCTATTACCAGCCCAAGGTGCCTTCACCTCCCTAAGCTTCCTTCTCTGTAAAATCCAGGTAATACTTGTCTTGCACAGTGCTCAACTTGCAATAGGGCAAACCCTGTGTTTGACATGCAGCAGGTACTCAGATAATGCCAGGCCCTCCTCATTGGTTGTTTACTCCTTCCTAAACTGTGGCTGAAAGCTTCTCCAGCACTGCATGCGGCTACCCTTTGATCTTTGTTTCACCACCACCACTATCCCCCCCCCCCCCCAAACAGGGAGGAAGGAAGAATCAGGCAGGTAGGTCTGGAAGAGGACCCCAGCCCTGAGGGCTTGACGGCAGGGAAGGACCCAGGCATCTCTTCCTTACTGCAAACACCTGGTGAGCACGCGTGACAGATTAAGTAGGTGGGAGCACACTCAACTGTGTGGTTCCTCCCAGCCTGCAGGAAGGGGCGAGGGGTGAGGGGCGGGACTAGCTCGAAGCAAGCCATTCATTGGAGCAGACAGCCACATTCTCAGGCAGGCCCTGAGAATCCCAGCTAGCCTAGGTGTGCCCCACCCCAACGGGCTGTTCCAAGGGGCACCCCAGGTTTGAAGTAGAATCAAGTTAGCCTTGATTGGGCTCTGTTTGCTCCTCCTCCCGTATGACCTTCACAAGTCTCTTCCCTCTCTATGTTTTGGTCTTCCCATGTGGAAAGTGGAACCACCTCTCAAGATGTGGGGATCAAAGAAGATGACACTTTTTAAGAGTCTGGGAGTCTCTCTAGATGGGGGTGAAGTGGGATGGGTGGTCCCAGAGGATCTGGACAGCAGGGCTGTGGGGCTCTGCTGGGACAGTACGCTGAAACCACTCCCCCACAACCCCACCTCACAATGGGTAAAAGCAGATTCTGGACTTAAAAGGTGTTGGTATGAATCACACAGTACCACTACCTATCAGCTGTCGTCCTCAACTGTAAAATGGGGCATTAACAGTTGGGCTCAAAACAGTCGTTATAGGGATTATATGCCTGGTACATGGCAAGTGCAAAATAAATGTGTTGGTATTGTTTTTATTTGACATACAGGACTCCAGACCCCACCTCCCGGGTTCCTTAAACAGGCAGGGTCCAATAACCCTGGATCTGTGGATCTGTGGGAGGGTCCTGGACCTCCAGCACGACATGAAGTGGCTTTCCCCAGTGGGTCTAAGCTCTTGGGTCCTCTGGCTGATTCCAGGTGTTGTCTTGGGCATGTTGTCTCTGTCTGGGCCTCAATTTCCCCCATTTGTTGAATGAGACCATGGACTCTGTATTCCCCATTTAGGACTAGCGCAACCAGAAGCGCACCCTCAGGGGGCTGGGGAGGGAAAAGCATGACAGATGAATGAAACGTCCGTTCAAAGGTGTATCGACTGGGGAAAAGTTACTGTGATTGATCCTGCTCCACCTGAGATGTTCTTTGTGATGCACCAACATAGGGTCGAGGTGCTGCCGGTCACAGTCCCTGCTCTGAGGTGGCCGGGACCAGGTGTCCCAAAAGCAGCCTGGGCGGCAGCCAAGCCCAAATGCTAACGCGAGAAGGGGGCGGAGTCGGGGGAAGGGACAGGGTCTCACGAACAAAGAGGATGGCGGAGAGGGGCAGTTCTGAAGATTCCGCGAATCTTCAGACGGACGATCCCGAGCCACTTACCCCGGCCTTCGGCGCCCTCCCCGACTTTAGTGCAAAGCTGCGTCCTCCTGCCGACTACCGCCCAACCAGCCAAGGCCCCGGCGGCAGTGGCCCCAAGACTACAAGCCCCTACAGTCCTGCCCTCGAGGGGCGGGGCCTGCTACAGGGGCGTGGTCGTCAAATTGAATTTCCCCAATGGAGCACGAGGATGGGCGGGACCCTCCCAAGGATTGGCTGCCGTGGCGGCTCGGGGCAGGGCTGGCAGAGCCGCTGGCGCTGCTGGACGGGCGGCGCTTGCAGAATCTCGGGGACGGTTGCTGAGGGGGACTGGGATCCCGGTCGCGGCGCCTTCCGCCTGACCGTTCCTAGTCTATCTGTCGGATCCCGAGTGACCTAACCTGAGCCCGCGCCGGACGGGTGGGCCGGACTGAGAGGTGGGTGTGCAGGCCTCTGGGCGGCACCAGGACCCTCGACGGGTCCTGGGGGTGGAACCCGGATATCTGAACTAGGGTTCTGGGACTCCCAGACGTGGAAGCTCCCACCCATCCACGGGGGCTCTAAGCCATGAGATAAGGTTCTAGACTGCGGGAAAGGATATCACGGACCTCCAGGAGGCTCCACAACCCCCAGGGACCCTAGACTATGGGGGCACACGCCTTGGGGAAGGGCCCACATTACTCTGAGGCTTCTCTCAATCCCCGGAGACCCCAGACTATTTGTATGACAGGGAGCCCTGTCCCGCAGCAGCGGCAGTCCCTAAGGACTTCCTGGGCGTCCTAGATTATACATTAGCGACCCCTGCCCTTCAGTAGACATGGGGGAATTCAGTGTCCATGGAACCTAAGTCTGGTGATTGCTGAGTGACACCCTTGGGGTTACCCCAAAGTAGGTAGATAAGAGGCAAGGACACCCCCCCTCCCAGATGAAAGATGGGTGGTTGACACCCACCCACGCCTAAGGGGATGGGACAAGCAAGCAGCGACTTGAACTGGCAGGGTCTGAAGAACCCCAACTGTATGAATTAGGAGCCCCCCTCAGACCCCTTTACCGGATGGGGTGACTCGACAAGTGACTGTTCTGGGGAGGGGGAAGGCATGACTGAGAGATGAATCATTGGGGGGGGGGTGGCAATCCTGGGGCCATTTCAGTCACCATACATTAACTAAGCACCTATGGTGTGTCAGGCTGTGGGCCCTCAAATTCCATAGACATGAGGGCTGCAGGAAGAAGGAAGGAGCTGCACTAGGAGGTTGGGCCAGGATTTAGGGGGCCATTTTGATGCAATGATGGAGCAAAAAAAGCCCCTAGGGGCACTTTGGAAGGGGGCTTCAGAAGCCAGAAGTGGCCAAGATTTTGATTAAATCCGTTCCTGCTCTTTGGGTCTTTGGAATCCTACTTTCCCCTTGTGACAAATCCCCGCCCTCTCCAATCCTCAGTTTGCCTATCCAGAGGCTGGACATGTCAGGTTCTGTAGGCCATTCTAGCTGGGGAATTCGATTCTAAGTGTGTAAATTGGCAGGAGGAGCCGGTTGCCTGGACACCTGGCTTCATGAGGTCTGGGCAACTGGCATCAGGGGGAGGGCAGGAAGGGGAGGAGAAAAGAGGAGTGTGTATAGAGGGCTGCCCTCAAGAACTGGAAGACAGGAGGTTACCTCCGATGGATTAAATCACCTGGGGTAAGGAGGGCAAGTGGCAGCAAGGATTTGGATATGGGCTCAGCCCACAGAGACTGAGCTTTTGGTCCGAGTGGGGGCTGGGCAGGCCCTGGGGATGGGTGGGTGGGGCAGGAAATGAGTCTGGCAGGCACCCCCTGGTGGTGAGCACGGCTGTGGTGGACCTTCTCAATCCTCTAAACTCTCTGATGCTTAAGACAGGGTGAGGGCCCAGTTTAGGCCACACAGCAGGCTGGCATTGAGTTCGCTGTGCTGGAACCAGGGACTCCCACGCTTGGTTTAAGTTTTTCAACATACCACCCTAGGGCAGAGAGCAACCCCCAGCCAGCAGCCACAGGTAGCAAGAATGGGACACCAACAGATTATCATGGGTTAGAGAAACTGAGGCACAGGGCCCAAGTGCCTGTGGTTTCTAGAAGTCCCAGCAGGCCTGATTCATGTCTGTCCCCTGCAGATTCCTTGAGCTGGTGTCAGGTGCCACAGGCACCAGGGATCTCACCAGGAGGGGACGGACAGAGCTAGGAGCCATCGTGATGGCAGATGAGGCCTTAGCTGGGCTGGACGAAGGAGCCCTGCGGAAGCTGGTAAGTGGCCCGATCATCCCTGCTGTGATAACAGGCAAGCCAGGTCAGAGGCAGGGCCTGTCCAGGCTACCTCTCAGCTGACAAGAGGAGGGGAGAGAGGAGGGGGGAGGATGAGGGCTCAGGGGAACAGGGCTAAACCTGTTATGCATGGCTGATGCAGAGGACCCAGTAGCATGTGCCTGTCTGTGCCAGGTGCTGAAGCCTGGTCCCTCCCAGTCCCCCCACTGCTACCACCTGTTTAAACAGTAACTGCTGAGGACTCGCCCATGTGTAACCACAGGTGTGGGGAGGCTAGATTTTCTCTCCCAAGCAACAGCCTGGGCAGTGTCCACCCCTGGAGGCTGGCCCAATGATAACAGTAGCAGCAATGATTAAAAATGCCAGGGCACAGTAGGGGTCAGGCTGGGTGCTAGACCATCTCACAGAATGGTCACAGCAGCTCCAAAAGCCAAGAGGGCACTGTGGCTCAGAGAGGTGAAATAACCTCCCTTAGGGCACCCTGCTAGGAAGATAGAGTGCCAGGATCCAAACAAACCCCAAAGAGGGCCATGGGGGACCATATCTTGGGTAAGTCAAGGTCAGAAGAGCCCATAAAAAAAGACAGGCTTTGGGGGCCCTTATAAGCTCTGTCACTTCTAGTCTGTCATTTTTTTCTGAGCCTCAGTTTCTTTACCTGTAAAATGGGAGCTGGAGATGTGTGCAAACATATATGTAGGTCCTAGAGTTGGCATGGGGATGGAATGAGGCATGGGCCCAGATCTTAGGGTGGAAGAAGGATGGGCCCACTCTTTCCTCACTTTCTTGAGGCCCTATCTAACCATAGCCTCCCCCCTCCCCCATTGCCATGCACAGAAAGGCTTTAGGGCAACAAAAGAGGGCAGACATGTACCCACGATCAAAGGCAGGGAGCTGCAGCACTGGAGGGGCCAGAGCTCTGCGCCCACCCTCCCAGCTCCGCCCTTGACCCTTGTGAGGGTGGACAGTGGAGGGGGAGTGGGATTAAAGATTTACCTTTCCTAAGAGAAAGCAAGTGACCTACCCACCCCCATACCATTCTTCCGGACGCAGGGGTCACTCGGCAGTGTCCAGTGCTGCCATAACCTACCCAAGGCAGTCAGACCAGCACCTTAGACTCTCTGGGTGTCTGCCATCGCCACAGCCAGCTGTGTGCTGGACTGGTTTCCCAGGGGTTCCCACCACGTTAGCTCGACCTCCCCCCTCAGGTCAGGAAGTCAGATGGGGGTAGTAGACGCAGAGCGTTCCAGAAAGAAAGCCAGGTCCCCGCGCATCTCCATCTCTAGGGGTCCACTCTGAGGCTCAGGGTTCTCCAGTCGCCACTCCCTAACCCCATGCAGAGTCTGGGTGCTCGGTTTTCAGAGAAGCCAGAGCGGTAGCTGTAATCGGCCCAGCCCCGCCCCCTCCCTGGGAAAGGACTAAACCACTCGCTGCCCCTCGTCTGGGGGCGGCAAAACCGCCCAAAGTCTTTCGCACCCCCAGACCGGTTCCTCCACGGCCGGCGCCCCGCCATTACTTCGCCCGGGCATTGCCGAGGGTCCCGCCCAGAGCTCCGGCCTAGCTCCCGCCGGCCTCGTGGCAAGAACGGCGGCGTCCCAAGCCGGGCCCCTCCCCGCGGGGTCGGGCCTTATAAGGGAAAGCTGGCCGGCTCCCCAGCTTCGGGCCGATTGGGGACCCGGGCAGCCGCTTCCGGCCCACGCTCCCGCACATTCCTGTGGACGAGGCGGGGGTGCCTGCGCGGGATGGGGGCACTTGGGGACAGGCACGCCGCGTGCCCCTCCGCCACATACCGGACGCCCTCCTCCTCAGTCCCGGGTTCAAGTTCAGGCTCCGACGCTCCCTAGCTGGGTGACCTAGGGAAGCTGCTTAAGTTCTGTGAACTTCGATTTCTTCTCCGCAACGAGAGACATTAAAGCAAGCGGTGGCGGGGGGCTTCCTGTCTGGCTCCGGACTGGGCGCCTAGTGCTGGGCTCCCCGGGAGAGGCGTGGGCCGTGCCCTGCCTGGGAGGGCGGGCTGTTCCGGAGCCTTCGGACCTTCAGCGCCCCCTGGCGAGGCCTCGCTCCACTGCCGGCCCGTCCCCCATGGGACTGAGCGAATGCCTGGAAAGTCTCCTGTATTGTGCTAGTGAGGAGACTGAGGCCCAGGGAGAGCCAGAGCGGGTCAGACCCCACCCCCCACTCCCAAACGGCGAGGGCAGAAAGGCCCGGAGACCCGCCCCCCAGTAGGAGGAAGTGCCCTCTTTCCTCCCGGGAGAATTTCACTGGGCAGTTTCAGAAACCGCCCTATCCCCTTCCCCTTCCCTCTGGTGGACAATGGCGCTTTGTACTTCCTTCCCTCCCTCCCATAGCCCCCTCCACACACAACGGTGGGGCCTGAGAGGGTAAGGAATATAGGATGCACAGCAGGGTTACTGTGGGCAGGCCTTTGCTTTCAGGCCCAAAGGGGAAAGGTCATGCTGGGGAATGATCAGTGGAATGAGGTTGTCCTTCCCCCAGCCCCATCCCACTCACTTGGGGAGAGTATCAGACAGGGACCAGGGACTTCTACTTTCCAGATGGGGATAGTGAGGCTCCTAGGGATTACAGAGGTAGCCAAGTTTCCACATCAGGCTGTTTTCAGAGATAAGAACCCAGTCTCTGGAACCCAGGGCATTGGGAAGGGGTACCCAGGAGACAAAGGGCTAGTCATTTTATCTCTTAGACTCTTTACCCTCTGTCTGTCTCTGTCTCTACCCTCTGGTCTATCTCTAGTCTAGACTAGAGAGGGTTCCTAACATAGTATGCCAAGGTCCTTGAGGTACCCACCATGGCAGACACACCCCAGCAACAGAGCTATCTTCAGCCCAAGGCAGACCCTGGAGTCCAAGAAACCTGGGTTCAAATCCTGGCTCGGGTCATTTGGCCTTTAGCAAATGATTTCTCCCCACTGAGCCACAGTTTCTTTATCTGTCAAATGGGAGTAATAAGGTACCTAGGGTTTCTGTGAGATTAGGACAAACTGGGGACTCAGCGCAGGACCTGTTAGATAGGTTCTCAATGTTACTGATATCTCGTATCTTGTACTCTTTTGCCCTTGCCTCTCTCTCCTTCTGAATGGCTGGAACCAAGGAGGGGGTGATGTTTACTGCATGTACAGCTATGAAGGGGGGACCCCAAGTCACTGCCCCCATCCCCATCCACTGCCCTGAGGTGGGAGTCATTGTTCCATTTGGCAAATGAGAAAAACAAGACACAGAGAGGTTAAGGACATGCTCCTGACCACCCAGCCAGGACTGGACTGAAGCTGGAGCAAGCTGGGGGTTCTGGCCTGAGCCTCAGGGACCCTCCCATAGCTCTTCAGCAATGTGGAGCCTGAAGGAACCATGGAGGGATCTGTCCCCCGGGGCTCTCCCTACTCTTTTCAGACTGGGACAAGTGATGGCAGAGTTGGGCCAGCCCATGCACCCTGTTGTAATTTGGACCCCCACCCGGGAACAGGAAGGAATGATGGGGGAGGAGCTATAAAGAAAGGAAGTAGAGGGTTCCTGGACCCTCCCCCTGAATGATTTGGGGAGTGGGGACAGAGGAAATCACTTTGCCTATACTTGCTCCTATTTGGCTCAGGCCCATACCGGGGATTTATCTCAGCCATTATCTTCCTGGGGTCCCTGTGCCAGTCCTCTCTCTCTTGAGATTGGGCTGGGGAGGTGGGTGGTAGCAGTGTAGGGGAGGCAACAGAATTGACTGACTCTGCCCAGAAAAGGTGCCCTTTCCTGAGAGTGGTTAAACCAACCATCTCCAATTTCCCAGGAATTAAGGGGCTAAGAAGCTGGTGGGAGCACCTGTCCCTCATTGATGCCCTCTCTAGGGCCCTGGGTAGACTCTAATGCAGCTCTATTATCTGAGGCACTGACCTTCCTACTCTGGGCCTTGGCCCCTTTGACGGTGGATAGTGCTGGGCCAGTACAGGCAGGAAAAAATAGCCCCCAGCCAAGCAATAAACTAGGACTCCTGAGCACCTGCCCCTGCCTCAGTTTTCCCATCAGTCCAGTGTGGATGAGGCTGCCACCCCCAGCAAGACTGTAGTGCTTTGGGACTAGAACATGGGAGTCTTCCTTGCTCACAGGGTGGACTCCATCTGCCCTAATCACCCTTCCTTCCCCAGGGACACTGTTGGGGCCCTGTAGGGTAGCCTCCTTCTTCCTGCAATACTCCCTGGCCCTTGGGAATTTGATGAAGGACTCTGAGTGACAGGAGTTGAGTCTCAAGAAGGAGTGCCTGGCTTGGCACCTGGCACAGATGGGCAGTTGCTGGCTGCCCACTCTGTGAACCATAGTGCACAGTAGGCTGTCCAAGAGCTCTGGTTGCATAAGCCAGGTCTCCCTAAGACCCTGCGTGGGTGGGAGGGCAGGCTCGTGACAGACATGTGGCCGAGAGAGTGGAGACAGACCACTCATTGTGGCCCAGGCCAAGCTGTGGGCAGCTGGTGCCCGCCCTCCGCCCCTGGCAGCCAAAATGATTTGCCCCTCACCCCCTCCTGCCCCACAGTTGGAGGTCACAGCGGATCTGGCAGAGCGGCGGCGCATCCGCTCAGCCATCCGGGAGTTGCAGCGGCAGGAGCTGCAGCGTGAGGAGGAGGCCCTGGCATCCAAGCGCTTCCGTGCTGAGCGGCAGGACAACAAGGAGAACTGGCTGCAGTGAGTGGCCAGGGAGGGATGGTCATGCAGGTGGGAGGAGTATGTGCCAGGGCTCGGCTTGTGTTGTGCAGGCAGGCACGAGCACAGGTGTGTCTGCTGCCCATGTGGGTGTGCAAATGGCAGTATAGGCAGACATATGGAATATACAGGGATGTTTATGGGCATGGACCACTCACCAGTCATGGAGTCCTGGACACACCCACGTAGATAACACGTCTGAGCCTGTGGTATTAGTGCTCACATACATGGGCATGCATGTGCCAGCATGTAGCCAGAGGGTGTGCTTAGCTACCTGCTCCTCTGTGTACCCTGTCCTGCCCCTACCCTCAGCCCACATGCTCCATGACTTGGCTATGGCAGTAGGAGTTATAGTCATGATGTCCCTGCAGCTCTCAGCAGCAGGAAGCGGAGCAGCAAGCTGCTCTGGCGCGGCTGGCAGGGCGGCTGGAGTCCATGAATGACGTGGAAGAGCTGACTGCACTGGTGAGGCCCAGGGCAGGGGATGTGGCAGGGCAGGGGAAGACCTGGACTCCACAGTCCAGCACCTGCGGCCTGTTTCTCACCCATAGCTGCGAGGTGCTGGTGAGTATGAGGAACGCAAGCTGATCCGAGCTGCCATCCGCCGCATAAGGGCCCAGGAGATTGAGGGTATGTGCCCTGCCCTGGCCCTACCCTGTGTACTGCTGCATGCCACCCACAGCACCTGCTGGCCACTCACCTGACATGTTTTCCTTCCCTTCCAGCTGCCACGTTGGCTGGGAGGTTGTGCAGCGGGCGTCCCAACAGTGGCTCAAGAGAAGAGAGCAAGGGGCGGGCAGCACACAGGCTGGAACGGTGTGAGGTAAGGAATGTGAGCAAGGTGGGCGGGTAGCCCAGTGTCCTGTGCCCACAGATGCCAGCAGCACAGAGCACCTACTTGTCTTTGCTAGACTGGTACCTCATGGGGTGGGGAGGTGTTTGGGGGACACTATCTCACACCTCTGCCTAGTCTCTTGGATAACCTCTGGCCACATGTCCCCCAATCCAGACTTTGTATCTTCCCCTCAAAGCCAGACTGTCTACACAGCTCCTGAGTGTGTCTCCCTTACCAACTTGCTGGTCTGCCTGCTTCCATAACTACATTTCACCCCACCATGGCCATCCAGCCTCCACTCAGTAGCCAGTGCAATCTCCCTGAAATGCAGATCTGAACCTGACCTCCCTAGCTTAAACCTAGCCTGAGGCTGTCCTTCTCCCTCCAGACAGCCCACATCCTTAGCTTGACTCTACATATCACACCCCAGCTGACTCTGTGGAGCACTATTCTCCAGGGAGTATGGGTGAGAGGTCGGGCCATGGAGGTTCCTTCAGTGGCCAGCAGAGGCCGCTGGTCCCAGTCCTTGAAGGACTCCCCCTCCCCGCCACCCCGCCCCAAGCTGCACCCCCCCCCCCAACACACACACACACTCTGATTAACCAGGCCAGGATCAGGGGTCAGAGGCCTCTGCTCCAGGGATCTATTAAGGTTGGGAGTCCCCAGGAGGTCTCCTGTCATCCCTAACCCCTGGCATAGTATCTAGTCCTCTTTGAACCACGCTTGACCAGGCAGTGCCAGGAGGTTAAGAAGTGAGTATCAGAGACCTCCCATGGTGTGCCAGTGCCCCTGCATGTGCAGGTGTGCCCACAGGAAGCTATGCCTAACCCCTCTGCTTTGCATGCCCTGCCCTGGGCACCTGCCAGCCTGGGGAGCCTTGACTGCATCCTGTGGGTCTCCCACAGGTGCCGGAGCGAGAGAAACAGAAGCAGCAGGCAGAGATCCCAGAGCCAACCCCAACCCCCCAGGGCACCAGCCGAGATGTGACCACAGTGACACTCCTGGTGCAGGCCCCACCTGGGGGCACACCCAGCTTACCTGCCTCACCCGTCAGTTCACCTACCACTGCTTCTCCTGAGCCTCCACTAGAGCCTTCTGAGGCCCGGTGTCCTGCTGCTGAGGCTGTGGGCAGCCCCGAGTCACCCTCCAGCCCACCCAGGGCCACCAGCCCTGAGCCCCAGGAGCTGCCAGCCACCCCCAGCACTGAGAGGCAGGTGGTCAACAAGGTGAGTCTGGATGAGGGACAGGGATGCCAAGCAGGTGAGCTCCTCAGTTTGGGAGTCAGGCCCTGCCCTTGCTATGTCTCCCCTGCAGCTCCTGCCTGGCCCCACAGAGCCCCCAGCTGTCCAAGGCCCCACCAAAGGTCCCTCCGACACAAAGAGAGCAGGTGAGGGTCCCCATAGGGGTAGCTATAGGCCTCCCCTTCCCTGTCTGGAAAATGGGCTCTAATGCCTAGACAGCTTCAGCTTCCTCAAGAGGAAGCAGTCCCTAACACTCCTCCCACTGCCCTGAAGTGTCCCCACCCCCAGCCTGGCCCTCCCCAACCCCCATCCCATGGCCAGAGGCCTCCCTGCAGCCTTGAAAGGCAACGGGCCTCAGGCACATTCTTTTCCCCAATAAGGGAGTGCGCCCATCTCCCAGCTGAGGCCATGGGCAGTGCTGGACTGGGGGGGGCGGGGGGGGGTTCCTGTATCCCCATCAGCAGGAAGGATCTGGGCACCCTTCCTCCAGCCTAAGCCTAGCCCAAGCCCCCAGGAGTGTCCAAGTCATCCTAGGGTCAGTGCAGGAGGAGAAGGAGGAGCCTATAAGAGAGATACAGCTGAGTGGGGAGGCCAGGAGCTATGGGAGGTGCAACATGGGACGGGGAGGCTGGAATACAGGAAGGGGTTGGGAAGCTGAGGAGGTGTGGAGGAGAGACTTATGAGAGGCGGAACTTCCATATCCACTCTCCTCTGTCTTTCCCCACCTGGCCATCTCTCCAAACTGCCAGACCTGGCTGGACCCCGTCCCTGCCAACGCTCCCTGTCCACGCTCAGTCCCTGCCAGCCAGCCCAGAACCGAGGTACTACCTGTTCCCACTATTGCAGACTTGGGGCAGTCCCTGTCCCACCCAGTCACTGATAACCCTCCTGTCCCTTCTAGAGCCCACCGCTCTTGCCAGTGGACCTTCCTCATTCCAGCGGGCTGGCTCCGTGCGGGATCGTGTGCGCAAGTTCACATCTGATTCTCCTATGGCTGCTGGGCTTCAGGAGGGTCCACCCCGGTTGATCCTGGGTCCCTCAACCCCCACAAGACTCCTGGGCCCCTCCCACATCAGCACTACTCCTGCCTCCTCTTCCAACAGCTCCTCCTCACGGGGCCCCAGCGACACCTCCTCCCGACTCAGCAAGGAGCCACGAGGAACAGCCAGGCCCCTGGCCCAGCTTCAGAGCTGCCCCCAGGAGGAGGGCCCCGGGAGGCGGGGCTTGGCTGCCAGGTCCCTTGAAAACGGAGCAGGGGGGCCCGTGGCCCGCTCAGAGGAGCCCAGTGCCCTGCTTCCTGTGCCTGTCGGCACTGCCGAGCCAGGGGCCAGTATGAAGACCACATTCACCATCGAGATCAAGGATGGCCGTGGCCAGGCATCCACAGGCCGAGTGCTGCTGCCCACAGGCAACCAGAGGGCAGGTAGGCCTCCCCCCTGTCTCCCCACTGCTGGGGATGAGCATTTGCAGACAGCTCTGCATATAGAACGAGTGCTGTGGTCAGGCTTCAGGGTGTCTCCAAAGGATGTGCTGGGAGCAAGGGGCACCATTAACCTTGGCTGGCATTGCCCTCACCCCAGCTGATCTAACAGTAGCCCTTCTCCTCCTCCAGAACTGACACTGGGACTACGGGCGCCTCCCACCCTCCTTAGCACCAGCAGTGGGGGCAAGAGCACCATCACCCATATCAGCAGCCCTGGGACCCTGGCGCGCCTGGGTAGCGTCACTCACGTCACCAGCTTCAGCCATGCCTCCCCTGATAGCCGGGGAGGCTGCGGCATTAAGGTGAGCCCCTTCTTACCCCACCAGCGTCACCATCCATCAATCTTATATAAACTGCTTCAGGATGTAGGGCTAGCAGGATTCCTCTGCTCCATTCCTCCCCCACTGAACACATGGGGAAACTGAGGCCCAGAGAGAGAAGGTGGCTACCTACAGTCCAGAACCAGTTGGTGGCAGAGCTAAAGGCAGACCCTAGTGTACCAAGCCACTAGGTGTGTCAGAAGCTTACTCTGTACTGGCCTCAAGCTTCTCACATGCTGACCTCTGGTCTTTAGTCCAAAATAGGTTGGTTGATTCCTAATGAACAGATGGGAAAATTCAAGCTCAGAGAGGATGGTGAGGACTTGCCCCCTCTTCTGATGGCCCCAGTGCCCCTGCTCCTACTCCATACTGGAGCTCAGCCCCAAGAAGCAAAGCTGCTGATCTGCTCATCCAAGATCAGCCTAGCCTGTTAGGAGATTGGAGATTAGTGATTACCATCTGCGTCAACATCTCTGGGGGAGGGGGTGTTGAACAGAAACATTGATGGGGGGACAGGCAGGGGGTGCCAGTCAGGTGAGGCAGCAGCCTAACAGGTGCCACGGGAACTGAATACGCCGCATCCCTCCATTATTCATTCCTGAGCCTGGGATCAGCTGGCTGGAAGCTCAGCTGGGGAAGGGATCCCCAGTGGGCTGCCTGACTGCCCAGGTAATGTCCTCTGTGCTGCACCAGGGACTGAATGGGACTTTGGTTGAGGTGAGATGGCTAGAGCCAGCTTTGGGCCTTCTCAGGGGTAACAGGGAGAGGGTGGGGGGAAGAAAGCACCCTTACCCCCACAGAGTGAGGGGATGGTAGCTGAGGCCCTTGGGGTGGGTGGGAGGTGAAACAGTGAGCCCTGCATGTGATACCACTAACGCATCTCAATTTCCCCATCTAGAATCAAGGGAAAGCAGAAAAGTACCTAAAATGTGCTCAAAGTCTGTGGTTGTGTCCAAGCACCACAGACAGGCCAGAGGATATTTATCTCAGGGACGAGATGCTTGTTATAGCAGATTGCTCAAAGTCCCGCCTCTCTGTGCCTCCATTTCCTCCATTTGTTCAAGGATTTCTAAAACAGCATGGCATGAAGGCAAAGGAGTGCAGGCTCTTGGAGTCTGGCAGACTGGATCCTCACAGCTAATGCAAATGGTAGCCCAGGCAGGCCCATTTATTGCTTCCTGCCTCAGTTTCCCCATCTGTGGGGCATGGGGCCCTGGCCTAGGTAATTCTTCAGAACCTGTGCAGCTTTGCTGTGTTGCCAGTCTGTGATCTCTGCACGGCCAGCACCAGGCCTGGCCGTCTGCCTGCTTGGACAGGCCACCCCTCCCCCACAACCCCCTCCACAAGGAGCCCAGAATAGGTTTCTATTTGGGCCACAGCCCCAGCTGGCGGGTGGCAGGCTGGGAGGCTGGGAGGCCAGCAGGGGCGGAGCAGGCCCACTGCCCTTGCCTTCGCCCTCAGGCCAGCTGCAAAGACTCTGACACTGCCAGCCAGAGGCAACTGTCCCTACCACTGTCCCCATCGTCATCCCACCACAGAGCCCCTGCCATCACCATGCCGGGGGTACCAGGGCCCGGGTCTGAGCTGGCTGCAGCCCTTGAGGAACGATTGCACTTGGCGTTGGAAGAGCTGCGGGCAGTGGCTGAGGCAGGGCGGGCGGCAGTGACCCAGGCAGCTGAGGCAGCTGCCTCGGCCATGGAGCCAGTGGCCCGGGCAGCTGAAGAGCTGCGGGTGGAGACAGCAGCACTGAGCCGGCGGCTGGATGCACTGGGCAGGCAGGTGGAGGTGCTGAGCCTGCGCCTGGGGGTCCCACTTGTGCCTGACCTTGAGCCTGAGCTGGAGCCCAGTGAGCTGCTCCTGGCTGCTGCCGACCCCGAGGCCCTCTTCCAGGCGGCTGAGGATGCCGGGACCCCTGTGGCCCACCCGCCTGCCTTCAGCACCCGCCGCCGCTCCTCTGCTGGCCCTGCCCGCAGCAGCAGTCTCGTAAGTCCCTATGGGCTGGGGGGACAGGGGTGGTTTTGAGCAGGTTCTGCCCCTGCTGACTGACCTTTGGTGTGCCACTACCTTCTCTGAGCCTTAGTTTACATATCTGCAGAGGGGACTGGAGTACTAGTGCTCTAACACTCAGGCAAGAGAGTGCCAGGCTCCTGGCCCTGAGGCATGCATGGCGGCTGCCCTAGCAGCCCCTGGCCAGGGCCCAGTCCCCACCCCCACCCCTACTATGCCCCAGTCAGGCTGAGTCTCCCTAGAGCAGCTGCCACCTCAGCTCTCCTTACCCTTACAGCAGACTGAGAGGCCCTGCCAGGAGGAGAGGGGCTGTGATAGTTGGGCTGGGGGCTTGTCTGCAAGTGCTTAGAAGATGTCCTGGGAGGGGTAGGGTGCTAGGTTGGGGCCACAGGCCCTTTAGAGGGTAGTTCCCAGTATGGAGCAGGGAGCAGGAGCAAGCTTCAGAGAGGACTTGGCTCTGGGCAGTCCCAGTCAGACACCTGGTCAGGAGCCCAAGGGCCCTGGTCCAGCCCCTTTGGTGTGTGTGTGTGTGTGTGTGTGTGTGTGTGTGTGTGTGTGGCATGTGCTGCCTGGGCACTGGCCCAGGAGGGCTCAGGCCTTGGGAACTTCCAGGACAGAGCACAGCCTGCTTGGGAGGAGGCTGGGAATGAAGCAGCAGAAAGAACTCAGGTTTAGGAGATAAGCTCAGCTCAGACCCCAGGCTACATCACACTTCTAGGACTGTGGGCAAGTCATGCAGCTACCCTGAGCCTCAGTTTTCCCTTGTGTTAAATAGGGACAGTAAAATCCCTAGTGCTTATACAATGCTTACTACCAAATGAAAATCACCGTTATTGACGCTGTTAATTATATTAACGCAATTCCACGTACACGGGAAGCCCTACAACAAGGTTGTCAGTGCCTCTTCTCTGAGTCTGACACCAGACGACCATCTTTGCACAGGCAGTCTGACTGGTTAGTAGTTATTTCCAAGGCTGTGCCAGCAGACCCAGGGCCTGGTCCGCTAACCATTGGCATGGGCATGGTTGGTTTTGTCCACACCCCTCCTTAAAGTCCATGCCCACTCCCCACCCTGCAGATGGAACCAGAGCCAGCAGAGCCCCCGTCTGCAGAAGTGGAAGTGGCTAACGGTGCTGAGCAGACCCGGGTAGACAAAGCACCAGAGACGCGGAGTCCCCTGAACACTGAGGAGCTGATGGCCATCGAGGATGAAAGCATCCTGGACAAGATGGTATGGCCAGATCTGGTGGACTAGGGGTTGGCAGGGGGCAGGGACCAGCAGGCACCAGGTGGGTAATGACAGGGGTTCTATCTGCAGCTGGATCAGACTACAGACTTTGAGGAGCGGAAGCTCATCCGGGCTGCGCTACGTGAGCTCCGACAAAAGAAGAGAGGTAGAGAGCCTGTTGCCCCACCCTAGATCCAGTTGCTCCATTCCCCAGCTGCTCCCTTTACTCTGGGGTCCATTCATGGACATGCTAGTTCAGTACCTGCCCTACCCAGCTTCTTCTCTAGACCCAAATGTTCCTTTGCCTCCTTCTCCCTGGATCCAGCTTCTCCCTTCCCTAGCTACATCTCTCCCCATGACCACCCCAGTTATACTGTCCCCAACCAGCTTCTCTTCTCCTTCCCAGACCCAGGTACTCCCTCTCCTAGCTACTCCTTCTTGGATCCCATTGCTTTTCCACATACTGCCAACTACTCCTTCCCTGAATCCAGATACTCCTCCCAGCAGCTGCTTTTCTCTCCTTGAGTTCCACTGATGACCACTGTAGCTCTGCCCCTACCCAGCTTCCCCTTCTCTGAGCCCAGCTACTTCCTCCCTGGACCCAGCTATTCATTTGCTTGGATTCTAGATTTATTTCCTTCTCTAGATACTCTCTGAATCTAACTGCTTCCTCCAGGCCCCATTGATGGCCACCTGGCTCCTATGCCCGCCTACCTACTTCTTTAGGCCCAGTCACCCCTTTTGCCAGCTTCTCTCTCAACTACTCTTTCCCCGGATTGAATTACTTCTCAGGTACCTCCAATTACTCCTTCCTTGGATCTAGATATTTCTTCTTCTAGCTGCTCTTCTCCCACCTAAGACTCATTTAAAGACCCACTCAGCTACTAGCCTCACTCAGCTTCTCCCTCCCTGAATTCTGCTACTTCCTCGCTGGATCTGCATATTCACTCTGGAAGCTACTCATTCCCATAGAAATTCCCTTCTTGGATCCAAATACTCCCCCTTTGAGTTCAGCTCTTCCATATTCCTTTGTTTCTGCCTGAGTCCATTGCCACACACCACCTCTCCCCCACCCCCTGCCAAGTTATAGCTATCCCCTTACCCTCAGCTACTCCTAGAGAGGGCCCTTGTCCCCTGTGTCTTCAATATTTCTAACAAGTTGCCCCCCCCCACCCCATCTTGTGTGCCTGTGCATATGTGCTCTGTGGGTGATGGGTGGCCCTTCTGGGCATGCATGGGGCATCCCCCACCCAGACCAGCGGGACAAGGAACGGGAACGGCGGCTACAAGAGGCACGGGCCCGGCCAGGGGAGGGCCGTGGCAACACAGCTACTGAGACCACCACGAGGCACAGCCAGCGGGCAGCCGATGGCTCAGCTGTCAGCACTGTCACCAAGACTGAGCGGCTCGTCCACTCCAGTAAGAGGCCAAGCAAGGCTCAGGGCTCCAGGTGGGAATATATCCACCCCACTGGCCCCATGGCTCATATTCTTCCTCTCATCCCCTGCCCCTCCAGATGATGGCACACGGACGGCCCGCACCACCACGGTGGAGTCGAGTTTTGTGAGGCGCTCGGAGAGTAAGGCCGCCTGGTGTCGCCCTGTGCCTGACTGCCTGCCCACCTCCTCAGACTCATCCTCAAGCTCTCTCTCCGTACCTTCATCTGTGTGTCTCTCTGTCCAGCAGTCACTTTCTCTTCTCTGCCTGAGGCTACCACCATCCCCCCCACAATAGCCCCCTGCCCCATCTCCTGATGTCCAGGCCCAAGCCCTCACCCTGCTCCTCTTCCCCTTTATTGCAGATGGTGGTGGCCGTACTATGGTGCAAACCAAGACTTTCTCCTCTTCATCATCCAAGAAGATGGGCAGGTGAGCATAGGTACCCATCCCTAGACCACAGAGGAGTCAGTGCCACATGGGACCTCACTATATACCCATTCTGCAGAGGGGTAGACCAAGGTGCTTTAAGGTGATAAGCATACAGCCAGGGAGAGTCAGAGTAGGAGTCAGACCACTCCTGCTCCCCTTATGATCTCACCTATTCCTCAGCCACACCACTGAGGAGGCCAGAGATTTGCTCAGGGTCTCACAGCTCTTAGTGGCAGTGATAGCGTTGAGCCCTTAGAGAGGCCTGCCTGCCAATGAGCTGCCTGGTGGCACTGCCACTTCTCAGTGTCTGCAGACCACATCCCATGTCACAGAGCACCTTTGCACTTTAACCCCATGAGGGAGGAGTACACCTCTATCATACAGAGTGTATCAAGGCTGTTAGGAGCAGAATTCATACTGGAAACCACAGGCGTCCAAGAACTCTGACTCAGAAAGACCTGTGTTCGTGCACTGCCCCCCATGCCCTCTGAAACCTGAGGCCAGGGGCCTGTTTCCTCATCTTTAAGTGGAAATAAGGGTCCCTCCCTCCTTGTGAAATTTAAAATGGCACATAGGAAAGGCTCAATAGACATAAGATGATGATGATGATGATGATGATGATTATGCTGGTAGGTATTATTAGTTGCTAGTGCCCAGAATCTGAACTCATCTATAACTTGATCATGCAGTGAGCCTTCTCAGAGAACTGCCCCCAGGGCCAAGTCTGTTGAAGGAAAAGAGTGGCTCCCACCTTCTTCACCTTTGAGCCTCAGTCTACCCTGTAAAATAGACGTGATAAGGACTACTCCCTTGCGGGCCGGCTTGTGGGTTGTGGATATACCACAGAGTGTAGAGTCTGGAGCACAAGTCCCTTCCCTTGGCAATTGAGGGTTGAGGCTCAGGAGCGGCCTAACAGTCGCCTCCCTATCCCCCCCAGTATCTTCGACCGCGAGGATGAGGCCAGCCCACGGCCCGGCAGCCTGGCCGCACTCGAGAAACGCCAAGCAGAGAAAAAGAAAGAGCTGATGAAGGCGCAGAGCCTGCCCAAGACCTCAGCCTCCCAGGCGCGCAAGGCCATGATTGAGAAGCTGGAGAAGGAAGGCGCCTCTGGGTGAGCGACAGTGGGCGGGGCTGGGCGGGGCCTAATTAGTGCATGGGGCGGGGCCAGAAACGGGAAAGCGCTGTGGGAGCAGAGCTGGGAGGGGCCTGAAGGACAGGGAAGGCGGGGCCTGGAACCCACTGGGTTGGCCATCAAGGCAGCACGCCTTGTGACCTGCCTGACCTGCCTGACGTGCCCCTGCAGCAGCCCTGGTGGACCCCGTGCAGCCGTGCAGCGTTCCACCAGCTTTGGGGTCCCCAATGCCAACAGCATCAAGCAGATGTTGCTGGACTGGTGCCGAGCAAAGACACGTGGTTATGAGGTGAGCTCTAGCAGCCCGGCTTCTTTCTCCTACCCCCAACCCCCACCCTGCAGCTCCGCACCTCCCTCTTGACAGAACTCCTCACCCCCTGTGCTTTTCATAGTCCCCATACCTGGCAGGGACGATGGAAGCCCTCTTTTGGGATGAGGAAACAGGCTCAAAGGAAGACACACAACATACCCTAGACCCAAGAATAAGTGATTAAGTGGGAGGGCCTAATGAGGGCCCAGTTCAGAGCCAGACCTCACCCTCCGAGTCTCCCCTCATTGCTCTTGGGGGTAGGGGTGGAGGTGAGGGGGCTTGGTAAATTTCTGTAAGTAAGGAAAGGAGTGAAGGAGACATAACCATGGTCTTAGCTGGGTGGTGCTGGGCCTCCTGGTTGCTCTGTGACTGTAAGTAGTAGACAAGGGAGTTGACAAACTTAATTAAATGATGCTCATGTTCCCACTGCCCATCCCCTGTGCAGCCTCGGGCAAGCTATAGGGCCTCTCTGACCCCAGTTGCCCTATGCTTGGAATGCCAAATGCTGGGGGCAGAGAACTCATAGGGAAGCTGACCAGTCCTCCCACCACCCATATGTAGCACGTGGACATCCAGAACTTCTCCTCAAGTTGGAGTGATGGGATGGCCTTCTGTGCCCTGGTGCACAACTTCTTCCCTGAGGCATTCGACTATGGGCAGCTCAGCCCACAGAACCGGCGTCAGAACTTTGAGGTGGCCTTCTCGTCTGCTGAGTAAGTGTGGGCCCCAGTCCTGCTGGTGTCAGCTGGGCATCTGGGACTGGGCATCTGGGCCAGGCCCAGCTGCCCCAAGGCCCCTTGAAGCTGGCCAGCTGCACTGTCAGACAGCGGCTGAGACCCCCTTCCCCAGAAAGCCCCTGTCCTCTCCACCCTGCCCACCTGCTGCTGAGTGTGCCAGGTGCCCGCCGGAACGAAGGAGCCGCCGGCCCGCCTACCAGCCCCGGCCAAGGCCCACCAGGTGGCCCTGTCCATATCCCCTCCATCCTCCCTCTGCCCCTTACTCCCTCTCTCTCTCCCTTTCTCTGTCCTGCTCTCCTCCCACTATCACCAGAGCTTCCTGCTCCCACGGGATCCCGGCTGGAGATTCCAAAAGGAGGCTCCTGGCCTGGGCACCGTGCCCGTCCAGCCTATATAGGTGTTGCCAAAGGCTTATATAGGACATTAGCAAGCCCTCCACTTTGGAATCGTTGCCCCGTCTGCTCACCTCACCCTCAGCACCCTCCATCTGTCTTTCCTTCTCTCCTTTTCTCTTTCTGGTTCCCCCAGATTTCTTCCTCTTCCTCCTCCCCCACCTCCTTTCACGCCTCCCTCACCTCCCCTCCCTGGGGCACAGCCCTCCTCTCCAACCTCAGTGCCAACGCCATTGCCCCCCACCCCATTCCCGCTTTCCCCAAGAGTTCTCTGCACCTGTGACTGGTCTGGCCCCCCACCCCTGTCTGCATTGCACACCATTAGTGATGGGTAGTGAGCGGCACGTCCACAATGGGAAAGAGGCATGCGGGGGGGGCCGGCAGACTGCAGCACTGAGAACGTAACTGAACTCTTGTCTCTGTGTGTATGTGTATGTGTGTGTCTCTGTGTTCTCCCCTTTCTCTTCTCTGCCTCTTCCCCCTCTCCTCTCCTGGGCCCTGCCTCCCTGCCCCTTCCCGGCCCCCTACCCTCCCCAGGACCCATGCGGACTGCCCGCAGCTCCTGGACACAGAGGACATGGTGCGGCTTCGAGAGCCTGACTGGAAGTGCGTGTACACGTACATCCAGGAGTTCTACCGCTGTCTGGTCCAGAAGGGGCTGGTAAAAACCAAAAAGTCCTAACCCCTGCTCAGGGGCCCCACGGTGAGAAACGCCTCCTCGCCTACCTGCACTATATGCTGGAATCTGCTCAGAGGGGCCCAGAGAGAGACTGGGAGGTGGGTGGGAGAAGCAAGGGGACCCCGAGAAGAGCCAGAAGGAGCCAGACATGGCCCTGTCTTCTGGTAGTTCAGGGCCTAGCAGGCAAGACCATTCTTTTAATGGGGCAGTGATGACCCACACGAGCAGGACTGAGATGGAGGAAGCCCAGGAAGGAACCCCAGGGGAGGTACCTGACCCAGCCTACAGGTCCAGGACAGCTATCTGAAAAAAGTGCAAACCAAGCTAGGATCTGAATAACAAGTTCAGGCTAGAGGAGGGAGAGGGAGTCCCAGGCAGCAGGGTGAGTCTATGTACAGGGCTGGGGGCGAGAGAGATGGAGAGCGTAGCATACATACTCAGGAAGGGAAGGAAGTTTAGTCTGGGTTTGAAGGGGAGAAGAGAAGGAAGTTTAGTCTGCATATGAAGGGCAGAAGGGAAGGAAGTTTAGTCTGGGCTTGAAGAGGAGAAGGGGCCATGGGAGTTTGAACTTCCTCCTAAAGACAGGAGTCATAAAAGATTTCCAAACAGAGAAGGGGTCTGGTTAGCATTCTAGAACAATGTCTGGATGAGGGATGGGGGTGGTGAAGGAATGTGCTAGATAGCTGGAGCAACTTAGAAGTAGGAGAGGCTGACTGATGGATTCAGATTGGGGGTAGGGGGAGAAGGAGGCTCAAGAAAGCCTACTAGGCCTCAGGTTTGGGCACTGGGGAATTGGTGGTGCCACACTCCTTGGAGAGCTCAAGAGCAGGGCCAGTATAACAGGAAGATGTTTCTGGTTAGGGTTCTGGGTCTTCAAATCAGCTATGACATTTTCTCTCTAGTTACCTTACCTCATGGCTACAGTAGGAATTCAGGTCCTGAGCTAACTGTCCATTCCAGACAAGTTGCTCAGAGAAGGGAGAGAGGTGGCTCAGAGTCTTGGAGGTTTTAGGTCAAGAGACTGCTGGAAACTAGAACTCCATATTCCCCACTTAGAGGCTCTTTTCTCTACCCCATCACTTTTCCCACCCATTGTGCAGAGAGAAGAAAAGTCAAAGGCCCAGAGGGAGGGGATTCCCCAAATGAGTCAGGGACAGAGCTAGGGATGTACTCAGATGCCCCTCAGGGCCTGGAGCCATATGGGGGGCAGCCCACATGTGTACACATCCACCCATAGATAAGCCGTGCAGGTGAGAGGAGGATGGGTTTGGTTTTGTCTCCAGGTCATATATGGACTTACAAGCTGCTGCCCAGCAGACTGGCCTGGAGGGAAAGGGGCCCAGCCCAGCCCTGATCCAGTTGGAAAGTGTGACTCAGCCGTGCTGTTGCTCGAATTGCCCTCTGTTTGGCCTGTCACTGGGGCAGCTGAAGCCCTGAGCTGTGAGCCCCAGTGTAAACAATGGCTTTATAAGGTCTCCAGGGAAGACACCAGAGGTGGGAGGGAGCTCCACGCTGGGGAGCCCAGGATCCCTGAAGAGATAGCCACAGTTTGAAGAAACTGCACAGAGAGGCTGCCTTCTTCACCATGGTATAGCTGGGAAAATAAGTCCGGTCTGGGGCAGAGATGCCAAGGGCACATAGCACATCGGCAACAGAGTCAGAAACCCCCTCACTCATCTGAGTGCTCCCAAGGTCTCAAATGAGGCAGAGAACTTGTTGCTATAAAGATGGGAAAGTTGAGTCACAGAACAGGGCAGGGCTTTATCTAGCACACACAGGTGATCAAGGGTACAGTGTGGACTGAAACAGAGGTCTTCTGCCTCCCAAGCTTCTTTATGAAGAAGTCCAGGTGAGCTAGGAGTAGGCTCCAGTCCTACCATGGTCCCAGGTTTGACCTTGAAGGCACAAGATGGAAGGTAGTCCTGGGCCCATTGGTGTGTTACCGATAGGAGCTGTTTTTCCCTGTGTGCTTTCCCTGCCAAAGGAAACTCAGTTAACGTGGACTTATGGGAGGGGGCAAGGCAGAAGAGGACTTGCTCTGGGAGAGGACGGGAAATGGAGCCAGGGAGCAAACTCTAGCTTTAGAGCTCTGGGGCTGTCAGTTGCTTAGTAGCTGCAGTCCATTCACCCCAGAGTGGGGAGATGACTCTTCAGTAGGGAAGAGGGGCTCCAGACAGGTGTCAACACCCAGGGCTGGGGCACTTAAGTCCCAGGAGGCCCAGCCTTGTACCTACCAAGCTATGGGAACTGAAACAAATGAATTCTGCTCTGTGACTCAGTCTCCTTCTGTAAAGTATGGCTGGAACTCTGGAGGATGACAGATGGATGGTCCCACTCTTGAGCGTGTTGTAGGTGTCCTGTCTGTATTGCTTGGGACCCTCATCTGCTTCTCCTGCTCTACCCAAGGAGGGGGGTAAGGGTTAAAGAACTACACACACACATACACACACACACACACACACACACACACATACACACACACACACACACACACACACACTGTCTTCTATCTCCTGTAGCAGGATTGTCCCCTGGGGCAAGGACAGGGGTTCCCAGGCCTCTCTACAGGAGGTACCAGGCCAGGCATCTGAGAGATGCCCAGAGGGTCACTGGGGCGGGTCCTGGCTGCAGAGAAAGATGTGCCATTGGTAAGGCCCCTCTGGATTCAATGGCCCAACCCAGAGGCTTTTGCCAAATGGAGTGTGCCATTGAGGGTATGCAGGAGGTGGCCCTCCAGAGAGAATATGGGTGAGGTCTGGAGTCAGGAACCTCCAGGGCTAGGGGTAGAGACCCGGACCCTGCCCGGAGTGGGATGGGGCATGGCTCTCCTCCCATCTCCACCCACACCTGCTAGGCCTAGCTCCCCATGGTGATGCTTCTAGGCTTGGGTCAGTGGGCCCTGGGGTTTCCTGTCTTCCCAGAAAGCTTTTATCCCTTCACTCAATCAAGAATCTGTAGTTAATGGAAGACCAACAGGCTGCAAGCAGTGAAAAGACCTCCGGATAGAGGGTAGCCACAGGAAACGGGGCCAGCGCTGACAAGTACCCCCGTGCCCCCTTCCTGCAGGATGCTGGTGGACTGCGTGCCCCTGGTGGAGGTGGAGGACATGATGATCATGGGCAAGAAGCCCGACCCCAAGTGCGTCTTCACCTATGTGCAGTCGCTCTACAACCACCTGAGGCGCCACGAGCTGCGCCTGCGCGGCAAGAATGTCTAGCCTCCCTGCCGGCACGGCCAGCCTACGGCAAGATGACCCCACCATCCAGGCACCATCCCCTCCCTCTGCGCCTGCCCACTGCTGCCCTGTCTGTCGCGACACCTTGCCCCGCATACACACGCTGCGTTTTGATAAATTATTGGTTTTCAACGACCCTGACTCCTCTCAGCCTGTCTTGGGGGTTGAATGGAGGGTAGCTTGGCAAGGTGTGCACACATCCCCACTCCAGCAGCCAAGTATTTGGGGATGCTGGGAGTCTTAGGGGGGCTCCTATTCCCCACCCTCCCGCAACAAAGAAGGAGTCGAGTCTCAGTTAAGGCTGAAGAGGATTTAATTGAGCTGGGGAGGGAAGAAAGGGGGGTTAGCAAGAACCCCCAACTCCATCTCTGCCGGCTCTGGGACGGGGCGTCGGCCCTCAGCGAGGGAGGTGTTCCCGGGACGCTGAGCGCTTCATTCTGTCCCCAGGGCTCAGGCGAGGGAGGGAGCGGGCCCGCATACCCGGACCTAAAGGTCAGCGCGGGCCGGAGCGCCTTCGTCGGGCCTGGCAGGCGCCCGCAGGTACTCTGGGGGAACAGGTTCGTCAGGCGCCGCCTTGCGGTAGAAGCCGAGCTCCTGCACAAGCTCATTAATCTCCTCGCGGGTCATTTCGCTGAGTGGGATTCGCTTGAAGTAGAAGAGGGAGGTCAGTGCACCTCGCCCCGCCCTTAGCCCCGCCCCCCGTCTGGCTTCCAAGGCCTCACCTCCAGTTCTTCGTAGCGGTGGCCCAGCAGGACGAGCTCTGGGTCTGCCCCTGGGAGATGTTTCATTACCATGTTGTGACTGGAGTTGTTAAGGTGGGTTGTGGTGACCTGAGGCAGGTGGGGTCTCCCACCTACGAACAGAAAGTGAATAGCGCTGCCTCTTTAGCCCAGGTAGGGTAGGGATCCACATTTACATGTGAGGAAATTAGAGTTCAAAGAAGCAAAGGGCCCTCTTTTTCTGTGTCAGTGGCAACCATCACTAGTCAATTTCTCTTGCCTACCACCTAGAAATTCTCTGGCCAGTCACTATCAATCAATTCCACTTGTCAGATGAAAACCATTTGTCATCCCTATCTGTAAAGTTAAGTGGAAGGAGATTCTCCCAGATCCTCCTCCCCATTCTCCCTCCCCCAGAACGGAAAAAAGGATACTATAAAGGGATATCCTGGGTGACGAAGGCCTTCACCTGGGGAAGAACCAGAGCATCAGACCCCAACCACCTTCAAACACCAACAGGAAACTGAAGCCTGCTAAGGTCACACGCCCTTGACTCCCATCCCAGGGAACTTCCCCCACCCAATCTTTGGGATGTTACCCTCCCCTCAAGTTCAGTGGTGACAGAGCTGGAGACCCCTTCCTTCAAACTTACCTCCTTCAGGCGATTCAGCTGTCATCCCCCACAGGTCTGGAGGGAGACAAAAAGGGATAGGTCAGAAGTCCTTCATGTCTGCCCCAACCACACCCTCCAGACCATTTTACCCTCCTCCCAGAGTTGGGTGGGGCTATGGATTACCCCTGGAACAGCAGCTCCCAAGGTATGGAGATGGAGGTTCCTTATGGGCAAAAGGGGGAACTCTGTAAAGATGGGAAAACTGAGGCTTATGAACATCAGGAGAGAGAAGAGCAAGACCAGAGACCCAAAGGGCACTTACCAGCCTTGGGGCTGTTGCCTGCACACCTTACTGACTGTTGACTCACTCCCAATCAATGCCCAAAAGAAATGATTACTCTACTTCTTTCAGGCAGCAGAGACCGGGGCCTGGTCTTTGGCCCCTAAAGCCTCAGGGTGAAGGCAGACCAGAAGTAAACAGCTCAGAATTGCCCTGGGAGATCCCATTAGAGATACCTGCCATCTGGTCGCTATCTAACCCCATGAAGAACTGCCCCTCCATTCGGTTGCTTCCCCAACATGGGAGGGTGGGTGCTCTCCCCCAGCACTCCCAGAGGGAGAGTGCCACCTCCCAGCAGGAGTCCAGACCCCAGGAACACCCATTCTAGTCTTCCCTCCTCCTCCCCCTCCTTTTGTCAGACAGTAAACTAAGGCCTGTAGAGGATCTGTGATGATTCAAGTCACACACAAAACAGGGGCTCTGGCGGGTAATTTCCCCACAGAGGAGGATGAGGGACTACTGCTGAGTTAAGTGTTGGTAATGCAGTTGGCTTTTGCGTGGTGGGGCAAGCGCCCAGAGTCTTCCTTCCCTCAGGCAAGGGAGAGACAACCGGAACTGGGGTGGGGGAGGAATTCCAGTAAAAACTGGAATAATGGGAGGATGTAAAATTGGGCTCCAGAGGGCAAGTTTAGAAGAGTCACAGGCCCGGAGTAGAGTTAGGGGACAGGGCCAGTGTGTCTGGGGACCCGCTGTCCGGCCGGCCGGATGGGAAACTGGGGAGGAGTTCGTATTTCCAGGCCGCAAGATCGCATGTCTGGGGGCTGCCACGGTGGGTGCTGGGGCGTCCTGAGGCTGGGGAGAGGGGAGGGATGGTTCTGGCCCTGAGGGGAATTTGGGAGTCGGGAGGGTCGTCGGGTCAAAATGAGCGGTGATTCCAAGGCTAAAAGGCCACAGCGTTGTGGGTAGTGGTCCCTGAGCTAGGGACCAGCGCACTTACCTCTACCCGGGCTCGGGCCAGGCCGTGCAAGCGGTTCCAGTCGGGCCGGAAGGTGGTGACGGCAGCCGCAAGAGCCGCAAGAAGCAGCAGCAGGGGCGGTGGAGGAAGCGGGAGGTGCATCGGAACCGAGCCGAAGATGATCCGCAAGAAGGAGGCGAACCGCCGGGCCCCTGCGCCACGTCTGGGTCCACCGGCTGGCCCCGCCCCCACTCAAGGCCCCACCCAGCTAGGGACCACGCCCCTAGCTGTCGGTCTCCTCCCCAGGGGCCTCTAGCTCTCTCCCAGCGAGGTTCGGGGTCTCCTCTGGTCCGAAATCTCCTCTGGCCCTCAGGCCTCTAATTTTCCAGCCCCAAGAGTGTCCACGCTCCCTCTGCCTGCCGAGAGCGTAGAAGCTACGGCAGGATGAGGCCAGACAATGCTCCCTTACGCCGGCAGGGGGCGCGGGAGGGATGCAGACAAGGGAGTTTCTGGGCCAACCACTCGACTCGAAGATGGGGGAAACTGAGGCTTGAGGAATTCTTGTTTGTGTCTTTTATTGCTTTGGATGAAATTCTGATCTAGGTTTCAAGCCCCTGGAGTACACATGATGGCGGACTGTGCAATGTTACGTACTTTGTAGGGGCTGGGAGGATAAAAGTGTTAATACACATAAAGCTCTTTAGAACAGTACCGGGAACATTGTTTGTTAGCTTTCATTATTTCATTTTTTACCTCATAAAGGTCCTGTGCACTCTGTTTTGCAAGTTGAGAGACAGGCTTAGAAAAGTAGAGCGATGAGGTTGTGGATCTGGGATTTGAACCTGAAACATCCCTGTGCTCATCTCATCAAACCAAAGATGACTGGATAAGGACACCACCTCCCATCTTTAAGCCTGAGGCAGACACAGCAAATTAATCACCGTGCTCTTTCTTGTTAAATCTAGACTGGGAATCAGAATCCTTCTCAACATCAAGCCAAAGCTGCATGATGACTTTCATAGACCCTTAGGCATTTCTGCCTTCCTGGGCCTTTTCGTCCATTAAAATAAATAAATAAATAAATAAATAAATAAATATCCATTAAATATTGCATTTTACAACTGCTTTGATTTAAAAAAATGAATACAATCTTGACTGGATTAATTATATGGTTTTTTTCTTTTAATTTTAAAAGAAATGAAAATTAAAACATATTCATAACCTCTAAAAGTGTCATGGGCCCTAGACACTGAGCCTAATGGATGAAGTCAGGTTTCTTTGCTTATACCCTGCTATTTCACATTCATTGAATTGATTGTAAAGATATAATAATAATAGGATTAGAGTTGTTATTTAATACCCATTCTTTGTAAATACATTAGGGGCTGTAAATATAATTAGTTTTGTCCAGACTATTGACATGATAAGCTATGTCTAACACTCTATTTACTGCTGTGGAAATGTGAATTCATCCAAGTTTTCCGAGGGGCAATTTGACTCAACAAACCAAAACCCTAAAAGCATTTCTTCTACCCAGTCATTCCACTTGTCAGAATTTGGCCCAAAGTAATCATCAGAGAAGGGACCAATTTTTAGGTTATCAAAACATTGTTTACCCAGCTGTGGACTTCGGGGTCCATGCTCTGGCTCAAATTCTGGTGCCCAAGGCATGGGCAGTGGTGTCTGTGGGAGGAGCTGCTGAGTGTCGCTGGGCACTGGATTCCCTGTACCTTCCGGCTTTCGCGTTTTGAGGCATGGATTTATGGAACAAAAAGCAAAACTGGAGTTTCCCTGAGGACGAGAAAATTCCACCCATGGACTGCAGCAGCCCCTCCTGCCCAGAAGTTTCTAGATTACTGGCATGTCCTACAGATTTCAGGTGTGCCATACCCACCTCTACAGTTGTATAAGCCAGTTTTTTGCAATAAATCTCTTAATGTATGAAAAACAAACAAACAAACAAGCAAGGGAACCCAGCTGGTTTAGTCAGTAGAGCATGCAACTCTTGATCTTTGGGTCATGAGTTCGAGCCCCACATTGGCTGTGGAGCCTACTTAAAAATAAAATTAAAATATTAAAAATATATATTATTTAAAAAAACACAAAACCACTGTTTATAATAGTGAAAAACTGGAGTCACAACCTAAGCATGTCACATCAAGGAATGAGTTAAATAAGTGATGCTACCTCCAAAGGATAGAAAATCATGCAGTTGTTTTAAATGATGCAGCATAGTGTTGAATGACATGGAGAATGTTCATAGTTATGGTATTAAAAAAATCAAGCTATAAAACAGTAATATCAGTTGGGAGTTGTGATGCTCTGGGCTGCAAGTCATTGAAACCCCAAGTTAAACTGACTTAAACAATAAATGAAATCTGTTGGCTCAAATAACAAAAAAATTTAATGGCAGGGAGGGCTTCAGGTGAGTTTTGATCCTGTTGATAAAGTCACCAAGACCTGATCTCTCTCCATTCTGCTTTCCATAGTGTCAGCTTGTCATTAGGCCAGTTACCTGCATGGTGTCAAGATGGCTGCCAACAGGACCACAGGCTTCTTTATTCATATCTAATTAAGGGAAGATGATATTTTTTGGTAAACTTCTCAGGAGAGAAAGCAAGCTTTCTTTCCCAATAGCCCTTAGCAAAAGTCTCCTTATATCTCACTAGTCCATACATGATCCAATCATATGGCTAGGGGAATGGAAATTGCTCATTGGCTTAACCAGTTGAGACCCATTCCAGAAGCCTATCAAGGATATGGGCTCCAATGGATGCTGTAGCATCAACAGAGTAGCCAACCAATTTTATAAAATACACATATAAAGATACATATGCCTAGACCGAATAACAGAATTTAGAAGGAAACACCCCAAGAAGTCAAAATGGTCATCTCTTGGTAGATGAAATTACAGGGTGAATTTTTTCTCCTTTATATTTTTTCCCATATTTTCCATAATAAATATGTATTAGCTAAATATAAACAGTAAACATTGTTTACAAAAATAATGGGACAAATGCCATGGGTTCCCTCAACCTTACCCCATACCTCAGCAAGAGCCTCAGAGTGGCTGAAGCCAGTGGTCCCGTGGAGCCTGTGGCTTTTCTGCTGACAGAGCCAAACCTCAGTGCCTCATGGGCCCACGTTGTTCACTGGACAGATGCCACCAAACCACTCTCATTGCATTAGCCTAGATGCTGTGGCCTAGAAGGGCCACAGCCTGGGTTGCTGAGGGTTGACTAGCCAGCCAGTAGAACCAGTGGTAGAGACACTGGCCATAACAGTACCGGGAACATTCTGGCATCAGTACCCATGGGAGGCCCAGGATCTCCCAGAACAGATCTCTGCTTGTAAACCATGCCCTTAAGTGGCATTTTGTAATCTAGGCTAGCAGCTTTCCTCAGATGGGTCTGGGTTTGGGGTTTTGTCTCTGATGGGGTCAGACTCAGGGTCTGGGGCAGCCCTTAGCCTAAGGCCAAGTTTAGAACTGAATCTGGGACTGGAGTCAGGGCAGGGCTCAGTCAATAACTGGGCTTGGGCCTCAGTCAGTGACCAGGATCAAGGCTCAGTCTATGACTACACTCAGGGCTCAGCCTTTGACCACATTCCATGCACAGTCTGAATCCAGGGCTTAGTGTGCCAGCAGAGTTGTGTGACCTGGTGTCAGAGCTCATTTTGAGGTCAGGATTCAATCAATGATTTGGCTTCATGCTCAGTCTGTGTCTGAGACCATAGCTCAATCTGCCACCAGGTTCAGGGGTTAGTTAATGACTAGACTCAGAGCTCAGTCTAGACCTGGGGTTGGGGCTCAGTCTTAAATCAAGGGTTAGTCTGGACTGGGGTTAGAATTCAGTCTTAGGCGAGGATCAAGGCTTAATCTGGGTCTAGAATCAAGGTCTCAAACTGGGATCAAACTGGGTCTCAAACTGGGATCAAACAAGGTCTCAAACTGGGATCAAACTGGGTTGGATCAGCCTTGGGCCCCAATTGGGTCTAGTACATGTGTAGAGTCACGGTTCAATCTAAGACTTTGGTCAAGGTAAGGTATAGGCTTAGTCTTGGCATGGGATCAGGGCTCAGTTAACACCAAAATTAGGGTTCAAATTGGATCTGAGATCAGGGCCAGGGTTTAGTCTGGCTCTATGCACAGTTCTGAACTCCAGAAAAGCAATTTCTGGATACATGGGAGCCCAGGGCAGGTCAGCCTGCAGGAAACAACAGCCCCCAAGCAAGTTTATATTCTTGCAGTAAGCCTCCCCTTCCTTGCCGAAGCCAGTGTCCTAGAGCCTTCTAACCTACATGGCTCTGCTGCCCAAGATCCCCTCGCACCAGAATAAAAATAGCCACTCACTTCAGAGCAGCTGACAGCGGGTGCTGGGCTGTCTGGGAGGAGGGGGAGCTAAAGAGAGGGAGGAGGGATGCCTGAGCTCAGCTCCAGCTGTGTGACCTTGGGAAAGTCACTCCTTCTCCTTGAACCCATTGCCTGTGGGGCAGAATGGGAGGTGAGGATGACACCCGTGCTCTCGAGAGGGTGAGAATGAGGAGACAATGACATAACATGTGGCACTCAGTACCAGTAAGGAACCTTGGAGTGAAGGGAGGAGAAATGTTCTTCTGTGCCCTGTATACTTCCTTCTCAGGGAAGACCTCCTTAATGCTTACCTCTTCCACTTTCCCATAATACCCTATGGCACACTGTACATCTCCAGAGATTTATCAGCTAGTGGCCACAGTGTGACTTCCCTTACTGTGGGTCTCAGTCAGGGTGGTCAGGGAGCAAAAGGAAGGAGGGCACACCCTTTTGTACCATTACCATCCTCAGGTGCCCTTGAGAGGTGGCTCAAGGAAAAGGAATAGGAAAGAGAAAATCTGCCTTCCCTGCTTATGGTGGATTTACTCTGAGCCAAAGGACTATGAGGGCACATATCCAAATTTTGCACGCTTTCATAGCCCAGACCTTCCATACTCCATTCTTTTGTCCCTGCTCCTCCCTCTGCTTCCCAGGACACTTCTCCTTTTTCCAATTTGGCAATACTGACTCTCCTTCAATGAAGGAGTTCAACAGTCACTTCTACCGGGGAGAATTATTCACTCCCTCCCCGGGAACCTTACTCTTTGACCCCTACTGGCTGTGTAATCCCTAGAGCTCAGTTTCTTCCTCTGTCGAATGGGGATCTTATTACCAACCTCACAGGGTTACTATGGAGAGTAAGTGAGATAATTTGTCAGTCATGAGCTCCCTCCTTTCCTATTCCTGACCTAAACAGCCTGAAGTGTAGCACTAAGAGTTTCCAAGAGGGGGTTGGACAAGATGTACCCTCTGCCTTAGTACACCCGCCACCCCGACTCCCTAGAGTGAAAGGAGGGAGCCAGGAGGGGCCTTTGGAGACAGCCGTCTCCAGGGGGGCGGTTCTCCCTGGCAGCTGCCCCCAGCCTGCCGCCCGGAGCCCCAGAGCCTGTTATCAACCTCCTGAGTCATCACACCAGGAGCTCAAATATAGCTCTCACCCTGCTCCCTTCTCACCCAGGGTCCACCCCCCCCCCCGCCTCCTTCCCCTGGCAAAGCCACATCTGGGTCTCAGAGCCCCTTTCCCTTCCCCCCAGGAATGTAACTAACACTGGGCCACCAGTGATCAGTTTCAGATCAACCAAATGGGCAGGTTGGAGCAGATAATGACGGTGATATTGATGACGATGATGGCACTGGTGATGATAACTTCAGAGCAGCTGCCCTTACTGAGAGCTTGCTTGTGCCGGGCTCCATGCTAAACACTTCATATGTGTTGTCTTGTATCTTCACAGCAATCTTAGGTGGTATCTATCATTTTTATCTCCCTTACACAAATCAGAAACCGGAGTGACCTCCCCAGGTAAGTCAGTGGCAGGGCCAGAAACAAAATCCCCTATGGGATCTGACTTCAGGGAGAGAAGATGATAGAAAATCCTGGGCTGTCCTGCAGTGTGCAGGAACGCTCTGCTTGCTCATTTGCATGATATTTGCCTAGCTTCCGAAGGACATTGATGCCCCTGTCCTACCCCTGGATGGCTGAGCCCTATGACAGATCCCAGTCCCTGCCCCCACCCCGCTTCCGGGATTACATCCAAGGCTAGTACTCATGGGGGCCTCAGCTTTCTTTTCTGTACAATAGGAGTCAGAGGACTGGGCAGGGTTAAGTTCAAATTGTCCTTCCCTCTTTAGTGGCTTGAGCACCACCACAATGTCCACTCTCACCTCTTCCTTCACCACCCCCTCCACCTTCACTTTCAGCTCTACCACCATCTCCTCCTCCATCAACATAACACCCCCCACTGTCTCCCTGCCCCTACCTCTCCTTCACCCATTACTATCACCCTCATCACCATCACCACCCTCCCTTCATTCTACTACCTCAACCATTGCCAACATCTATAACCCTTATCACCTCCACCACCTCCATTTATACGAACCATCGCCACAGTCTCCATCATCCGTGTCAGTCCTCCACTTCCAACATCATAATTATGTACATCACTATCTCCACCACTACAGTCACCTCCCCGGTAACCATCACTTCCACCACCCTTCATCACCCCCAGATCCTTTCTACTCCAGGGCCCTAATGTGACCTGGGCCTCTGCTGCTGCAAATCCCAGCCTCACAGAGACGCTGGCCTGGAAACACAGACTAGACCCAGAGACTGTTAAGCAGAGGTGGGAAGCCCATCCAGGAGAAGGGGATGAGGCATCTGCCCACATGGCTTTCACACAGGGGCCACGTAGTCCCATGGGGATACAGAGGTGACTGTTGACCAACAGAGAGCTCTGGGTACAAAACGCTGCACCTTTTCTTCCTAAACTGAGTGAGATCATTCCTCTTGGAACAATCTAGCAATTCCAGAGGAATCAGGATTTCAGGGGCTGCTTAGCAGATAAAAGTGAGAGAGGGAAAGAGGCAGAAGCAGAGGGTCCACCGTCCTCCCTGGCCATCTCTGAGCCCTGTCACGCATTCACTCTTCTCACTCAGTGATTGAGTCAACCGCTCATTCAGCAAACACTTCCCCAGACCCCGTGCTGGGTCTTGGCCTTCAAAGTTTCCTAAGCCTATATTTGACCTGCCAGTCTGTTCCCCCACTGCTGGGCCTTTCTCCACCCTAGTTCCCTACCCCCAGATACCCCAATTGGTTCCTGCGGGTCTTGGGTCACTGAGAAAACTCCCTTTCCTCACTGAAACTCCCAAGACCTCCCCAGCTCACCAGGTGACCTTGAGCTAGTCCCTCACCCAAACCACACCCAGTGAGTGCCTGAGAAGAAAGATGAGAGGGGCTGGCCTGTGGAGGCAACCTGGGCTGGTGACAAAGTGTTTGCAGGATAGCAGGGGGTGGTGCTGAGGCTGAAATGGGAGGGGACTCCAGTGGCTGGAGCCTGAGTGTCTGGCTCTGGGATGGAAAGGATCAAGCCAGGCTGGGGCGGGCACCAAGGCCCGAAAATGGGGCAAAGGTGGGGGCCAAGACAAGCCCTGGGCTGGCAGGGAGTCAAGAAGGTTGTGGGATCATGTCAGGGATTCAGGTGCTTCTGCCATCCTGAAAAGGGTGCTGACCTCTGAGCTACCTGTCTCTACCTTATCCTCAGGTGTGTCAATATCCTACTCTTGAATAAGGGCCAACCAGACCTACTGGCAGGAGGATGGGGCAGACAGACAGCCCCCTCCATGCTGCCAGTTGGGAACCAGACCAGGCCAATGGGCACAATCTCCACCCTGCCCCATGGCCATTGCAGCCTCAGCAGTCAGCCTGAAGGGTTCCCAGAAGGTAGGCCACCTCTAGGCTGGGAAGTGGGTGCCTGTGTCTTTAAATTCTCAGCATGTTGAAACGGCTGATGACATCACTGGTTCCCGGGAGCGGAGGAGCTAGAGCCAGAGCCCGAGGGAGCCCGGGCTGCTAGGGGCTGCAGACATGGAGGGCCAGAGCAGCAGTGGCAGCAAGAGGCCAGGGACCCGGGCTGGCCTGCGCCCCCTGCCCATGCCCCATGGGGTTTCTCAAACTGAGGCATCTTCCAAGGTAAGACCCCTAAAACCTAGCCCTCCCATCCCTGATCCTTGGTCCCACACACCCCCACACACCACAGGCACCCTGGTGCCCCTGGCTGAGGGGCTGGCACTCTCCTTTGCCCACCAAGCAGGGGCTAGGCAAACAGGACACTTTGGGGGCTGAGAGGGCAGTGATGGGACACCCAGAGAGAGATGGAGTTAGCCATAGCTAGGAGCCCCCAGGAGAGCCCTAGACTGGGTGTCAGGGAATCCAGCTGTGCTCCAGCTTTGCTGTGTGACCTTGGGCAAGTTGCTTGTTCTCTCTGAAGCAATGCAAAATGAAGAGGTTTGTCTTTGTCCCTGAAGACTAAAACGGTGACATCTGGGATGTCTAAGTTGTTAGTGCTGGAGGCGGTGTGGTGGTTGGGGGGACACTTGGAGCCAAGGAGGATGCCCAAAATGCAGCCTCAAAGAGCTAAGTTTGGGGAGGAAGGTGGAGGCAGAGTTTCAGGTTCTCTGAACCGAGAAGGACACTGGACACAGACAAAGCTGCATGTCTGGAGGCAGGAATGGGGCCACCTCAGGGTGAGTGTAAACCTTCTGCTCTCCCTGGCAAAGGACGTTTTATCCCGTCTTCTGGAGACAGGGGCATCAGAAACAGAGGACAGATGGGAAGGGGGAGAAGGTCCCAGCAGGGCCTCATGTCCCCCCACTCCACCTGCCAGACAAAAAGAGGGTACATGCTTGCCTGTCCTCAAAGGTAGGGGAGATGGGGAGAAGGTACAATTTGGGCACAGAGAAGTGCAATGCCAGGATCAACAGAATCCTGGACTTTGAATATTAGAATCACACTTGATGAGAATGGATGATTCCACGGGCTCAAATGAAATCCTAGCAAATGTTGGGGTCATAAATGCAGAGACTATGAGACCAAGGCTTCTCAGGAACAAGGTGTGGCCAGAGGTCCTTCACCAAATTCCTTCATTTTACAGACAAAAACTGAGGTCTTGGGCAGAGAGGTGCTTGCCTAAGGTCACACAGAGCTGGGCTTGGAATTGACATGGCCAGGCTTAGTCCTGGGGTCTTGCTCCTACATGCAACTATGGGTACTGATGAGGAGGACAAACAGGAGCACGACCGAGGAGTTTGGGATGCTTGGCAGCGATGAACCTGAGGGTTCCTGGGTGCTGTGAAGGGAAGGAGGGGTATTTAATAAGCTAGACCCGAAGTGTCCAGAGAGGACAGATCTGGGGTGTCAGGTCAGTACCCCTTAGCCAGGAGAGCAGCAGGAAATGCAAGGAGCGTTGCCAAGGGAAGATGGCTTCAGCCATCCAATGCTCCAGCATGACCAGGGAGTTGGTGTCAGCCAGGAAGGCAAGGAGATAACCCTTAGGTTCAGGCTCACACCTTGCCTCCTTTGAGTTGGGGTCTTAGTTTCCCCATCTAGGAGAGGTGTCAGACTTGAGGGAGGGGATGTTTCTGCATCCTGTTTCCTCCCAAAATGAAGGTGATTCACAGCAGAATGGAATGAGGTGAGAAATTAGGAAGAACTTCCTTGCAAAGATGTGCATTTCTTAGCTAGATGGAGTTGACCGGGGTCTCTATGGAAGTTGGGGCCCAAGCCCCTGGTTAGGGCTACCCTAAGTCTTTGACTTGTCTTCTGCAAGGTGGACTCAAGTTTTCAGCTCCCAGCAAAGGAGAATGCAGCCCCAGTACCCTCCGAACCAAGATTGGCTCTAGCACCTGTGGGGCCACGAGCAGCTAATCCACCTTCCACAGAGGGGCCAAGGCTGGCTCTGGTGTCTCCCCGACCCATCCTGGCTCCGCTGTCTACCCCTAGCAGGCAGAAAACTGCTCCTGCCCGCCACAGTTCCAACCTGGCTCCAACGTCTGTGGGCCAGTTAGTCATGTCTGCCCCAGCTGGGCCGAAGCCTCCTCCAGTGACCTCAGGCTCAGTCCTGCCTCCAACATCCCTGGGGCAGCTGGTAATGTCTGCTTCAGCAGGGCCAAGGCCTCCCACAGCCACTCTGGGGCCCAGGCTGGCTCCAACATCCAGGGACCAGAAGCAGGTGCCACCTGCCTCCGTGGGACCCAAGCCAGCACTCGCTGCTTCGGGCCTGAGCCTGGTCCTGGCATCTGAGGAGCAGACACCACAGCCCCCCTCCAACTCTTCCCCAGTTTTGTCATCTTCTCAGGAACAGGCCCTGGTTCCAGCATCTGTGATACCAACCCCAGCCTCTGTGGGATGGACACCTGCTAAACAGAGGGATGCCCCAGCCCCTAAACCTCTCCCCTCTTCTGAAGGGCATCTCCAGCCTTCAGCTCAGACATCTGGTCCTTCGGGCTCCACATCCTTGATCCAAACACCCCCAGACCCCCGAATCTCCCCCTCATTCAGAGCCCGTCCTGAGGCCCCCCGCAGCAGCCCTGAGGATCCTGTCCTGTCCCGGCCACCCCAGACCCTGCCTCTGGATGTGAGCCAGAGCCCTCCAGAGCCTACTACCCGTTCCCCAGGACTTCTGTCCCCCACCTTCCGGCCAGGGGCCTCCTCGGCACAGACTGTGCCCCCACCTCTGCCCAAGCCACCCAGGTCTCCCAGTCGTTCCCCCAGCCGCTCTCCCAACCGCTCCCCTTGCGTCCCCCCAGCCCCTGAGATGGCCCTCCCCAGGCCTAGCACCCAGGGGGCAGGACCTAGTGGACACCTGAGCCCCAGTGTTCAGCTCCAAGAAACTCCAGCTCCGGTCACCACCTCCCCTTCTACATCCACCTCATCATCCTCTTGGTCAGCTCAGCCTACCTGCAAGAGCGACCCTGGCTTCTGGTGAGGGGGCCCTCTCCCGAGGAGGGTTGGTGGGGCTTGAGCTCCAAAAGTAGCCATTCTTCTAGGGTGGCTTACCCTACACTGCCCCAGTTTACTTCCCTGAGGAAGACTCCTTGTGGGTGCTGTGCCTACTGTGGGATCTTTAGAAGAAAGCATCTCCTGCTAAGGGACTTGCCCACCCCTGCCTCCCTCCGGGAGAATCTAATAGGAGGGATATTGGGCCCACAGTCCTTCTGAGAGCTTACACCCACACCTGCCTCAGTTTATTTCCCCAGAAAGAGCCCTGTGGGAGGGAGGTTGAAGATGAGGGAATGGTGCCCAGTGATAACCCCTCCTACACCCCCAGGATCACTGTGGTCACGTGGAACGTGGGCACCGCCATGCCCCCTGACGACGTCACATCCCTCCTCCACCTGGGCAGCGGTGGCGATGACAGTGAAGGGTCGGACATGATTGCCATTGGGTGAGGGGGCAGGGCATGTGGACCCCGCTCCTGAACCCCTTATGCCTCCCAGAGCTTTGCCCATGGGAGGGGCTTCTAGGGCACTCCCAGACCCATAACGACCTCATCTCCCACCCTGACCCCACCACCAGGTTGCAGGAAGTGAACTCCATGATCAACAAGCGGCTCAAGGATGCACTCTTCACAGACCAGTGGAGTGAGCTCTTCATGGACGCGCTGGCACCCTTCAACTTCGTGCTGGTAATGTTTCCCTCAGCCCCTGGAAGGGTGGAGACCCCTGGACTCCTGGCCCTAGCTCTGCCTGGACTCACCATGGGGCCTGCTGGGCCTCTGCTGCCAGGTCTGTGAAATAGGAGGATGGAGGAGCAGATCTGAAAGACTTGGGGAAAGGGCACAGTGGGGCGGGAGAGTTGTGTGGGGTCCCTCAGCCACGTTGCCTCTCGCCGCAGGTGAGTACTGTGCGGATGCAGGGCGTCATCCTGCTGCTGTTCGCCAAGTACTACCACTTGCCTTTCCTGCGAGACGTGCAGACTGATTGCACACGCACTGGCCTGGGAGGCTATTGGGTGAGCATGGGAACAGCCCTGGAGGGGACAAGGCCTCAAGGGGTCTATAGATTAGTTCCCTGGTCCCCCAAGCATAGGCAAGGTCCCCTCCCCTTTGTCCACCTCTTACCCTGAGGTTTACTTCTCCCCAACCCCGCCCAACACCCCACACCATTTTCTAGACCCAGCCCTCTTTCTGTTCCTGACCCATCCCAGTGTTCCGATCCTTTCCTAGAACCCATCCCTCTCTAAGCCTTTTCTAAGGGCTGGCTGGCCTCGCCCCTCTCTTGCCCCGCTCAGTGCCTCTTCTATTTGCCTAGGCCCCACCCTTGACTCACTCCAACCTGTCTCCCAAGGGCAACAAGGGTGGAGTGAGCGTGCGACTGGCGGCCTTCGGGCACATGCTCTGCTTCCTGAACTGCCACTTGCCAGCGCACATGGACAAGGCAGAACAGCGCAAGGACAACTTCCAAACCATCCTTAGCCTCCAGCAGTTCCAGGGGCCCGGGGCACATGGCATCCTGGATCACGAGTATGGGCGCTGGCGGGGCTGGTGAAGGAAGGGTGGGTCTCAGAAGACAGAGTACAAATACTTGGCCGCAGGAACCTGAGGGCCAGCCTGGGTGGACCTTGTGGGGGAGAGGCAGAGCCTATGGGGGTGGGTGACCACCTAAACTACATCTAGGAACACGAATGCTGGTAAGTTTGATGGTGGGGCAGAGCCTGCTGGGTGGAGCTTTGCTGAGGGGTGGGGCCTTGCTGAAGGCCCCAGAACCTAACTTTGTTCTAGATCCACATCCCCCTGCTGCTCCTTGGCAGGGTAGATCTGCTGCCACCCACTCCACCCACTGCATCATCACTAGGGGCATCCAGTGCTGTCGTTGGATGGGGGTAGAGAAGGATCTTTCACCCCATGGACCCTCCTGACCCCCACCCCTGAACAGCCTCGTGTTCTGGTTTGGGGACCTCAACTTCCGCATTGAGAGCTATGACCTGCACTTTGTCAAGTTTGCCATTGACAGTGATCAGCTCCACCAGCTCTGGGAGAAGGACCAGGTATAGAATCCCAGCCCACACCCTAAACACCAAGCACACAGAGCATGACTGGACACACTTTTGTATCCTCAGCTCTTGCCCTTGCCTTCACCTGCCCTGTCTAAGCTGTTGTCCAATTCTGCCCTTTTGGACCTTCACAGCTCAACATGGCCAAGAACACCTGGCCCATCCTGAGGGGCTTCCAGGAGGGGCCCCTCAACTTTGCACCCACCTTCAAGTTTGATGTGGGTACTAACAAATATGATACCAGGTGAGCTCAGCACTGGGACGAGGTGGACACGTGGGCTGAAGTCGTCTGGATAGGGAAGAAAGCGGGGCAAGAAGTAAGGCTGGGGGCTGTGCCTCAAACCCTATCCCCTGAAACTTGGGTCACCCCTGCTCACTGCAGTGCCAAGAAGCGGAAGCCAGCCTGGACAGACCGTATCCTGTGGAAGGTCAAGGCTCCAAGTGTGGGTCCCAGCCCTTCAGGACGGGAAAGCCACCGGCTCAAGGTGACCCAGTACAGCTACCGTAGCCACATGGAATACACAGTCAGCGATCACAAGCCCGTGGCTGCTCAGTTCATCCTGCAGGTGAGTCCTGGCTTCATGTTCCCCTCATGACATCCCCAGGTCCAGCTCAGCATCCCTTCATGGGGACATCCCCATGGCCCACCAGTAATCCCTTGCACCTGCCTTCAGCAGCATCCATTCATCATAGCAGAGTGGGAGTGGGTTATGATCTCCATTTTCAGATGAGGAAACTGAGGCTCAGAGACACAGCATCATACCAGGGTCACACAGCTGATAAACAGAAGAATTAGGATTTGAACCCAAGCTAGCCTAATTTCAGAGTCTATGCCTTTTCCACTAATCCCTAACTCTGTTCTGAGAAAGGATTAGGGCAATTTATGCTAAAATTCGCTTTATATATTCATATAATAAGACCAGCAAAATCAAAATGTTTATTCAGACTCCATATAGTTTTCATTCATATTTATTCATTATTTGTTTATCATTTTACTATGTGCCAGGTGCTATAAGTGAGGTAGTAATGGGGAGGAGGAGTAGAGACATGAAAAATACAAAGCTAAATTCTAGTTACTATAATTTAACATTGTGTTTAGTGTTGAGGTCTCTGGTTGGCAAAGTAAAAAGGAGAAATGCTAGAATGTCAGAATGGGACCTGAGAGACCATGTAGTCCAACACTCTGTTTTTCTATGGGGGAAACTGAGGCCTTCCAGTGGGGTAGGCATGTACCCCAAGCTGCACATACTCTCAGCAGCAGAGGAGGGTAGATCCCGCCTGTCCAGTCCTGAAACCCAACTCTGGGCTCTCCGATTCCCTTGATCTGATAAGAGGGAACCCTGCAGACCAGAGAATGTTTTCCCTGGTAACTTTGTCATGTGGTCAGTCAGTGGGCCATTGGCCAGTATCCTCAGCTGGGAATGCAAATCTGCCCACATCTGGCCTCCCATAATCTTTGGTAAGAGATTTGGGTATGAAGTTTAACCTTCAGTCAGGAGCCTCACCTTCAGAACCACTCCTTCTGGGTGACTTTTGAGTGCCACTCCTTTTGGGTACCCTGACCTCCCCTCCTCATCAAGGACTCTGACCCTTGCAGAATGTTACCTGTCGAGCACCTAATACATGCTAGTCCCTGTGGCTTTGTCATCCCTTTGAATGCCTTAGTAGGCCCTGAGATATCTAAATTCTCCTCCTAGTTTTACTGGTGAGGAAAATGAGGCTCAGAGAACTTAAGTCTCTCATCCAAAGCAACACAATCAGAACGGGGCTTAGTGGGAATTTTGACCTGCAAGGCCCTGGAGAGCGTTTCTAAGAGGCCACCCCAGGCAAACCTTCTGTTAGGAACCTAGGGACAGGGAGAAGATGTGCTGGTTTCTTCTGGAACAGCCTGGCTCAAAAACTGAGGAGTGAGGGAAAGCTGAAACCACATAAACAGGGGAGCAGACAAAAGCTGGAGGCTGACACACCATCTGAGTCCTGAGGGACAGAGAAAGAACAATGACAGAAACAGGGTTACACTATTCACTTCAAAGCTGTATTCTTACTCCCTTACGAGGCTATGGGCATAAAGAGCCCTGGGCTGGAGGGTAGAAAGCCCGGCATTTATCCTAGACCTATTCTTTTTTTTTTTTTTTTTTTAAGTTTATTTATTTTGAGAGGCGGGGAGAAGGGGCAGAGAGAGAGAATAAGAGACTGAGAATCCCAAACAGACTCCACATTGTCAGCACAGAGCCCGCTGCAGGGCTTGAACCATGAACCATGAGATCATGACCTAAGCCGAAATCAAGAGGCAGATGCTTAACTGACTGAGCCACCCAGGCATCCCTATCCTAGACCTGTTTTGCCTCAGTTTCCCAGTCTGTAAGGTGGTTTCAAAGGCCCTTTATCTCAGCCTATTTTTGCTGACTCAGGCCCAAGGGCCTTAGGTACATGGGATACTCGAGGGTCTCCCCTGATGTTCCCCCTGCCCCTGGGCAGTTTGCCTACAGGGACGACGTGCCGCTAGTGCGGCTGGAGGTGGCAGATGAGTGGGTGCGGCCAGAGCAGGCTGTGGTGAGGTACCGCATAGAAACAGTGTTCGCCCGCAGCTCTTGGGACTGGATCGGCTTGTACCGGGTGAGAAGGGCAGGGATGGTCAGTGACTCAGGGAAGGGAGGGCCTGGAAGAGCAGCTGGGTACCCAGGGGGAATTACTGGCTTCTCCAGAGTTTGTTGCTACACTGGGGGGTCACTGGAGTAAGGTGATAGGAGTCATAACCCTGATTCCTCTTGCCCCAGGTGGGTTTCCGCCACTGTAAGGACTACGTGGCTTATGTCTGGGCCAAACATGAGGATGTGGATGGGAACATCTACCAGGTACTTAAGGGGAGGGGAAGAGTGGGAGGAAGTCCCTGTGGCCCTTGGGCTCAGGACTTGGCTTGGTCAGTCTTTGAGGCTGACCCCAACCTGGGCCTATGCCCTGGGCCCATCAGGTGACCTTCAGTGAGGAGTCACTTCCCAAGGGCCATGGAGATTTCATACTGGGCTATTATAGCCACACCCACAGCATCCTCATCGGTGTCACTGAGCCCTTCCAGGTGAGTAGGTCAGACTGCAGGACCAGGGGTACTAAAAGCCCCTGTTCAAATGTCACAGCTTCCACATTCTGCTCCATGATCTCCTACAAGAAGCCTAACCTTCCTGGGTCTGCCAATGGCAGGGTTGGAGTGGTTCCAAGACGCCTTGAGTGGCTGGTTGGGGAGTGAGACAAACCAGTAACCTCCCTTCCTCCCAGATCTCGCTGCCTACCTCGGAGTTGGCCAGCAGCAGCACAGATAGCTCAAGTGCCAGCTCAGAGGACGAGGATGACAGTACCCTGGAGCTGCTTGCACCCAAGTCCCGCAGCCCCAGCCCTGGCAAGTCCAAGAGACACCGTAGCCGCAGCCCGGGCCTGGCCCGCTTCCCCGGCCTTGCCCTGCGGCCTTCATCCCGTGAACGCCGCGGTGCCAGCCGCAGCCCCTCACCCCAGAGCCGCCGCCTGCCTCGGATGGCCCCTGACAGGGGCAATGATGGTAGCAGTCGGGGCAGTAGTGAGGAGGGGCCCTCTGGGCTGCCTGGTCCCTGGGCCTTCCCACCACCTGTGCCTCGAAGCCTGGGCTTGCTGCCTGCCTTGCGCCTGGAGACTGTTGACCCTGGTGGTGGTGGTTCCTGGGGACCTAATCGGGAAGCCCCAGCCCCTCATAGCCTGTCTCCCAGTCCCCAGGGCCGGCAGGGGCTAGAGGAAGGGGGCCTGGAGCCCTGAGGATGGATGGGCAGATGGGCCCAGGCAGTCCCCACTGTGCTCCAATCTTCTGCAAACCCACCTGTGTCCCTCTTGCTGCTGCTCCAGCTTTATCCGCACCTGCCACTGTCTTGGCCAGGGGTGGCCATCTGGGGTCCCCCAAACTGAGTCCCGGCACCTCAACTGTGACAATCAGCAAAGCCCTATTGGCCCCCATCTGGGATGGGGGGGGGCAATCCTGGAGGTCATCAATTAGAAATTAAATTCTCCAGCATCTCTCCTGACTCCTTCCTAACTTGTTAGCAGTCTGGGGGTCGGGGTAGTCAGAGGATCAGACTAAAGAGGAAGACGATGACAGATCTGACAATTACCAGGCACAAGCTGTATATATACATTACACATGCCATCTCTTTTAATCTGCACCACAACCCTGAGTTGTGGTATTGAGTTCAGTGCAATTCTTAGACCCCTTTCACAGATGGGCAAACTGAGGCCTCCAGGAGGTGAACCTCTCCAAATCAGACACCTAACCACAGTTTGGCTCTATGTTACAGGGAGGGAACATTTACAAGGTGCTAAGCACTGTTCATGTATTGGTTTACTTAATCCTCAACAATCCTATGAGGTAGGTCCTGATTACACCCTGCTTTTTCAGAGGAGGAAACTAAGGCTCGGAGTCAGGGAGGCCCCTTGCTCAATGACACAGAGATTTGGGCCAGGGCTGGGCCAGGAAGGGCATGGCAGCTGTTAAGAGAAGGGATCCCCCAGGGAGAAGAGTTAGGAAGCCCTCTCTAGCCACCCTCCTCTTTCCTGGATTCAGACACAGGCACTTCTGTGATATCCCATCCTCTGACCTACTGCCTCAGGCCTCCGCAGATAGGTGCTGGGGTTCCTCTGAGCAGGGTCTTGAGACACGTATTAATTTTGAGACCTGAAGATACATGTACCTCTTACTAGTACCTCCTGAGGCTGCTGTAGTAGGTTACCCTTTCCCCATTCCCCAGAATGAGCCTCTTGAACACCACATCCAAGCACAGAGGGGTTGTATCACCAGCTCAAGATTGCTCAGCACAGCAGGAGACGTGGTCCAGCATTTCAGCCTTGCTCCCTCTTCCCCCCATCCAGCCTCCTGGCTGTCCACAAGGGCCTGTGCTATGCTTCAATCTAACACATGGAGAGTAGGCCAAGACCCCCAGGGCCTAGCAGAGCCAGGAGCAAGGTCCAGTTTGGTGCCCAGGAGAGCTGGAACTGAGGTCAGTGGTTCTAGGATTTCTGCTGCCTGTCAGGTCTCCAGGCTGCCTGGGTCAGCTGCAGACACCGGTCATAGAATGACATGGGGGCTCTTGGGTGATTTGAAGGCCATACCTGCCCCTCATCTGTGGTCACACCCCAGAGCTGGAGTCGCCTCTGCTGAAGTCGCTGCAAGTGCCGAGCTGACACTTTGATGGCCCTAGGGTCTTTGAAACAGCTGTGAACGGAGAAAAGTGGGGCAGGTGGTCATGGCTGCCAAGGATCCCACCCTGCTCTGCAGACAGGGGGACCGAGGCCTAGAGAGGAGCAGGGCTGGCGTCAGGGAAGGGTGGGTTACATCTAGAAGGGGGCAGAATAAACTTGGGCTAGCACCCAGAGGCCCCAGTTCTGCTGCTAGCTGGCTGCAGAAACCCGGGCCAATCTGGACCTCGGTTTCCTCACCTGTGAAAAGGGAAAGGTAACAAGCAGCTTTCTCTGGGAATCAGAATTGAAATGAGATTTTAGGTTAAAAGCAGGAGTTAAGCAAGTAAGCCTTTTACTGTGTGCCAGGCAGGCCTTGGGCTATATGTGTCACACACGCCACTTCCTTGGCTTCTACATCCATTTTACAAATAAGAAAATAGAGACAAGGAGAGGTGACTCAACTTGCAACGTCACACAGGAAGTGAAAGAATCAACATCAACCCATATGAACCAATTGCAGAGCTGAACCTGGAGCACCAGGGAGTAGGGTATGATGAAAATGGAGCTCAGAGGTGCCCTAACCCCTTTCTCCATCCCCTTAGTCCTGGCACACATCCCCATCCCCACAGGCAACCCACCCCTTGGGAAAATGTCCCCTCCCTCCTGGCCTTGCTATGACTTACCCTGTGCCCTCAGCACAGTCCAGTGGAGGGGTCAGCTTGAAACAGGTTGTGCCTAGCAGCTCCCAAAGTACGCTGGTGCCTGCAGGTGGGCTGTGGAGCCTCAGGAAGCGTGCCAGGCTGAGGGCAGAGGCAGGATTAGGCTAGGGTAGTGTCTGGCCACCCAGCAGCCCCCTCTTAGTGACTGGCAGCAGGCTGCCCACCCCCCAAGGGTCCAAGCAGGCCTCACCGGCGTGTGCAGTTGCAGTGGAAGAGGGGCTCATGAGCACTATTGAGCAGCTGGAACTTTGTTTCCTGAGGCCTGATCTGCTGCTCACATTGATCCAAGTGGCGGAAGCTGCGGCAGGCTCGGCGGACATCTGGGTTGGGGGAGCATGGTGATGAGGGTAGCCCAGTCCCCAGCAAAGCCCTCCAATGCCCACTGCCATTTAGGAGGAACATAGGCACATGCGCTCAAACACAGTGTCCTCGTGTCTCATGCCCTTCGTGCCCTCAGAGTGCCACACACATCAAACACACACACACACACACACACACACACACACACACACACACACACACACATACAAACACACATGGCAGTGCCACCATAGGGGAAGCCCAGAAGAAACCTATGGGCTTCCATAGGGGAAGCCCAGGGTGATCAGGAAAGGCTTTTTGGAGGCAGAGACTGCTAAACCGAGGCTAGGAGAAAAATTCGGGAGAGTGCTCCAGGCAGAAGGAACAGCATGAGCAAAGGCCCAGAGGTGGGAGAGAGCAACCAAATGAGGTTTGTGAGTTTCAGCTGGGAAGTAGAGTCTGCAGGACCAGCACCTGAAGGCCCCTGGGTGTTGGGACATCATCATCTGAAGTAAGAGGAGCCAGGTGGGGGCTCAGTGAGGAGTGATATGGTCAAGTTTAAGGCTTATGAAAACCCCTCTGGCTGCAGCATGATTTGATGGGAGAGGTTGGGAGACCCCCAGGAGGAGTTTGGAACAGGAAGGGAAACAACACAGGGTCCTCGACCTTGTACAGAGGCAGGGACACCTTCCCACATCAGGAACCCCCAAAGTTAGGTTTGGAACTCACCCTGAGGTTTTAGGCCACTCCATGGCCCCTGGAGGCCTGGATGGGTGACCTCCAGCCAGGCTGTGGGGGACATATCAGGCTGGGTGGAGGCCACAGGGGTCCGGAGGGCTGTGGTGTTGGTTTTGATGGGGTGCTTAGACCCTTTCCATTGCGGTGGTCGCTTCTGAGGACGCTGCTTCTGTTGTGGCTTGCTAGGGGCTGGGTTCTGAAGGCTGGGAGGCTGGGGGGTGGCTGGGGAGCTCCAGGAGGCATTATAGAGGGTCCTGGGCTGGAGGTGGGCAAGAGGTATGGAGCCATACCTTCTGCACCTGGAAGGTGGCAATTGGTAACTCATAATACCCCTCCCAGAAGCCCTAGGTTCCTCTCCATGGAGACCAGGTTTCTGCCAGTCCCATCCCTTGTCCCACTGGGTTGTATTGGGCACCCAGGGAAGGTCTGCATCCTGGCCCTGTCCTGAGGAGAAGACAGGGAGGATGAGGCATCATTCCTTGGAGGACAGACATACAGGCAGGCATCCCTCCCTGGGCTCCCTCTCTGGCTGGGAAGGAGATTGAAGGGGGCAGCTACATACCCTCCCCACCAGTACCACGCCACACACGCCTCCTGCTCCTCCAGCACGAAGCAGGGGACCTCCAGCACATTGAAGAAGGCCACACCCACGATGTCCGAGATGGAGTCCTGCTGGTTCTTCAGGCATTGCTGGAACCTGCCCCAGAGCTGGTACTCAGGTCCCTGGACCACAGAGAGCCACCTGGCTCCTCCTCCAGCCCACCCAGTCACTACCATCCAAGTGGTTTGGGATCCAAGAGTCTCTTCTCCTAGGGTCAGCTTTCCCACCTGCATGGTAGGGTGTCTGACTAGCTGATTCTTTAGGATTCTTTGGAATCCCAGTCTCTGCACCCAGGAACTACTCCACCCGTAAGTCCCCAACCCTCTCTGCCCACTGCCAACCTGGCATCACAGTCACAGTGGGAGATGGTGTGGAATCGGTAGTTTCTGATACCATAGCTGTACTGGAAGGGCGAGATGTTCTGTGGGCATCGGTCATGTTCCCGGCAGCAGAGATCAGGGCCTTGGAAGATCCCTGCAGGAAGCAGGGGCAGGGGCACCAGCTCAGCAGGGTCCTGGGCACCACACACTGGCTATGCCCATCCAGTGCAAGAAGCAGGGACCTTATTCTCACCCCAGCCCTGACACAGATGCCCTGGGCAGCCTCAGACCACTCTCTGTGGGACACTCAGTTTCAAAGCCTGAAGAGAGTACCCACGCGCAGCCTCTACTGGGCAGCTCCAAGTGCCAGGCAGCCCACCCAGGAGCCCTTGTCCAGGAAAGGGACTTACTCAGGGACTAAAGTCTGCCTCCAGAGCTCTCAAGCTCACACCCCAAATAAAACTCAGAAGTTATGAATGTGTGTGGAATGGAATGGCAAACAGGCAGGGTGCAACCTTTCTCATTGGCACGATGAAGCATTGTCAGGATGCCAGTCTGCTCCAACTCAGGTGCCAAAGCCTGCCCCCAGCCTGCCATGCATGCACAAAGACAGCTGTACTGACAGTGCAAAAAAGTCATCCATGTTTGTTTGTCAGTAAAAAGCAATAGTGCCTTTTACTGAGCATTTCCCAAGTGCCTGGCACTTCCCACACCCAAGCTTACAGCAGCCCTGTAAAGGAAATGTCACTTTCATGGTTCAGGTGAGAAAACCAAGGTTCAGAGAGGGGAAGTGACCTGTTCAGCTTGAATTTGCTAACCCAGGCCTTTGGGTCTCAGTGTCCATTCCACTGGGCACCTTGTCCTCATAAAGCCTCCTCTTAGGTGATAGTGTTTTGGCTTGGACAACCTGGGACCCATCCCAGTCCACCCCCTCCCTGGGATGGTGATTAATGAGGACTCCAAGGTTTGACTAGGACGTTTCCCATCTATGACCTAATTCAAGCAACCCATGATGAGACTTATGGTCACCCCATTTTACAGATGAGGACATTGAAGTTTACAGTGGTTAAGTCATTCCCCCAAGGACACACAGTCTGGAAGAATGGGGGCCAGGGCAAAAGCCTGCACTTCCCTCCCCTACCCCCTAGTCCACATACCCATCACTCACCCAACTCTGTGGAGTTTCCGGCAGAATCCCCAACTCCACACCACAGCGTGCCAGGCATAGTCCAGCCTCTCTTCAGCCGCTGGTGTCCTATGCTGCTGGGTGCTCCTCTGTGTCCTTCTGCTTGCTCTTCCCTGACCCCTGCTGCTCGCTTCTCCCTAGCCCCTGCTGGACCCTCTTCAGTCCCTCGGCAGGCTCCCCACTGACTCTGAAGTGTGGCCAGCGCTCTCTGCAGCTCAGGTCCAGGGGTGTGGATGAAGGTGCCCCGGGTGATCTCACCAGCACAGAGAGCACTAAAGGCTGCAGTGAGCTCTGGCTCGTCTTGCTGGCTACAAGATTGCAGCCTCCCGTGCTCATCCCAGTGGGTGTGGACCAGGGCCAGTCCCTGGGCATTCTTGCCCAGAAAGCTCAGGGTCCCCAAGGGGCTGCCGGGGATGGGCCTGGCCAAGTGGCAGGAGGTGCTGTCCCAGAGGAGGGCAGAGGAGCTCCCCACAGCCACTCCCAGGAAGCTCAGCATCCCTAACAGCACTACCAGAATTCCCATTCTGTCCTGGCCCAGCCCAGTCAGACAAAGCCCCCACAACACCTACCCCTGGCAGCCCACGAGGCAGCAGATTTAAGCAGCTGAGCGGAAGCGGTGCCCTGCAGACCCTGCGGCAGGGCCAATGAATGGAGCTTTGGGAGGAGTAGGAAGGAGGCTGGAGTATGGGGTGATCTCTGGCTTGTAACTGAATCCACCGGCTGGGCAGGCCGCTGATTGGCCAAGGAGTGTACTTGCCAAGGCCCACGCCCCCATTCACCATGCCTTTCTCATCCAGTCACCTGCTGCCAGCCCCGCCTGGATGGGGACTGTGGGAGCCAAAGCCTTGGGCCCTGGGGCAGGGGGCCAGGAGGGGATCCCTTTCTTCCTAGGGAGGGAAGAGGGTTCAGGGGCTCAGAGGAAGCTCCCAGAACTCATCCTTAGACCCCCACCCCAGTAGTGGCTGCCACACCCACCTCCATGAAGTTGGCAGAGGGCCATGGCCTCTACCAGAGTTGGGTGAAAGAGGTGAGGGCAGGGTTTGGGCCCTGTAGCTACCCCCACCCTGGGAGCTCCTGAGATTTCTGGTAAAGGGAGCATCCATCTCCTGGCCACCTGGAGTGTGCCCTCCCACCATCACCCAGGGTTGGTTCTAAGAAAGCCTCTTGGCACAATCAGGGAACAGCACCCCAGGGCTCTCTATTTCCTGGGACTCAAAGGCAGAGGCCTGGCCAAGCAGCAACCCTCTTGATCTGATGGTGGAAACATAGCCAGAGCAGAACTTGAGAGCAACATGGGGCGGAGCTATGCTCCAGACTTAAAGGGACTATGGCCCTCAGAGGAGTAGAGGGCTGGGCAGGGGTCTCAGTCTGCAACCATCTCCATCCTTGGACTGTAGCCACCAGTGGGACACAGTAGCATCATGTGCTCCCCAAGAGGACTGGCCTCTCCACTAGGGAGAGTTTACAGCCAGCACGTGTTCCTGTGTCCCAAAGCTAACGTATCATTCGCCTTCCAATCATCCAGGGAAGTTGGGGTGCTTACACCCATAATGCAGATGAAGAAACTGAGGATTGTTGAGGGTGAGGAAACCTCAGGGGACAGGATCTAGCTAGGGAGGTGTTAGAGGCTGGCAGTATAGTTCTTGGAAAGCTTTACTGGGAGATCAGAGCTGGTAGGGAAAGTGATTGTCTGTCATTCTTCCCATCAGCCTACTGCTCCTCCAACATTCCTCCCAATCTCCATCCAAGTCTCTTCCAGGAGGGTGAACCCCAGTGAGGCAGAGCCACGGGTAGAGCTGGGGGAGATGCTCACTGTGCATAGCAGGTAGAAGGGGGGCTTTAGGGTGTGCAGGCCCACCTCTATACTCAGAACCAGCCTGGGCCTGTGGTTCAGGAGGTCATGGCTGGGGACAACGAAGAGGGAGAGAGGGTGGGAGTAGCCCAGAGCCAAACTCCTTCTCTTCAGAGGTTGAGAAAAGGGATGTGGAATAGAGTGTGGTGGTGGGAAGGGTAGGGAGACCTGGGGTTCCTAAAGGTAGGAACACCACTGAACAAAGGTGGGTCCCTCTGGGAAGAATTCTAATGTTTTGAAACCATTGTTCTGGTAATTTTCCCTAACTGGAGGAATGGCCACCCACCTCTGCCCACCTTTTCCATATTACAGAGCTCATTACCCACTGTAGCTGGGAGGTCCCATGGCAGGAACCCAACTTTCAAGGTCAAACAGACCTATCTGGAGTATTGACACTGTGTGACCTCAGGCTTTGAAGTCTTAACTTCTCTGAGCCTCAGTCTCCTTATCTGTATGATGGGTCTTATCACAGTAGTCAGTTCACGGGATGTTGGGTAAAACTCTCCACCCAGGGACTGGCATCCAGGATACTGTCGCTAAAGTCTCAGGACATCCCTGGGCAGGAAGCAAATTGACCAGGAGAAAGCAAGTCTCCAGATTTTCAGGCCTCAGCATCCATCAAAGTTAGTTCCAACTAGGCCATGACCTGGTTTTGTGACTTCAGGCTTGTCCCTCTCCCTCTCTAGGCCTCAATTTCCTCCTCTGTACAGCGAAGAGCATGATGGCGGTGACCTTTGAGGTCTTTTTTAGTCTGGGCCCCAAAAGAAGGCAGGCTGGGGCCTGCCCAGGCCTCAAGGGAAGGTGTCACTGGGTTTTCTCTTCAGATTCCACCCAGTGGCCACGTCAGTCAACCTACAGGACAAGCTTTGGAGCCCTGCCTCCCATTGGGTGCCCCTCAAAAGCCTTGCCACAGAGGATGGCAGGAGCCAAACCAGCAGGACAGGATAGGCCAGGCCCTGAAGACAAAAGGGGAGCTGAGGCTTTCTTCTGGATCCCCACCTGTCTGGAGTGGGGCAGGGTTCACAGTGAGTGAGTGAGGGGCAGGGGTCTGTGGGGTCTGATCATTTATCGCTCTTTCTGTCCATCGGTCCCCATCACTCTGTCACCTTTGGCTTCTCTCTCATCCTTCTCTCCCTTGGTCTCTTTCCCTCTCTGGCCCTGATTCTCCTCATTTCTTTCTCTCTCCTGTATCTCTCCCTCTCTCCATCTTTCTCTGACTCTAACGCTCCATCTCATTTTCTCCCTCCATTTCTTTTTCTTTCCTCTGTCTGTGTGGCTTTTCACTGCCCCTCCCCCTGTGTTATTGTCTCTGCTTCTCTCCCTCCCTCTCTATCTCATTTCTTGTGCCCTTGTGTCTCTGAGGATCCCTGTCCTCTCCCCTGGCTCTCTTTCCCTCTTTTTCCTGTTTCTCTCTTAATTTTTATCCCTCTCTCTGTTTTCCTTTTTGTTTCTTGGGGTCTTCTGGTTTTTCTCCTCCCTTCCTGTTCTCTTTCTTACTCATTCCCTCATTATGTCTCATGGTTTCCTCACTTACGTGTGTGTCTGTGTGTCTGTGTCTGTTTCTCTCCCCTCATTCTTCTCTCTTCCTTCCTTCTCTGTTTGTTCTCCCCCTCCACACCCTCACCCCAGGCCCAGGACCCAGGGTACCCAAACTTTTCCCAGCCATGGTCTCATCTGATGCCCACAACCCCTGCCCCTCCCTGGGGAAACAGGCAGGGTAGGGCTTCTCATCGACTATTGAGATGGATGGAGAGTCTCCAAAAGGGAAGTAACTTGCCAGGAGTCACACAGTAGATTTGGGAAAAGCCAGGTCAGACTTTCCTTGGGCTGTGGGGAGGATTTCCCGTGATCCTGGGAGACTCTCAGCTCCCCTACCACCTCCCCATCTCAGGGACTTCCTCCCCACTGCCTGGAGCCCTTGGAGCTTGCCTTCTCTACCCCACCAGGAGGGCTCTCTGCAGCTCTCTGTGCCAGGAGAATGGTGTGGGCAGTGCCTAGCTCCAGAACATTCTGCATTCATTCAAAAACAAATAGTTACTGAGTGTCCAATACTGCCAGGCACAGGGGGAGCCCTGAACAGAAAGAGGAGGAAGGGGGACAGAGCATGCTCAACTAGGGAGATGGAGAAGAACTCATCCCCTGAGGGGACAGGGTCTGGCAGCCCAGGGGAGCCAGGGCCTGAGTGTCACTTGGGTCCTCTAGGAAGCCACCACTAAGATGGAGCTAGAAGTGCAAGAGACTTATTGGAGGAAGTGCCTGTGAAAGATAAAGGGGGGAGGGAAGAAGCAGGATTGGGCAGGGAAAGCCTTCAGACTGTGTTGCAAGTTTGACATCTATGGGGAGAGAGTAGAAGGGATGGAGAACTGGATAAGAGCATCACACTGAGGTGCCACTCTGAGCAAACATCAGCCAGCCAACAGGGAGCTCTGATGTAAAAATTGCCCATGGAAGAGCCCTGGCTGGGCAGAAATAGGCAGGCCCTAGTGCCTGGCTGTGCCCAGTCATTGGTTGGAGGCTGTCCAGGAGGACAGTGGCATCCACTCCAATGCTGCTACAGATGCTGATGCTGCCACACCTGGGAATTTATCTACCCATTTGGCTGAGGCAGCCCCACTACAGACCAAAAGAGGAAACTCAATGGGCAGATGGGAGTCTAAAATCTGGGAGGAAGCCCAGAAGGCAGTCTTCTCTGTGGTACAGGACCATCCCTCATAAGATTTCCAGGTAGGAGTTCAGCCCCAAGAATACCTGGTATAAACTAAGCCTAGTCCTAGGTCTGAGGGAATAAATAATGAGACACACTGTATTTAAAACTAGACATCTCAATATGTAGAAAAAACACATTAGATTCAATTCAACAGCTTATTAAACTAGAGTAGAAAAGGGAGAGAGGGAGAGAGATGGGGAGTCAGAGGGACCATGGAAACTATTCTAACTGAACAACATTAGAAGCTGTGGTGGTTTAAAGATGGGCACAAATTCTCTGATACCCCTCCCTTAAAGTGGTGTAGACTACTTCCTCTCCCCTTCAGTGTGAACTGTACTTAGTCACATGTTTCTAATATATAAAATGTGGTGGACCTGATGTAACTTCTGAGACTAAGTCATAGAAGGCATTGTACCTCCCTTCTTGCTCTTTCTCTTGTATCACTTGCTCTGGGGAAGCCAGTTGACGTGTCATGAGGACACTCAAGCAACCCTATGAAAAGGTCTATGTGGTGAGTAACTGAGGGCTCCTGTCAACAGCCATGCAAGTGAGCCACTTGGAAACAGACCCTTAAGGCCCAGTCAAGCCTTCAGATGAATACTGCACCACCTGGCCTCCCCTATACCCACTGCCTTTGGTAATAGCTTTATTGAGATATGATTCACATACTATACAATTCACCCATTTTAAGTATACAACTTAATGGTTTTAAGTATATCTAAAGTTGTGGAGCCATCACCATGACCTAATTCCATAACATTTTCATCATTATAAAAAGAAATCCTATAACCAGTAACAGTCATTCTGCCTTCCTCCCTTCCCCTAAGTAGCCACTAATCTACTTCATGTACATCTCATATAAATGGACTCATACAATATATGGTCTTTTGTGACTAGCTTCTTTCACTTAGCATAATGTTTTCAAGGTTCATCTGTGTTGTAGCATATATTAGAACTTCATTCCTCTTTAAGAGTGGATAATATTTCATTGTATAGATATACCACATTTTGTTTATCCATTCATTAGCTGACGGACCCTTGGATCGTTTCCACTTTTTGGTTATTATGAATAATGCTTTCACAAACATTCGTGTAAACATTTTTGTGTGAACATATGTTATAATTTCTCTTGGGTACATACCTAGGAGTAGAATTACTGGGTTATGTGGTAACTCTATCTGTAACCATTTGTTTGATTGTTTTATTTTTTTAAGTTTATTTATTTATTTTGAGAGAGAGAGAGAGAGAGAACGCACGGGGGGGGGGGGGTGGGGCAGAGAGAGGAGAGAGAGAGAATCCCAAACAGGCTCCACACTGTCAGCACAAAGCTCAATGTGGGGCTCAAACCCACAAAACATGAGATCATGACCAAGCTGAAATCAAGAGTCAGATGCTTAACCGACTGCGCCACCCAGGCACCCCTTTGTTTATTTGTTTAAAGTTTATTTATTTATTTTGAGAGACAGAGAGAGAGAGAAAGAGTGAGAGTGCGTGCATGTGTGAGAGAGCATGGGAGGGGCAGAGAGAGAGAGAGAGAGAGGGAGAGAGAGAATCCCAAGCAGGCTCTGTGCTGTCAGCATACAGCCCAATGCAGGGCTTGATCTCACAAACCGTGAGATCATGACCTGAGCCAAAATCAAGAGTCAGGCACTGAACCAACTAAGCCACTCAGGTGCCTTTATCTTTAGCCATTTGAAGAACTGCCAGACTGTTTCCAAAGTGGCTGCACCATTGGACATTCTCACCAGCAGTGTTTGAGAATTTTGATTTCTCCACATCTTTGTCAATATTTGTTATTATCTATCTTATATCCATCCTGGTGGGCATCTCATTATGGGTTTTGTTTGCATTTTCCTAACAGCTGTTCATCTTTTCATGCTTACTGGTCATTTGCATATTTTCTTTGAAGAGATCTGGCAGATATCTTCACTGTAACCTTGTGAGACCCTGATCCAGAACCACTCAAATAAGCTACTCTCTAATTCCCAACTTTCAGAAATTATGTGAGACGATAAATGTTTGTTGTTTTGAGATAGTTATTACAAAGCAATACACAACTAACAGAGAAGGATTCAGGTATATGTCATGGGTGCCTACTATTAATGCTATTGGAAGTCCCAGCCAATGTAATAAGAAAAAGAAATACAAATTGTTAAGTTTGAAATGGAAGAAACAAAACTGTCATTGTTTGTAGAGTGATTTAGCTACCTAGAAACTGCAGATGTATCCAATTCCTCGGGTAGGGAAAGCAGTGTAATGGAATAGAAGCAGCCGAGGACAGACCGAGATTTGAGTCCTATCTTCTCCCTTACTTTCTGTGGGATATTAGGCAAGTCCTTTTGCCTCTTTGTGCCTCATTGGTAAAATGGAGATGAGAATAGTACCTACACCATGAGGATTAATATAAGTGTATATAAGGTACTTCAGTGGCTGACATACAGCAGGCTTTGATAAGTGGAAGGGGATTTGAAGGTAGGAGCCAGGCAGGATCGCAGTGACTAATTTAATGCCCAGTTCCCCAGGCTGCAGAATGTGGCATCCTTCCATTCTCCCAACTGACTCCAGCCTGCTGGTAGGGTCCTAAGAGGTTCAGTAGATCCTTATCTGGATTCAACCTCTGGCTCCACTTCCTTTCACTGGGCATCTTAGGGCAACTTCCTTGTCGTGGCTGAATCCCCATGATGTAATCTATTGACTGATATGCTCATGCCTATCTTTTTTTTCTTTCTTTTTTTTTTTTTTTTTTACTTCCCATGGACTATGGTAAGGATCAGAGAATGGAAAAGGAGCTTACTGAGGGGAAAACCTCACATTAGGCCATGAATAGCCCACATGAGTCACTCATGTGGCATGAGATCCCACCCCCAGAAATGTAGGAAAACCCAACAGGAACAAGCGGGCAAAATAGGCCCTGAGAGCTCTGTCTAGCTCAACATGGGGGCCACAGAAGGCATTGGGATATGGGACAGGATTCCACTGAGTGCAAGAATCACACCCCTCCTATTCACATGGCACTTGACCTTTATATTCTCACCAAGCCCAAGTGGTAGGGTTGATAGATGAAAATAGAGATGCCCAGTTACATTTGAATTTCAGAACTCAGTGAATAATTTTTAGTGTAATTGAATGCTCCCAACATTGTAATTATTTTTGATTATCTGAAATTATAATTTAAATGGGTTTTCGGTGTTTTTATTTGCTATATCTGGTAACCCTACCCAGCAGTGAGGAAAGACAAGCAGGGCAGCAACTCTTTGCCTCACTTCACAGAGGAGGTACAGGGTAGAGATTGGACTTGCCCAAAGCTCTGCTGCTTATTCACCTTTTCATTCTACACAGGGCTCTTTGGCTGAGGTTGAAACCTGGGTTGTGTGTTGGCTATAACTCAGAGACCTTAGCTCACACCCCCTCCTTCCCTTTTGGGGTTAGATTGGCCCTTGGGGCCCTTGAGGGGCTCTGTGAGTCTAACTCACTCAACAAGATTAAGAGGGTGGGTGGGAGCATAATGGAAAGATCAGGAGGGTAGGAGGAGATCTGACTGCAGAATTCAGGTGCTGGCAGGCTAAATAATAAATCTCCCATTTCTACACCCAATGACTCAAGTTCTCAAGCACAGTTCTATCTGTGAATTTGCCCCAGGTCAACAGCAGATGGGAATTAGAGCTAGAACCAGCACCTCTGGATCCCCAGCACTCTTCCTGTTGCTCTGGGGTCTGGACAAGAGGTCCCAGGGAGGAGCCCTCTTATGCCCATACCAGGGCATGGGAGCAGGAAGGCCTGTGGGACAGCACAGTAGGCCTTTCCGGAACCCACAGTATTTCGTTGAGCCTCTGCTGACATCTAGTGGGCACCCAAAACCAACACCTCTAAGAGAAACTGAACAAGGAAGGCTGTCTTCGCAAGTTTCTGGTCCCTTTTTGCACCTGCCTGTTCCTTCTTATCTGGGCTCTACCTCTGACTTGCTATGGAACCCTGACAAGCCCTTTGTCTCTCTGGATCTCAGTTTTCTCTTTTAGAATAAGGGTTATCCAAATTGCAGCTGGCCTGATCTTTCTAAAGCACAGGCCTAGCCAGGTTTGTCCCCTGACCCACCCTGAACTTCAGGTCAAAGTCTGTCATACCCTGCAGGATCTGAGCCTGGCTGACCTACAAGGTCCCCACTTCTCTGCTCCAGCGACACAGAGCTACCTTCATCTCCTCAATCACCAGTCCCTCTCAGGGTCCTTGTACATGCTATTCCCTCTGCCCCAAACACTCTCTTTCACCTGGCTTGTTCCTACTCATCCTTCAAGTGTCAATTTAATTACTCCCTCCAGGAAGCCCCCTCTTCCTTGACGCCCCCAACCCAGGATGGGCAAGTGTACTTTAGGTCCCCACTAAAGAATAATTTAGGTTTCAAAGAAGATATCACCCTGGAAGAGGTCAAATGGCAGTCCACTCAGTCCACGTGGGGAACCATGGGCTCAGGGTTAAAACTGACCTGATTTCCTATCTCATTCTGCCACAGTTGGTCAGTGTGAATGCTCCACCTCTCTGAGTCCCTTTTTCACAGATGAATAAATCAGACTCTGTCTATACCAGTGATGAAAAATATAACACTAATGTGAGCCAAAAAAGTAATTTGGAATTTTCTAGCTCCAGTTTAAAAAGTGAAATTAACAAGGGAAATGAATTTTAATGACATATGTTCACATAATCCCTGTGTAAAATATTTCAACATGTAATCGATATTTTAAAATTATTAATGATCTATTTTACTTTATTTTTTTATACTAAGTCTTTGAAGTCTGGTATTTTAACTTACTGTGTGTCTCAGTTTGGATTCCACACTTCAAGCTCTCAGTAACTACATGAGGCTAAAAGCCACTGTATTGGACAGCACAGCTCTGTATCTTGATCTGTGTGGCTGTTACATATGTGTACATATGTAAAAATTTGTGGAGCTGAACACTTAAGACTTTGACCTTTTTGTATGCAAATTATACCTAGTCTTGAGGGAAAAAAAGAGTAATTCCAGGTTTCTAGCACGAACACGGATGGACAAAGGGTGGAACAATTTCCTGGAATGGGAGAGGTTGAATGTGAGCCAAGGGGGTGCTGGGTGAGAAAAAGCTGAGTGTGAGGATCTTTGTTCCTTTAGGTCTTTGTTGCCCCCAGACCCTAATAAAGTTTCCAGGGTCACCTAACCAGAAGCTGTCCAGGTGGCAGAGAACAAGTGGCCTTGGTGCCTGGGACTTGTCCCCAAGACTTGAGAGGGGGTCACAGTGCCATTCAAACTTCTCTCCTGGACTCCACAGTCCTAGGCTCTGCCTATTCTCATGTTGGGGCCATGGGCATCTCCTCTACCTAGGACTGCTAGACTAGCAAAAAATAAAAGTCACCAACTTAAATCTGAATTACAATAAACAAAAAATAATTTTTTAATTTTTTAATGTTTATTTTTGAGAGAGAGAGAGAGAGAGGGACAGAGTATGAGCAGGGGAGGAGCAAAGAGAGGGAGACACAGAATCTGAAGCAGGCCCCAGGCTCTGCACTGTCAGCACAGAGCCTGACGTGGGGCTTGAACTCACCAACGGTGAGATTATGACCCAAGCCAAAGTCAGATGCTTAATGGACTGAGCCACCCAGACACCCTACAACAAATAATTTTTTAGTATAATTATGTCTCAGATGTTTGTTTGTATGAAATTCAGATTTAACTGGGTGTTGTCTGTTCTACTTGGCAACCTGACTTCTAGCTCGTCCTCCAGGACTCTGAAGCACGGAATCTAGCTCTACTTCCTTGTGTGATGTTGGCCACATTTCTTTATCACTTTGACCTTCAGCTTTCTCTTCTGTAAAATAGTCAACAATTCTTTCCTTAAAGACCTGTTGAGAAGATTCACTGAGAAAATTTTTTAAGAAGGATCTCCCAAAGGTAACTGGGTGGCTCAGTCAGTTAAGCGTCCAACTCTTGGTTTCAACTCAGGTCAGGATCTCAGGGTTTGTGAGATCAAGCCTCACCTTGGGCTCTGTGCTGACAGATCAGAGCCGGCTTGGGATTCTCTATCCCTCTCTCTCAAAATAAATAAACTTAAAAAAATTTTTCCAGGGCAACTGGGTGGCTCAGTTGGTTAAGTATCCAACTTTGGCTCAGGTCACAATCTCACAGTTCATGTATTCAAGCCCCGCATCCAGCTCTGTGCTGACAGCTGAGCCTGGACCTGCTTCGAATTCTGTGTCTCCCTCTCTCTGTGCCCCTCCCCCACTCATCCTCTGTCTCTCTGTCTCTCTCTCTCAAAAAGAAATAAACATTAAAAAAAATTTTTTTTTAATTTTCCAACAATAACAAAAAGAAGGATCTCTCCATAATGCCTAGCACACATTAGGCCTGGCACATATTATTAGGCCCTGAGTAAACATTCAATCCTTCCTTCTTGGGCTTCCAGAGGTGCAGGGCAGAGATGGGCTGCCCAGTGAATGCCCTATCTCCTTCCCTACACTGTCCAGGGGTAGGACCCCATGATTTCTTAGTGCCTTCCAGATTTTCCTCTTTATTGGTTTTTCCATTCCTTGGTTTTCTAGAGATTTGTCCACACTTCATCTATGCTGGGAACATCCCAGAATCCTCTGGGAAGAGCCTATCACCCAGGAATAAGGTCTTCTTGATCCAGCAACCAGTAGATTCCAGAATATGGCCCTGATACCACCTAGTGGCCATGTCCCTAAACAAATAAGATTATTCAGACCCCAACTTAGCAACCCAGACTTGTTCACTCTGCCCTCAGCCAGCAGGGTCACCATATGGGCAGAGACCTATGCCAGGCCCCAGCAGGAGGCAGAAGAACTTGACCCTGAGCTGTCCCAGAGCACAAGGCTTGAATGTAGGGGGGCAGTGAGCTTCATCCTAACCTTAGGACCCAAGCTCAGAGAATGAAAGGAGCCTAAGGCCAAGGGGTTTGGTAACGTGCCTGAAGGCCATGCAGCAAGATTTGCACATTTGCCTCAGGTTGGGTAACAAATGAGGCCATGTTCCTAACCGGCCAACCTTCTCTGTGGAAGGATTGAGTTCAGTAGGATTAGGGGACACTTTATCTGGCATATTCACCCTTCTATCTACAGACATGGTCTTCCTCTCTGAGCTTCCTATACCCATGAGGGGAGACTGACCCCAACCTGGGATGAGGGTGGGTGATGTGCCATGCCCAGGGAACATTCTTCCCTATGTCATGTGAGGAGACTGGAGGAAAAAGTGATGCTACCTTAACAGAACTGGGCTGGTTCCTAGGATCCTGAAATTTTCTCTCCCTGCACTGAACAGAAGAAAAAACAGGCTCAGAGAAGAGCAAGGACCTATGAGCCTCAACAGATCAAATAAGCCAGAAGGTACCAGACTCTTGGCCTCTCCTCACCTGGCAGATATACACCTGAGGCCTCAAGTCCTTAATCACAGCTTTCTCCCACCTAATTACTTTTCTTTTCCCACCATGCGACCTTCCTGGCCCCCAAACTCCTTGACTGAGGTTCCTGATCCCTCTGAGACTCTACACTGGCCTCCTATTTGTCTTATACTCCTAATCTCCACCTCTCCCCCTTGTACTCTGGAGAAGATCTGAATGCCTCTGCATGGATTACCATCCCCCCCCACCTTTTTCTTCCTTTCCAGCCCACCCCTCCTTCCATCCCTTCACAGACCCTACTCTCTAGCCCTGGGTGGTAAGGCAGCATTTCAACAGGAGCAGGTTTTGTAGGCAGAGTCTAATCTTGAGCTTGAGTCTTACCAGTTGTATGGCATTGGGTATATTGCTTAACTTCTCTGGGCCTCTAGCTCCTCATATATAGTATTACTTCACAATTTGAAGGTGAGGATTAAACTGCACAAAACCCTTAGCATAATGTGTAGCACATCAATAAACATTCAACAAATATTAGCTGCTAGTATTAGTATTAATATTAGTTAGTATTAGAAGGGTAAGGGGAGAGGAGGGGACGGGGCAGGAGAAATGTTAGAGCTATTAAAATGAGAACCGTTGGGATCCTCAGAGCAAGCAGAGGAAGAAATCAGAACATTTCTATTTATTTTATTCTTTCCCACTGAATATTTTTTATTCAGCATAATTTGTTGTAAGCATTAAATAATATGAAATCCAGGCTGGGTCCTAGCAGGATAAATGCAAACATCACCAACAGTGCTTTTATGGTCCATAAGTGCCTTAGTGTGCTAAAATAGAGAAGATATTACTCGATAAATTTTTGAAGCTGAAGTGTTTCTAAGTTTGGTAGCTCCAACTCTGTTATTTCTTGGGAACATCTTTAATAACAAGAGCATGAAGAAATAAACAGTGCTGGTTCCCTAACATTAAAGTTTCAGGAATGTGGTTATTGCTTTCAAGAAGAGACCATGAGGATGACCTGATTTCTGACAAAGGAAAAGTTGAACTCTTGCCTTTAAGTCTGCCTGATGAGCCCAACAAATACAGCAAAGGAGAATATAATCAATGAGTTTGTCTTAACTGAAGCTAATGCTTCAATGTCTTTTTCATAATGATGGTACTTGGTGACTTTTTCAAAGGAGATAGCTCAAGCAGGAATTTTTAAAAGTATACTGAGAGCGTATTCAGTGCTAAGCCTGTTCTATATCCTTACAACAACCATTTGCGGTAGAAACAAATTTCTACATTAAAAAGATGAGGAAATGGAGGCTTCTGTAAGTGAAACTGCTGGTCTAGAGTCACATAGCTAGTAAGCATGGGGACTTTAAATGCCCTCCAATCAAAGACCACCAAGAACACACCTGTGGTTGGACAGGCTAGGTTTATTACTTGTTACAGCAAAGCAGGGGATGTGAATCAGGAGGAATGATGGGACATCTCAGTACCAGAGTGTTAGAAAGGACATTTAGGATTTGAGCTTGTGTTAAATACTTTGGGGGCAGGGAGTATGTTCAACAGGAGAACACCAAGACCTACCTGTGAGTGCCAGGCCAGCTCCTAGATATCAGAGATTGCTTTTCTTTTTCTCAGAGCCTGAACTCAGATCCAGGTTTGTGTGACTGGAAACATCTCCTGTGTTTCCACAGGAAACCTGAAAAGAAGACTAGCAGATGAGGAATTTCATCTATGCACTTATTTCATCTACTGCCTTCACCACCTACTCAGACTCAACCTCTAATACAGTCTCTGGGATCATTGTAGGCAGCTAATAAATGTTTGCTGAATTAGTGAAACAACGAACATGTCAAGAATTCCAGAGAACAACTGCCTAGGAGCAAATCGCATCTCCACCACTTATCAGTATGTGATTTGGAAATTTTTAATTAAATGATAAAATTGTGTAAACTTTAAAAAGTTTTTCTTTACCCTTTTGTAAAATGGAGATAATCATCGAAATCATTCAAAGGACTGCTATGAGGGTCAAATGAACTGTTGTGTGGAGTGTGCTTACTTCAGCTCAGCAAATGTTAGCTATTGTTATTTTCAGGATAAGTACTCCATTAGCTTTGTGATCATGTTTGATATTCTTCCCACTAGGCATTAAAGCAAAGATCTTGTCTCTTACTATATCACCAGTGCCTAGCACATACACAAATGTTTGATAAATAAATAAGTAAATTGGCTAAAACACAGGAACTACCTCCATTTGGAGGATAAATTTTAATTTTTGTATCATTGTAAAAAGAACATAAGGAACTCCCATGTACCCTTTACCTAGATTCACTACTCGTTTATATTTGCTTTATTTGCTTAATCATCCCCCCCCAAATATACACACACACACGTTTCTCTGAATAATTTGAAATTAAGTTGGAGACAGTGTGCCCTTTTATCCCTAAATACTTCAGTGAATATTTCCTAAGAACAAGGACATTCTCTTAACTACAATACAGTAATCAAATTTAGAAAATTTAATGTTGATACAATATGCATTAAGAGCTAGTCCACATCCATATTCAAATTTGTCACTTGTCCCAGTATTGTACATTACACCTATTCTGCTTCTTGTTTTCCCAGTCCAGAATCCAATCACATACTACATCTTGTTGTCATGTCTCTTCAATCTTTTTCAAACCAGGATAGTTCCTCAGCCTTTCTCTGCCTTTCATAATACTGACAGTTATTTTGTAGAGTGCCCTCGATTTGGGTTTATGTCATGCTTCCTCATGAGATTTGGGTTATGCATTTTTGACAGAAATATCACAGAAGAGATGTTGTGTCCTTCTCAGTGCATCTCATTGGGAGACACAAGATCGTTACTTGACCTATAATTGGTAATGTTAACTTTGATCATTTTTGATTCACTTGTTTTTCGAGGTTATACCTCTGTAAAATTACCATTTTCCTTTTGTAGTCAATAAGTAATTTATGAGAGACACTTTTACTGTGTAAATAATTCGTCTTCTATTTTTATCATTCATAATTGATTTTCTAACTACATCTTTAAAAAAAGGAATTTTTCCTTCTCCCTATTTATTTATTTACTTCCTTATTTATATCAGTAAAGATTCATGGGTTACCATTTTATTCAATTAGTTATACTCTGTCACTAACATGTTTGATGCTCAAACAGCCAGTTTGTGTGTGAAGGAGCCAGTGGTAGCTCCTTCAAGTTAGCTCCCGTGTCCTTTGACATGCTCCCATCATTCTGATGCCCATTATCCTTACATTCTGGTGTAACAAGATGTTTCAAGCTTATCTGGTACTTTCCCTGCCCGGACTCAGGTTCTTTGAAAGGCGGCCGGTCTCTGTTTCTCCGCTTCCTGCCCTCAGGCGGAACCTTAGAGCCGACGGGGGCGGAGAACAGCGCTGCGGACCCACCTCTTCCGGTTGTAGCCGGAAGTCCCTCGGAGAGGGGCGGCCCTGTGTCAGGTGACCGGAGTCCGCGTAGGAGGGAATTGCAGGTTTTATCCCACAGCCTGAAGGGAACGACTGGCGGGGCGGACGACGGATGGATACGCTGGGGTGTCCTCAAAGGCATTAATTGAATAGAGGTAGGTACATGATGGGCTAGGGTGGCAGCGTACGGGCCGTCGAGGTTGAGAGACGCGGGCAGGGTTTCTGCCTTTCCCGGGCCCACGGGTTGAGACACCTGCCCGAGCGGCGCAGAGACAACAACCTCGGCTCTGCCCCGCGCCCTCCGCCCCAGAAGAGAGCTCGAGCTGGCGTTGTGTTCTACCGTCCTGTGATTACAGTTTTGGAAACTGAGGCCACGAGAAGGGAAATGGCTCCCACAAGCTCTCCTTTCCAGGCGGGGACTCATTCTAACTCTTTGGCTCTGGCCTGAGGCCGCCTCTCTCAGATGGATGTGCTTGTGATGATTTTACCTCGAGTGGAGAGGCCAAGGCCGGGAATCGTGGGGGACAGAGTTGGGCTTGGCAGTAAGGGAGCCGATTAGAGACTTAGCCACTTTAACTAATTGTGCGCTATGGACCCAATCCATTCCCTTTATTGGGCCTCAGTTTCCTCATTTTTTTTTAATGTTTATTCATTTTTTAAAGACAGAGACAGAGCACAAGTAGGGGTGGGGTGGAGAGAGAGGGGAACACAGAATCTGAAGCAGGCTCCAGGCTCTGAGCTGTCAGCACAGAGCCCGACGCAGGGCTCGAACTCAGGAACCGCACGAGATCATGATCTGAGTCAGACACTCAACCAACTGAGCCACCCAGGCGCCCCTCAGTTTCCTCATTTGTAAAACAGGGCAGTGTTTGTCAAAATATGGTTCTTACACTGCTTTGAAATGCCCTGGGAACATGCTTTACAATGCAGGTTACCTGCATTCAGACTCTGAATGCATTCATCTGCATTCAGACTCAGATAAGACCTCTGAATTAGAATCTGGGTTGGAACCTGGGAAACTGCGTTTTGAACGTACACCTCAGGGGTTCTGTACATACTGATGTTTGAAGCCCACTGATTTTAAGTGCTTTCCTGCTGTGGGAACTAGTTATCCATTCTTTGGTTTGAAGCAGCTGGAGCCGGTTCCGGATCTTTGAAAGATGGGATGTTTAGCCCAGAAAAGAGAGCAGTGGAAGGAAACTGTCTTTAAAGGGGGGGGGGGGGGGGGGGGGGGCGGGCGGGTAGGGAATTGTTATGGTTAAGAGCGCTTCCACTTTTATCTTTGGGGTTGAAAGAGGCAGACTAGGACCAATAAGTGGATTCTACAGGAAGAGAAGGTTTTGACTTAATGGAAGAACTTAATGCTGGTCAGAGATGACCAGCAATGGAATGGATTGCCTTCAAAGGTAATGAACTCCCTGTTGAAGGAGGTATATAGGTATTAGATGGCAGTCTTTTGCAATTTGAAATGTGTGATTCTGAATAACTATTTTGAATCTTTCTGGTGCTGATTGACTTCTTTTTTCTGGCCTCTCTTCTTGACACCTCCATCCCCACCAGCCTACATTTTCTAGAAGGCCAGTGGGTTTGAATTAATGCAGTCTGTTCCTGGTTGTCCTGTGCACTATCCTTCTTTTCAAGGACTTTGGAATGGCCCATTATTGTTGAATAACTAAGGAGATTCCCCACCCTATTGGTTTGTAGCTTATGTTCTTAGAATAACTTGGAAATGCTGCTAAAGACTTTGTGTTTGATCAGTAGAAACCAGTGAACTCTTTGAAGATCATGGAATTGAGGACCCTTGATCAGAAGGGCCCCTCAGGGTTGTTCAGGCCAGCCTTTCCTCCCTGGGATGTAAATCCCTCTTTAATCCTCTCTCCAGCAATGTGTTGTATAGCTGTTGTGTCTAATGAGAGAATTTTTGCAATCTGTCAGCCAACTTTTCATCCAGCATTTAAAACCAGTCCTCTTAGGGACATGACTTGCCAGTTCATCCTCACTAACATAAACTACAGATAATGCTCCTAGCATATCTTTCAGCTTTCTAATCAAATGTCAAAGTTCCTATTCTGTGGATAGGAAAACTCCAAGCAGATAACTTTTTCAAAACCTGTAGGAATGCTTACATTGCCCTGTGGAACAAAGATTCCATATTATGACCCAATTCTGCTCACATCCTTTCCACCCCCCAAAATAGTTTGGGTTTGAGCCAAGACTTCCTGCTTGTGTTCACCTTCCTGCTTTGCTTGTGTTTCCTAGGATTAAACAAAAAGGATGTGAATGCTTTTTCAGATATTATCCAGGTGGTGGGTAAAATGATTATAATTTGGTGATGTCTTTAACACTTCTTAATCTGAACATTTCCTTTTCAAAAAGCACCTAAATTGGCATTTCCAAAGTGTGTTCTTCAGGCCACTAGTCTTAAGACATGCCTCTGAAAAAAAGTGCTCTATAGTAAAAATAAATTTGGAAAATGCTGTATATCATTATCTTTTCTTGGAACTTCTCAGTGTATAGTACCACATTAAAGGCACTGAGATATCCTGTAATAAAGAAACATGTCTAATCTTGTTTAATGTACTGTCACCAAACTTAATTGGTGTAAAGCACTTTTTTTTTTTTTTTTTTTTTTTTTTTACTGTTTGTTTATTTTTGAGAGAGAGGGCGCACGCCCAGGAGGAGCAGAAAGAGAGGGAGACAGAGAATCTAAAGCAGGCTTCTTGCTGTCAGCACAAACCCTCGAACCCATGAACTGTGAAATCATGACCTGAGCCAAAGTCAGATGCTCAACTGACTGAGTCACTCAGGCACCCCTAAAACACTGTTTTTTTTTTTTTTAATTGAAGCACACATTGGCAAATACTTTTTTTTTTTTTAAGTTTATTTAAGTAATCTCTACACCCAACATGGGGCTTGAACTCATGACCCCAAGATCAAGAGTTGCATGCTCTTCCGAGTGAGCCAGCCAGGTGCCCCTAACTTTGGCAAATTCTGACCTAGAGAGTCTGCGTTTTATGGCCTATGGGCCAAATCTTGCTCCATTGTCTGTTTTTGGATGGCATGTGAAGTAGGGATGAAGTTTACCTTTTTAAATGGTGGAGAATAAATCCAAAGAAGAATGATATTTTCAGGGCACCTGGGTGGCTGAATTGATCAAGTGTCTGACTTTGGCTCAGGTCATGATCTCCCAGTTCGTGAGTTTGAGTCCCACTCAAGGCTCTCTGCTATCAGAGTGGAACCCACTTCTGATTCTCTGTCTCCCCCTCTCTGCCCCTCCCCTACTCACACTCTCCCTCTTTCTCTCAAAAATAAACATTAAAAAAAAGAAGAAGGACATTTTGTGATATGTGAAAATTAAAGGAAAATTAAAACTATAAGATTTTATTGGAACACAGCCACACCCATTAATTTACAGATTGTCTTTGGCAGAAGAGTTGAGTAGTTGCCCATAGACCATATGGTTCACAAAGTCTAAAATATTTATTATATGGCATTTACAGAAAAAATTTGCTAGCCCCTGACTTACACCATGTTAATTTTTTTAATTAAAAAAAATTTTTTTTAATATTTATTTATTTTTGAAAGAGAGAGAGAGAGAGACACAGTGTGAGTGGGGGAGGGGCAAAGAGAGGGGGAGGCACAGAATCCAAAGCAGGCTCCAGGCTCTGAGCACAGAGCTTGACGTGGGGCTTGAACCCATGAACCATGAGATCATGACCTGAGCTGAAGTCAGACACTCAACTGACTGAGCCACCCAGGCGCCCCCATTTTTTCAACTTTTTTATTTTGAAATAATTTTAGACTTGGAAAAATAATACACAAACTTCTTGTATACTTCTCACTCAACTTTCCCTAACGTTAACATTTTACAAAACTGTGTTTAAAATATCTAAATAAGAAATTTAACATTAATTCAGTACTACTAACGAATCTGTAGACTTTATTCCGATTTAGCCATTTGTCCTACTAATGTCCTTTTTCTGTTCCAGTACCCAATCCAGTTTCCCACATTGCATTTAGTTGTCAAGTCTTCTTCTTCTTCTTTTTTTTTTTTTTAATTTGTATCCAAGTTAGTTAGCATATGGTGCAACAGAGATTTCAGGAGTAGATTCCTTAATGCCCCTTACCCATTTAGCCTGTCCCCCCTCCCTCAACCCCTCCTGCAACCCTCTGTTTGTTCTCCATATTTAAGAGTTTCTTATGTTTTGTCTCCTTCCCTGTTTTATATTATTTTTGCTTCCCTTCCTGTATATCCATCTGTTTTGTATCTTAAAGTCCTCATGTGATTGAAGTCATATAATATTTGTCTTTCTCCGATTAATTTTGCTTAGCATAATACCCTCTAGTTCCATCCATGGCAAGATTTCATTCTTTTTGATTGCCGGATAATACTCCATTGTATATATATACCACATCTTCTTTATCCATTCATCCGTTGATTGACATTTGGGCTCGTTCTGTACTTTGGCTATTGTCGATAGTGCTGCTGTAAACATTGGGGTACATGTACCCCTTTGAAACAACATACCTGTATCCCTTGGATAAATATCTAGTAGTGCAATTGCTGGGTCATAGGGTAGTTCTATTTTTAATTTTTTGAGGAACCTCCATACTGTTTTCCAGAGTGGCAGCACCAGTTTGCATTCCCAAGTTGTCAAGGCTTCTTAATATCTAACAATCTGAGACAGTTCCTCAGTCTTTTTTTGTCTTTCGTGACGATAAACTTTTGAAGAGGACTGGCCAATTATTTTGTAGAATGTCTTTCAATTAACTGAAACAGAATTAATACATTATAAAATCCACCATTTTAAGTGTTTGCTTATTTATTTTGAGAGAGAGAGAGAGAATGTGCATGTGAGAGTGGGGGAGGAGCAGAGAGAGGGAGAGAGAGTCCCAGGCAGACTCTGTACTGATAGTGCAGAACCCAACACAGGGCTGGATCTCACAACTGTGAGACCATGACCTGAGCTGAAATCAAGAGTCAGACGTTTAACCTACTGAGGCACCCAGGTGCCCCATAAAATTCACTATTTTAAAGAATTCAGTAGTTTTTAGTATGTTCACAGGGTTGTGCAACCATCACAACTATTTTAAACCCAGAGCGTTTTCATGTCTCCCAAAAGAAAACCTGTACATGTAACAATCACTCCTTATTCTCCCCTCTTCTCACCCCTGGCAACCATTAGTTATAGATTCACACAGTATGTGACCTTTTTACAATATGTGGCCTTTTGTGTCTGGCTTCTTTGATTAAGCATGTTTTCATAAGGTTCATCCATGTTGTGTTTTATATCAGTACTTCTTTACTTTTTATTAATGAATAATATTTTGTTGTATGGTTATACCACATTTTGTTTATCCATTCATCAATTAATTAACATTTAGGTTGTTTCTTCCTTTTGGTTATTATGACCAACGCTGCACATTCATGTACAAATTTTCATTTGAACATAATTTCAGTTCTCCTAGATGTGTATACCTGGGAGTGGAATTGCTGGATCATATGGCAACTCTATGTTTAACTTTTTGAGAAACTGCCAAACTGTTTTCCATAGCAGCTGCACCATTTTATATTCTCATTAGCAATATGTGAGGGTTCCATTTTCTCCACATCCTCTTCAACAATTTTCTTGTCCTTTGTTGTTGTTGTTGTTGTTGTTGTTGTTGTTGTTGTTGTTATATCCACCCTAGTGGTTGTGAAGTGGCATCTCGTTGAAGTTTTTATTTTCATTTTTCTAATGACGGATGATATTGAACATCTTTTCATGTGCATATTGGCCATCTGTGTACCTTCTTCAGTGAAATGTCTTTTCAGATCCTTTGCCCATTTTGTAATTGCGTAATTTGTCACCATGCACAATTTTGCATGTAAGTATTCAAAGACTCTGCAGATTCCTTGAAGCCCCTTGAAGTAACGTACAGTGAGCTGAACTGCAAACTCTGAGGCAATGCCAATAACGCCCTGATCTGAATGGAGTTGGATTTGGACATGCTGAAGCACAGAGTAATTGCTCCTTTGAAACTGCTGACCATTCAGAGCTTGTTCAACCCCAACTACTCCTGCTGATCTTGCAGAGCTGGGGTGGCCATGGTCAAGTAAGAGAGGTCCTACAGTATTATTCAAAATATGATAAGACCACTAGGAGATCCTGCCACCTGGGAGCTACTCTCATGGTTGTCTGGTCACAGACAGGGAGTAGAGGAGTCAGTGGCAGTTTGGGATACCCTGGACTTGTGATATTGGTGGCAGAGCTACCAGTGCACCCATGCCTCTTTTGACCCCAAAGCATTTGGCTATATAACCAGATCATCTTAAACATATAATTAAGAATAAAACAATAATTTTGAAAAAGTTTTTACAAGATGGGGCACCTGGGTGGCTCAGTTAAGTGTCCGACTCTAATTTCGGCTCAGGTCAAGATCTCGTACTTTGTGAGTTCGAGCCCCACATTGGGCTCCATGCTAACAGTGTGGAGCCTGCTTGGGATTCTCTGTCGCTCCCTCTTTCTGTCCCTCCCATGTGTGTGCATGCCCTCTCTCTCTCAGAATAAAATAGGGGCACCTGGGTGGCTCAGTCAGTTAAGTATCGATTTTGGCTCAGGCCATGATCTCATGGTACGTAGGATTGAGCCCCACATCAAGGTCTGTGCTCACAGTATGGTGCCTGCTTGGGATTCTCTCTCCTCTCTCTGCCCCTTGCCCTATTTGCTCTCTCTCTCTTTCAAAATAAATAAACTTGAAAATAAATAAACTTTAAAAATATTTTAAAAAATACAAGTTTTTACAAAGAAAAAAATTTTAATTTTCAATGCTTCTAATATTTTGCTACAAGTAAACTAAATGAGTATTAATTTTACTTTTTCACCTCACTGTACATGTGTACCAATAGTAAGAGTGTTTTTAATGTGATAAAAATTTTTAAATTCATGGACAATTGTGATTTTTTTTCCCATTTATTATTATGATCATTTTTTATAGCTTCAGCTTGCATTTTTATTGTGTGCACTACTGTGCCAAGCAAGGATTGTCTATGTTATCCTCAGGCATTTTATTTGTTGGTAGAATTTGTGTCCATAGTAAAAAAATATAGTCCAAAATGCAAAATCTTTACATTCAACTAAAAGGGGACCGTTCAAGAAGACTAATATGCACTATTCCTTCTTTACTTCAGGCTTAATACCATATTAGGAGCTTTCCTAGCATTAGAGGACTGAAAGTTTAGAAACTATATGTTTCCTTTTCCAGAGATTAGTTGGTCTGTGAAAGGAGAGTGGAAGAACTGGGGGATGAGGAATGAGATATGGTTATCCTCACAATTAGGAACCAAATAGAGGCATATTCCTGAAAAACATTAATTTAGTCATTCACTCAATTTAACAGTATTTTAATAGAGTATGTAGAAATTTAAATGGGAGACATTACAGTGTAGATAGCACAGATCTTTCTTACTGATTTAGAAATAAGAAAAGATTTAGCCAAGGGCCAAACTTTGAAGATGCAAGGAAAAAAGCATATTCTGGGGAGCAAATATCTTGAACAAGTGAGAGGAAATGTAATCCATGGTATGGATGGAAACTTTAGCCTTAGTTAAGAGCAGAGATAGTTCATGCATGGTAATAAAGAGAGAAAAAAGAATATAAGCCTACAGACAGTCAGCTTGTCCTATTTGGAAGTAGGAAGATAAGGCAGATTGTGTTTTTATTTTTTTCAGTGAAATAATAAGGATGGTCATTAGTGAAGGTGAAGAGAAGGTAGGGGCCATTTGTAATTGAAGGAGTAAAAAGTTATGAAACAGCCCTCACAGACTGATAAGTTAGATTGACTCTGAAACTATGGAAGGATTGCTGGAAATTGCAAGGGGTCTTTTGAGGTCATAAATTCACGGTAAAGTGATTTGCACCAAATCTCCTTCTTCCTTGTGTGGACATATTCAGTTTTTTTAATGTATCAATAAGTAGGAAGGCATTATTTTGCTGGTTTACATTTTTTTTAATGGTTGTGATAATAAAGTTTATTTCTAATTTTTATTTATTTATTTTTTCTGTAATTCATTTCCAAGTTAGTTAGCATATAGTGCAACAATGATTTTAGGTGGTTTACATTTTGTTGTTGTTGTTGTTTTGTGTTTTTTGGGGGGTTTTTTGGGGGTTTTTTTTGGTTTTTTGGTTTTTGGTTTTTGTTTTTTTTGTTTGTTTTTTAGGTTTACATTTTTAGGTTTGCATTTTTTAAAGTAAGTTCTTTGATGGAAACTAAGGGAGAGGAAGGAAATTATGGAGGTATGCATATGGATAAAAGGATGGACCATGAGATCTAAATAAGATAAAAGGGAAGTAAGGACTTGAAGAGTCTTGATATACAGTAAAAAAGGGGTAAAGTTAATGAACTGGCCATCCCAGTTATTTGAAGTTTTATCAAATTGAATAGTAGGAGGAGGAAATTTGCTGGAATTTAGAAAGTGGTGGTCAGATGATGAAACTACTGAAATACATGTTTTGTTGTTGTTGTTTTTAATTAGGCTCTATGCCCAACACGGGGCTTGAACCTATGAAATCAAGAAATCAAGAGTCGTATGCACTACCAACTGAGCCAGCCAGGTACCCCTGAAATACATGTTTTAAAAGTCCAGTAATAGTTGGGGCACCTGGGTGGCTCAGTCGGTTAAGCATCCGACTTCGGCTCAGGTCATGATCTTGTGTGTAAGTTCGAGCCCCACATCAGGCTCTGTGCTGACTGCTTGCTCAGAGCCTGGCGTCTGCTTCAGATTCTGTGTCTCCTCCTCTCTCTGCCCCTCCTATACTCATGTTCTGTCTTGCTCTGTCTCTCAATAATGAATAAACGTTTAAAAAAAAAAAAAGTCCAGTAATAGTTAATGACAAATTTTAGAAAATGGCCACAGAAGTGGGTTGGTGAAGTTGGGTAGAAAACAAGATCTTAGGGAAAAGCTTAGAGAAGCAAGTCGCTGGAGTAGGTACTAGACAAATTATCTCTGGAGATATTAAACATACTCTTTAAAAAAATTTTTTTTATGTTCATTTTTGAGAGAGACAGAGTGTGAGCAAGGGAGGGAGGGCAGAGAGAGAGACAGGGAGACCCAGAATCCAAAACAAGCTCCAGTGGGGATGTGGGGCTTGAACTCATGAACCGCAAGACCATGACCTGAGCCGAAGTCTGAGGCTTAACCCACTGAGCCACCCAGGTGCCCCACGCATACTCTTATAATAATGTGGTGGAGAGAAGTGCAGTTAGGCAGATGATAAAATAGAGAAATTAAAGGACATGACCAGCTAGGTCAAAAGAAATATTGTATTGATTAGATTAGACTTGGTAATCAGCTACATTGATAATGTGTTGATAATAAGTTCTATTTAATACTTCTTCGAACCAGTCTTTTTGTACTTTGTACAGTGAATTATGCAGTGTTGTGTCAGGAGGTTCTAGAGAGGTATCTTTGCAGGTGTTAGCAGGGGGTGGGGGGTGTCTGCTGACCACCATTAAATTTTTCTTTGTCCAGTGTCCAGCCTCAGGTTGGAGCTATTATGCAAAGAAGTGAGGGTTATTTAACAAGGAATTAGGACTGTATGAAATACAGAGGTTTCTTTCAACCTAAATAAATTCTCCACATTTTGTTTTTTAATAAGCCCTATTTCCCTTATTAATTGGTATCACGGTACCTTAAAAAGGACAAATAACATCGGGACTTGTTTTTAGAAACAATCAGGAAGTTCTAGGTTAAAACTGTTTTGGGTGAGGGACACAAAACAGTAAGTTTAATTGTTCAAGTAATATATACTCATTTTAGACATTTTGGAAACTACAGAGAAACTTCCCTCTCTTCCCACCCCCCATTATCTCTAGCTCCTTATCTGAAGAGAGCATTTGTTACAGTTGCTTTATTTCCTTGTTTCTCCTCCACTGTGTACATTTTTAGTGGTTAGAATCATTCACTGCACATAGTTCTATAGCTTGCTTTTTCCTGTTAGCATTGTAATGTTAATGTCTCCATGCTTTTGCCAGCCTTTTTGGTAAGCATTGCTTCTGATACATTTACTTAACCATTCATTTATTTAATAAGTCAGTAAATCTTATTGTATAGATAATGATATATACAACAATTAATCAGCATGTTTTTAGTGAGTGGAAATATGGTTTTCTTTCTAATAAGGAGCCCAGATTATTTTTTAAAAACTTTTATTGTGGTAAAATATACATCACAGAATTTGCTATTTTAAAACCATTTTTGAGTGTACAATTCAGTGGCATTTAAGTACATTCACAATGTTGTGCAACCATCATCACTATCTTTCCAAAACTTTATCATTACCCCAAACAGAAACTCTATACCCATTAAACAATAACCTCCCATTTGCCCCTCATCCTAGTTCCTGGTAACTTCTAATCCACTCTGGTCTCTATGAATTTGTCTTCTGTAAATATTTTCTCTCTTTTTTTTTTAAAGACAGTATTCACCCATTTTTATTTTATTTTTTTAAAGTAGGCTCCACACCCATCATGGGGCTTGAATTCACGACCCTGAGATCAAAAGTCATGCTCCACCAACTGAGCCAGCCAGGCACCCCTATTGTAGATATTTTCTGTTAAGGAAATCGTATAATAAATTACCTTTTGTGGAAATATAGGGATCTTTTTTCCACCTTTTTTTTGATGTTTATTTTTGAGAGATTGAGAGAGAGACAGAGTGTGAGTGGGGGAGGGGCAAAGAGACGGGGAGACACAGAATCCAAAGCAGGCTACAGGGTCTGAGCTGTCAGCACAGAACCCAACATGGGAACCTAACCCACGAACCATAAGATAATGACCTGAGCCAAAGTCAGATGCTTAACTGACTGAGCCACCCAGGCGCCCCTCCAATTTTTTTTATTGTAGTAAAATACACATAACATAAAATTTATCATCTCAACCATTTTTAAGTGTATAGTTCAGTGGTATTAAGTACATTCATATTGTGGTGCAGCCATTATCCATCTCCAGAATTCTTCATTTTGCAAAACTGGAACTCTATACCCATTAAGCAGTAGCTTGTCAGTCCCTTTTGTCACCTATGCCTGGCAACCACAATTCTTTCTGTCTCCATGATTTTGACTACTCTAAGTACCTCATATAAGTGGAGTACTACAGGGGCACCTGGGTGGCTCAGTCGGTTAAGCATCCAACTTCAGCTCAGGTCATGATCTCACACTCCGTGAGTTCAAGCCCCTTGTCTGGCTCTGTGCTGACATCTCAGAGCCTGGATCCTGCTTCAGATTCTGTGTCTCCCTCTCTCTATACCCCTCCCTCGCTTGCACTCTCTCTCTCAAAAAAAACATTAAAAAATTTTTTACATAAGTGGAATACTACAGTATTTGTCTTTTTGCTACTGGTTTATTTCACTTAGCATAATGTGCTCAAGGTTCATCCATGTTGTAGTGTGTATCAGAATTTTCTTCCTTTTTAGGGCTGAATAATGCTCCATGGTATGCATATACCACATTGTGTTTATCCATTTATTTATGTGTGGATGGAAACTTGGGTTGCTTTCATGTTTTAGCTATTGGGAATAATGCAGATAGGAACATGGGTGTACAAATATCTCTTCAAGACCCTGCTTTCAGTTCTTTTGGATATATATACCCAGAAGCATAATTGCTGGATCATATGGTAATTCTATTGTTAACTTTTTGAGGAACTGCCATAGTGTTTTCCATAGCAGCTATGCCATTATACTTTCCAACCTAAAGTGCACAAAGATTTCAATTTCTCCACCTCCTCACCAACACTTGTTATTTTCTGTTTGGTGGATTTTTTGTTTTGTTTTTGTTTTTTTTAATAGTAGCTATCCTAATTGGTATGAAGTAGTATTTCATAGTTTTAATTTAGATTTTTCTTATATATATATCCATATGTTTTTGTTTTATATTTTGTTATTTTTGTTTTATATATTTGTTTTTGTTATATATATATTTGTTATATATATATTTGTTATATATATATTTGTTATATATATATTTGTTATATATATATTTATATATATTTGTTTATATTTTTGTTTTATATATTTGTTTTTGTTATATATATATTTGTTATTTTTGTTTTATATATTTGTTTTTGTTATATATATATTTGTTATATATATATATTTGTTATATATATATTTATATATATTTGTTTTTGTTATATATATGTATTTATATATATTTTTGTTTTATATATTTGTTTTTTTTTAATAGTAGCTATCCTAATTGGTATGAAGTAGTATTTCATAGTTTTTTTTGTTTTTTTTTTTTTTAATTTTTTTTTTTTCAACGTTTATTTATTTTTGGGACAGAGAGAGACAGAGCATGAACGGGGGAGGGGCAGAGAGAGAGGGAGACACAGAATCGGAAACAGGCTCCAGGCTCTGAGCCATCAGCCCAGAGCCTGACGCGGGGCTCGAACTCACGGACCGCGAGATCGTGACCTGGCTGAAGTCGGACGCTTAACCGACTGCGCCACCCAGGCGCCCCAGTATTTCATAGTTTTGATTTAGATTTTTCTTATATATATATCCATATGGATATATATCTTATATATATATATGGATATATATATATATCCATATGGATATAAGATACATATCCATATGGATATATATATCCATATATATATCCATATGGATATCCATATGGATATGTATATACATATACATATATACATGGATATATATATATACACACGTTTTTGTTTTTTTAGAGAGAGAGAGCGCGCGCATGAGTGTGAGAGGGGAGGTGCAGAGAGGGAGGAGAGAGAATTCCAAGCAGACTTCAGGCTAAGCATGGATCCTGATGCGGGGCTCAATCCCATAACCCTGGGTTCGTGACCTGAACCAAAATTGAGAGTTGGTCGCTCAACCAACTGAGCCACCTAAGTGCCCCTTGGATTTTTCTAGTTAGTGATGTTAAGCATTTTTGCATGTTGTTTTTGGTCACTTGTGTATTTTTGGAGAAATGTCTATTCAAGTCCTTTGTCCTTCTTTGAAAGGGATTGTTGTTGAGTTTTAGGAATTTTCTATATATTCTGGATACTGATTTCTCAGATACATGATTTGCAAATATTTTCTCCCATTCTGTAAGTTGCCTTTTTACTCTGTTTAGATAGTGTCTTTTGATGCACAAAATTTTTAAATTTTCATGAAATCTGTCTATTTTTTCTTCTTTGCTTGTGCCATTGATGTGTTAACCAAGTAATCACTGCCAGAAATGTAGTATTTAAAGCATGTAAAAAGCTACCAAGTGGGTTTTGGCTTAAGATTCTCAGAAGTGGCCTGAACTGCCACATAGCTATCATGGACCCTACTTTTCTACTCTTCACATCAGCTAGGATGTCATAAATCCATCTCCATTGAGCAGTGGGAACATGACATAACTGAATGGTGGCTCCTTTGTCCCCCAGCTGGCCTAAGGACACACAGAAATCAGAAGCAGTAGGCTATGCCTGTTTCTGTGGAAATGGCCTAGGAGTCTGGCTGGCCATTCCACCCTGGGACCAGGTTGACTCCCCTGGTAGTCTCTATAGCACCTGATTATTTAATATCCATGCTCTCAGTTGCTCCTCAGAAGTACCTTGTGGAATAGGCATGGAGGGAGTTTTTAAAGATGGACAGCTCTCCGAATATGGGAGTGGATACTGGGCAAAAGCCCAGGAAAATTACTTGTCTTTACTTACTGCCATCTCTGCAGAGGGGGTTTTCAGTGTGAGATGCTTTTTTTTTTCTTTAATGTCAGTTAAATTCTCACTAGACTATAGACTTCTTGAGGACAGGAACCAGACTTTGTCTGATTTATATTTAATTGCTCAATATTGCTCAGTATTTCATTGAGCATAGTTCTTGGCCATTCTCCAAATGTTTCCCAAACTGCTCTGACAATTAATGTCAGGTGGCTCGGACACAAATCTGATTTGTAGAAGTCAATCTTACATATTATTCAAAATGATGTCATTTTGGTTTTATTATTTTAAACCATAGTTGTTTTATCTTATATATGTTCTCCTGATGGTCCTCCTTGGGACCTCCCTTTGAACGGAGAAGTGAAATTATTGCTTTGTCAAGTATGAGCTGGATGTTTTGGGGTTTTTTTTTAATTTTTTTTTTTTAATTTTTTTAACGTTTGTTCATTTTTGAGAGAGAGAGTATGAGCGGGGAAGGGGCAGAGAGAGAAAGGGGGACACAGAAACTGAAGCAGGCTTCAGGCTCTGAGCTGTCAGCGCAGAGCCCGACGCGGGGCTCGAACTCACAAACTGTGAGATCATGACCTGAGCTGAAGTTGACGCTCAACCAATTGAGCCACCCAGGCGCCCCTGAGCTGGATGTTTTTAAGTTCTTAGAAAGTTTTCTCCTTGGGGCATCTGGGTGGCTCAGTCGGTTAAGTGTCTGACTCTTGACTTTGGCTCAGGTCATGATCTCATGTTTCTTGAGTTCGAGCCCCATGTCAGGCTCTGCACTAGCACGCAGATCCTGTTTGGGATTCTCCCTCCCTCTCTCTCTCTCTCTGTCTCTCTCTCTGCCCCTCCCCTGCTCACATTCTCTTTCTCTCTCTCTCCCTCTCCCTCCCTCAAAATAAATTTTATTAAAAAAAAAAGTTTTCTCATTAATTAGTTAAATCTTGTCATTCATTTTCTTTTTATTCTACTTTCAGAATATTTTAGCACTCTTTAGCTCAACCTCAGGTAAAATCTGAATTAATGAGATTTTATAGAATCTATATTAACAAGGATTTACTGACTGCATGAAAACAAAAGCAAAAGTCTCATTTTGAAAACTTTTCTGGGGGCACCTGGGTGGCTCAGTTGGTTAAGTGTATGACTTTGGCTCAGGTCATGATCCTTGCAGTTCATGAGTTCGAGCCCCACATCAAGCTCTCTGCTGTCAGTTCAGAGCACCCTTTGGATACTCTGTTCCTCTCTCTCTGCTCCTCCCCCACTTGAACTCTCTCCCTCTCAAATAAACAAACTTAAAAAAAAAAGATGAAAACTTTTTCTGATAACAAAGGAAGGGTAGATACAATTATTCCATTTGCATGTGAGGACTCTGGCTTAGTGAGTGGCAGAGCTGAGGATCAGACTAGGTCCTCTGGCTCCAGATTCTTCCTTTCACTGTGTTATCCTAGAAATCCACAGTCCTCAGTTAAGATCTGTCCAATCTGAAGATGTTTGCTTTAATACAATATTTTATGCAGTTATATTGGTTTGAATTGAAATTGGCAGATCCTCATCATTTATTCATATGCATTCATCAGACATTTACTTTGTGTCAGGAACTGTGCTTGTGGCTCTAGGAGGTGTCTGACTTAGAGTGAGAAATAGGAAATTCAGTGAATAATTCAACCTCTGTGTCAGTAGTTATCTCTAATAGAGGTGGGTACCAATTTGGGAAAACCCAAACCTTTTTCTGGTGCAAATTCCTGATTTTTTTTTTTTTTTTTTTTTTTTTTTTTTTGATTTCTTAAAGAGTTTGGGCAATATTGAACTTAAAAAAAAAAAAAAAGGTCTAAAACAGTTATGTTAACATTTCCAGTTCTGAAAAACACTGCTGAAGAATGTCTTTTTTTTTTTTTAATGTTTTTTATTTTTGAGAGAGAGTGTGAGCAGGGAGGTACAAAGAGAGAGAAAGAGAGAGAGAATCTGAAGTGGGCTCCATGCTGACAGCAGAGAGCATGATGCGGGCTCAAACTCATGAACCAAGAGATCATGACCTGAGCCCAAGTTGGACACTCAACCAACTGAGCCACCCAGAATATCTGGAGCCCCAAGAATATCTTGTTCTTTGAGGATACTGATTTCTACAACTTCAATTGGCTAAACTGAGTCATATTGAGCTGTATAGTTCTAAGTGCTCCTTGCCATCAGGTCCATCAACCCACACACATTTATGAGGTGTCCTTGAGGTGCCTGCCCCTGTGCTGAGTAAGGCACCTGGAAGCTGTGTCTGGGCTCAAGGAGACAGACATACAAACAGATCACTGAGGTACTGTTAAGCACTTTGGCTTGGGAGTTGGGAAGCTTTGCCTCTGACTGGCTCTGTGACCATGATTAAATGATTTAACTAATCTAAGTTTTAATCTAACATCCCAGGGGATGCTAACAATGGTATAGTGGTGTTTACCTCAAAGGCAGGGTATAAAGATTAAATGAGGTAATTCATGTAAATGGCACTGAGTGTTAGCTGATATTATTCATGGTGATAACATATATAACATGACTCCTAATTTTAATACTTTCATGGAAAATCGGATTTTGCCTGGATCAAACTAAGTGTGTCGCATTCTGGATTTTCTCATACACGGTTCTGATGTTTCACCTACTATACCTTCAAAGAATGATGATGATTCATAAAGGGAAGTTGTGACTTATTCATTCAGCAAATTAAACAAGTACCTGATTACATAGCTCTGTGGGGAATATAAAGAAGCAGTACACCTTCAGTGTACTCTGTCAGACCTTACAGGGAGGGGAAATTAACATTTCTTAAGCACTTAACTGTGTTGGCACTGTGCTAGTCCCTTATTGTTGCATCTCTTTAATCCTTATAAACTATCCTATGAGGAAGGTAATAGCTTCCCTTTTACATATATGAGTAAAACAAAGGCTCAGAGAGAAAATAACATGTAAAGTTACAGAGTAAGTGGCAGAGCTGAGATTTGAACCCAAAGCCATCAAATTCCTCTGCCACGTGTGTTTTTAAGGACAAAAGTCCTTAAAAAGTTAAAGAACATTTTAAGACAGTAAAGGATGACAAAAGGCAGCTCTTGGGTGACCCTTAAAAGCTTGTGCCAGGGATTGTCCAAATCTTGCTTCATCCTTTCTTAGGAAACCTGATAAGCTTTAAGAAAAAGCATTGAAGTTTAAAACAAAACAAAACAAAAAACCCTTTCTATTCAAAAATAGCAGAAGAAAATCTGAAGAAGTAGGAACAACTGACCCCAGAATCCCCATTTAGATATGAAGGGCACAAGGACTCCAAGGCCTTTCTTCCTGCCTCAGTCCCAACCCTTGTTGTCTTGCCACTCCTATATGTGCCCTGGGCTCCAGCCATTGAACTCAGCACAATAAATTGTCCACTTGTCCTATGTGCTGTGTGTTTCGTCCTCCCCACCATGCCCTGCCTGCCGTGACTCTGTACATATTTTTATCAGCACTCAGCGCTGTGCTAATAGTAAGCTAAGCGCTGTGCTGAAGGTAAGGTTGCCTTGTTGGTTTATTTGTCTGTGTCTCCCTAGATAAACCCTTTATCTCTGTATCCTGAATGCTTGACAAATAAGCTGTCTAATAAATCTTTGAAGGTAAGAGAGGGGTTGGTTGAACAGATAGGGAGGTTAAAGGGTGCCATAGAAAAGAACCAGTGCATCCCCAAGGAAAAGAGGCCAGTCTTTTCAACTTCCTCTGTCCTTTGAGACTTTAAAGGCCATTCATGCCCTTGGTCCTACCTAAACTCCATTTTAGACTCTAAAATGTTAGAGCCTGGTTTCTGTGTGTTCCAAGTTCCAATCAGCTTACTCAGATTTCTTCCCACTCCAAACTTCTGTGAGTGTGATATAGGCATTCTCAGAATGCATGTCTCGCCTCTGCCTACATGTGGTCCAACAGCATCCTAATGAGCAGCAGAGACAGGCTCAGGCAAGCTACAGTTCCTGGAAGAAAGCTTCTGTATGAACAAGCATGTGCCCACAGGAACAAGAACTCTGCTGGGTACCCACTTGGATCATGCCAATTATTTATCACCCAAATTTGTAATCTTCATAACTAGGATTAACATTCTTAGATGCCTTGGTACACCCTGGTCCAGGAACTCTTAGAGTTTTAAGGGGGTAGAGAAGGCATATTTTGAATACCTACAGTTCTCTAGAATGTGAGAATTCTTGAATACAAGAATGTTACGAAGAGATTTCTTCATGAGGTCGAGTTCCCCAGTGTTTCCTGCAGGGACATGCAACTTTTCCATTATCTCCCTTGCTCAGTTCCTGTGAGGTAGGCCAGGCCAGCTCTGGGAAGGTAATAGGAGTGAGGCTGGGTCAATCAATTTCAGCTACCAGGTTCTGCATTCCTAAGGGATCATCACGTATTGCAAATCTGCTTTAGTTCCACACCATATGGTGCCACTCTGGACATCTCAACTTTAGGAATGTTTTTTAAAACTAGGTATGAATTTGTTTCTTTAATGATCAGCTCTGTCTTGGATGGAGCACATGCTGGTCTGAGATCTCAGCAGACTTGTCCCCCAACCCAAAGATTTATCTGACCTTCATAGTGCCTGTGGATTGTAGCTGGGGTGGGTGTATATTCTGAAGGACAGGCCCTGTGATCACTGTCCCTCCCAAACTCTGTGCTGTTCCATATTGCTTTGTGCTTTTGGTAGAGTTCTTCCCCTTTAGAGAGCTGGGTTTCCAAACTCTTCATCAAAGAATCACCTGGAGTGGAAAGTAGGGACCCTTATTTGAAAATAAGATTCTTATTTGAAAAACAGATTCTTGGGGCGCCTGGGTGGCGCAGTCGGTTGGGCGTCCGACTTCAGCCAGGTCACGATCTCGCGGTCCGGGAGTTCGAGCCCCGCGTCAGGCTCTGGGCTGATGGCTCAGAGCCTGGAGCCTGTTTCCGATTCTGTGTCTCCCTCTCTCTCTCTGCCCCTCCCCCGTTCATGCTCTGTCTCTCTCTGTCCCAAAAATAAATAAACGTTGAAAAAAAAAAAAATTAAAAAAAAAAAAAGAAAAACAGATTCTTGGGCACTATCCAGATCCAAATCCTACTTAAATCACTGAGGAGGTCTAGGAACCAGATTTCTGGGAGGGTGCCTTGTTTAGGAAAAACAGGCAAGTTTGATGGAGCCCCTTATTAAGAATTCTTATAGGGGCGCCTGGGTGGCGCAGTCGGTTAAGCATCCGCCTTCAGCCAGGTCACGATCTCGCGGTCCGTGAGTTCGAGCCCCGCGTCAGGCTCTGGGCTGATGGCTCAGAGCCTGGAGCCTGTTTCCGATTCTGTGTCTCCCTCTCTCTGCCCCTCCCCCCTTCATGCTCTGTCTCTCTCTGTCCCAAAAATAATAAATAAACGTTGAAGATATATTTCATAAAAAAAAAAAAAAAAAAGAATTCTTATAATTATCCACGTGTCTTCGTTAGCTCCTATTCTAGATTCCAGAGCCTCAACTTGGCCTTGCTCTTCTTTGTGACCCCCCCCTCCACACACACAGTTGGTAGCCCCAAGTATCAAATGTAGTTGGTATTGGAGATCTGTGGATTGAACGCATAAATGCATGAGTGATGAGTTTGCTTCACACTCCAAAGAACAGTTGCAGCATTGCACAATGAATTTGAGCGAAACAAAGACCAGGTATTTAATTTTGTAAAGCTGCATATTAAAGGGTGGCATGTCAGAATGAAAAGAGCACTGATTTGTGTTGGAAAGTCTGAATTTGGCACTGTGTGATGGCCTGGCCTTGTGCAAGTCCTCTAACCTCCCTGGCCTGATGACCTCATCTGTGAAATGGAGTGTAAAATAGTAAAAGCTATTACCTCAGCAGAGTGGTAATAGATGTGAATATGTTTGAAAAGCTGATTCAGATCAGGAGTGAAGAATGGTCAAAGTAGGGACAGGGGCACAGAACCAGCCACAACAAGGTTGCTATGTAGTCAGGTTGAAGTTCTTGGTTCCTATAGGGACCAGGAGAAAGTTTGAGTAAGATGGCAGCTCAGGCATGCTAAGGGCCTGCCTTCCTTTTACTCTGTCCATTTCCTGAGCCAACCAGGACCCTCTGTCCTCTGAGCCACTGTCCCATTCCTGGGCCCATGAAGCTGTGGCCACATTCTGTTGTTCTGCAGGTGTTTAGTGGACAGTTCCCAGGGAAGGCTGCTCATCTCTGCCATGTCGCCTTGGTATGGTGAGGTTCCTGTACATGAGGGTAGAAAGGAGGTGTGGAGAGGTCTCTGGGGATAGGTGTGTGACTCTGGGGCCCAGGATGTATTTATTGCAAAGAGAGGTTTATGAGCAGCTGGCCTGGGAGTTGACCAAAACCAATCACACATGCCTGCACCCACTCACTCAGCAAATATTTGAGTGCCTACTAGGAGGAGGCTTTAGAGCCTGAGTAGCGACCATGTGGTCAGTCTACTAAGAATTAACATGAGAGTGATGTAGTCTGCTTGGAGTTGGAATGTGCAGCCCTATCCCAATGCCTGACCTGCTGCAGGCCTGCCACTGCCTACACACTGAGCTGTCTGTCCTGTTAACTGTCTCCTGACCATTCCCACTCCAACACCTACCTTGGTCCTGACTGTCCCCTCAAGCCTTATATCCCTAAGGAATAGGAGCCATGCAGAGCCTTGTTGGGTTCAGGGAGCAGAGACGTAATGGACCAGGGTAAGAGGTGTCTATATACATCTCCCCAGTAGCAACAGCCTACCTTGCTGGGCCCTCTGGGTCACTGTGTTATCTCATAGGGTCACCTTCACAGCCCTTTGTAGGAGGCATGACACCCTCACTTTTCAGTGAAAACAGAGATTGTAGCCTTCAAGGTATCTACCCAGAGTGGTGTAGTCAGGACTTGAACTCAGAACTTTTCAGGATTGGAGGAAACTGGAAGATTGGAAAGTGTTCTTTTTTTTTTTTAATGTACTGTTGGTCTTTTGTCTCATTTCAAAATTAATACATGTAAAAATGTCAGTTTTGTAAATGTGGGGGACTTAGAAAGTATAAATCACTACCTCTAAGCTCCCACCAATGCAGATAGTCACTATTAACAGTTTGGTATGTTTTTCCACACTTTAAAAGACATTTTATAATAATATCATTATTGTAACAAATGTAATATTACACATACATTTTACAATTTCTTTAAAAAAAATTTTTTTTAATGTTTATTTTTGAAGCGGGGGGAGAGGCAGAGAGAGAGAGAGGGAGACACAATCTGAAGCAGGCTGCAGGCTCCAGGCTCTGAGCTATCAGCACAGAGCCCAACATGGGGCTTGAACCCATGAACCGTGGTCAGACATTTAACCAACTGACCCACCCAGGCAACCCCAGTTTTTTAAATGTTACTATAAAGGTAATACCTGTTTATCATAAAACATTAAATCAGAATAAGAATATGAAACTCGAAAGTTCCCCAGCCCCTGATCTGAGAAATAATTGTCAATAGTTTAGTTTGTGCCTTTTAGGCATTTTCTTTGCATATATTTGTGTGTATGTGTGTGTGTATTCATTTATGTATTTTGTTTTTACCCAAATAAGTTCAGGCACATACTCTTCTGCAATCTAACATGTTTCTAAAAATACCTTTTATTATGGAAGTTTATAAGGACACAAAAATAAGCTATGGAATAAATCGCCATTCATCATCCAGCTCCAACAACCATCACCTTCCCTGTTCATCTTTTCTCTCCATTTTCACTTCTCCTCCTGGAGTATTTTAAAGCCAATCCCAAATATCATTCCATCATAAATACTTAAGTGTGGATTTCTAGCAGATGAATATTTTCTAAATTATGCAATACCATTGTCATACTCAATAAAATTAATAATAATTCCTTAATACCACTAATATCCAGCCTAAATCTAATTTTCGACAGTCATCTCACAAATGTCTTTTTACAGTTGGTTTGTTTGAACCTGGTTCCAGTGAGATCCACACAGTTCCAGTGGCAGATATGTCTCAAGTTTCAATCTAGAATTCCACGCCCCACTTATGCTATTTATTTTTTGGAGAACTTGGATTATTTGTCCTATGCAAGGTCCCACATTCTGGATTTGCTGATTGCATCCTCCTGGAGTTGTTAAACACATGCATCTATGCCCCATATTTTCTGTAAGTGGGTAATTTATTTTAGAGATATGATTAGAGTCTATGTATTAAGAGTGCTTCGTTGTTGGTGATATGTACTTCCTATTGCATCACAGCAGGAGACTATCATTAAGATTGATCAGTGAACCTGACTTTATGATTGTCTTTCTACTTCTGTATACACAGTTCTTAATTTTAAAAGGTAAATATATTTTAAAGAAACTCACACCTGTCAGGTACTTGAGCTGGAACGACATGTGAAGGCCACAACATGGCCCTCAGAAGCACGCTCCATCCTAAGAAGGAGAGAACACTTGTATATGGAGAGAAAGAAGCACTGGGTCAGGGGGAAGGTCTTGGAGCTGAGGCCAGTGAGGCACTGGTGCTGCCAGCAGCCAGCTGCCCTTCTGGGACATTATGTAAAATGATGTAACTATGTGAAAAAGTGGTGGTGAGCTGGTTTCCTCTCCCTGCTCAAGTCACTGAGCTCCTGTCATGAGGAGGGTGCTTGTGAGTCCAGAGTTCTAAGTTGGTGGTGTGTAGGAAGGCTTCTTGGTCTGAGAAGACTGGCTTTTTGGTCTTTACATCTCTTTGAACTTTGGAAGCTGGAATCAAAACAGTCTTCTGGTACTCCAGTGGTGAGTCCCAGACTTGTGGTGGGGCTGCCTGCTTTGGAGAGAGTGGATGAGATGACCTGGGATGGCAGTCTTAGAGCTGGAAGGAAACAACTAGGAGACAGTGTAGTCCAGTGCCTCAGTTTACAGATGAAAAAACTGGCCACAGAGGAGAAGGGAGGTTCCCAAAACACCTAGCAAGCTGGAGGCTCAACTGAAGTCAGCATCCAAGCTGCTGGTTTTCTGGCTATGATTACCAGCCAGCATCTCCTACTTAGAATTTCTAGGGTGGTGAGGGTGGCTGGACCAGGCTCTTGACAGATTCTTAATCTATACCCAGAATTTCTGGGTATGGTTGGTGTTGGTTTTGCCCTTCTTTGTGTTCAGCTTCTGGCAGTTTCTTTTATTTGGAGGCAGTGTTGAACAATAGTGTCTTTCTCCTAGCATTTGTTGGCCAGCTTGATCTATGGTGGTACAATGGTTTGAATACAGACTGGGTGTCATGAGTCCCGGTCTTAGCTCCATATTCATCAGTTAGAGGACAGGTCTTGGGGTGCAGTTTCCTAAAGAGATTGGACCAGATCAAGTTTGCCCAACACATTGTATGTGCCAGATGATCTCAGTATGCGGATAAACAGCTTTTCTATCATTATGTTGTAGTTATCTTTCACTTATGGTAACTAATACTGGTTTTCCATGTACAGCAGTGACATAAATCTCTTCTTTAAATGTATTGAGTCTAGGGGCGCCTGGGTGGCTCAGTCAGTTGAGCGTCCTACTTCGCCCCAGGTCATGATCTCGCGGTCCATGGGTTCGAGCCCCGCATCGGGCTCTGTGCTGACAGCTTGGAGCCCGGAGCCTGTTTCAGATTCTGTGTCTCCCTCTCTCTCTGACCCTCCCGTTCATGCTCTGTCTCTCTCTGTCTCAAAAATAAATAAACATTAAAAAAATTTTTTTAATGTGTTGAGTCTAAAGAGTTGATAGATTTAGACCAAATAAAGTAGATAGTATTTTTAAAAAATTCTTTTTAAACGTTTATTTGGACAGAGAGAGACAGCATGAGCATGGGAGGGGCAGAGAAAGGAAGAGACACAGAATCTGAAGCAGGCTCCAGGCTCTGAGCTGTCAGCACAGAGCCCAACACAGGGCTCGAACCCACAAACCACGAGATCATGACCTGAGCCCAAGTTGGACGCTTAAACGACTGAGCCACCCCAAAGTAGATAGTATTTTAACCCGATAGAAGGCAGAATGCAAAAGATTTTCAAAGACATTGGGCTGAATGGCCTTTCTGGTTCTTCTTAGCTTCCTAACCTTTCACAGTTACACTTATATTCTGGCATATACCAGTCACAACTTTTCTGGCCTAACCCGATTCACCCGCCAATATAGTTGCAGTCTAAAGTTAAAGGACAGCCTGTGCACATTCAGTTTTATCGAGCACGTATTTGTTACCTGGATTGGTTATCCTGGGAGAATGTAGGGTCATGTGGGAAAGGTTGTCAGTTCCTTTGGAGAACCATCTGGAAGGAGGATGCTGTGTATTTGTGCAGTGTATTTGTGTGGTACATTCTAGTCCATGTTCATGAAAGTATCTGAGTCATTGTTCTCTGGGTGGTGCCCCATGAGTGTCATCCTCTGTAGCCTCTGCGAAGTCTGTTTAGGGGTCCAGTCATAATCTGAACTTCAGAACTGAGAAACAGTGGAGGTATTGCTATGGAATCTAGGGAGAGTGGGCTGTAGAAATGGGCAATCAAGGACTCTCTGTCTTTCAGGATTTTCCTGGGGAGAATCTTCACTCCGTTTCTGACAGCCAAGGATGGCAAGCAAGGGGCCCTCAGCCTCTGCATCCCCTGAGAACTCCAGTGCAGGGGGGCCCAGTGGTAGCAGCAATGGTGCTGGTGAGAGTGGAGGGCAGGACAGCACCTTCGAGTGCAACATCTGCCTGGACACAGCCAAGGACGCCGTCATCAGCCTGTGTGGCCACCTCTTCTGGTCAGTATCCCTGTCACCACCCCAGAAGACACACTGCTAAGTTTTGAAAGCCTGTGGCCCTGGGCAGCTTTGGAACAAGGGTTTCCCACCCACTTTGGATCTCCTGATACAATCAGGCCCAAGAAGCAGGAGGCCTGGGTTCTTATGCCAGTTCTGTTGCTGATGAGCTGAGTGGCCTTGAGCAAATCATGTCCCAACTCTGGATTCTGTACCCCCACCTCTGAAATGAAAACACTCACCAGTTAGTGAGCAGTTACTATGTGCCACTTGCTGTGCTGAGCAAAGAAGCAGTATGTATAGTGGTTATGAGCAAGGACAGTAGAACCAGACTTCCTTGTTCTGAATCCTGACTCTGCTACTTTCCTACTGGATGACCTTGGGCAAGATGCTTACACACACTCTGTCTCATTTTACAGGGTTGTTTGTAAGCATCAAATGACTCTAAATACATAAAAAGCTTAGAACATGAGGCACACAGTAAATACTATGTATTAGTGTTGATCCTAATAGATGATCCTAATAATTGTTGCTATATTTTACATACATCAAAATGAAGTGGCAGGGTTAGTTTCATTCTGGCCTCCATCGTTATAGAAGCCCCTCCTGGCCCTGAGATTCTGGGTAAATATTGAGATTTTATTCTTCTCTCTTGATTTTGAACTTGACCTGGAAGAGTGAATTGGAGTAACTGGAGGGGTAAGAATGACAGATAAGGCAAAGAATATGTGCCCTCCAATGCAGGCATTTTCTAGGGATGGACATATGCACTCTTAGATATGAGACCTTGAGACCCCGAGGCTGCTGTATACCTCAAATAGCACCCTGGATGGGAGGCTGGGAAGTGTTAGGAAACAAGAGTGGTTAAGGGAGGGTTGGGCCAGATTATCAAACCCAGATTTGATTGAGGACATAAAGCTGTGGGATATTTTTGAGCAGGGAAGTGGTGTGAAGAAAGGGACATTTAAGCAGTATTTAAGGGAGTTTAAGTTGGCAGCAGTGACAAAGGTAAATTTATTGGTGAATAAATAGAATGGGGCAGATTTTGTTCTGGTAGCTCTTGCCCTAATCATCAAGTTTTATGCAGAAACTATTGTCTCCTAGAAATTGGGAGATTCTCTGGGGAATCGTATAACCAGGACTTGAAATGAGTGTCATAATTAAGAACTAAATGAAGGTACCATTGGAAAGAACACAGACTCTAAAATGAAACAGATGCTTCCAATTAGAGTGGTTTGTCCCTGAGCAAATCTACCAGCCTCTCTGTACTTCAGTTTTCTCATCTGTGCAATGAAGAGATAATTATACTTTGTCATAGGTTAATATGACCCTCCAGTAATATTAATAAATGAAAAGCTTGTCAGCCACAGCCTGGCACACAATAGTTGCTTAATAAATGGAAGTGATCACCATCTTTGTTATAATTCTGAACTTTCCCCTAAAGGAAAGTTACTTTCACTTCTCCCCCACAGCCTTTGAGGGAAGTTGCTAGGGGAGATCTGCCATGATTTGAGGTGCCTTAGGCTCAGTTTGGAATGGTACTGCAAGGTTAATGTGGGAGTCAGATGTCAGATGTGTCTGTTATATCCAGTGAGATTGCATATCTGGATTGTGAGGCTAAACTGGCTCAGGAACTGGGAAAGGAATTATCCTCTGAGTCCAAATTTTACTCGGCTAGAGGAGTCATGTTTTATGAGGGACAGAAACCATGTCCACGTTTTCCACTCTCCTGGCTCATAGGTGTGCAGTGGATATTTGTTAGTTGGATGAATGAATCAAGAGAGAAAAAGTGAAAAATCTGGAGTTAGAGTAACTTTTCCTTCAATTCTGTAAATGTCTTGTTTTGCACCTAGTGCTGGGTGATAGAATAGTCAGGAGGCTTACTTTTTAGTCCTGGTGCCGTAGGTAAGTCATTTCATGTTTCTGAGTTTGGTTTCCTCGTTTAAAAAATGAGAGACTGGGCAGCAATTCATTGTAGTGCAGCTCATATAAGCTGAAGGTAGCCCTTTCTGCCAAGCAGCATCCCCATGCTTTTTATTACTTAAAGATGTTTTTATAGTAGATTTGAATTTATAAGCTACCTCCTGCCAGCAGAGCACTCAGGGTTGAGGACAGCCTGAGGATTTTGTTAAACCAGATTGAGAGTCACACATTGTGAGACTTAGGTATGCATGTATATATGAGAATGCCTCCATGAATTTTTTTCTGTACAAAGGGTCTTTAGCTTTTATTGGATTCCTTCAGGTGCCACAACCTCTCAAAGGTTGACTTGTAGAGAAGCTGAGTCTGGGATGGTCTGGGACCTGGAGGTCCTTCACAAGTAGGATCCCAAGGGTAGAGACTGGGGTCTTGTCTGTATTGCCTCATTTTTCCTGTGATTTTAGCCCAATCTTTTCTAATTTCTGATACTAGTGATTCCCCACAGACACTCGGTGGGATTGCAGTACTCCACAGTTCCACCTTGTGTCCCAGTTTTAAACTCCTCCCACCCTCAGTGTCTCTGCTAATGAAAACATTTTTCTCTCTTTACCCCCATTCTCTTTCTCCTTGATGACTGGTGCCCTGGGGACTCTGGCAGTTGGCCATGTTTACATCAGGTAAGATGCATTTCATTTTACTTTGTCTTTCATCAGCTATGGTTGCACAAGACACCCCTAGTCTCAGGAGACTACCGTCAGAAGGTGCAATCTCCCCTGTTTGTGGGTTCATTTGCTTGCTTTACCCCCAACCCTCTTTATACATCTGCCTACTGATGAGCACTTGGTGAAACAGGGGTCAGTGGAGTACCTGGGATGGTCCTGACTGTACTGATGGCCTTTGTGGCCTTGGCAGGCCACCACCTCTCTGGTTCACAATTTTCCATCTGTAGATTGGGTTGGATTTGATAGTATGTTAGGTGTTTATTTTTGAGATTTGGCCTCTACAAAAAGTATTTCCTACATATCAACTATGAAAATGTTAGAAAGAGGGAAATTTTTTTGGTCTCAACAGAGAGCTTTTGTGAGAGGGGAGAAAATCTGTTTTCCTAGCTTCAGATGATTATGAAAACCAGTTAGTAAGTATTCACCAAGACCCAGCCACATGTTGGTGAGGCAGAGCAGGGCCTGGCATTTACAACTGGCTGTGGATGATTACTGTGCGCTGACTGTCCCCATGGTTGTTGGCAGAACCCTATAGTAGTAGGTGGCTTGGGAACATTGGGGGAGGACAGAAGTTCCAGACCTCTAGAGCCTCAGAATTCAGGTAGGAGGAAGGAGCGGGGGAAACAAGAGAGGGATTCCCACTATGTTCGGAGCTGTGCATTCTGACTCCAGTGGAACCTGGTAGAACATGTCTTCTGTAAATTTATAAAGAGCACATAACACATAACTTTTGAAGCTTTCAACAGTAAGATAAAGGAAGTGGGATATAAAATCACTAAATGCTTTCTCCTTGGCCCCAAAATCTTAGATTCACATTTATATAATAAACTTTATATCATTGGATCTAAAGATACAATTTATGTTCTAAGTTAAATTCTGAGAAAATATATATGTATTAAATTATTTAATGTCTGCGAAGACACTACAGATAATATGTTCTTATCATTTTTATTTGTTTTAGAGAAGGTTAAGCAAAATGCTTTATAACTAGTGAAAGAGCCTGGGAAACCCAAAATAGAATTCTAGTGTTTTTAGTATTGAAAGAAGTAGTTGAGTACAAAAATCAATGAAAGTACATTAAAAAACAACAAATTTAGATAATAAGCAAAGTCTGTCTTTTAGCACATAGTAAATCACCAGAAAATGGCCAAGTTATGTTCAGATGTTGATGCCTGGGATACAAAGTTGTTGAGGAAATGCTGTAAAAATGAGAAATCACAGAGAGAAAAATTTATTTTTTACAGTTGGTCTACTGAGGAATGCAGAGATTTTAAAGCTCGTTATACCAGCTGGGTCAGTCAGACTCCTTGACACAGCTCCAGACTTGCAGTTCCTTCCTGCTATATTGCTGGGAGCCACTAGAGATCATGATGCATGAGGAAGCCTGTTTAATTTATGATGGTGTTTAAAAGCAATTTTGGGGGCGCCTGGGTGGCGCAGTCGGTTAAGCGTCCGACTTCAGCCAGGTCACGATCTCGCGGTCCGTGAGTTCGAGCCCCGCGTCGGGCTCTGGGCTGATGGCTCGGAGCCTGGAGCCTGTTTCCGATTCTGTGTCTCCCTCTCTCTCTGCCCCTCCCCCGTTCATGCTCTGTCTCTCTCTGTCCCAAAAATAAATAAACGTTGAAAAAAAAAAATTTTTTTAAAAATAAAAGCAATTTTGATTTCACCACTGGTAGATATTTATTGAGTGCCAGGAGTAGGAATCAGGAGTTGGGCTCCTTGAAGTGTTCCCTGCTGGTGCTGGTGTTTCCAGTTTGAGGCCTCTGGTCCATATTGTTCTGACCCTGACTGCTCTGAGGTGGGCTTCTTGCGCCATTCATGCATTTTTTCTTTCCTGATTGCAGTGGTTGGAGACCAGACCTAACAGACAGGTGTGTCCAGTTTGCAAAGCTGGCATCAGCCGAGATAAGGTCATCCCCCTCTATGGCAGGGGCAGCACTGGGCAGCAGGACCCCAGGTGAGGCCTCTTACACCCACTCCTTACTTTGGACAGGAATTCTCTTCCATTCAGCACCTTCTCACCCCACCCTTTATTAAGTACTTACCCTCAGTTTTGAGGCACTTAGGATCCAAATGGCAGCCTGTCAGGAAGGGAGGAAGCCCAAGTTGCCACTCACTGGACTGTAATACACTGAGCATCTGCCAGTGGGCAGGCAGTGTGCTAGGCAGCACACAAGGTATTACAATTGTAAGTGTGCAGAGTGCTGTGAAATAGCAGCTTTGGAAGCAGGGTGTCCAGCAGGAGAGTTTGCAAGGAGGGGGTTGCTGCAATAGTGATACATAAAGTATAGAGGGAGGAGGAGACAGGAGGTCTGGAAAGCTTTGCAGAGTTTGAAGTATGTGTGGATCTTCCCACAAACACAAGTTCTGAGAGCTGGTCTCAGTCTGGTGCATGCATACACACACATGTATGCACTCACACACCCTGAAGCTCCCCAGCGGTATCTCTTACCTTCTCTTAACCCACCTCACCCCAGCATACCCTGTACCTAGACATACTGGACCTCTCTTAAAGGAACTTACCCTTTCACATTCATGAGCCTTTGTATTTGTTTTCCCTTTGCCTCTTCTGCCCTCCCTGGGCCTGCTCAACACCCTCCTCCTCAAGTAATTTCTATCTGTCTTTAATGAGCAGGCCTGAAGTTACCCCCTCCTTGAAGTGACCCTTCTTCCCCACATTAGTTGCTCTCATCCATGCTTCCACCCTAGGTAGTTGATACCTCTATTCAAGAAGTCCCTTCTCATGCTGTATTGTGATCGGTGTACCCCCATTTAAACCATAAGCACCTTAAGAGTAGGGTTTGTCACAGGCTTAGTATTGGTCATATCCTGCCTAGTGCCTAATGGGTAGCAAACCCTTAGTCTAGTGTTTTGGGGATGAATGATGGTAGGGACTAAACCCAGAAGCAAAAAGCATAGTGTAGAGTACTTACCAAGGAATAATGGGAGGTAAAGCTGAAGTTAACAGGGCTAGATCAGAGAGACCCTGAATCTCAGCTCTGTTTCGGTTTGGATTTGGGATTTTTAGTATCCATGACCCCTATGTTACACAGGTTCAGAGAGGGTGTCTGGCTAGCGTTCATAACCAGTCTGAGCCAGGCTCTCTGTGAGAGGAGTAGGCTATAGTGCAATATGGTGAACATCTTATACGTGAATTTTCTCCCTGGCTTTCTATACGGTTGAAAAAACCATTGCAAGTAGAACGAAGGTTAGGATTTGGTTTAATTTGGCATAAGTTCATATGCTAGGCACAGTGGACCTTACCCTGTTGGTGAAGAGCTTCCACTCCACTCAAGGAACAGCTGTAAACATTTTATAATATTTATTTTACAATGTTTCTGTTTCAGAGAGAAGACCCCTCCCCGTCCTCAAGGACAGAGGCCAGAGCCAGAGAACAGAGGGGTGAGGAACATTCTAGGAGAAGCCTCTAGAAATGAGTTCATGGCTTTAGAAGTTTCCATCTTGGCCCTACACTTTTTCTCCTTGATTATAAAAGTAAAAGAAAAATTGTAAAATACATAAAGGAGAAAGAGAAGAAAAAAATCACTTAAAATCACACCATCTAGAAAAAACTGCTGGAAATATTTTGGTCTATTTTCTATTGTTCTATAAATTTTGTAAATCTCTTTATGTGCATGTATTTATAGATATATTATGTATACATATATTTTATTATTTTTTTTACAATATTTTGCTCCTGTAACTCTTTTTGAAATTTCATTCATTCTGAGTGCCTTCTCTATGCTGGGCATTATTCTAGGCATTGGTGATAGATCAGTGAACATAGCAGAGATAAACTTACGGAGTTTATATCAGAGGGGGATACTTTTAACGATGTATCTTGAGATTTTACATGTCAGTAATATTTTATTTAAAGGCTGTTTAGTATTTAGTTGTATGAACTTAACATTATTTTATCCTTTGTTGAACATTGAATTGTTTTTTTTATTTTAAAAATACTCTGATGAACTTATAGATACATTTTTTAGCAGGTTTGTGGTTATTTTACCAGGACAAATTCATAGAAGAATCACTAGCTCAAAAAATTTGCTCATTTAAATCTGATGTTAGTGTTAAAATTTTCAGTTAAAATATTAAATGTTATTTTTTTTAATTTTTAAAAATGTTTATTTTTGAGAGAGAGAGAGTGCAGCTGAGGAGGGGCAGAAAGAGAGGGATACACAGAATCCGAAGCAGGTTCCAGGCTCTGAGTGTCAGCACAGAGCCTGACCCGGGGCTCGAACTCCTGAACGGTGGGATCATGACCTGAGCCTGAAGTCGGATGCTTAACGGACTGAGCCACCCAGGCACCCCTAAAGAAATTTTAAAAGCAAAATACTTATCCATACTACCAGAACCCCAAAAAAGTATATTTTTATTTCTCTAGATTAAAATATTAAAAGAAAAATTTTGAGGGAAAATACTTATCTATATCTTGTCCACCTACCAGCATATTGTCCTGAGCATACTTGTGACCATAGTGTTCAGTTTTGTCTGATAATTTGGTCACAAGAGTTTTTCATTTCTCCAAAAGAATTAGGATCATAGGTTGTTGGACATACTGACCTAGCGCTACCCCTTGACTACCATGTAATATCACCTTAAGCTTTCCAGGCTCTGTTTCTCAGCAGAAATTTGGCTCCTAACCTCAGGAAGCCAGAGGCCCTGGCCTTAATTACTGTGGTGCACACCTCCAGCATATACAAGCACCCACAGCCACCAGTGATGCTTTTTGTCTACTTTGCCCCAAGAACATATACCCACCAAATGTAAGGACTTAGGGGATTGTATAGATGTTGCTAAAAGGGAGGCCAGAAGGTCAGTCCTCAGGATTGCACTCAATGAAGTGGTAGTTCCTAATTAAACAGTTGCACTTTTCTGGGTAAGGCAGCCTCGGTCCCAGGAGCCCTCAGACTCAACCATGCTGGGTCTGAATAGGAGGCATTTCTATACTGAGGAGATGGAAAACTGGTTGTTTTTCTTCTCTGTAGATTTGTTCTCTTAGTTTATCTGCTGTTAGGTTTTATAGGTAGTGCCACCCAGCAAGAAGTTTGGAGCTGGGTGCCAGGCTGCTCAGTATGGGATAAGGAACAGCCACTTTCATAACTTGCAAAAGACTCACAAATGAAGGCCAGTGAGCTCTTTGTGGAGAGCAGTTGACCCAGTAAATTTTCTTATTATTTTTTAATCATTTGTTCTAAGGATCTACCCAGGGATGTGGGGGAAGAGAGAAAATTTTTGTAAGATGTGCACAATAATTAAGAGCATGGGTTTTCAGATCATATTGACCTAGTTTCCAGTCTAAACTCTACCCCTTTTACAAGCTGTGCAACCTTGGTCAAGGTAAAAAATGGGTTGCTTATTCACAGTGTTGTAATTCTTACTGAATCTTTTTTTTTTTTTTAAGGTTTATTTATTTTTGAGAGAGAGAGAGAGACAGAGCACAAGCAAGGGAGGGGGAGAGGGAGGGAGACACAGAATCTGAAGCAGGCTCCAGGCTCTGAGCTGTCAGCACAGAGCCTGACATAGGGCTTGAACTCACAAGCCACGAGATCATGACCTGAGCCAAAGTCATATGCTTAACCGACTGAGCCACCTAGGTGCCCCTTTACTGAGTCTTTTCATATGAAAGACGATGTAGTGTAGAACATGTTATGGGGGGAAAGCTGAGGATAATACACCAAACTGGTAACAGTGTTTATTGGAGAGAGCATGGCCTTGAAATGGTGAATGAAGAGACCTCTGACTTTCTATGTCCACTATTCTTCTAATGTATAAGTTTCTTATAACAAGCATATATACTTTTGTAATCAGAAAAAAAAAGTATTTTACATTTTTTAAAATTCTTTGTAAAAATATTAAAAGAAAATTTTGAGGGAAAATACTTACCTGTATCTTGTTCACATACCTACATGTTGTCATGTACTTGTGACCATAGTGTTCAGTTTTGTTTGATAACTTGGTCACAAGAGCTTCCCTGTGTTGCTGCACTATCAACATAATGGTCTTTAGAGAGCATGTATCAAGATTTTGATCATGACCTCCATTGTCGGTTAATTAGGGTTCCACTTTTTTGCTATTACCAATAATGTGGGTGTACGGATTGTTGCCAATTTTGTTATTATAAAGCATGTAGAAAATTTTACTGACTAGTGTGGGATTCTGGGGAAAAAACTGAGGCGCTCTAAGAACCCTGACTTGCATCAGCAGACTGTTTTACTTTGGACCAGGACCAGGCCTTTCTGGCATTCACATCTCCTTGGCTGGGACTCCTTGAAGGCTAGCGGGGCCAGGGTTCCTTAGGGGAACCTCAGGGTTCCTCTGCCTTGGGGTCTAGATGGGAGGAAAAGATGTCCCTCCCCCTTTGGAAACAGGTGGCAGAGGATAGGGAGGAAAGGCAGGTGCCACCTGCAGGTGACATGTTTGACAGGTGCAGGAGAAATGTATTTGTTCTTCTGAATTGCACTTCTTCCACACAGGGATTTCAAGGATTTGGATTTGGAGATGGTGGCTTCCAGATGTCTTTTGGAATTGGGGCATTTCCCTTTGGGATATTTGCCACAGCATTTAATATAAATGATGGGCGGCCTCCTCCAGGTAAGACCCTATCTCCTTGGTAATCCTGCTTGGAGGCTCCTTGGAATTCATTAGTATGAAGATTACAGATAATTGTCACTGCTTGGAAGTTTAGGCTTTTCAAAATGTGAACTCTTTCCAGATTACTGGTAGTCATAATGATATTGCACACCCGTCAAATATTAGGCATGTTCAAAATATTTGCCATCACAAACCCAGGGGATCCTCACCACAAGCCTGTGTACACCTGTGGGATGGGTGTGCAATTAGCTAGCTCCGTTTCACAAATCAGAAAATGCTCAGTATGTTTCCCAAGACATACTTTGTGCCTATAAAATGAAAAAGAATAAAATAATGCCTAGTATACCTAGCTGAAGAAAAGCCTCATCCTGTTCACGTATCCCCCACTTTCACCATTTGGGGACAGGGAAGAGTGAGGCAACCCACCAGGATTCAGGGCCTCTCTATTCTCTGGCATCTCTGTCCAGCTTCCCTCAGGATACACATGGGGCTGGTCCCAAGTCCCATCCCTTTGATAACTCTTTCTAGGTCTGTTACCTGCCACTACCTTTCTCTTTCCAGCCAGCTTAAAGGTACCAGCTGCATTCTGTGTAGAACTAGGCAGCAAGGTGGGTACCCTGTACTTTATCCCAATCTGACACCAGAGCCAAGATCCTTACCATGGAATCTGCAGAGGTGCTGAAGTTGGTTGAATTCTACTTGTACTTATTGGAGCCTCATTTGTGATGGACTCAGTGTATTTGCAGAAGGAACCAGTGTGTGGTTCCTGGCCAGAAGCTTATGCTCTTAGGGACAGAAACCTACTCCTGGGTCATTCCAGTTTTCTTTGGCCTTTACCCTGATGCTTGGCATATAGCAGGCAATCAGTAAGTCTTTGTTGACTGCCTGCCTGCATGAATCATCAGAGCACCTGTCTGGGGAATAGTATAGCATCAAGAAATCTTGGAATGCCCTTTGTACCTCCTTCACCTCAAAGGTTTCTCCTTCATTTACATATTTTCTCAAAGGAAGGAGACCCCACAGGGCAGGGTGTACCCTTCCCTGAAGGAGGGACAGGGCCCTGTAGAGGCAGTAAGAACCTGCTTGGCAGCTTCTTTCCCTTCTTCCTGGTCCAGGGCTCAACCTGGGTTCCTCAGTTAAAGAGAGCTCTATAGCCAGACTAGACTGATCCAGAGATCACTTTATCCCCATGCTACAATCACAGTTTTCCTTTATCATGTTTGATATGTTTGCCCATCCTGGACTGGTTTTCGTACACTCATTCCCCCAAAGTCTGGACAGGGAGCCATAGCTTTTCTCAAAGCAGGGAGGAGTGGAGGCCCAGTTCTGTCCCTAGTTTGCTGTGTGATGGAAGAGACAAGCCATTTTGCCTTGTCTGGGCCCTAGTTCATCCTCTAGAAAAGGAAAGCACTCTATGTGGGGCTAAGACCCCTCCATGCTCAACAGTGCCAAAATCTAGAGACTCTGTGACTCAAGGCAGCATGCAGAGAGGCTGAGAGCATGACTGGGGCTCTGCCACTAACTTGTGAACTCTGTGATCTTGGGCAGGTCACCTCATACCTGTGCTTCAGTTTCTACTTACACAAAATGGGAATAATAATACCCAGCAAGGTGTGTGTACAAAACACTTAGCACACAGAAGAGGCTTAACAGCAGCTTTTCTTTTATTATTTCCTCTAAGAGCTTCCGGTTTTATGTACATCTGCAGACCAGACTGTCTTAGGATAAATTGGAGACCTTGTCCTCATTGTTATATTATTCCACATATCTTCATAATTCAAGTTTTGTTTTGCCTGATGTTATTTGGGGTTTGGAAATCTTTTTAGTGTGCAGAGTTCTGTTCTAAAGAGATGAAGATTGATGTTCTCAATTCTGGCCCAGACAGGCAGTGCGCACAGCTGCAGTGTTCTGACAGCCTCTCTTCTCCCTCCTTTCTCTCCAGCTGTCCCTGGAACACCCCAGTATGTGGATGAGCAGTTCCTATCACGCCTCTTCCTGTTTGTGGCCCTGGTGATCATGTTCTGGCTGTTGATTGCCTAATGCTGGGTCCCAGCCTATATCCACGGCAGGGCCTCTGGACTGGTGACATGCCACACCCACTCTCGATGTTTGGCTCCCTGGCTAATCCTGACCCCTGGAATCGGTGGGGTCAGTAACACATCAAGGAGTTTTGCTTCTCCATCAGAGCTTTGGGACTCAAGACCTGTTGTCAAGGACTCTGGAGTATGGCCACTGCTGTAAACACCCTGCTGTAACCTCAGTCTTTGGCATTGAGTCGTCTCTCATGAGTTACACCATGAAGTCTTGTTCCAACCAGCTTAGCAGGTCCTGACTCTGCACAGGGAAGAGGCAGGAAAAGAGAAATTGACAGTTCAATTTCACCTGAATTTAATATTACAAAAACAAAGGGATGAACCAAATAGAAACTTTCTTTCATCTCTTTAAATACCCCTTGGTAAGTGGCTTCCAAAATCAGTGGGACTCCCCATATAGTGAGGCTCCAGATCCCAGTGCTGCTGTGTTCTATTTCCTCCTCCTCCTTAGCAGAAATGCCAGAAATTGCTGTCCTATAAAGATCGTAATTGCAGCATCTAAAGCTGGAGTCACTTCATGAATTCACCAGAGAGCCAAAGATCTTTTATTGGCTCTGGGCCATGCTCAGTCTCTGGCTGCAGAGAGTGGCTTGAATGACCTCCTGGTTTCCTGGTGTGTATTATCCCCAGAGACATGTGGTTTCACTCACAGATTTCCCATCCTCTCTCCCCCCAAAAATACGTGCATCTGTGGCTCTCTGCCAGAGGACACACAGCCGAGACTGCTGCTGAAGCCAGGACTACGCATTAGGAAAGACCTGCCATTGGGACTCTGATGGGATTTGGAGCTCTGATGTAGGAACTGAACAAGCAGCCCTTTCCCCAAGCCTACAAAAGCTCCAAGTGCGTCCTCTCAGACCCACCCAACGGGAACTGGGGGCTTTGTCAAGTCAGCGCATGTTGAAGACCATCTTCCCAGAAGCCAAATTGTCCTTTATGAAGAAGCAGGAGTGGGGAGATCCGCATATGACCCTGATTTGGGTATGGCTTGGTGGATACCCCTGAAAACTCCTTGTATGTGTACTAAAACCAGGGAATCATGCAACTGTGGAGCAGGCAACCCTTGATGATTTTTAATGCCAGACAGCAGGGCCTAGAGAGCCTCAGCACGATGACATGGTGTGGTTTTCCCCAGGAAATTTCCAGGGGAATCATTTTCCCAAGCCCTTGACTTGTTTTTCTAGTTCACAAACTTTTTCCTCAGAATCTGATTGAGGGAGTGGTTCCAGGCAGGAGGACAGTTCACTTGTGGAATGGTTCTCACTCTCCTGGTCAGGCCTTTTCCTAGAAACTCAGCCTCTTCCAGGAGATCCCAGGGGTCGTGGAAGATGGACTTCCTCTGGGGGCCTCTCTGTCACTTTACCAGTCCACATTGCTCCTGGCTCACCCCTAGCCATAGCCAATAAGTGGTAGAAAGCCCCACCTAGTGCTTTTTTCCAGCTGTGGCTCTGCATAGCATGTGGAAACCAAGACCTTGAGGAAGACAGGGGAAGTCCTCCTCTCCTGTCCATAGCCCCCAACCCCTTCCCTTCTGTACCTGTCAATGCCAGAGTTCAGTGTTTAATCAGACAAAACGTTAAGTGTTGAAAAGGTGGTTCATTTGCCGAATCCATTTGGTAGGACTAAGCTACCAGCTTTACAGTGTCCCTGATGGATTTTAAACATTCTTGGGACACCCACTCAAGAGTGCTCTTTTTATCACCTCCTGGAAATCCCAAAAGTCAGAGGGACCCCAACCTCTCAGCACAAGTGAATTGGTGAGATCGCTCAGTGCAGTAGCCCCACCTAGTGGTGAGAGAGAGGACTTCAGATAGATGGGCCCAACAGAAATGGGTTTCCAGAAGAAAAGTTAAAAAAGAAAGGGTTGTGGGTAGGAAGACAAATTATTGGGACTCTTTGATGAAGTAGAGTGAGCCCAGGAGAACTCCACCAGCAAAGGCATCCCAGGAACCTGTGAGCCAAGGCAGGTTGGCCATGTACCCTTTGATTTTGAACCTTCTAGGCCCCCCACTCACCCTCTACTGGGAGCTGGGGCAGGAGAGCCAACTTGGGACTGCTGGCTCAGCCCCAACAGGAAACCCCCTTCCCACCACCCCTCTGCAGGCTCACCACCTTGCCCCTCTGCCAAGGCAGTTTTCGTTTCTTTTGTGTGTTTTCTATGTTGGCGTCCAGCCTGCCCACCCCCGCCCCTGCCACCTTTGTGGATTAGGACCAGGTCCCGACCACAGTCAGAAAATGACACCATGTAAAGTGGCACATCTTGACCAGTCACTAATTTTCACTGTTGTGAAAGTGATTTGATTTAGAATTAAACAAATGGTTTTACATTACTGTGAGCTGTGGACTTGTCTGTGTAACTGGGTGGGGGGGGGGGAGCGTGAATGGGTTGGGGAGTAATCACACTGATTTGGCCTCTGGGAAACACTTCTGCATACGTGGGACTGTCACAATGAGGAGCAGTCTTCAGGCAGCCATCGATAATTAGGGATGAGAAGCACAGGCTAGAGGACTGGCTGCATATACAGTCCTACTCAAAATGTAACCTGACAGCCCCAGTCCTGACAAGTGTATGGAATTCCTAAGCTTAAGGCTACCACGATGGAGCTTAGCTTGTGGACAATCAGAACCTTGAGGACAATCACAGGTTATTCACATGCTCTGCAACAGGGCAGATGGGACCCTGGCCAAGCCCTCTACCTGGAGCAGTGGATGTACAGCTCCCTAAGGTTCCTCAGTAGCAGAGTATGAGATGGTAGATAGGTTACAAACCTGGCCTTGCCTCAGGCTCCACCCCCCACCCCCCCACCCCCCCCCACACACACACAATAGAGCTACAAGGTCATCCCTCTGAAAAGGTCTCTTTTCTCCCTCTCTTCCACTTTGACCTAAGGCTTTAATCAAGTTGAACAGCACTAAGATATGGTAGGAAATGCAAAGATCAGAGATCTCCAAGAACTCATAAGCCCAATAAGAGATGGAAAACAAAACATGCACTGAAGTAGAATAGGACAGTAAAGCCTCTACATACCTATGACCCAACCCCAATAACCATCAATTCCTGTCCAATCCTGTTTTGTCCCCACCCTCATACTGCTCCCTTTCTCTTGCCTGGACTATTTTGAAGCAAATCCTAGTCCTATGCCATCTATTAAGTATTTCAAATATGCATCTCCATGATAAGGATTTTCAAAAACGACCAAAATACTATTTTATGTACCTGAAAAAATTAACAATAATTCCTTAATGTCATCATATATCCAATCATTGATCAAATTTTCCTAGTTGTCTCAACTTTTTTGTTCAGTTTGCTTGCATTAAGATCCAAATCAGATTAGGGGCGCCTGGGTGGCTCAGTCGGTTAAGCGTCCGACTTCAGCTCAGGTCACGATCTCACGGTCCATGAGTTCGAGCCCCGTGTCGGGCTCTGGGCTGATGGCCCAGAGCCTGGAGCCTGCTTCCGATTCTGTGTCTCCCTCTCTCTTTGCCCCTCCCCCGTTCATGCTCTGTCTCTCTCTGTCTCAAAAATAAATAAAAAGTTAAAAAAAAAAAATTTAAAGATCCAAATCAGATCGATATCTTGCTATTGGAGGTCTCCTAAGTCTCTTATTACATCCATAGTTTCCTCTTTTCTTCTACAGTTTACATGTTTTTTTTTAATTTAATGTTTATTTATCTTTGAAAGCGAGACAGAGTGCAAGTGGGGGAGGAGCAGAGAGAGCCGGAGACATAGAATCTGAAGCAGGCTCCAGGCTCTGAGTTGTCAACACAGAGCCCAACACAGGGCTGAAACCCATGAACTGTGAGATCATGACCTGAGCCGAAGTCAGATACTTAACCAACTGAACCACCCAGGCACCCCGCAGTTTGTCATTTGTCCTATTGAGTTTCCCACAGCTTCAGTTTTGCTATATGCATCACTGTGGTGTTAATAAGCTCCTCTTACTCTTGTATTTCCTGTAAATTGTTAAATCCAGAAGCTTGACCAGGTTCAGGCTTGGGTATTTAGTAAGACTATGTCATAAATGGTACTATATACCTCTTGTTGCATCATTTCATGAGGCACATGATGCCTGGCAGTCCCTTTTTGTGATGTTAGCAGCCCTTACTGATCATTGTCTAAAACAGGACTTTCTGTCATGATGGAGATGTTCTCTATCTGGACTGTCCAACACAGTAACCACTAGGCACATGTGGCTAGCAAGCACATGAAATGTAGCTAGTGGACTGAGGAACTTAATTTTAAGTTCTATTTCATTTTAACTTACATAGCCACATGTGCTAATGGCTATTGTATCAGTGCAGATTTAGATTAGTTCACAGGGTTTGCAAAATAATATAATTGAAGATAATGTGTTAAGCATTTAGAAACAAGAATAGGGTAGAATAGGTAGAAAGGGGCAACAAAATTACAAAGAACACGGAGGGAAATGGTAGAGTGGTACAAGGGCAGAATGTATTCTGGAAAAACAGTTCTGGAGTGAAGGGAGTAGGAGAAAAGCCTGCAAAGTGAGATGTAGTTCACTCATGAGGGCCTGGTTTAGCCTTTGTTTTGTTGGCAACAGGGAGCTATTGAAGGTTTTTGAGCAGACACATAATTCTGGAGGATTAATCAGTTGCTCTTGGATGGGACTGATTCTAGGAGTGGAGAGACTAGAGGCCAAAGACAGGATCAATTTGATGAAAGTGTAAGTGACAATCGGAAGGTATAGCTGGGAATCAGTAGACCCGTTCCCTCAGGATGGCAGAGTCAGAACCTTCAGGTGTTTTCAGTGTCCAGGTTCTCATTTCTATAGGTCCAAAGAGTTGATTGTCAGTCAGCAGGATCTGGCCTTAGGGACTGACCAAACTATGGTGGGGTAATCAAAGTGTGAACGGGTGACTTGGGTGCTAGAAACTCACATCTTCTCCCTACCCAGGATTTTCTGTCTTCCAGAAATCCCCCTGGAGTTCACAAGTGATCTTGGAATATTCTTTGGGCCTATACTGGAAAGATATCTTTTGGTTATACATTTCTACAGATTGCTATTTTCTTTCTTTACATTTCAATTTGCATTTCTCAAGAGTTACCTAAACTTCCCTGGAAGGAACTTGGGGTAGTTGGTTATCCCCCTACTCCCTGCTAGTGAACACCATGAGGCTGGAGGTGGGAAAGAAGTGGAAAGAGAGAGGGTAAGGAGGGAGAAAAGACAGACCTGGGTGCCTTGCTGTGGGGCTGAGGGAGAGGGAAGACAAACAGGGGTCTTGGTTCCAAGGCTTCCAGTGCCTGTGTGCCTGGCAAAATACAGCATTACCTCTTTGCATGTGTAGGGTGAATAAAATCCCTGCTCCCTTTTTGCCTACCATGAGGTGGCTTGTCAGAGTCCCCTGGATCCCTGCCACTTTAATTCAACACACAATCCTGTAGTTGCTATAATCAGACCAGAAATTCTTCAGAAACTGTAAAGCCAACCGCTGGAGGGTTCCCAGGAATTACCGGAAGTCAGGCACATCCCCTCCCCCACCCCCTCAGCACTTTCTCTATACTCAGGATTTCAGGAGCCACCTGCCACACCCAGAGGAGAAACATCTGACCTGCTTCCTATTTGGATTACACAGGTCAGGAAGAAAAGAGAATTGTGCCCACCTTTGCTTATTGGAGTGCTGGAGCCAGACAGCAGCAGAGTTGAACTTTGTCTTTAGCAGGGGTGTCATGATCCATTTCCTTGGGCCCCATTCCTGCCTCTTCCTGATCATTTGGACACTTTTCCCATGACCTAAATCCAGTCTAAGGAAATGACAGTCGCCAAACACGCATCACAGGAGAATCAGATGGGAAGGACTGCAGGGTCCTGTTGATGCAGCCCACCCTTTGTCACATAGAGGACCCCAATTCCCTCCCAACCCCAGTGAAAGAAAGTGGTTCTCAAGGCCCCTCAGCCAGCTAGCAGCTGCCAGGAACCAGCCTGCTGTTCTAACTCCTTGTCCAGGGCTCTCTCCTCCACAAAGAAGAGCCAGCAGAGCAAATCCAGTCTACAAGTGTGTTCCCTTTAGTCTACATGGCATTTTTAGAATTTCTGAATGTTACCAACATTTTAAAAAGTGGGAAAATTCACCTAAATACCTGGAGTTTGGGCTTGTCTTGAAAATTTGGAAGATCTGGTGTGCTGCATTTATTTATATACCTGTTTGGCCCCGATAAGAATCTGCCCCTAGTATGCTGGTTGCACCACCTTCACACCATCTTTGACCTAGAGATTATCTACTAAGTGTCAGCTTACTCACAGTGGGGCAGATAAGTGGCTTCTTTGAGCTGGAAGCCTAAGAAAAGTCCACTCTAAATCCCCAAAGTTATTTGTGGAGTAGCTTCTCCATATTCATATTCCTTTTTTTTTTTTTTTTTTTAAGATTTTTATTTTTAAGCAATCTCTACACCCAACACGGAGCTCGAATTTACAACCCCAAGATCAAGAATGGAATGCTCTAATGACTGAGCCAGACAGGTGCCCCTCCATATTCATATTCTTGGTCCTAAACACTCTACTAGAAAGAGCTTTTGCCTGGGAGTTAGGCGACCTGGGTTCCCATCTCACCTCTGCTCCTAGTGAGCTGAGCCATTTTGAGGTAATAGAACTTCTTTCCTCGGGTCCTCAGCTGCCCCCATCTGTAAAATGGGCTGAGGATCTCCTGTTGAGACCTCCCAGGAGTCCCGGGGACTATGCTGACAAACCACCTCACGGCCGCGGACAATCATCCTTACCAGCTCAGGCACTCAACAAAAGGCGTCGCTCTTTCTGGGAGGCACCAGGGCCCCCACAGAGCCCGAGTCAGGGGGCGTGGCCTGGCGTCAGCGGGGCGGGGCGTCGGCGGGCGGGCCCCCGTGCCAGGTGCGGTTTGGTCCTCCCCGGGCGCCGTAGGCGGTGCATCCAGCTTGCGCCCGGGGGCCGCGGTCCTCCCGCGCCTGAGACGGCTGCGAGAGTTGAGAGGAGTTGCTGTAGTCCCCGCCACCTCCTCCCCATTTCCGCGTCCCCGGAACCATGGCCGCGCAGTCGGGTAAGGAAGGGCCGCGCCGTTCTGTTTCGCCGTTATCTCGGAAGCCCGGGCCCAGGACGCCTGAAGGGAGCTGGCAGCCTCGGGAGTTTCGGGCTGAGTGGACCCCCATGGACCCCGGCACTTGAGCAGGAGAACTGGGGAAGTGAGCACAACGCTCCCCGAGGACTCGGAGGTTGTGGGGCTTCGGGAATTGGGGGGCCGAAGACAGAAGGATGCGAGGGATATGCGGGTTGGGCTGCTGAGGGTTGAGGTCCCTCGAGGAAGGGATGCTGGGCTCTGTGAGGGAATCAGCTTTTTTGTGTGAATCTGGCGGCCGCAGGTCCCCAAATGAAAACTTTCTAAGGGGGCGCCTGGGTGGCGCAGTCGGTTAAGCCTCCGACTCTGGGTTTTGGCTCAAGTCGTGTTCTCACGGTTGGGAAGTTTGAGCCCCGCATTGAGCTCTGCGCTGACTGTGCCTAGCCTGCTCGGGATTCATATTCTCTCCCCCTCTCTCTCTCTGTCTGTCTCTCTCAAAATAAATAAATCAAAACTTAAAAAAGAAAAAAAAATTCTTTCTAAGAAAGCTGGGGCCTGAGTTCTCTTGGAGTGAGGGCTTTGTGGAATATGGAGAGTAAGGAAGGGATTCTCAGGGTTTGGGCCAGTTATATGGGGATGGAGAGTTACCCTGGGTTCTGGGTTTTCTGTGGGAAATGAGGATAGTTGTGACTTCTGACCGGATCCAGGGCGTCTCACGGGTATCTTGGTGCCTGTGATCTTAGGCAGGTCTTAGGGCTCTTTGCAGGAAGCTGGGAGTGTGGGCTCCCTTGGGGTTTAAGACACGGATTAGGGGTTAGGGAGAGAGTGAAGCATTCTTCCTGGGGAAGGTAGGCCACTTCGGGTTCTGGACCCTCCATGGGAGCTGGGTCTTCCCTTGGCCTCTCTGAGACAGGAGAAGAATGTGGCCAAACACCTCTTAGAGCGAAGAGTTGTCCAAAGGTAAAGGGTAGCTTCAGAGTTAGATTAGCTGAGCCTACAGTCCCCTCTCGGTCACCTCACACACTACCCTGCAGCTTCCTGCCCTCCTGGCCTGTCCCCCTGCACTAGGACTTTCTGTTGCCTCTGTTTCCCAGCCACCTGTGTGGGAGGCCCAGCCTCTAGGTCGACCAGGGTCAGCATCCAGAAGCTTTCTAGAGGTGACAGAAGGGAATGGTGGAGGAGGGAGGCTGTCTTGGATATCTGCCCCCATTTCCTGGCTTTCAGCCTGTGGACAGTCACTTCCTCCATCCTGAATACAAGGACCAGGCCACCAATGGGTCATTTCCTTACCATGGAAGCTTGGGATTTTTCTCTTCATTCTGGATAATAGGCTTCTGGAGAAGACTAGGAGTAAAAATGTTCCCTGTCCCTTTCTCTCTGATTTTTTTTTTTTTTTTTTAAGCTTCCAGAGTTTTTCAGTTTAAATGATTTCCAGTGACTTTTTTTCTAACCTCCATGTATGTCAGTTACCTGTCTCGAACCTTGATTCTCAGAAACTTGTAAAAGATCTTAGAGTGCAATAAGTGTTTATTAGATTTCTCTGAGTGAACCAAAAAGCTTTGTAGAGGCATTAAAATGTCTAGGTGTATTAGTTTAGACATTTGTCCATAAGAATATTTGTGGGATACTTTTGTGCTTATGCAAGCACTGAGTAGTATAATGATGAACAAAATGGATACAGTCCTTGCCTTTGTGGTGGATACAGCCTTAGAGACGGATAGTAAATAATTGAGGTAATAATAGAAATAAATGCTATAATAATTTGAGATAAACAGTGGAAGTAAGTGCTGTAAGAGTGCACCAGGGGTGAGGAGAGTGGCAAGAAGACACTTTTCCTTTAAAAAGCAAGTTTATGCTGATCCTTGAGAATAAGTAGAGAGTAAGTCCAGCAAAGAAAGGGCAAAGAATGTTCCAGGTAGATGGAGCAGCCTTAAAAGGTGCCTATGAAGAGCTGTGAGTAGGCCAATATGCCTTTTTCTATGGATGGGGAGACTAAGGCTCAGAAATGACTTGTTCAAGGTTGTACGGCCAAGTAAATGGCGGTGATCAGAATTCATATTTTCCAACTTCAAATTCAGTGCCTTATCCTCTCACAAACACCAGAATTCTTTATTATCACAAACATTAGAATGAGATTATCCTGTGGAGTCAGAAGGAAGTGGGGCTTAAACTTTTACTTGTTCTGTCCGAACTGTTCCAAGACAACTCAGATTCCTGTGTAACGGGAGAATCAACAACAAAGAAACCAAATATTTACTGAGTACTGTGATGTCTCAGGCACTGGGCTGGGCCAAGTTTTACCTCTTATAAATTTTAACAGATGCTAGAGCCAGGAGAGACTTGATAATGTTACTCTCCTTGTTTCATGTATGAAGAAACTGAGGCCCAGGGAGAAAAATGGATTTGTCTAGGGTCACTCAACTAATGGTAGAGTCAGGACTAAACTAGGATTTCTCCTCCAGTGCTCTTTCCAATTTTCCAGGCTACTTGAGACATAGCACATAATAAGTCCTTAATAAATATTTGTAGAAATGAATAATATGTGGTTTGTGCCTTTGAGAAATTCACTGTCAGTTGAGAGTAATTAAGAAAAAAATGGGCAAATCAGGACAAATTTTTAGAAAGCCTGTGTGTGATAACATTATGGAATTTAAAAGATGTTGGAGAACTCTATTCATGCATCCATTCCACAAATATATATTGAGTTCATATTACGTGCCAGGCACTTCTAGGCCCTGGGGGAAACAACAGGAAACAAAACAGACCAAATCCCTTCCCTAACAGAGTATGTGTATGTGTTCTTTTTTTTTTTTTTTTTTTTAGTATTTATTTATTTTGGGGAGAGCGCAAGTGGTGGAGGGGCAGAGAGAGATGTGGACAGAGGATCTGAAGTGGGCTCTGCGCTGACCAGCTGACAGCAGCAAGCCCAATGTGGGGGTCTAAATCACTAATGGAACTGTGAGATCACAACCTGAGCCGAAGCGGGACACTCAACCAACTAAGCCATCAACGTACCCCTCAGAGTGTGTATTCTGATGGAAGTGATAGACAGTATGTAAATATGAATATCAAACATCAGGGATAAATGCTCTGAAGAGAAATAAAGTAGGATAAAGTCATAGGAACAGTTGGAGGTCAGGGAAGGGTAGCCTCCCTGATTAATGACATTGAAGCAGAGAAATGAAGGAAGGGAGTAAGCCATTTGGATATCTGAGGGAAGAACATTTAAGGTGTTGGGAATAGAAGGGAATGAGCAAAGGCCCTGAGCCCAGAATGTACTTGGCATGTTTGAACAACAGCAAGGTGTCCAGGGTGGCTACCAGATTTGGTCAGGAGATACTTCTAGGAGGTAAAATTTGAGAAGTCTTGGGTAGATTAAAAGTGGTGGGGGTGAGGGTGCAGTATGATATCCTGGTAGGGAACAAACTGGAAGTAGGAAGCATAGCTGGGCAAGTTTCAAGGTTCTCACAAGGGATGGTGAATTGATATGGGTGATAGAGGCAAGAATGGAGAAATGGGGCAGTTACAGGAAGTGAAAGATAAAGCTGAGAGGGTAGGTAAAGCCAGACTGTGGAGGGTTTAATGCTAGATTTGTGGAATTTTTCAGACTACAGTAGAGACCATAGGTTTAGAGGCAGAGAACATGATGATGTGTGTATTTTGTGTGTATCAATTTGGCATTGGTGGGCATGATAGATTGGACAAGAGTAAGGAAGGCACCAATCTGGGGGTGATACAGTGGGCCCTGAGGTGAAGTGTTAGTGATAGGAATGGAGAAGAAGGCATTGACCACAGGAATTACCTGCAACCTGGAAGGGCTAGGGTTCAGGGGCATATTAGGAACGGATGCAGGATCAGTTTGTGTGTATGCAGGATCAGTTTGGCATTTCAGTGAGAGGACCTAGAACTCTAGCATTCTCTTACAAGCCTATCTTCCTTCTCACTGTTGACTTTGTTTTTATAGTAGCAAGAATTAGACTCTTTTACCTATTAATCTATACCCAACTGTAGCTAGAACATGAAACCATTGCCGAGTTCTCTTAGAATATACTTTGATCATCCACCCTGGTATTCTATGTCAAGTCTTTCTGCCTGTAATTTCCTTTTTCTAGGGAAGAAAATCTAAATATAAAGACATAGACTTTGGAGTTAGCAGACCTGTGGTCTAAACCCAGATCTAATACTTGTTAATTTTCAATTTCAATTTCAATTTTCTCTTCATAAAATGGGAACAGTAATAATCCTTCAATACTAGTCTTCATCTTATAGGATCTTTATATTTGATTAGTTCATGTTTGCATAGTGCTTAGAACACTATTTCAATTTTCTCTTCATAAAATGGGAACAATAATAATCCTTCAATACTAGTCTTCATCTTATAGGATCTTTATATTTGATTAGTTCATGTTTGCATAGTGCTTAGAACACCACCAGGCACATTGTAAGGACTCAAAGTAGTTAATTTTTTTCCCCCTATCTTTGACAATGAGTAGAGAACTACTGTTTGGGAATGTATTAATTGGTTAACCAGTTCTCTGATAAGAAAATGCCTATTCATTCACAGCTAAGTAGACTTATGGTTGGAAGTGAGAACCTGAGTGCTGGAAAGCCACAGGAACCATCTGTCTCACTTGTTTCTCTACCAAGTATCCTATTACCCTACTAAGTTTGCCCTGCTCCCAGCAACTGGTTTGTCCCTCTGTGATGTGTTATTTCTGTACATATCCCCTTGTCTCTGTCACCTGCCTGAGTACTCACCAAGGGCCCCAGAAGTTCATGACATAGTCTTTGTCTTGCACATGGGCACGTAGAAAAAATTTGCTGAATTTGTTTTGAAAATGTTCCCTTCAGATTTTAGAGGTTAGTGTAATTCAACTCAACCTTTTCCCTTGCCAACCCCCTAGATATACATGAAAGAAAGAAGAAAAGCTTTCAGTTGCCAACCAAGTGTCAGGCACTGCAGGAAGTATTTTCACATATATTTAGTTATTTCTCTTAATCCTCTTGGGAATCCTATGAGGTATAGATGGTTATTCTCTTTTTAAAGATTAAGGGAGACAGGCTCAGAGAGGTTAAATAATTTGCCCAAGGACACAGAACCAGGTTTCACACCTAGGTTACTCCAGCTCTTCTGGTTGACCCTTACTACTAAAGGGCAGAGGGAAACAACAGCAAAAATCAACCTTCTGAGATGTCTGTGTATGTGCCTTAACCTGCAAAATGAGAGACCCTCATTTGGTGTCACTAACTCAGAGCTAGAAGAAATAATTTGATCCCACTTCTTATGAAAGAAGAATCTAAGGTTCAGAGAAGTCCAGAAAGTCCTTTAAAAATCATGTCATATTCTCTTGGAAACTGAGAACAAACTGAGGGTGATGGGTATTGAGGAGGGCACCTTTTGGGATGAGCACTGGGTGTTGTATGGAAACCAATTTGACAATAAATTTCATATATTAAACAAAAAAACAAAACAAAAGAAAAAAAAATCATGTCATATTTCTTCTATAGACACTCCCCTTGGTAATATTTGGAAGCTAGTGCAGAGGAAAAATCTTTGGGATATAGGGGAGAGTATCTAGAGGAACGTTAATCATACTGTTAGTCTTGTTAGTACTTACTTCATTAAAGGGTGATCTTTTCTCTCTTGGCTGCTCATCACTGGTTGCTGCCCTGCCCCTCTGCTTCCTGCTTTATCCTGGAACAAGTGGGATTTATACACCTGACCTGCCAGTTCCCAGGGGGGCACAGCAGTTACCATCCTTGTTGTTTTGTGCTGCACTGAATTGGCTGGGTTTTGTTCCTGGCTCTCATTGTCTAGTGGAACATGAGAAGCATCAAAGATTTTTCTCAAATGAAAGGATAGGATCTGTGCATGTTGGTTCAGGTTAGGCTTTATGGTCTCATGAGCTTTCAGTACCTGGAAATTTCTCACCACTTTGAAGTCTGAAAAGGACTAGTTTGCAGAAACCCAGCTCTTAGACCAAGATTAAGGGGAATGTTAGTGTCTTGTGGGAAATGCACTGGCTGTGGGCTGGAGTACCAGGCTGAGCCCTTCCTTCCACTGAATAACTGTGTAGTCTTAAGCAAGTCCTAACTTGTCTAAGGCTGCATACAATAATAAAAATGCAACTGGTCTGGTAGTTTCAGAACTTGGGTTTGAGCCCCTCTCGGACCAGCTTTCTGATGGTTAGGCAACTTGACTCTCCTTCTTCAAGCCCATTTTTCTTTCAAAAAAATGAAAGGATTGGACTAGAGTAGATGATTTTTAAAGGCCCTTCCAGCCTTACCATCCTGTCATCCTAGTGCCTGCCCCAGTGAATTCACAGATTATTTGAGAATCACATCATCAGTTATTAAGTTGGGGGAGAGAAGCATATGTAAATTGATTTTATATATATATATATATATATATATATATATATATATATATATATATATATTTTTAAACTGAATATATTTTGTACCAGGATTCAAAAGATCCTGAAGGTGAGAACCTTTGTAATGAACCACTTGTTGTAATTCTCACCCCCTTTGCATGGCACATTTACAACTTCTTAAAAGCAACAAATTCCAATAGTAACTGTGAAGGTACAGTTTTCTGATTATTAAACACTTACTAAGGGCCCCTTATTGTTTTGAGGCTACTGGGGACATATACTTAATCAAACTCCCTTTCTGGCCTCTGACAATCAGTAGCCACTGTTGATAAGTCTGCAAATATGAGAGATAAACACTATGGAGGGAGAGAGTAAATGTCCTGGTACAATGAGGTATTTTCTGAGAGGAAATATTTCCCAGGCAGACTGGATTCTGGATGGGTCTTTCATTGGGCCTCACAGAAATTGCTAGGTCTTTGTATTATTATATTTCTCTTTCATTTCTTAGAATAAAGGTTGTAAGAGAGTTGGGATGCCTGGCTGGCTCAGTCAGTGGAGCATGCAACTCTTGATCTCGGGATCATGAGTTCAAGTCCCATATGGGTGTAGAGCCTACTTTAAAAAAAAAGTTGGGGGTGCCTGGGTGGTTCAGTTAAGTGTCCTATTCTTGATCTTGGCTCAGGTCTTGATCTCAGGGTTGTGAGTTTGAGTCCCACACTGGGCTCCACATTGGGTGTAGAGCCTACTTAAAAAAAAAAAAAAAAAAAAGATGCAAAAGGATCATCAACTTTCAGGGCTGTAGGGAGCTGAAGAAGCCAAGAGTATTCTTTGGAGGGGATTTGGTTTTGAGAAGCTGAAGGTTCTGGGTGAATATTCTTGCTCAGGTACTCTAACTGAAAAACAGTGTGAATGCATAACAGATAAACTGAGGCCTGCACATCCACATGTGGCTTTACCCATAAGTAGTCATCCTGAGAACCTGAATACTTATTGAGTGGAATCATCCCTGCTGACCGTTGGAGCTTATCTTCGGAAATTACCTTCATAGTTGGCAGCTGGATCCAACATTTCAGTTGGATTTGCCACACAAAGAGTTTCTGTTCTGTACCAGGTTTTATGCTAGGCCCTGGAGATTTGAAGATAATCAAGATGCAGTCTTTGTCCTTTAGAGCTGGGAGTGGGGATGGGGGACACAGAGAGGGTGGGACTGAAGGAAATAGAAACATAATGAACTATAATTACAAAACAAATGATGTAAAGCAGGTATAGACAAAATGGAACAAACAGTGTCTGCCTTTGGGGGACCATCAAAGAAGGATAGAAATTTGATTAAGGGAAAAGGCAGTAAAGTATCTTAAACACAGAATAGCTCAAGATGTGAATGCTAGGATGCAAGAACATAAATGTGAATGGCAGAAACAGAAAATAGATCAAGATGTGATTTAGAGCATCCCTTTGTTGCTGATGAGAGATAAAGGTTCTTTGGGGTCACCTTGTGGACGGCCATTCATTCCTTTAGTAAAAGTTTGTTGAAGGACTACAGTAGGCCAGGGACCTGTCTTGGTTCCCCTCATCCTTTGGAGCTGACAATAGCCAACTTTAATGATATGTGAAGACTTTGTGTTCCTACCTTAGGACCTTTGCACATGTCTTCTTTCCACTCCCATCTCCAGTGTTATCCTTCCCTCCTCCTCTCTGCCTGTTAATTTATGTCATCCTTTTGTTTTTAATGTTTTATTTATTTTTGAGAGAGAGAGAGAGAGAGAGAGAGAGAGAGAGAGAGAGAGAGACAGCATGAACAGGGGAGGGGCAGAGAGAGAGAGAATCCGAAGCAGGCTCCAGGCTCCAGGCTGCCAGCACAGAGCCCAATGTGGGACTCAAACGCATGAACTGGGAGATCATGACCTGAGCTGAAGTTGGATGCTTAACCGACTGAGCCACCCAGGCACCCCTCATATCCATCCTTTAGAGCTCAGTTTAAAAATTATTTCCTTAAGGAATGCTTGTTTGCTTTATCCCAACCCCATTTTCCTAGTTATGAACTTGATTTCTCCTTCATACCACTTGCCCCAATTATAATTAAAATAAGTATATTATTGTTTAATATCTATGTTGAATCTCTTTCTCATTTGCTGCTCTTTCCCCAGTATAGGGTTGGATACATAGTTGGCATAGAATAAATATTTGCTGAAAGAATGACTGAAGCGTGTCCATTGAATTTAGCAATAAGCAGTCACTTTGGCCCTTGGTGAGACAGTTTCAGAGAAATGGTGAGGGTGGAAGTCAGATTGCAACAGGTGGGAAGTGAGGAAATGAGAGCAGTGATGTGTAGACAGCTTTTTAATATGTGTGGCTGTGAAGGGGAAGAAGGGTGGTAGCTAGAGCAGAAAATGGAATCCAGATTTTTTTTTTTTTAATGGGAAAGACTTGAACTAATTTAAATAATACTTGGAAGGAGCCAATGGGGAAGGGAGTAGTGGTAGAGATAATGGAAAGTGCACATCTTCTGAGAGGTGGGATAAGATGGAATCTATTACAGGAGTGCCATGCTAAACAATTGAGCCTTTTCTTCTGTGGACACTGGGGAGTCTGAGTGAGCCAGCTAAGACTGTGTGGTAGATAGGGAAAAGAAGCCAAAGACCTGAACTCAGGCTGTGGTGAAGGACAGGGAAGGATTAGAGAAACATTTGGAAGGTGAAACCAGGTGGGTATGAGAGAAGGGAGTAGGGGTCTTGATTTTGTGCTCCTGGAGCCTAGCACAAAGCAGTTTCTAAATAAGTGTTCATTCAGTGGCTTTGAGTTTCTCAAGACTGGGGAAAGGGCATGCTCTGGAGGGTGTGTCAATAACAAGTTACCTCAGATATCTTCATAGTGGAAAGTCCTGATCCTTTTTGAATTTAGTAAACAGCCAGAGGTCATCCAGGGCCAAAATGCTGAATTGTTGAGTAAGTGGGTGGTCAAGTTAGAGACCATTCCTTTCAGTTAAAAAGTAAAAATGAGAAATAAAATATGGCTTAGAATAATGAGACTTGCTGGGGGTAGGACACAGCAGTTCACAAACTGACTCTAAAAACCCTTCCATGCAAGAGTTCCAAAAATGTTTCAAATCTGTACCTCTATAAGTTGGAAGCGTCTGACTCTTGGTTTCAGCTCAGGTTATGATCTCATGGTTCATGAGTTCAAGCCCCACATCAAGCTCTGCACTGATGGTGTGGAGTCTGCTTGGGATTCTCTCTCTTCCCTCTCTCTCTCTCTCTCTCTCTGCCCCTACCCTGCTTGCTCTCTCTCAAAAGAAATAAATAAACTTAAAAAAAACAACAACAACAAACTTGGAAGATTCATTTGGATGCCTGTCTTCATTGAAAACCTTCTCACTAATTCTTTGTCTCACCCACTGTCCATAACCCAATTTGAGTAAGTCTCTCAGACTTTGAACCTTGGACTTTGTGAGGATTATAGTGCACTCTCTGATTACTACCATCCAAAAAACCAAAAAGACCCCTCTTGAGAGTCTGAGAATTTTAATTTTTTTTAAACCTTTTATTTATTTTAGAGAGACAGAGCCCCAGTGGAAGAGGGGCTGAGAGAGGGACACAGACTCTGAAGCAGGCTCCAGGCTCTGAGCTGTCAGCACAGAGCCCAACACGGGGCTTGAACTCAAAACTTGAGATCATGACCTGAGCTGAAGTTGGACACTTAACCAACTGAGCCACCCAGGTGCCCTGAGAGTCTGAGAACTTTAGATTCAGGTGATGATGGCATATATGTCCTATCACTATGGAACTGGGGGAGAGGAGCAGGTGGGTTGAGGTTTTAAAGCCTTCTGCTAGCTTGTTTAACTTTCCTCTGGGGTATAAGGACAGCTGCCTGTGTGTTCTGGCTACCCCAGAATGCTGCTGAGCAATCTTGAAGTGTCTGGAGATGTGCATTGTCTATTCATGACCCCTGTGCCTGTGAAACAGGGTTCAGTGACTGTCACCGTGCCTGTGGCAGTCTGGAGTTACCCAGAGAGAACAAAGCTGCATACACGGAGTGTACAAGGGAGTCTTGTAACAACCTTGTCCTGCTTTCTAGGGCTGAGTCAGGTACCATAGCTTGATCTCAGCTGCCTTCTTTATTTCAAGAAGTTGGCATCAGAGCCACAGCAGAAGTATTGTGTTTTGTCCCTTTTGGAGGGACATGGATTTACTCTGTGTTATTGCCCATGCTAATCTCTCAGCCTATATACAGCCTTTCTCCATCCTTTCTCAGCCCCTGGCAAATCTACTCCATCCTTCAAGGTTTAGCTCAAGTATTAGCTTCCTCTACAAAGATTTTTCTGACTCCCCTAAGTGGAATGAGCAGAAATTAACATGGTGGAGTATAAAGAGCATGGGCTTTAGGATGAGTTGGGCCTGAGTTGGAATGCTAAATCTGTTGTGTGGCCTGTCACCCTCTAGCCCTAGGTTTGAGTTCTCCCACCCATTAAATGAATTTAATACCTCTTTCACAGGATGGTTTTGAGAATTAAATGCAATTGGGTCTGTGAAAGCAGCTAGTACAAGGCTTGGTATATAGGAGGTGTTCATTAAATGTTCTTTCCCTTCTATACCCATAATTTCTCCTAACTAAAATAGCACTTTGCTTCTACTAAGGGAAAAATTATAATGTGGAAGAAGGGTTCTTTTTCAGTGGATTTGCTCCTTGAAGAACAGAGATGATGTTATCCAGCAGTCTCCATCATAGAGCTTGGAGAGGACCCATGGGTCTGACAAGAGGACCTATGATGTTGGTTGAATGAATGAGCTCCTGGACTCAGTGATGGAATAGGAAAAGGGAATAACATGTTTAACCCAGAGAAGTTTTTGTGGGTGCTGGTTGAAAACAGTCATAGGAAGTCAAAAGAAAGAGACCTTGTTCATTTAATCTACTCAGAGCTATAATAAGCAAGGGCTGAAAGTTCTAGGAAAAGGCAGGTTTTGTGGAAAAAGGAATAATCGGAACCATTTCTAAAAAATGGAATGAGGCTTACTTTTGAGGTCATGAATTCCCTGTCCCTGGGGAGATGAGCAAGCTGGATAAGTGCTTACCAAAGATCTTGTGGAGGCAGGAATTGTGTATTTAGCAGAGCACTGGACCACCCTTTCAATATAAGTCTGTTGACTCGGTCTTATTCTGCATGGTAGGAATCCTGTCCCTGTGCCCCCTGCTACTTTGGGCCTCTGAACCTCCTGGTTTTGTGTGTAGGTGAAGATGCCTGGAGGTGTCGGGGCTGTGGGGACCACGTTGCTCCAAGCCAGAGGTGGTACAGGACTGTCAACGAAGCCTGGCACAGCTCTTGCTTCCGGTAAGTGGGTCTGTCCTCCTGTCTTTGCCAGCCACTACTTCGTGTTTTGGAAAATACAAAAACAAGCTTCTGACTTGAGAGTTTCCATTTTGGTATGGGTTGAGAGGACAGGGAAGAATGTGCCAAGGAAGAGCACATGAGCAAATGGAAGAGCCACATGTGGGCAAGGTACAGCTAGAAATGGGGTAGGGGGATTGGAGCAGCCTTTTCCAGGGTATCCCAGCACCTTCACTTTACAGATGAGGAAACTGAGACCCAGAAAGAATGACTTTCCCACAGCTACACTACTGATGACGCAGGTGCCTCAAGGGTTGTTCTTGAGTGCAGTTGGCAGAGCCAGCTCTTCACCACAGGATGCCTCCCTAGTTTCCTGCTTTTTGTTATTTAATTTTATTATAGCTCTGAGATTGTTGTTTGAAGGCAGCCCAGTTTCTTGAAAATAACAGAGACTTTAAAGTCAGATTTGTTCCTGTTGTCTGAGGCTCAGTTTCCTCATCGGGAAAACACGGATGTTAAAAATTTATCTCATAGATTTGTTAAGATGGAATGAAATCATATATGCCAAGGGCCTAGCACATGGTAGGCACCCACTGAATGGTTATTTCTTTCCCCTGTGAGATTGGAATCTTCAAGAGTGGGAGCTTGTCTGCATTCTCCAGAACATAAAACAGTGCCTGGCCTACAGTCATTCCACATCGGAGGCTGGGTGGGCATGTGTGCCCTCATGGTCTGAAGTGGTGGGGCTGTTGCTCACATCCTGAGAATGAGACAGACTGTAGACAGGCACCATGTGCTATAGATTCCAACTCCCACACACAGCTCTTGTTGCAAAGCATCCCCCGTGCTGATATCAAGTAATTTAATTGACCTTTAAGCACTTGCCTCCACCCGGGAACTATGTGGGGGGTTGGCCTGGAGAGCTCTGGCCTCTGGAAGAGTTGGAGAGGAACTAGCATTTTTTCTGCCCTTTCAGCTCTAATTCAGAGAGCTCTCCAGTCTTCTCTGTGGATCTAATTGCCTTGGTTCTTCCTTTTACCCTCAAGGAAGTTGATTCTACCTTTACTTACTACCTTTATTTAGTAAGGATTAGAGCAGAATATCGGAGCTATAAGGGGACCCTACAGATAAAACCTTTGGCTACCACTTTCATTTAGAGCTGAAGCTAATCCTGATGAATTCCCAGGCTGAGGCTCACCTTGGCACCTAACCCATAGGGTCATATTTATCCCTGCTGTTTTCCTATTTGTGTTAATATTTTCCATCCAAAATAAGCAGGACAGGGTAGAAGAAGCTAATTTTTTGAATTTCTGGATTCTCTTAACACTAGAGAACTTCAGAACCAGAAGGGAACCACACACCTATTGTGTGACATAACCCCTTCCTATCACAGTTGAGAGGCCTGAAACCAAAAAGACAAAAAGAGGTACAGAGACAGGTCATGGATGGTCAGAGCTGACCTTAGTACTGAATTCTTGCATCAACTGTGGGTCTGGTCAGATGCTAGCTTGTTAGGGAACATATTTGTGTGCATGTTGGGTGTGTGTCAGAGTGGGGGGTAGAGAGAAATATATGTGTAGAGAGAAAGAAGTAAGGCACGTTAACATGGTGGATGAGTGCAGGCTCTAGAAGGAGGCTGTCTGGTTTCAAATCCTGGCTTTGCAATTTATTAACTGTCCTTGGGTTGACTGCCTTGAGCTTTAGGCATCTCATCTATAAAATGGGGATAAGTACTCATCCCACAGGCTATCACAATTAAATGTAATAACCTAGATAAACTGTTCAGCATAACACCTGACACATAGAATACCCATAATAATCCGTAGCTGTCACTTTATATTATATTGTGAGTGTGTGTCTATATACACCTATGTGCATGGATTTATTTCTCTTGTTACACACCTCTTGGTCTTCTAATGTAGAGCCTCAGGGATTAAAGTTAACTTTGAACTACCTTGGCACAGTTACACCAAAGATCATGCCTGTGGGGGAAGTAGAACATCTGGAATAGGAGACCTATTTATAGTTTTGTCTCAAGGACATAATCTCTCTAATCCAGCTTTATTTAAGGAGCACATTTCCTGATTCCTGAGCTTTCTCACGAAAACTGGATGACATGAAGTCCTTGGATGGAGCCTAGTAATTTGCCCTGGAGAGACTGGCTTCTTTGGAGCCAACTGACTTTTGTCCAGTTTGGAGGAAGATCTTCAGGGCTGAGAAGGACTGTATTTGTTTGACCCCAGAAGTAACCTGGTTGTAAGGACCAGGAGGCATCAGCCTGAATGGTCTTTGAAATTTTCTTTCATCCTAGCTCATCTGTGATTCTCTGATGAATTCAGAGTGTCTGGGCACAGGTCTGCTGAAAATAGGACCCTCCCTCCATGCTACCGAAAGAAATTCATTTTTTGTGATTCCCTTCCAGCCTTGTTCTTACCCAGTTGAGTTAGTTACAATAAAGGAAATGACTTTTCTTTTCCCTTTCCCCCACACCTTTGTTTTCCTAGTCACAGGGTGGAGCTGGATATTCAATGAAGAAATTACTGGGGTGTGGCCCAAACTCTCCTCCCTTCTCCTTCTCCTTACATTACCCCATCCCCCGCATCTGCAGCCACATCCGTAATCCTATCTCTGATAGCCTTCCGCCAGATTCTCAGGTGCCCCGGACAATAGGAAGCCACTGAAGGCTGGAACCTGGGACTGTACAGCAGAGGCCAGCTGACAAACCTCCTGGAAGTAGCCTAGTCTGTAACTGTGCTGGTACAGTTGGATGCCTGGCCAGGATCCTTCTGATCCCTGGACACTTGGCTGACCAGCCCTCCTGCTTCCTCTCCTCAACCTTCCCAACAGGCCTATTTGGACTCTGTGTACCCCTGGCAATGCCATTGGTTCTAGAGTTGGGGCCATTCTCTCTGAAGCTCTCTGAAACTGGCTCTCCTCTCCATGGGGGAGGCCAGGAAAACAGCCAGACTACATGTTGTTTGTAGCTGAGGTCAAGTATGGAGCTGGCATGTTGTATAATGACTTGGCATGTTGGCAAACCTAAGAACCTTGACAAGCTTTCTGATGATTGTCCTTTCACCCTCATCAGAAGTGTTTAGCCAAGGAGGAGGGGTAGTGGGAAGAGGAAAAACTGCCTCTATTAATTAGTCTTTATTGTCCTTACTTGGGACTCTCTGACTTGACCTGGTTCCTAATAGCATTGTCAGAAGGAAAAACCCACCATCCTGAAGGCTCCTGGGAACTCTTCAAGGCCTCCTTTCTTGGGATCATGAACAGACTCTGAGCTTTCTCTTTTGAGAAGGGATTTCTTTTTTTATTTTATGTTATTTTATTTTATTTTATTTTATTTTATTTTTAACATTTATTTATTGTTGAGACACAGAGAGACACAGAGCGTGAGCAGGGGAGGGGTAGAGAGAGGGGGAGACACAGAATCTGAAGTAGGCTACAGGCTCTGAGCTATCAGCACAGAACCCGACGCGGAGCTCAAACTCACAAACTACCAGATCATGACCTGAGCTGAAGTCAGTCGCTCAACTAACTGAACCACCCAGGCTCCCCTTGAGAAGTGATTTCTAATGCCTATGTTCTGGAAAAGGAATAATACAGATAGAAAGCTGTTGTCACTTCATCAGCCAACAGACCATTTCCGCTAAATTTGTGATTCCAGGAAAGGCCGGTGAAGAAATTTACACGTAGCCACCAGAGACTGTGGTGTAATGGGCTGGGTGACGACAGGGTATCTTCTGTGATGCTGCAAGCCATGCTCATTTTCTTATCTACACCCCCATCTAAACAATCATGGTGCATCATAATTATAGTAAGAACTACCATTTTTTGAGTGTTTACTATGTACCAGACACTGTCCTAAGCATTTCACATTTGTATCATCTAACTTAATTCTTATAACAACCTAATAACTGTAGTACTGGTCATACATATTTTACAAATAGGGAAATGAAAGTCATAGAGCTAGTAAGTAGCATAGCTGAGATTTGAACCCAGGTGTTCTGACTCCTTGCTTACAAGAATGAATCTCTTTACATTCCTGAATATGGTCAGGTTGTTTAACCTCCCTGAGGCTCAGTTTCCTCTTCTGTAGCTTCAGAGTAAAAACACTCACCCTGCTTGCCACACACAGGTGGTGTCAGATAACACTGAAGGGTATTGATTCAAAAGCTTTATGAACTCTCAAATGTCAACAAAAGTGCCGATACAGTTCTCCTGGGTCTCTGGCTCCTGCTGGGGGAGTCCGTGGAGCAACCCTGCCATCTGCTGTTGTAATGTTGATGTTGCTGCCGCATTTACTGACCCAAGCCTTTGATTCTAGTTGGCTTATTTGTCTACTTTATCTCTAAGGAAAGAGCCAGCCAGCAAGTCATTAAGGCTGGCAGTTAAACGGACTAGGGCTTGCCTGACAGAGGACAAACAGCTGGGCCTTCCTCTGCCCCCACAAACAACTCCAGCGTGAACACGGAGTGGGACTTCTAGTATATAGCAGCAGTATGTTACCTTCAGCATGCCTTAATACTGCTCTGTTCTTTGGGAAGAGAGAACTAAGATCCCAGAGAAGCCCCACAGCTGCTGTCTGGGGCAGAGATGAAGAGGGGTAGGGTGGAGCCAGTAATGGAAGACAGATATTTATTAAGCATTGTATTGAGAATTTCACTTAGGTTATCTGATTCAACCCTCACAATAACTCTACAACTGCATTTAAAAAAATTTTTTTTTCAACGTTTATTTATTTTTGGGACAGAGAGAGACAGAGCATGAACGGGGGAGGGGCAGAGAGAGAGGGAGACACAGAATCGGAAACAGGCTCCAGGCTCTGAGCCATCAGCCCAGAGCCCGACGCGGGGCTCGAACTCACGGACCACGAGGTCCTGACCTGGCTGAAGTTGGACGCTTAACCGACTGTGCCACCCAGGCGCCCCTACAACTGCATTTTACATGAAAACAGGAAGGTCCAGAAAGGTAGAGGAACTTGCTCAGGGTCACCCAGAGCTAACATTTGAACTCAGGTCTCCCTGACTCTGAAGAGGGTCTTCTCTCCACTAGGACTCCCCAGAAAGAATAGTAGACTTAGAGTCACAAGAGCTGAATTTGGGTCTTAGCTGAGCCAGGCTGGCTGTAACTGTGGGCTAGTTCCTTTGCCACTGTGAACTTCAATTCCTCATCTATGAGATATAGTAAAAGTAATCCACCTCATGAACTTGTTGTGAGGATCAAGGAGGTAATGGATAAGAAGGCACTCTGAGGGGCACCTGAGTGGCTCAGTTGGTTAAGCATCTGACTCTTGATTTCAGCTCAGGTCAGGATCTCACAAAACAAAGCACTCTGAAAACATGAGGATGGTGTAATGTGAAGGGTTAGCAGTGAGCAGCACATGGGAATTTTGTGCTGCTTACGTTACCAGTTCACATATAATTTTGAGCATCATTTGCTATATCAAAGGCACCAAATTAGATGCTGTTGGGGATACAGATTTAACATACTGGCCTGGTCTCCTAACTGGCTCCCTCAGACAGCTGAAAAATGGTAATAATGTGGAGCAGTCCTAATAGTGGGCTCTAGTGTGACTTCTATTCTCATTCCCCTGAAACAGTGTTCCCTTAGTAACTTTCCAGGGGACAGCCACATCAGTCCATCCACTGGCCGCTCTTCAGTCTTCATCTTGTATGACCTTCCAAGTTACACTAGAGGTTAGTAGAGAAAAGTGAACAAGATTTTGGAGTCAACCTGTTTGAGTTTCCATCCCAGTTTCTCTTGAGTCAGCTGACCTTGAGTTTCTTTCCACAGTTTCCTCATCTATAAAAGGGGAAGTAAAATGCTTCCCACCTGAAAAGGTTGTTGTGCAGCATTAAATTTGATCATGTATTCAAAGCCCTTAGCACAGTGCCTGGCCATAATTAGGACTTAATAGATGTTAGCATTTATTATTATGTCAGTATTTTTGTCACTCTTGAAACATTCTCTTCCCTCGACTTCCATGACATTCCATACTCTCCTGCTTCCCCCCACCCCCCCCCCCCTTTTCTGGTCATTCCAGTTTACTTATCCTCTATCTAACTCTGAAATGTTGCTGTTCCTCCAGGCACACTCTCTGTTTCTCCCTAGGCAATCTCACCCACACCCATGGCTTCCTCCACACACTGATGAGTCCAAAGTTTGTATCTACAATCCAAACCTTTCCACTGGGCTCTTGTCCTGTCTATCCTACTATGAACCTCTCCTGCCTATTTGAATGTCTTCCAGGCATCCCAGATCCAGCTGGACTTTCATTCTTCCTCCCCAAATTAGCTTCTCTTCAGTATAACCTGTCTCATTGAATGGCATGACCATCCACCCCACTGCCTAAGCCAGAACCTGGAAGTGCTTCTTGATACCTCTTCTCTCTCATCCCCAATATCCACACCTGTCAGTTTTATCTCCAGGTTATATTTTGAATGCGTCCATTTCTTTCCATTTCTCCTACTACCACCCTATTCCAGGCTATTATTGTCTCTCACCTGGGTGACTAAAGTAGCCTTCTAACTGCATAGTCACTTGCACCACCCAATCCATTCTCCACAGAGCGGCCAGAATGAGTGACCTTAAAAAAAAAATCTGAGCACGTCACACTGTCATCTCTCCATCCTTATATGCATCCATGATTTTGCAGTGCTCTTGGATAAAAACCAGTCCCTAATGTGGCCTACAGAGCCCCTCGTGGCCTGGCCTCTCCCCATAGCCTCCTGCTCACTCTACTTCAGTCTCACTGCTCCTCCTCACAGGGTCCAAAACACACCCCGCTTCCTTCTGACAGCCTCCTGTTCCCACTGTTCTCTCTGCCTGGAATGCCCCCTCACTCTCTTTTGGCCTAATTAACTCTTGCTCATCCTTCAGATCTTTACCTGAATGTCTCAAAGAAATAGTTATAGAATAGGTCATGACCCCCTGTTTTATGCTTTCATAGACCTTCCCTTTGATGCTTTTTTTTGTGGTTTTAATTTTACGTTTATTCATTTGATCATCTCCTTAATAACATCCTGAGACCTCTAATATTCTGTAAGTATAACCTGATCACGGACCATGGGACATTTTGCCCTTCATTGTGTCACCACTGAGCACATCATTGGCATGTGAGGGATATTTGTTGAATGAGTTGCCAGGGTGGCCAAGAGACATGATGTAAGCAAGGCCTTTCCCTGCCCTTCCTCTTCCCCACATCCTTTCCTTAGCAGCCACTGTGTCTGCAGTTACTGTAAGTGGCAGAGAGGAATTGGTTCTAGACATTGGGTTGTTTTGGAAAGTTGCCTGCGATGTTGAAGTGAGAAGTTAAAGCTTTGTCTTCTGCCCCAAAGGAGCCAGAGATGATGACCCAGGAATCCTGTTCAGCAGCAGGTCTTGAGCTGTGCTTCTTTGTAGGTACCAGCCAGACAGGAACAAATTGTGAAGAGAAAGGCAGTAGAGGGAAGAAAGAGCCCAACTACTCTAGACGAAACTAATTATGAATTGAAATCTGACAAGTTTCAGTTCTAATTGTAAGTTTTTTTATTTTTTAAATTTTATAAATCTTTGAAAGATGATATTAGCTAAAGATGTACGTTAAGTTTAGAGTGGAAAAAATGGAATATTTACATAATATCTTTTACTTATGGGTGATTTGGGGCAGGGAGGGGGTGAATAGGTTGGTGATTCCCCAAGAAGTTGGAAATGAAGTTTGTCCTCTGGGGGGTTAAACTAGTCAGATCTACATGTAATAGGAACAGTATCATATGGTAGTTAAGAGCACAGACTCAAGAACCAGATTGCTTGGGTTCGAATCCTGGTTCTGTCATTTATTGCTTGTGTACATTGGGCAAGTTACTTACCCTTTTTGTGCTTCATTTCCTCATCTGTAAAACGAAGATACTAACCTTTTGTCTAGTTCCTAATATTATTATGAGGGATAAATAAATGAAGTCCTGTGTAGTATTGGGTAAGAACAGGGCTTCACGTGCAGTGAGCACTCATGAGTATTAGCCATTTATTATTAGCTACGAGGGAGCCAAATGTCTCCCAGAGCTGAATAATATGTGAATTGGTGATTGTTATATATCTGAAGAAGTAATTAATTTTTTTTCAATTAAAAATTATTTTATTCAGGGTGCCTTGGTGGCTCAGCTGGTTAGGCATCCAACTTCAGCTCAGGTCATGATCCTATGGTTTGTGAGTTCAAGCCCTGCATCAGGCTCTGTGCTGATAACTCAGAGCCTAGAGCCTGCTGTGGACTGTGTCTCCCTCTCTCTCTGCCCCTCCCCAACTCACACTCTGTCTCTCTCTGTCTGTCTGTCTCTCTCTCTTTCTCTCTGTCTCTCTCAAAAATAAATTAATACTTAAAAAAATATATTGTACTAAACTGGGGCAGCCACTCTGGAAAACAGTATGGAGGTTCCTCAAAAAGTTAAAAATAGAACTACCCTATGACCCAGGAATTACACTACTAGGTATTTACCCTAAGTATACAAAAGTACTGATTTGGAGGAGCATATGCACCCTGATGTTTACAGCGGCAGTATCAATAGTAGCCAAATTATGGAAAGAACCCAAATGTCATCGACTGATGAATGGATAAAGAAGTTGTGGTATATACACAATGGAATGTTACTCGGCTATCAAAAGAATGAAATCTTGCCATTTGCAACCATGTGGATAAAGCTAGAGTATATTATGCTAAGTGAAATAAGTAGGTCAGAGAAAAACAAATACTATGATTTCACTTGTGAAATTTAAGAAACAAATGAATATAAGGGAAGCAAGAAAATAACAGAGAGGAAGGCAAATGATGAGACTCTTAACTATAGAGAACAAACTGAGGGTTGCTGGAGGGGAGGTGGGTGGGGGGATGGGCTAAATGGGTGATGGGCATTAAGGAAGGCATTTGTTGTGAGCACTGGGTGTTGTATGTAAGTGATGAATCACTAAATTCTACTCCTGAAACAAATACTACACTATGTGCTAACTAGAATTTAAATTAAAACTTGAGGGGCACTTGGGTGGCTCAGGTGGTTAAGCATCCAACTTTGGCTCAAGTCATGATCTCGCAGTTCATGAGTTTGAGCCCCACATCTGGCTCTGTGCTGACGGTGTGGAACCCGCTTCAGATCCTCTGTCCCCCCCCCCCCTGCCCCTTCCCCGCTCACTTGTTCTCTCTCTCTCTCTTCCTTTCTCTCTGTCAAAAATAAAGAAACATTAATAAATACTTGAAAAAAAGGGTTTTTTTTAATTTTTTTTTTTTAACATTTATTCATTTTTGAGACAGAGAGAGACAGAGCATGAACGGAGGAAGGTCAGAGAGAGAGGGAGACACAGAATCTGAAACAGGCTCCAGGCTCTGAGCTGTCAGCACAGAGCCCGACGCGGGGCTCGAACTCACAGACCGTGAGATCATGACCTGAGCCGAAGTTGGACGCCCAACCGACTGAGCCACCCAGGCGCCCCTGAAAAAATTAGTTTAAAGCCCAGAAGAATAATGAGTGGCCAGCAGTGAAACAGAAAGTGAAAAATCAGTGAGGCAAAATTAGTAGTACGTCCAGATAAAAATATTTAATTTGAATTTGGTCACCAGAAGGGAGTTCTTTGTTATAGACAGGACTGATTTGGCTGGCTTGCCAGTACCAGAATGAAATTTCTCTCTATGGCTGCTCATCTCCCTTTAAGTCCATACTCACAAAACAACCTTCTGATGCCTAATCCAGCTTCTTGGGCATCTTGATAACAGGAAGGGTCTAAAGGTAGTACTTGTATGGGGGATGTGGGTATTCTAAGTTAAAGTGTCAACTCGTAAATGGACCGTGGGATTGATAAATGGTTAGAGGCATCCTAGAATGTCTGTACCTCTCCAGGTGCTATGAAGCCCTGTTTCCGGACCTCAGAAGCCAAAAAAAATAAGGCTTCATTGAAGTAGGATCATTCAGCCAGAAAATGCTAGTCTTGGAGAGGTCTCTAGATGGTGAACCAGTTAACCTTTCTCTGACTACAACCCCTTCCTCATGTCTCTCTTCAGTATTGACCTCCTGTGTGTGGAATTTTTTGCTTACTTAACTCCTTCCTTTTACAGAGGAAGAAATTAAAGCCCAGAGAGGTTTAATGGCTTGCCTCAGATCACACAGCAAGTCTGTTTTTAGCCAAGTCACATTTTCAGTTTTTCTCTTTTCAGGCCAGGGCTCTTTTCCTGGCATTACCTACAGATTTGTTAAGATATCCAAAGTGTTTTTTTCCCATTGTGGCCAGGAGAAGAATATGTAAACATAGCATTAGACACCGAAGGTTGGACATTCAGTTGTATCACATAGCAACAGTAGATGATTATTTACAAGAGGTTACAACTTCACTCTTATGTGCTTACAGCCCATACAGGCAAATCTCAGTTGTTAAAATGACCAGCTCAGTAGACATGTTGCCTGAGAATGAAGCCATGGTCTGCCATTAGTGAACACTTAGCCAGCAGACTTCATATGGACATAAGTGCAGCCAGCTGTAGACTTGAGATAAAAATGCGCATTCAAGGAGACTAATTGGCAACTAAAAACCAGCACCCTCTTTGGTGTCTGAGGCTTTGTGTTCCATTAATTGAGAATCTCTGCTTACTTAAATATCTCTGATAACTCTTCACTGCCTGTGGATGACTCTTTCACCTAGCAGACCTGACGCTTGGTGATCTGCCCTTGCCCTCTCCCACCATCCCAGCCTCCTCTTGATCACCCTTCACATGTGCCCTGCACTGCAGCTTATGGACCATACTCTTCTCCCTCAGTGCACTTGCACGTATTGTTTCTTCAGGCTGGAATTCCTCTTGTCTGCCTGGTAATCAACCTTCAGATTCAACTGATACACCTCATCCTCTGTGGAGGAGCCTAGCCAAATCCACCCTGAACCTTCCCCACCAAACATAGGAGACTTTCTCCCTCTTTGTTATTCTCATACCTCAGTTATAGTCCTGTCAATATTTGTTTACACATCTAAGTTTACACATCTAAGTGTATGTTTACACATACACTCTTAGAGTATGAAATTCTTCAAGTCTGAAGCCATATCTAGTTCATCTTGGTATCCCAGAGCTTAGCAGAGTGCCCAGAATGCAGTGGGTGCTCAGTGTTTGTTAAGCGAAAGATGTTTTTGTCAAATGACCACCTTTCTCTTTGGACACATGGATAAGCCCTTTCAGTATGCATCTTCACCATCTCTTTGCTCTACAGTATTCTTTCAGGCAAGAGCTTTTCTTCTGAAATGGGAGCATGGAGTAAGACCTCTGTCCGTAAGTGTCATTCCAAAGCTGAAATCTATCAAAGGTCAAGTTATGGCATGCCTTCTGCACTGTGGCAGTCCACTGTGCTAATTTGCTTTGTATTTTTCCTCCAAGGGCTGGAATCCCCCCTTCCCTTGGGCAGTATTTGGAGGAGTGCTAGCAAATTCTCTTTCTCCACATTTGTCACCATTACCAGGAAAAACCTCCCAAGTACCTTAGGCCAGATTTGAGGGTAATTTTTTTCTCTCTGTTGGTCATCTTCTGGCAATACCTTCCTGAGGCTGTTCTGTAGTGATCCTGCTTAGATCCAAGGATGCTCCACTGGGCTCCCATCAATAGCCCCGACTCTTACAGCAGCATCAGCTGTTTCTGAAATTGGCTAATGTCAGCCCTTGTGTTTTGTTTCAGTTCCAAAGGTGGCCTTTTCATGTGATGACCTGTATTCTGGAGTCCTGTTTTCCCACCATACCCTGAGTAACACTACAGTGTCACTGAAGGAAAAAGAGAGGCAGCTACTGTGGGGTTGCAAATAAGTAAGAACAACACTAGGAAGGTGAAAGTCCCCAGTGAGCCAAGGCTTTACAAAATGTAGACATTTTATAAACATTTATTTTTAATTATTCTCAATCCAGAATAAGAAGGTGAACAGCCTATCTTCAAGTCATTTCCTCATTTGTAGCCAGGAGGTAATAGTGACCTATTCGGCTTGCCTCTCAAGGTTAGTATGAGAAAAGAATGAAATCAAGTGGAAAAAAAGCCCATAGGAAAGAGTAAAGTAGTGGATTCCATCTTCAATGTGCATCAGAAACACTGGGGCTTGTTTAAAATGCAGATTCTTGTGCATGGTCTCAGCCATTCCTATTATGTAGGCTTGGGGTAAGGTCCAGGAGTCTTCATTTTCAACAAGCTCCCCCTGGGAGTCTGATGCTGCTATTCCACATTTTCAACCACATTTTCAGAAATACCACTGTAAATCAAATAGCAAGTGTAAAATAGTTATTTGAGGCAACTTTACTGTCTCAGACCTGAAATCCAAAGACTTGGGTTAAATCCCAGCTCTGCCGATTGCTAGACCTGTGACCTTGAATAATAGCTTTCATTGTGAACCTTAGCTCCTCATATGTGAAAAGGAGATAGCAACCTCAACCTCACAAAGTTTTTAGAATTAAATGAAAGCATATGTGAACAAGCCCACCTCAGTGCCTAACTCCTGGAACTTAGTCAGTGTTTTGCAGAGTGGGAGCTAAGTGTCCACAACTTCTGGAATGTGGTGTCATGTTAGCAAACACCAGCAAAAGATAATCTTTGGCATTCGTCTTAAGTGTCATGGCAATCTGGAAAGAACCTTAGAGATTTAGTCCAATCCTTTGATTTACAGCTCATGAACTTGAAACTAGGGAGGGGGGATGTGAAGCCCAAGATGCATGAGGGTACCCAATCACATGAAATGTGTTTAGTTTTTAGACTGGAAAATTCTTTCCCAGTATACTGAAAAAAGAAAAAAATGAAAAATCTTTGTGGCATAATAACAGAACCTCTATTAGTAACTTTTGAGAAACCGAATGGGGGCAGTACCCCAAGTATAATGGTTATTTGAGCCATACCTGCCATATACCAAGGACCTATCAGTGAAATAAAGATGGAAATGGCTAACTGGCTCAGTTTTCAAAAAGAAGGAAATAGAGATGCTGGAAAAAGTGAACTCATAATCCTTTTAACTTGACTTCTTCACCAAATTCTGATGGAATTCTGTGGAAATTTGCAGATATTGGAATAGGTGGACAGTGAGCACTTAGAAAAGGAGCCGATTACTAGGATTCAGCAGTAGTGAATTAGCCATGACTAATTAGACTTGACTTCATATTTTCACTGGGTTGCTAGTTGTGAGACCCTCTCTTGATTTCCCTAAGACATTTGATAAGCTCTTTCATGATACCCTGACAGTAAGAATGTGGGCAGGAAATCTAGAAAAATCAGATACAGGAATTGAACACACCCAGCAGTTTGGGGCCCTCTATTGGAGAGGTGGGATTCCTGAACACCTTGCTAGGGCTCATGTTGAGGAAAAGGTATGGGTTTTGAGGTCAGCAAGGTAGCTTTTAATCTCAGTCTTGTACTTCCCAGCAGTAACCTTGGATGAATCACCTAATACCTCTAGGCTGCCCTTACCTGGTCTGTGCTATAGGTATTCCTCGTGAGGTTGTTACAGGGACTAAACTGGATGATGAGTATAAAAGCCCTCTGTAAATTAAAAATGCTTTACAAACATTAGTTACCACCGCCATTCTAGTACTGTGGTTGCTCATAATGGGGGGTCCTGAGTTACATGTTTATTTAGTGGGCATCTGTGGATGAAGGGTGAGCCTGGTATGGGCCTCATGTCGTTGGATCTGGCACTAGACAGATATGGGGTCAGAGCCCTTCTTGGCGTGTGGTGCTTAGGGACACATCAAGGGAACTCTTCCCAAAGGAGATTGAGTGCTCTGTTGGAGCTGGATCTAGAAAAAGGAGGCAACCACCAGCCTGAAGATACAGGAGGCTACAGAAAGAGCTAAGAGAGCAAAGGTTTGGGAAAGCCTGTGTGGCCAGGTCAGGAAGTAGAGTGGGGCCGGAGGTGGCCAAAGCCATGACCCTGGTAGGGAAGCTGAAGAAATAGCCCCAGGAGTTCTGTGTGCAGTGTACCCAGGCAGGCTTTGCCTTTGGACAAGAGCACTAGGAAAAAAGTGTGAAGAGACATTTGCTCTAAATCTTGGGGCTTCTTTTTTGTTGTTATTCATTTATCGCCTTAAAAAGCAGCAATTAAGTGTATAAGAAAAAATGGAAACAGTATCAAAAGGGTAGAAAATTAATACTGTTTTTATCCCTGCTTCGAGAGATCTCACTACTTGAAAGGAGAAACTGATAACCAAGTAGTGCAATCTTCCAGATGGTCTTTAAGGATTATGCACATAGAATTTTTAAACAATGGAACTATTATGTTTACTCTCTGATGCTAGGATTTATTTATTTATTTATTTATTTATTTATTTATTTTTAATTTACATCCAAACTAGCATGTAGTACACCAATGATTTCAGGAGTAGATTCCTTAGTGCCCCTTACCCATTTAGCCCATCCCCCCTCCCACAACCCCTCCAGTAACCCTTAGTTTGTTCTCCATATTTATGAACCTCTTCTGTTTTGTCCCCCTCCCTGTTTTTATATTATTTTTGTTTCCCTTCTCTTATGTTCATCTGTTTTGTCTCTTAAAGTCCTCATATGGTGAAGTCATATGATTTTTGTGTTTCTCTGACTAATTTCACTTAGCATAATACCCTCCAGTTTCATCCACGTAGTTGCAAATGGCAAGATTTCATTCTTTTTGATTGCCGACTAATACTCTATTGTATATATATGCCACATCTTCTTTATGCATTCATCTATCGATGGACATTTGGGCTCTTTCCATACGTTGGCTATTGTTGCTAGTGCTGCTATAAACATGGGGGTGCACGTGTCCCTTCGAAACAACACACCTGTATCCTTTGGATAAATGCCTAGTAGTGCAATTGCTGGTTCGTAGGGTAGTTCTGTTTTTAGTTTTTTGAGGAACCTCTGTACTGTTTTCCAGAGTGGCTGCACCAGCTTGCATTCCCATAGGATTTTTTAACGTAATACCTTACCTGGGACAACTTCTGTTTCAGTACCTAGGGTCTGCCTAATTATTATTATTTTTTTAATTTTTTTAATGTTTATTTATTTTTGAGACAGAGACAGAGCGTGAGCAAGGGAGGGGCAGAGAGAGAGGGAGACACAGAATCTGAAGCAGGCTCCAGGCTCTGAGCTGTCAGCACAGATCCCGACGCGGGGCTTGAACTCACGAACTGTGAGATCATGACCTGAGCCGAAGTTGGACACTTAACCGACTGAGCCACCCAGGCGCCCCTACCTAATTATTTTTAATAGCTGCATAATATTTTATTGTATGCCTGTGTAATTATATTTAGCCCACCCCTATTAATGGACACGTGACTGTTTCTAATCTTTTAGTATTAAATCGTGCCGGACACATGTCCTGGCACATTCGTACAAATATTTCTCTGGGCAAAATTTCTATCAGTGGAATTTCTAGGACTCCTGTTTTAGAAGGATGATGGCTGCTGTAGTGTTTCCGCACTACAGAGAAGAGAAGCAGAGGCTGGAACAATGGTCAGTAGATGGGAGTGGAAATGCTCACCTTTCAAGGTTCAGAAGTAGTAGAGTCCCAGCAGTTCCATTTTTTGGTTGGAGTCCTCCTGGCCAATAGAGGGCCCCACACTACACAGTTCCTTGGGCTTCGGATTATCTGACCAGAGCTGCGGGGGCGGGGGGGGGGGGGGGGGGGCGGTGATTCACCACTCCTCACTAGAGTGCTTGCTTAGGGCGACCAGCCTTGAAGGCTGTCGCCTCCAGCCTCTCACAGACACCTTGAAGCCTTGTGTCTCAGCTGGTCCTGAAGAATCAGATTGCTTGACACCTTGAAGCCTTGTGTCTCAGCTGGTCCTGAAGAATCAGATTGCTTGGCTTCTGGTCAGGTTTGCAACTTGTAAAATGTGCAGGAGATTAGTACCTCTCCTGCCATCTTATCCTGTCCATAACTGCCAGTACAAGGATCCTTGCAGTTGCCTCTGGCAGTTGTAGCTGTTGAATCCTCTGCCAGCTGCTCTAGGGACCTAGAAGAGCAGCTTTCCACACAAGGCCAGTATCCAAGGGCAGGAGGGGGAAGTATAGTCTCCAGTATAACCTTTCACCTCCCAGTTCTGGGTGGTTTAGGCCCTTTGAAGTTGGCCTTGAGGAACCAACCACACACTTGGGTCTGAGCAGCCAGCAGCTTATCACATCTGGTGATCAGTCCTTCAGTGGTTCCTCCTGAAGTCTGGATTTATGGAGGTCACATGGATTCCACCTAGGAGGAGCTTCCACTTCAGCTCATGACATGGGGAGATGGCTGCCCCTCTTTGAGGGGGAGGCAGTTTTCATGGCATTGAGAAGCCCTCACACTAGTTCCCCACACACCCACCCACCCACTGAATCCTTTGTAAGCAGAGTGGGGGGAACAGAGAACGCCTGCAGCCTCCTGCTCGCATTCCTAGACACCGACTCACTGCGCCTGCCGCCGCTGGAACAGCAGAGCTGTGTGAAATGTCAAGAGGAGTTATGCTCATGGGCTCCCTGGCCCCAGTCTCTTTGTGGCTTGCATTTTCTTCCATCTGCACTCTGTTCATCAGATGGAAATCAGAGGGTGCAATTAGAAGATAATTTGCTAGTTCCAAACTTAATTTGGGGCCCTCTTCTTGCCTGATCGAATTACAAGGGAACATAATAGATTATGGTGAGAAATAGTTGGCTCTGTCACTGGGAGAAAGAGAGCTCCTAGCTCTCCAGCTGGACAGGGCTTTTGGTATCCTGTGTGTTTCCCCTTTCCACTGTGCTCCACCTCCTCTGTGGCTCCTGTGTGGCCCCCAGGTTGGGATCCTGTTCACCTCCGGGCTTGCTCAAGAGGTTTAAACTCCACTAGAGACCAAAGGAAAACAAGCAGCCCTCTGCAACTTCATAGGGCTGACAAATGTTGAAGCTGGAAGCTATTTAGAGACCTAACCAAGGCCCAGACAGAGGCAACAACTTACTGAAGGCCACATAGCTAGCCCATAGTGGTAGTAACAATAGTCTTAATGATATTAGCAGCTCACATTTATCAACCCTTAATGTGTTCCAGACCCTGTGCCAAGGGCTTACGCGCAGTTCGTTGTCACATTCAAATCCAGACAGTCTGGCTCTGGGCCCAGACTGGGCTCCAGCATAGCAATGGCGGAGCTCAGTATAAAAAGCCTGGGTTCGAATCCTGGCTTCACCTCACACTTGTACAGCTGGGTAGCCTCACACAAGCAGTTTAGACTGTGCTTCAATTCCTATCTCTGTAAAAAGGGAGAAATCCTAGCACTACTGACTAGTGTGGGTTAAAATTCATTCATATGTATGAGTGCTGTGGGCAGTTAGTTCTTGGTGCAGGGTGAGCGCCTGGCCAGTGCTTGTTCCTGCTGGCTGCTTCTGGGGGCTGGAGTGTGGTATCTGTATGGCAGTGGATAAAGGTGGCTGAGTTCTGTACATATGTCAAAAGCTGGTCTTCACTATTAGAGGCAGTAAACAGAGTGGTTGAGTGCCTTCACTGCAGAGCATAGGTTGGCAAACTATGGCCTCTGATTTTTACATTTTTTAATGAGGGTTGGGAAGCAAAAGAGTGTTTCATGTTACATGAAAATTACATGAAATTCAAATTTCATTGTCCATAAATAGAGGTTTATTGGAAAATAGTCACATCCATTTGTTTACATTTTATATACAGGCACTTTCACACTGCAGTGCCAGAGTTGAGTAGCTGTGACAATCTATAATTGTGTAGACCTGCAAAGCCTAAAATATTTATTCTCTGGCCCTTTACAGAAAAGGTGTTCCTGACCCTGTAAGTGACCAGTAAGTCACACTTACTGGTTTTGAAACCCAGCTATACCACTTACTAGCTGTTTGTCTTCAGACTAGTGATATAACCCTTCAGAACCTCAGTTTCCTTATCTGGTAAATGGGGGTAACATCTACACCCATATATTGGCAATTAAAGTATGATAGATGAAAGATGCAGAGCTCTTAATACAGAGCTAGGAACTAAGTGTTTAATAAATGGTAGCTTATTACAGGGTGCAAACGCAATCTGTTTTATCACATTCATTGTTACCCGTGTATCCAATCAATAGAGGAATGGGAAAAGGTTCCCTTGTAATCCAGCCACCACCTTTGCCACAGACTTTCCTGTCACGGTGATAGGGTGACTTCAGTGGAGAGGAATGTGTGCCTGGTGGGAGAGAGCTACTGTCACTCCCTCAAGTCCAGCAGTGGGGTCTGGATGTGTCCCAATCTAGCAACCTTGCTTTTCCCCTCACAGTCCTGCACTCAGGGGAACAAGAGGCTTTCCCAATGGTGGGCTATGTTTTGGTCATCCCCTCAGCCAGTGCTCTTCAGCCAGACCACCACTCCAGATACTAAGGCCCATCATCCCCACAGGCACTCCCAGGCTTGTCCTCCATCATGCCCCATTTTTCTGTTTGAGAAGCTTGGTTACCATGGACACAATGGAAAAAGTGCCACTGCCCACCAAGGCCAATGGATGGCATTCTGGCAATGAAAGAATATAAATGAAAAAGGGGTGACAGGTGATCTGGGCTCTAGTCCCTATGCTGTCTCCTACTTGCAGAAGGGCTTTGAGGGAGCTATTTCCCCTTGAAGAGTCAGAATAAGCTCCAGCCTCAGAGCTCTGGCTCTGGAGCTCTCACAAGGGCCTACATTTAAATCCCAGCCCTGCCACTGACTAGTATTTTGGCCTGAGTTAGTTAGCTAATCTCTCAACCTCTATCTCCTTGTTTATAGAGGTAATTCCCATCTCGGAGAAATAAGAGAGTGCTTACACAGTGCTTGCTACATGGAGAAATGTCAGGTGTCAGTGACCACTCCAGGCCTTGTTTCCTCTTTCCCAGCACAGCTCTGCCCAGAAGTGGAATGGCAGCCCCCATTGGCTAGCCCTGGGGGCTGTCCTCAGGCCAGGCAGAGGGAAGGGATGAATGGGGACCCTAACACTAGGACCCAGTAGATGCCAGCCCAGAGCACAAAACCTAGAGGGTAGTTCTCTGGACCTGGGTCTCTAGATCTGTCTCTCCAACCCGGAGAGACCATCCCCCACCCACCCCTTTTGAGGGGAGGTGTGGCTTGGCCTGGAGTTGGTATGTTTGTTTTGCTTCACCTCCGAGCAGAGTTACTATACTTTGGGCAACTCCTCAGGCTAGGGACACTTGGAGGCAGATGGGCTCTCTCTCTCTTGCCCTGCCCTTCCCCAAGTTCAGGGATGGACGCTCAGCCAGTCCTGGTTATTGTCTATGGCGCTAGTCTGCAGCCTCCCTCCAGCCCAGCTCCACCCCTTGCCTGCAAGGTCTATTTCCTAATAGCTGCTCCAACCACACACCTCGGTTCCGCGAGGAGCCCCTCCTCTTCCTCCCTCCCTCCCTCATCAGGGGAGGGACCGAAGAAGAAGGCTAACTTGACAGCAGCGCTTCTTTCTTAGCTAGTCACCGGCCCCTGCCCAAGAATCCCTGTGTGTCCTGTGTGTGTGTGTGTGTGTGTGTGTGTGTATAGCCTCTGCAGAGAGGTGGTTCTCCCGGAGTCCCCAGCGTCTGCTGGAGCTTCCGAGAACTGGGGAGGAGCCATCCCAGCCATGAGCTCCTGCGGGAATCTGCCAGGGGGCAAGTGGCCCGGAGTCCTCACGCCCCTTCGGCTGCTCCGGAGGGAGAGGTGAGCACTGGGCAGACCGCCCGCAGCCAGAGGTGCCGGGAGCCCTGGGCCTGTCATGGTGGCCGTCTGCAGCCAGCCTGAGGCACTCCCAGACGGGTTTGCAGCTGAGCTTGTTTATCTGGTGTGGGAAGAAGATGGGGAGTTACTTGTCCGTCCCGGCTTACTTCACCTCCAGAGACCCCTTTCGGTGAGTTGGGCTCAGAGTCCCTTTTCCATCTCCTCTTCTGGCCCCTGGTCCTGAGGGAAGGGCAGAGGCCTCAGATTTCACTAATCCTTTGACCATCGGTTCTGTCAGGCAGAAGCTAGTAGAAGCTGTTCCCAAGCAGAATAGGCCTGCTGAAGGCTCCCACCATGGTCTAGGAATGGTGAGGTGAGGGATATGCCCACATGGAAGCTCTTGGGGAATTCCGGCTCTCCTTCCTTCCCAGGCACACCTGAAAGAGCCTCCAAAAGATGCCGCTGACCCTGCCTGTTCTTGGTGTTACTGCTTCCGGGGGAAGAGCACAAATGGGGTGCTTTCTTCCAGCTCTCACATGTCTTACCTGCAGGCCTTGCTGTCTGCCAGGAATTTGCCTCAACAAGCAGGATGGGCAGGTTTTGCCAAACGGCATGGAAGAAGCTGGCAAAACCTGGGTGTGGGCATCCTAGTACACAGTAGGCGCTCTATAAACGCTTTTTCTATTAATGGCAGGCATATTTGCCTCTGGCTTTAAGGGTTTCTGAGCTCTCAGGTGAGTACAGTTGCTAAGGAAAGGCCTGGGCAGGTGCTTCCAAGACTGGGGCAGTTGGCTTTGGGGTGTTCCTGAGCTTCAGGCTAGCCCACCCCACCCCTGCCCCATGCAGGTCAGGTCCCCAGGCCTGAGACTTCTCGGGGCCTTTTTCTATGGGGCTTCTCGGAGGTGTAGAAACTTTCTACTTCTGACCTGCCTTTCTTTGCTCACTGCCCCACCCTACCTCCAACAGAAACTCCCCAGGGGGTTTCTGGCCCTCCGGGTCCCTTCTTGAATGGAGCCATTCCTGGCTGGGGTGGGGCTTGTTTTCATTCTTTGGGAGCAGCCTTTGTTCCAAGGGCTGCCTCCCCCTCACCAGTGGTCCTGGTCGACTTCTCCCTTTTGGCTTCCCCAACCCAGCTTCATGCCCAGACCTTGCTGCTGGGATACTCGTCAGGTGGCCATGCCCTGAGCAAAAAAGCAGAATACCATGTGGTTTCAGGGAATTACTGGACCCTGGTTGAGTGATGGGAAGCCTTTGGATATGGGGGAGGGGGAAGAGAACTTGGCCTTCAGGGCTGACTCTTCCAGGCACCCTCCTAGGCGCTTTATCCTTTGATTCTCTCAAAACCTAATGTCATTAAGTATCCCCATTTTACTGAAGAGGCAACCACTTTCAACAGAGTTAACATGTGGGGTCTCTCTGGCCAGCCTTTGTCGTATTCCTGAGTTTGTTTCATCCTTCAAAAGGCACCTTCCTCTGCTCGCACCTCCCCCCAGGGCTGTCTCAGATTTGCTTTTCTCTCCCAGCAGAGGGAATCCAGAAAGGGCCCTCATAGGTTGCCTGGAACATCGGAGGGATGGCAGAGATTCTTTTCTGAAGAGCCAATGGGAATTGATCTTGAGTTTAGGAGGCAGGTTTTACCATGTGGAATCAAGATGCCAAATGTTTGAAATAGCCACTACTTTAGCCAGAGCCTCATTAATCCCTCTTACTCTTAATCCTGGAAAGGCAGTTTAGGGGAGGGGTTGTTCCCTTAGGAGCCAGGAATGCTGTGCCCCTTTTAATCTCGGGACAAGACACAACTCAGCTAAAGCAGATAATAAACTCTCAACCTGGACCTTTGAGAGTCATGACACTGATGCTACCCAGGTCCCACCTGTCCTTTGTCTTGCTCTGTCTCCATGCCTCTGGGGAACCTGACTACCCTCTCTCTGCCCCAGTTCTTATTTGTCCAGCTGGAGTCAGGGGGTTACTGACTCGCTTTAGACCCTCCCACCTCCCCCCCCCCCATGAGGGGCTACATTTCTGGAGCCACTTCTGAAGAGATAGCCAACACTCAGGGCTCTGTGCCCCACAGGAGGGACCACCCAGACTTTCTGCTCTCCCAGGTATCAGTCTAATTGATCACCACTGTCACTGGTCAGAAAATCACTTCTACCATCAGCCCCCTCCCTTATTACAGGGCATTCTCAAGGGCTCCTTTCTGACCTGGTGCCAGTCCCCTCCCTGGGCCTCAGTTCCTCCTCTGCAGAGCATAGGATTGGGCTTCCTAGACTCCCTGAACACAACCTTGCCAGATTCTGTGAAACAAATTAAGTCCTTGACCTCAAGTCTCTGGGGGAGTACAAAGTCCACTGGACTAGGGCTGTGGTTGCAGGAAAGTGATGCAACCAGATTCCATGGGGACATGATCAGGCGTGACAATGCACAAGGGAGGGAAGAGGGAGCAGGGAATGAAGAATGTAATTTCTGTACCCTATACACCCCTACCTGACAGACTGCCCTCAGCAGAGTGCCACTAGTGTGAAGGGGGAGATACAATTTTGGTGTGCTTCCAAGTAAGAAAATGTCTCAAATTGGAATTTACAGAAGAGGTAAATTAAGGAGTGACTTTTGTCTGACATCTTTAAAGGATTTTTCTTTTTATAGAATTTCCCTTAATGTCTAACATTGATTGAATGGGTTTGGTTTACACATTGTCTCTTAAAGAGAATAGGTGCATCTTTGTATCCCAAAGCAACCTGTGTTTAAAGGGAGAAATTATTCTTAACTCTTCCCAGCTTAGCAGTAACTTTTTGGCAGCTGCCTTAGGTCCTGACTCCTCGTCTAAAAAGTGAAGGACTTGGATTAGGTGAATGATTCCTACAACTCCGCAAGTCATGTGGCTCCTCAAAGACACACAGGCTCTTTTCCATTTTTTTACTAATCATGGAGGCTCTACCCTTAACTTCAGTATGACTGCACAAATTACTTGAATCTACAGGTTTCCTGGCTTTTGGTTGGAACTGAATCAACGCACTCTGGTAACACTTCTTGCTGATCAGAGGCTTGTTATGTGTTTGGTTAATTTTTTTTAAGCAGGATAACATCATAGTCTATAATAATTACAGCTTCACTGACAGCCTGTTTGAGTCTACAGGAAGGAGTAATAAAGGGATCTTTAGTGGTAGGAGACTGGGCTCTGATGGGCCAGTATCTGTAGGTGCCTGTTACATCCACCCTTCTGTGCCTGGGGGAGAGCTGGCATCCCTGGTCACAGTACCCTCAGGCTGTGGCACAGAGACCTGTCCATTTTCCCTTTTTAGCCCAGTCAGAGCTCAGAGGCAAGGGTCTAGAAACAGCTTCTCCCCAACAGTCTGTCTGCTCATTCAGGAGGCTAACGATGAGCATCCAACGGACCTTTACTAGGACATGGGAGGGCTTGTTTTTTTGTGTGTGTTTTTGTTTTTTTAAGTTTGTTTATTTATTTTGAGGGGGGAGGGGCAGAGAGAGAGGAGAGAATATCCCAAGCAGGCTTGGTGCTGTTAGTGTGCATAGCCCAATGCGGGACTTGAAGTCACAAACTGTGAGCTCATGACCTGAGCCTAAATCAAGAGTCGGATGCTTTAGTGACTGAGCCACCCAGGTACCCCATGGTGGGCTTTTTCTTTAACTTGTGTAAATCTACTGTAATAGTGACTACTTCAACCACATAAGGTTGAAATATTACCTGTAAACATTTGGTCTGAAAAATTTGCATGTGAGTGAGGGCTGGGCTTATTATGTCTTATCTCACTTGGCCTCTCCCTGCACAGCACCTTGCCTGTTTGGTCTTGCACATCCTAGATGCACAGTAACTATTTCCTAATTGATAATAATAAATTTTTTCTAATTTATTAGATAAATGATTCATTTTAGGACCTTCTTTACTCACAGAAATCTGTTTGGTTCCAGGCCAAGATGCAGATCCATATTGCTTAGGCACAGGAGGGAAAGGAGTCTGTCTACTTTTGCCCTTGCTGTTCTCAAGTTAAAGAGGGGAGGGAGGGAAATGGACATTTACTGGGCACCTGCTTGAGCATCTGTACATAATTTTCATAAACTGGTGAGGTTTTATCATCACTGGTATACAAATAAGGAAACTATGGCCCAGAGTCCTAAAGTAACTGGCTTGAAGTGACACAGATAGTAAATGACAAAGAAAGAATGTGGACCCAGATCTTGAAAGAGTTATTTTGAGAATTTCAACCTGATTATCTTTTTTTTTTTTTCTTTTTTCTTTTTTTTTTTTTTTAAACTGTGTTCCCTACTGACTCATAAGTCCTTAGTTTGAGGCCACTAACTGGTTCAGTCAGTGGAACATATGACTCTTGATCAGGTTGTGAGTTTGAACCCTACATTGAGTGTAGAAATTACTTAAAAATAAAGTCTTTTATTTTTTTAATTTTTTTAGGCCCTTAGTTTGGATCTGAGCTGCCCACTGAACTGACCATAGTGCTTTGGGAGAGGAATTTTCAAGGTTGTCGGCTATCCTCAACACATGTGGGCCTGTCTGTGATCTCCCCTGACTGGAGGGTTTCAGCTCTGTTCCCTCTGGTTGCTCAGGAGAGGGTCTGATACCTCAGGCCTCTATTTAGGGTTCCACCACCAGCTCCACTACCTCCAAGCTGAATGCCCTTGGGCAACCTGCTGCTAGGGCAGATTTTGACATTCACTTGAAACTTTCAAAAATTGAAAGCTGCAATAAAAAAGGCTTGGCTTTGGGAGAAACATATCGTGGCCATGGCCTCTAACAATCTGAGGGGGGCGTTTTGGGGGTAGCACCTTACATTTCCAGAGTGTGTTTTGGATTCTTTTTATGTTTATTTACTTTTTTCTTTCTTTTTTTTTTTTTTTTTAATGTTTATTTTTGAAAGAGAGAGAGAACAAGTAGGGGAGGGACAGGGAGAGGGGGTCAGAGGGTCTGAAGTGGACTCTGTGCTGACAGCAGGGCTCGAACCCACGCGATGCGGGGCTCGAACCAGGAAACGCCCTGCACATCGTGAGATCATGACCTGAGCCGAAGTCGGATGCTTAACTGAGCCACCTAGGCACCCCATAATGTTTATTTACTTTTTGAGAGATAGACCTCGAGAGCGCAAGTTGGGAGGGTCAGAGAGAGAGGGGGAGACGAGGATCCAAAGCTGGCTCTCTGCTGTCAGCACAGAGCCCAATGTGGGGCTCAAACCCACCAACCAGGAGATCATGACCTGAGCTGAAGTCCAACACTTAACAGACTTAGCCACCCAGGTGCCCCATGGATTCTTTTCTTAAAAAGGCAGAGACTGCTGGGGAACAATGCTGTGGACTAAAGGAAGAAGGAGAATCATTGTGCCATTTAAATTCAGTACTTGGATTTAAGGGGAAGCCCTCACAAAGTGTTAACATTCAGGGGCGCCTGGGTGGCGCGGTCGGTTAAGCGCCCGACTTCAGCCAGGTCACGATCTCGCGGTCCGTGAGTTCAAGCCCCGCGTCGGGCTCTGTGCTGACGGCTCAGAGCCTGGAGCCTGCTTCCGGTTCTGTGTCTCCCTCTCTCTGTGACCCTCCCCCGTTCATGCTCTGTCTCTCTCTGTCTCAAAAATAAATAAACGTTAAAAAAAATTAAAAAAAAAACAAAAAAAAAACAAAAAAAAAACAAAGTGTTAACATTCAGGGGGACTTGAGCTCTCATTTTCACAGATGCAAATCCTGAGGCCCAGCTTAGTAGATGTGCTGCATTACTCAGGTGCTCAGGTGATGTAGTCTAGTGGAAATGGCTTCATAGCCAAGTACACATAGGTTAAGACTCTAGCTCCATCCTGTGTGTGTCAGGCAACTTTGCACAAGTGACTTGACTCTGCTTTTCAGTGTTCTATAAGACAGGGATAATCCTATCACTTTGCAGGATGTGGCCAGGATATAAGTAAGGCACCTCATAGAGTGCCCAGAATATGGTTGGCATTTAAGTAACAGTCGACAGTAATTGTTCTTAATATCTAAGCTAGGACTCTAAGTCTACCACTTGGGTGACCTGAGAACCAATTGTGTTCTGTGACAAAACAGCTTAGGGACCCACAACCAGCCCTCCTATCAGCTGTTCACCTTCCTATTATTCAGACATACCTGTGTCAGCCAACTTTGGCTGTTTCGCTGGCCATGCCCTTCAAAGGCATTCCCTGACACATGGTGTGCCTTGGTGATGTCGCTCTCCAGGCAGGTGTTCTTCCCAGAAGTCTGGCGTGGCTCTCTCCTGCATGTCTGCACTCGTTTCTCTCCCCACTCTCCTGGGCCTGGCCAGGGCTACCTGCAACAAACAAAAGCAGAATATTGGCAGTGGAAAGGAGGACGTGTTCTGGTACTCCTGTGCCCTGCAGCACACATACCATTGAGAGGGTGTAACAGGGCCCAGGCCTGCATTTGGGTGCAAATAACGTATGCACCAGCTTTTCTCCGTTGCAGACAGCAGAAGGGCAGGACCTGCTGACCATGAGCCACAGAATGTTTGTGCTTCCACCTGGATTGCTGGTTCTTGCCACTCCCACCATTTTTGGTTTGGAAACCTCTGCTAGGGCTTACTGTGCTGGGCTCTTTGTTAGGTGCTTAGTCTACCAACAGTAAATGGGACGCTGTTCCTGTCCTCAGGGAACTCACACTCTAATGAAGGAGAAAGATAGGTACCTAGGAGCTTCAAGTCAGAAGCTGGGAGGCAAGAAGGAAGTCCCTGCTCCTAGTGGTGGCCCTTTGCTAGGCTCCTCACAGTCATTCAGAACTGGATTTAATGTCCGCACTGCTACCCTGAATATAGGTGGTGATGTTGCCCTTTGTCTCATTTCACAAATGAGAAATGAAGCAGCCAGCCCAAGATCACTTAGGTGGTAAGTGTTAGTTCAGAGATTGGAACTTTAGATCATCTAGGGAAAGACATAGATATGCATGGAATTAAGGGGATGTGGGTATAGTCTAATTCCTTCATTTTATAGGTGGAGAAACTATACCTGGAGAAAGAAAGGGCCTTGTCCAAGAGCCTGTAGCTCCCAAGAACTTGAACCAGGCCTCTTCCCAATTCAGAGCTCATCCAGCGTGCCTTTTACATTGAGAGGAATTTGAGCTGCATGTCCAGAACAGGTCTTCCCCCTTTGCCTCCTAGAATTAATGGTTCACACTGTACCATTCTAGGTATTTCATATCCATACTCGTCACGCTGTGTCTGGCTCTCAAGTCCCTTAAGTTCAGCATCCATAAAACAAGTAGGAGAGGGGCACCTGGGTGGCGTCCAACTTCGGCTCAGGTCATGATCTTGCAGTTTGTGAGTTTGAGCCCCACATTGGGCTTGCTGCTGTCGGTGCAGAGGCTTCTTTGGATCATCTGTCCCCCTCTCTCTCTGCCCCTCCCCTGCATGCATTCTGTCTCTCTCAAAAATAAATAAACATTAAAAAAAAAAAAAAAAAGAACAAGTAGGAGATGCTACAGGATGGGGATGACTGATGGCAGAAGCCATCAGTGTTAAACATCCAGAGAGACGTGGACACTCCATAAAGAGCGATTCTCAGGGTCCTGCTTCTCTAGACCTTCCTGGCTCAGTTGCTTTCCATAGCTGCTTCAACTCATTCTGGTCTCCCTCCTCCCTCCTGCAGTGCCCAGTAGTAGTAGCACCCATTGTGACCTCTCACCTTTCATTGTTAATTAAGTTTTGTTTAGACTTTCTCTTCCCCAGCCCATTATAAGCTCTTGGAAATTGTAGTAGGGAACCTTATATATCTATCTCTTATATCTGCAGTGCCTAGCAAGATGCTGTAATAATACAGCTAGTTCCGCTCTTCACAGTTTGCAAAAGGCTTTTCTCATACATTAGCTCATTTAGTCTTCACGGTGTTCTTTGTAGTACTGTGCTATTAGTCACATTTTGTCAAGGAGGAAGAACTGAGAGAAGTCCAAAGCTATCCAGCTAGTGGAGGAAAAATGGCAAATAGTGTGAGCAGCTACCATTATCATCATCTTTAATAGCAGTTTAACACTTCATGAATTCCTACTGTACTTAGCCTTTTATATAAACTATATATAGTTTGGTACATGTTATTTCCTTTCCACAGTAGTCCATTTGACAGATGAGGAAACTGGGTCAGAGGAGTGAAGTAACTTCCCCAAGATGAGCTAACTAGTAAGTGGCAGGGTCAGGAGTCACACTAAGAGGCCACTCCATCCTGCCTCTCAGAAGCAAGGATTTGGCCAGTGAAGGGTGGTGTGAAGCCTTGACAACAAGAATAGAGTCTTCACTGGAAAGGAAGAGGTGGCATGGGCTCACAAGGGCCGGGAGCCCTTAGCTCTGGGTGCTGGGAGGTTCAGAAATCAGGAGAGGTTCAGAAATGCTTATCTTGTGCAAACTTGGTCTGAAAACACACCCAGCCTGACTGAGGGGTGGAGCTTTACAACCAGGTAATTGGAGGGGAAAGGAGCTGTGGAGTCTAACATGTATATCTTGCACAGTGCTAGTGGAATTTTGTTCCCCCCCACCCCCATTATTTTATTTCGAAAAATTTCAAATACATAGAAGAGTTGAAGGAAATGTTCAAAGAACACCCATATATATCCTTCACCCAGACTTAACTTTAAGCCACTTTCTCTTTAACTATGTACACACATGATGTATTTTATTTTTTGCTGAACTATGTAAAAGTAAGTTGTAGATATCTTGACTTTCACCCTTAGTTACTCTAATATGTTTCTTCTAAGAATTCTTCTATCTAACCAAGGTATCATTATTACATCTAAGAAAATGGATAGTAATTTCACAGTATAATATATAGCCCAAATTCAAGTTTCCTCAGTTCCAAAAATGACACTCATAGCTGCTTTCTTTTTCAATCCAGAATTGGATCCAAGGTTTAGGTGCTGCATTTGGTTGCTGTGTCTCTAGGCTTTTTTAATCCCTGTACCTTTTTTTCCCCATGACATTAACTTTTTGGAAGAGTCAAGAACAGTAGTCTTAGAATGACCCACATTCTGGATTTGCCTGATTGTTTCTTAATGCTTAGCATAATTTTTTCACAAGAATGCTACATGTTAATGATGTTAATAAAAACTTAAACATCAGCAATGGTGTTGGTGATGGGTAGTTTTTTTGAAGAACAGAGGTGATTGAGCTTCTTTAGTTCATTGAGATGTCTGTCTAGACCAGAGGTTCTTTTTAGAGAGAGAGGGCATGTGCAAGCTGGGAGAGAGGGGCAGAGGGGGAGAGAGAGAATCTTAAACAGGCTCCACACTGACACAGGGCTCAATCCCATGACCCTAGGATTGTGACCTGAGCTGAAATCTAGAACAGAGGTTCTTAGCTAGGGCCATGACTAGGCTTCAGACCTACACACACACACACACACACACACACACACACACACACACACCCATACCTAAATAATATGTACATTTTCCTTGTACATGCCTTTTTCCAAGAACAGCTTCTTGGTTCTTACTAGATTCTCTGAGGGCTTCAAGACACAAAAGTGTTAAAAAAATTAATAAACAGACACTGGTCTACCAGGTTAGGCAGACAATACAGAACTGGTTTCTGGGATCTTCTTTATTCTGAATCAGCTTCCTTTGGGGAGATGGCAGTAAACTGTAACTTTCCTCCATCCTGGCTTTGGATCAAGGAAAGGTCTGTCCATTTTGTTGTTAGACCTGGGAGCCAGAGGCAGCCTATGTAGCCTGGTTCCAGGGATCCACAACAATTTTTTCTTGTCTTGCCTTTCAGGTGCTCAGAATGCCAGGATTCCCTCACCAACTGGTACTATGAGAAGGATGGGAAGCTTTATTGCCACAAGGACTACTGGGGGAAGTTTGGGGAGTTCTGCCATGGGTGTTCTCTGCTGATGACAGGGCCTGTCATGGTGAGTGAGTCCCTCTCAGTCATCAGAGTCCATTGACAGCTCCTCTGGTTTCCCATGGCCTTTCATCTTCTAGTCTTCCATCAGCCAAGGCCTCCCCTTTTATTTCTTCACTCAACAGATGTTTGTTGAGTACCAATTAAGTGCCAGGTAGGATCCTTCCCTTAAAAACTTAACAGTCCAGGGGCACCTGGGTAGCTCAGTAGGTTGAGTGTCCAACTGTTGATTTCAGCTCAGGTCATGATCTCATGGTTTGTGGGTTCAAGCCCTGCATCAGGGCTTGGGATTCTCCCATCTCCCTCTCTCTCTTTTCCCCTCCCCAGCATGTGTGCTCTCTCTATCTCTCTCTCTCAAAACAAATAAATAAACCTTTTTTTTAAGGTAAAAAAAAAAAAAAACTGAACAGTCCAATATTGGGAATGGGTGGGTGGGCGGGCAGGGCAGAGACTTAATTCAATGGATAAAGTCCTCGAAGGAGAGCATTACAGGTTGAGAGGAGAATACACCCAAGTTGTGTAGAGGGAATCTGAAAAGGAGACCCTGGAATGGGCTGGTAGAGAGAGGTTCCACCTCCACTACCTGCTTCAGAAAAGGGCTTTAAGCCCAATCATGGATTTTCCAACTCTGTGTTAGAGGAACTATGTGTCTTTCTAGTGAGGATGATGACTTCTGGGGACTTGACTAGGACCAAAACAGTTTTTGTAATCTCAGAAATGACAGAGGCACCAATCTGACTTGTCCTCTGGAAGCTCTGGGGCAGAGTTGTGCAAAGGACCTATAGATCCTTAATTAGAGGTCTCTCTAGGGGCGCCTGGGTGTCTCAGTTAAGAGGTCACTCACCCACCCCTACCCTCCAGCAACAGTGACAATTCACTTCCTCCATCTGTCATCTGTCTACCCTTCTCCCCACCTGCTCACAGGTGGCCGGGGAGTTCAAGTACCACCCAGAGTGCTTTGCCTGTATGAGCTGCAAGGTGATCATCGAGGATGGGGATGCATATGCTCTGGTGCAGCATGCCACCCTTTACTGGTAAGATGGTGTCCCTCTCCCCTACAAGAGCAGTCAAGAGAGAGGAACAGATGTCAGTGCAAGTTGGGCAGAAACAGTACTGGGATATCAGAGCACTGGATTCCTATCCCAGCAATGCCTATAACCAGCTCTGTAATCTGTAAGCAAGACAAGTAACATCTCTCTGCCCTCTGTCCTTACCGACCATGAGAATAATGACACTTTGTGCTGCAGTCTTCCCAGAGGGAGAGAATGGCTCAGAAGGTGCTCTCAGAGGAGGATCCCAGAAAATTAAAAGCAAAGGCCCCTTAGAGTTCATTTGCGCAATTGCCTCAGTTGGCAAAGAAGTCAGACTGAGGCCCAAAATGGAGAAGAGGGCTGGGTTCTCACTGTGAATCAAAGGCAGAGTGAAGAGAACCCAGGCCATCTCACCCCCACTTCCAGCCTACCCCAGAGACCCTGGGCTCTTCTTTCTGAGCAACCAACTGGAATCATGGCAAGGATGGTAATAGTGGGATTGTGGGTACTATTGCTTGAAGCCACATGGTACAGTGGTTACTGGGGGCTTCCAGGTGGGGCTCCAGGATCTTAACCACCTTTATGTTCCTCTAGTGGGAAGTGCCACAATGAGGTGGTGCTGGCACCCATGTTTGAGAGACTCTCCACGGAGTCTGTTCAGGACCAGCTGCCCTACTCTGTCACACACATCTCCATGCCAGCCACCACGGAGGGCAGACGGGGCTTCTCTGTGTCTGTGGAAAGTGCCTGCTCCAACTATGCCACCACTGTGCAAGTAAAAGAGTGAGTATTTTGAGAACCCCAGAAGCAGGAGTCCTTACACAGAGTCCATAGATGGGCCTCAAGGGGTGCAGAGTTCTCTTCACCCACATCTCATATCTTTGTCCTGGAGCTCACTGTGCTGTAACTGCACCTGGGCCTTGGCACTTACTCTTCCTTCTGCCTAGGCTGTTTCCCACAAGATACTTAATGACAGAACCGCTCACCTTTCATGTGTCAAGTTTCAGATAACGTTTGTTCTTTGAAATTATCTGGCTTGATTATGTGTATTAGTTTATCATCTGTCCTCCCAACAAGTTCCTTCTGGAACTTAATCTTGTTCAGTACTGTATGTCCAGGTCCTGGAACTGTGTCTGGCATGTAGTATAGGTTCATTGATTATTGTTCTGTTGGTTGAGTGAATGGAGGATGGAGGAGAAAGAGGTTAAGACTTCATCCTAGGTCCAGGCCAGAGACCAGATGGGGAAAGAGCCTGTGTTCGTCTAATACCAGTAATGAGGAATCTATGGCTGCCAACCCTATAAATAGCGATTGTGCACTTACTAGGTGCTTGCAGTACAGGTGAGAGGTATTAAGGTTGGGGAAGTCACCAAGAGTTGAGATCTGCACTAAAACCTCATTAGATGAAGATGGGAGGGAATTGTGTTCAGGGCAGAGGTGGGAGTCTATGATTGTGTCTGGTGTAAATTAGGTGGTTGGGAATAGCCAGAAAAGGGGGCTATTAAGTTATATAGGGCCTGGATTATGAACACTCAGCAGGTCTTTTAAGGGATAAGCAACAAGGTGATACAACCAGGTTAGCGTTCTAGAGGGATTGCTGGCATGGATGTTGGATGGAAGAGGAGCAAGCCTGGAAATGTAGAGGGTGGTGTTAATAAAAACTTAAACATCAGCAATGGTGTTGGTGATGGGTAGTTTTTTTGAAGAACAGAGGTGATTGAGCTTCTTTAGTTCATTGAGATATCTGTCTAGACCAGAGGTTCTTTTGAGAGAGAGAGGGCATATGCAAGCTGGGAGAGAGGGGCAGAGAGGGAGAGAGAGAATCTTAAACAGGCTCCACACTGACACAGGGCTCAATCCCACGACCCTGGGATTGTGACCTGAGCTGAAATCTAGAACAGATGTAGAGACCAGGGACCAGTTCTGTTGAAAGATCCAGGTGAGAAATGTTGGTAACTATGATGATGAAGTGAAGGCAGGATTCTCGAAGATGGTAAGGGTTGTGGAGCAGTGAGAGAACTCCGGATAGGGGAGATGCCATCCAAGGCTCTGGCTTAGGCCATTGGGTGAGTGGGGGTGCCCTTCACTGAGATGAGGCATCTTGTAAAGGGTGTTGCATTTCCCCTGTGAGTTGTCTGGGCCTTGCAGGCATGTAGGGGCCTGGGACATGGTGAACCTTCCTATACAAGTAAAATTGGTCAAGCACAATTTTAGGATGCCTTCTTCCTGCCTCAACTCTTGTCTGGCCCAGGGTCAACCGGATGCACATCAGTCCCAACAACCGCAATGCCATCCACCCTGGGGACCGCATCCTGGAGATCAATGGGACCCCTGTCCGCACACTCCGAGTGGAAGAGGTACAGTGTGTGTCCAGTCTGTCTTGTGGGGGTGGAACATGGTTCCTCTATGGTGGAACATAGACCCTCTGGGAGATCAAGCTATGGACCTTTGCCTTTCTCCACCCCCAGTCTATCTCTTTGTCTTGCCACTGAGCCTGTGACCACTGATGACCTGTGTCAGCCTGGCACATTCTCAGGGCAGTAAGGATGGCCTGACAGATGGGATATCTGACAGGATGCCAGTGAGAGGACATTGGGGCTACTGGCAGATAGAGGCCACCATTAGCCAACTTGAGCATTGGCCATACTGTGCTAAGATCATGTGGGCTGACGGTGGGTGGCCTGGGATGGGACAGCCTGTGGGAGCCAGCCTTACACTGCTTTTGGCTACAGGTAGAGGATGCAATTAGCAAGACAAGCCAGACGCTTCAGCTCTTGATTGAACATGACCCCGTCTCCCAGCGCCTGGACCAGCTGCGGCTGGATGCACGGCTCTCTCCCCGCATGCAGAATGCCGGACACTCCCCGACTCTCAGCACCCTGGACACCAAGGAGAATTTGGAAGGAACACTAAGGAGACGCTCTCTGAGGTGCTGCCTCCCACCCTGATTCCATGCTGACCCATGCCTATCTTTCAGAAGAGGCTGAGCTGACTTTGGGAGGCCAGCAGAGTTAGGAAGGAAACCCGCTGGCCAGAGATGGGCCATGAGGATTGTGCTGACCCAGCTCTCCCCATAGGGATCACAGTTCACAGCCAGGGCCTGTGCATGATCTGACCCAGCTGTCTGCCAGGTTTCGTTAGAAACCAGAGAGTCGGCTCTGTCCACTGAACTTCTGAGCTGAACTCAGGAGGCAGAAATGCTGACCCCCGAAGGACAGCATGGCCCATGGGTAAAGCATGGGGTTCAGAGACTGGAGTTGGGGCACAGAAAGAATTATTAAGTGGAAGTAAGAACACTGAAAACTGTAAAGCAAGAGATGGATGCAAGCTGTTTTAGATTTGAGGGACCAACAATCAAAACCTCATAGTTCCTTGGGGCGCCTGGGTGGCGCAGTCGGTTAAGCGTCCGACTTCAGCCAGGTCACGATCTCGCGGTCCGTGAGTTCGAGCCCCGCGTCAGGCTCTGGGCTGATGGCTCAGAGCCTGGAGCCTGTTTCCGATTCTGTGTCTCCCTCTCTCTCTGCCCCTCCCCCGTTCATGCTCTGTCTCCCTCTGTCCCAAAAATAAATAAACGTTGAAAAAAAAAAAAAATTTAAAAAACCTCATAGTTCCAAGTCCATGGGGAGGGAGCAATCACCTTGGATACAGGTGCCAAATAGGGAGACTGAAAGAACAGGAGTCTGGAGCAGTGGCTCTCCAGGCAGACACACCCATACCATGCTTTTGAGCTGAGCTCCCTCCCTTCACACATCACTTCATGTCTCTAAGCCTCTGTTTCTGCATCTATAAAGTGGAGTTCTAAGACAAAGGTGGCTGTCTTTTATGTAAGGACAATCCTTTATGTAAGGATTCAGTGTGGAAAGGAATGCAAAGTGGCACAGTGACATCACAGGGTCAGCACTAACTCAATGTGAGGTGTTGTTAGTATCATTAGGAGTCAGGTCTTTATCCGCCCTCCTGATCAAACAGACTGAATCACTCAGGGCCCTTGACTGGCATCCGTTGGAAACAGGGCCCTCCCAACAGATTTCTGGGCATGCACTTCTGGCTGTCTTTGTGGCCTCAGAACGAGTGAGCTGGTAGAGGTGAGGTGCCAGAGGGCAGAGAAGGCCTGAGAACATGGCTTGGAAGCAGGAAGATGTGGGGTGGCTAGGGACTGCTTAGATCTCTGGAGGGCCATACTACAGAAGGCAGCACACCTTGTGTGCTTCTGTGGGCACAGTTGGTGGAAGGCAGAGCAAAAGAGCAAGAGTTGAGAAGCCTGTGTGTGGTCCTTTCTGGGTAGCCCAAATGAAACAGGAAGATGTGCTGGAGAGAAGTTTGCAGGGTTGTAATTCACCTGCAGTGCTGTGGACTTCAACCTTTCTTGTCCTTCAGGAAGTCGGTAACAGTTATCAACCATTATTATTACTGGCTGCTTTTAAAAACGTAAATACACTGGTTTTATTGCTGTAAAAATCATACATGCTTATTATTTTAAATTTCAGGAAATATAGACAGGTACAAAATGAGCAAAATAGCCAGAATCCCATTTGGTCATTTTTCAGATGGTGGTAGGCTACCACTCTAACCCAATTCCGTACCTTGAATCAAGCAGGCATGTAAAGTGGTGGGTTACCATCCTACAGTGCTGTCCTATATTGAGCACTATAGGGTTCCTGCTTTGAATGTGGTTTTATTGTACTTAAATAAACTACTGATGTTTGTAGCCCCAAAATGGCATGTCTGTCTGACATAAGAGTTCCTTCCCCTCATCATAGCACCTGAACTACAGAAATTGGGATGGATAGGGTGGTAAGGTAGCTTTGGGGTTTCTACCTCCATGGTTTTTCTGGCAAGTCTCTGAGGACTACCCTATCCCTACCCTCATCTTTCCTTATCTTCAGGCGCAGTAACAGCATCTCCAAGTCCCCTGGCCCCAGCTCCCCAAAGGAGCCCCTGCTCTTTAGCCGTGACATCAGCCGCTCAGAATCCCTCCGCTGTTCCAGCAGCTACTCACAGCAGATCTTCCGGCCATGTGACCTGATCCATGGGGAGATCCTGGGGAAGGGCTTCTTTGGACAGGCCATCAAGGTGAGCACAGGCAGCAGCTGGTCTGCTTCTCGGCCCCCTACCCTTCTCTCACCTTCTTTTGGGGAGCTCTTACCACATGGTCTCACCCCATACATACTCTGCAGGACACCAGGCCCCCTTCCTTGCTGCAGGTGATGGTGTGAGGGCTACACTCCTGCCCTCCCAGGCCACCTAAGGGCAGCGTTGCTGTTGTAGTGAGCTTGGTGGACCTGGAGACCCAGGTTGGGATGAGTTGTTGCCCATGGCCCTGCCATCTCCAGGCAGGGATGTTTTTAGGTACCCAGAGGCCTGAGTGTTGGGTATACTGCAGGGAGCACACAGGGGAGTGGCTCCTGCCTCCCTGATGAACAGTCTTAGGGACTAACCTCTCTCTCTTTCTCTCCTCCTCCTCTGCTGAGAGCTGGGAGGGGGGGTCAGGTAAGCCATGTGTCTCAGCTTTCAGGGCATTGGGGCTGGAGAGCTCACCCTGACCCACCTAGTTACCTGGTGCATGTCTGTGGCACTGACCCCTACTGCCCCCAGACTTCTGTTCACCCAAGGGACTCACTCCTTTGTCAGATAACCAGAGCCCCTGCTTGGCTTGGCAGTGTCCCTTCCTGCCTCCTCACTTCCCTTTTCTGCATTCTTGCCTCCCCTCTATGCATGCCCCGTTCTCCAAAGAGGGTACGCTCCCCTTTGAGGCCCCTGTTGCCTCATGCTGTGTCTTCTACACATAAATTCTGTCAGTCTGATCTGGCTCAGTATGTCTTCCAAGGGATGGGATGGCCAGTTGCATATATTTTCACATATTTCCCCAGAACTCTGCACCACTAATAGTTGTCCTCCTTGTAACTAGGTAACACACAAAGCCACGGGCAAAGTGATGGTCATGAAGGAGTTAATTCGGTGTGATGAGGAAACACAGAAGACTTTTCTGACTGAGGTAAAAAGGGGGGGTAGAGGTTAGGAGTGTGGTGTCACTCTTGGAAGAGGGTAGATCTTACTAAATAATGGTTTCAGGAGGAAACTTGTTTTATTTTGTTACTTTTTTTAAAAAAATTAATGTCTATTTTTTTTTAAATGTTTATTTTTGAGAGGGAGGGAGAGAGAGAGAGAAAGAATGTGTGAGGGAAGGGGCAGAGAGAGGGAGACACAGAATCTGAAGCAGGCTCTAGGTTCTGAGCTGTCAGCACAGAGCCTGATGTGGGGCTAAAACCCACAAACCATGAGATCATGACCTAAGTCGAGTCGGACACTTAACCAACTGAGCCACCCAGGCACCCCTAATGTTTCTTTTCGATAGAGGAGACAGAGTGCAAGCATGGGAGTGGCAAAGAGAGAGGGAGACACGGAACCCAAAGCAGGCTCCAGGCTCTGAGCTGTTAGCACAGAGCCCGATGTGGGGCTTGAACCACGAACCATGAGATCATGACCTGAGCCAAAGTCAACGCTTAACCGACTGAGCCACCCAGGCACCCCTAGGTGGAAACTTATTTTAGAATCACTTTCTTAAAAGCTGGGCAGAAAATAGCGCTAGAGGAATATCCTACCCCTTCTAAATTACAGCATAATGACCTATTCAGTAAACATTTACTAAAGACAGCATGATCTGGGTACAAGGGATACAGTAACAAACGAGATGTGGTTCAGAGGAGCTTACAGTTAGTGGGGGTTATGGACATGAAAACAGGCCAATTTAGGACAACTAGATATTATACTCACCACCTGAACACCCTGCTAAGGGAGCCTGGAGTGGGGCCTTCCAGAGAACTGCCATCTCTTGAGCATTTACACAGTTTTTACCACCTCTCCCAAGTTGTTCCATTCCTTCGGTTGGTACTCCTGTGGTTCAGGTATTGCCCTCCAGGCCTTTGTTTCACTCCTGGACCCTCCCATTCCAGTTCCCCCCAGTACAATTCCTAGAAAGGCAGCATCCCAGGGTGAGGCCTGTGAGGCATCCCTATCCATGTGATGTGGTGCCCCATCACATAAGACTGGAGGTAGGAGATGCAGGTAACAGTTATCAGACTGACTCCTTGGAGGGAAGGGGTGAGGAAGACATAGTGGAAAGTAACCATCCACCTTCCTTGGCCTCGTCACCCCCAGGTGAAGGTGATGCGCAGCCTGGACCACCCCAATGTGCTCAAGTTCATTGGTGTGCTGTACAAGGACAAGAAGCTGAACCTGCTGACAGAGTACATTGAAGGGGGCACGCTGAAGGACTTTCTGCGCAGTGTGGTGAGCACACCATCCTCGCTGCTTTGCCTACAAAGGGACATGCTGAGCGTGATTGGGTACAGGCAGGGAGGGTTCACTGGCAGACAATATTGACCCATGGGGCCTGGACCACAAATGGGACAGGTCCCAACAGCCTCTGATGGGCATTCCCCCTTCCCATAGGACCCATTCCCCTGGCAGCAGAAGGTCAGATTTGCCAAAGGCATCGCATCTGGAATGGTGAGTTCTGCCAACAGCCCTGCCAGGTGTGGGAGTGGTGGTGAGGTGGTGATGGGGAGGGACTGCAGGCAGGCACTGGAAGGTAAAGACCCCATCCTGGGCAGCTTGTATGGGCTGGGTCAGTCAGCAGCTATTTATTGAGCTTCTTTCTGGGCTGTTGAAATTGTCCCCAGTTGTTTTTCTTAGCTCACAGTCTACCTCAAAGAATTCCAAATCTTCAAGGGAAAACTGGAGAGGCAAACTAGTAGCGTCTAGCCACTGCAGGAGCTTGGAACAAGCAGGGAACCTCACTGCCTATGAAATCAGAGGAGGGGGAAGTGTTCTAATTGAGCCCTGAAGGATGGGTCAAAATTGGATAAAAGTTCCTCTTGGCAGAGAGGCACCAAGGTTGAGGTGATGATAGCAGCAAATACCTGGGAGGAGAGAGGAAGTAATAGTCTATTTCACCTGGAAAAGAATGATACCAATTATATAGTAGTAGTAGTACCAGTGACAGTCGCTGAGTGCTTTCTGTATGCCAGGCACTGAGCTGAGGGACTGACATGCATGTATATGTTTGTTCCTCATGACAGCCCCGGTTTCCAGATGAGAAGCTGATGCTAGAAAGCTAGAAAGAGAGAGGAGCTTGGGCTTGTCAGTCTGACCCCAAGCCTGAAGCTTTAATCACCGCTCTTCATGTGGTGTCCATTAAGACAGTGTTGGTCTCGGGTACATTAAGGTCCCTATATTTCAGGCTAAGGAGTCTGGATTTTACTTAGGATGCTTAGGAAGCATCTTTTTAGACAGATGTAAAAGATGTTTAAGTAAGGAAGTTTTGTGAGCAGAGCTGTGCTTTTTTGAGGTACCTAGAAGAATGGTGGTGTCACTTACCAGATACTGGGGAGGCAGTGATGTTGGGGAAACAGGTTTGGGAAGACCTAGTGTCGACTGAAGCTGATGTGCTGTTAGTGGGCATCGGCGTATGTAGAGAAGGCAGCTTTAAAAAGGGCTGGCACCAAGGAGGCTAGAAGGAAACAGCAGCCACACAGGAGTCTCAGGAACAGGTAGCGTGGGAGAAGTTCCGGCAGCCTTTGGGGAAAGGACAGGCAAGCAGGCAGGTCACAAGAACTACCATGATTCAGGAAGAGCTCCCTGGGTATGTGAGCAGAGCCAGGAGCCTAGGGGATGCAAGCATTATTGCAAAGGACAGGGGAGGAGGGAAGTAGCTCCTTCCACATTTGCTGGGGAAGAGAAAAGAAAAGGAAGTGGCTACAGAGAGTGACAGGAGCCAGGAGTGGAGACTAGGGGTGGAAATAGCAAAGACTTGTGTGAAAACATTGGGGTAGGAAGAGGGAGAGGTTAAAGTGTAGAAGAACAAGGAGGGTGCTGAGTCTCAGGGAAGGAGAATGTCAGAAATGTATTTCTGGCCAGGAGGCCAGCTGGCCAGGAGGAAGTCACTTCTCTGATCACTGGCAGTGAGGGTGGCTGAAGCCAGAGATTATGGTGATGATGGTGGTGAGGGGGACTGGAGCAGTACATCTGAGGACCTTCACTTCAGGTGGCCTGGATCTACATAAAATGGATAGAGGGGCTGGGGGCATGCAAGGGCCAGGGCCCAGTAGAGTTGGGGACTTTGGGAGGGAGCAATGAGGGTCTAGAGCAGCACTGGGTTGGGGCCAGCGAACCAAAGGATGGGCAAGAGGTGGCAGCAGGGAGAGAGAGGAAGCCCAGGCGGTCTTTGGCTTTCTGTTAGTGTTGGGACAAGGGGGTGACAGCAGGAGGCCCTTGCCCTAAGGTCCATGTTGGGTTCTGAAGCTGAGTGGGGATGGCCTGGGAGAAGAGCAGTCTCCTCCAGTTCCAGGGTCTGCATCTGCTTGAATAACTAGCCATTGGCCTCAGCTCGTACTTCTGTTCCAGGCCTATTTACACTCCATGTGCATCATCCACCGGGATCTGAACTCACACAACTGCCTTATCAAGCTGGTATGTCCCAACCATTCTGGCTTCCCCAGGGCCAGCCCTCATGTCTTGTCACAAAGGAGACTGTCCTTGTGCTTTAGACCTCAGGTGTCACTAGGACTCCTGTGTTACCCTTCCTGCTGCGCCTGATGCCCTCCCCTGTCTTCTGGGGGCTCTCAAACACATGCAGACACAATAATACCTCCTCCCAGTAGCAGCCTTTGAAATCCTTTGGTTAGAAGGGACTTCAGAAGTTCCTTAACACTACAAAGAGCCCTGTTGTTTTTCCTGGTTTCACCACGATAGTTCTGTAAAGCAGCTCACTGAGGACCCTATTCTACAACTGTGGCACCTTGAAGCCTCAGTCTAAGGCCATAGAGCTAGTAAATGTACAGTGGCCAGTTTGGGACCAGCATTTTTTCCCACCAACCATCAGCTCTGGCTGTTAGCATGTCATTTCTCCAATTAACTTGGAATCTAGCTTCTCACGTATCCACTAACTGGCCCTGGCTCCACCCTCTAGATCCACACTAAACAATTGTAACCCTTTTTCCACATGACTGCCCTGTAGCTATTTGAAGAGCTTGTCTCCCTCTAAATCCCCCCACTGACTCCCTACACCTTATCCTTTTCTGTCTTATCCTGGTTCTAGCCATGCCTTAAATCTTTTGGGGAACTGGCAGGATGGGGTAAAAAAGGAAAAAAAATCCCTTTTCCTGCTTCTGAGTTCCACTCTGCAAGTCCCAGAGCCTTACTCCTCCAGGCTCCAGGGGCTCTGTTGTGAACACCCCCAAGTCTGGGAAGTCTGAGGAGCAGGTACCAGACTGCTAGAAAACAAATAACTGAGCCTTATCTACCAGAGAGAGCATGAGCTATGACTCTCCTTTGCTACATACCTTTTCTCCCCTTCTCAATTTCTCTTGGGAATGTCCTCACCAAGTCCTGATCTGGCCCTTGTCCTACCAGGACAAGACCGTGGTGGTGGCAGACTTTGGGCTGTCACGGCTCATAGTTGAAGAGAGGAAAAAGCCCCCAGTGGAGAAGGCCACCACCAAGAAACGCACCTTGCGTAAGAATGACCGTAAGAAGCGCTATACCGTGGTAGGAAACCCCTACTGGATGGCCCCTGAGATGCTGAATGGTGAGTCCTGACACTGGACACTGGAGGCGACATGTCCCCAGAGGGGAGTTAGGAGCCACATCTTGCATCAGAGTCCTGGGTGAAGTGGAAGGCCAGGTACCCAGAGCTGACAGCTGGATGATTTTTATCCCTTGCCAGACTGGGCCTTATAAACCCCTTCCTCCCTGAAGTCCTGGGCTTAGGGTGAGATCTGACTGTGGCTTTTGTGCCCCAAGTGTAGCTGAGAGCTCAGGCTGTTTATTGCCAAGAGATTTAGCCTTTTCTTCTCCCTGCTGAGAACTGAATTATGGTGCCCCCTTGTGGATAATGCTCAAACCAGCCAGAGATGCTGGCTGGGATTCTTGAAATATACAGGGTTGTGAGGTCTCAGAAATGGCCTGCTGGTTTAACCCTTTTTAGAGTCTTTTTTTTTTTTTTTTTTTTTAAGCTGTTGGTGATCTTTTTTTAATGTTTATTTATTTTGAGAGAGAGAGAGAGCAAGAGAGGGAGAGAGAGAATCCCAAGCAGGCTCCACATTCAGTGCAGAGCCTGATGTGGGGCTCAGTCTCACAACTGTGAGATCATGACCTGAGCTGAAATCAAGAGTCGGGTGCTTAACTGACTGAACCACCCAGGCACCCCAACACTTTTTGGAGTCTTGTGGCCCAGAGAAGTTCAGCGGTTTGCCCAGGAACATACAGCTAGCTAATGACAGAGTCCAGATGAACCCTGATCCATTTCTCTTTCAATGTCCAATGTAGTTTCATTTTGGATAGTGTGTTTTATAAGATCTCTCTGAGGCAGCCCACCCAGGGCTGAGGAAAGATGTTCAGATGGTACCTCTCCTGGGAAGCCTTCAAGGCATCCCCATGGAGCCTCTTCTAGCCCTGGTTCTTGGCTGTGGCCTGGCTTGGCCCCAGACTCAGTGCAGAGCAGATAAGAGACCAAACCTAACAGCCTGCTCTCCTGTGTTCTCCAAGGAAAGAGCTACGATGAGACGGTGGATGTCTTCTCTTTTGGGATCGTTCTCTGCGAGGTGAGCTCCGGCCTGCACAGAGGCCAGGCCTGAGGCAGAAGGCCTAATGGCTCTGCCCTGCCTCAGAACTGGGACTGCTTCTCCTAACGATGAGTAGCTCACCATAAAGTCAACATGAATGTAGGGTTGTGCAGTTATCACACATCTGTTGACACATTTGAGTCTCATCAGTCCCATGAGAAGGACTGGGCAGGGTTTTTTCAGGTGAGGAAACTGAGGCTCAGAAAGGGGCAGCAGCTTCCTCTTCGTCACATAGCCGGTAAGGGGCAGGTGAGACTCGGAACTCCACTAGGAAAGGCATGAGGCTGTCCTTATGGTTGTCCATTTAGTTGTTGGGCCAATGTAACCTTTGACTCTGATCCCCATTCCCCAGGCCCTGATAGTGCTGTTGCCCTCAGCCCCACAAGTGGAAGTAGCCATCACAAGAAGTGCTAGCCTGTCTAGCACAGTTCTAAGCACTGTGAGGTGTATAGGCTGAGTCTTGGAAAGATTCCTCCCCTTAGGAGCTTAGCTCAGTCTGTCTGAAAGCACTCAATCAAACACATATGTTCAGAGCCTTCTGTAATTCCTACAAAATGGTGAGTGGTAGAGGAGAGACAAGAACAGTTGGAATAATGGAAGGAGGGTTTTTTTAAATCATTTTCTTTAATAGAGATCAATTGAACATATACTGTGTGCAAAGCACGAGGCTGGTGCCAAGAAGTTTCAGACATGCATCAGACCCAGAACCTCACTTCACAGAGCCTGAACTCTGGCAGGGGACATAGACACAAGGGCACATAGCAGGGCAGGGTGGGATGTATAGAAACTCCTCCTCCAGATTTGGAACATTGTGCTTTTGCTGCAGAGAAGTCTTTTCTAAACCCTCCTCAGTAACCAGACTCTCAGCTGAGAGACAAGTCTGGACTAGCAAAATTTGGGCATGGAGGATAGCTTTCTAACCTTGGTTTTTACCTCCCTCTTCTGCCCATCCTTCTTGTCCATACACCAGTATCCCTCTCCCCTGCCCTATGGCCGCACACACCACAGCCCATTCCTGACCAGCCATCTTCTCACCTGCAGATCATCGGGCAGGTGTATGCAGATCCTGATTGCCTGCCCCGAACACTGGACTTTGGTCTCAACGTGAAGCTTTTCTGGGAGAAGTTTGTCCCCACAGACTGCCCCCCAGCCTTCTTCCCCCTGGCCGCCATCTGCTGCAAACTGGAGCCCGAGAGCAGGTCGGTATCCTACCCCTTCTCCCCAGCTCACATAATCCCGGATGCTTGCCCCAGCCTTCAGCCATCCCCAAGCCCTTCCCAGGCACAAGGGTGGCAAAAGCCTTGAGCTCAAGGATACCAACCACTGAAGCCACCCTAACAACTCTGATGTGCCAGGTGAGGTGGTAGGGGGGACAAAGGCATTGTCATGAGTGACCTGGATATAACAAAGACACAGCCATGAAAAGAAATTTTAACAGAAGAAAATTCACACAAACCTGTGCCATTCCAACAGAAAAAATGTTCTTCACCTATCTGTTCCAAACACATACATTTTTTTTCATATAGCTATAATCTCAGATAAAGAAAAAAATTTTTTTAAGTTTATGTATTTATTTTGAAAGCAAGAGACAGGGTGAATGGGGGAGGGGCAGAGAGAGAGAGTCCTAAGCAGGCTCCACACTGCCAGGAAGGAGCCTGAGGTAGGGGCCAAACTCATGAATCGTGAGATCATGATCTAAGCTGAAGTCGGATGTTGACTGAGCCACCCCTCAAATAAAGAGAAGTTTTATATTTTGCCCTGCAAAAAATATACTACCCAGTCTTCCCATTTATCATTTTTGTTGACTATGTGAAATTCACTTAAGATATAATCTGAACATATAATATACATAATATAGATATTCAGGTTTTTCCAGTTTCTCCTTACAATAGGTATTACTATAGTGAGCATCTTTATTCATTTAACTAATTTTTTCCTTTAAAGAAATATTTTTTAAATGACCTTTATTTATCTCAGGTTATAGTTTTCATTATTACCCTGGTTGTTTTCAAGTTTGTACATTAGAAAACTAGAATCTGTACTTTTTCCTGCTCTCAAAAATCCTGTTTCTTTAAAAAAAAAAACAACAAATTCAAGTATTACTAAAATATATAGCACAGGAAGTATACATTTTCTATTATCTACTAACCAATGTGCTCCCCAGCACTCCTCACTCTCCTGCTCCATCCCCTCAAGATAACCAGTTGGCGCATAACCTTTATTTTAAAATGATTTCCAGGTGGCACCTGGGTAAGTGTCTGACTTCAAGCTCAGGTCATGATCTCATAGTTTATGGGTTCAAGCCCCACAATCGGGCTCTGTGCTGACAGCTAGGAGCCTGGAGCCTGCTTCAGATTCTGTGTCTCCCTCTCTCTCTGCTCCTCCCCTTCTCGTGTTACCTCTTTCTCAAAAATAAATACATTAAAAAAATTGTTTTTAATAAAAAATAAAATGGTTTCCAAGGTCAAGTTTAGAGTTGGGATTTGCTGGTGGGAAGCTTTACATTTTGTTCCTTCATGGGCCAAAGGACTGCATTCCTTCACTAACATCAGAGCAAGACCATGAGGAGAAAATGTAAAGCTACACAGTATTTGTTTGCTAATATCCTTTCCTAGTCATTCTAAATGTCTGTGTTTAAGTCACTCAAAAAATATTGACTGAGTGCCTACCATGTGTTAGACACTGTCCTGAACACTGGAGTGAACAAAGCAAAGGTGCCTGCTCTCCTAGAACTCACATTCTAATAAGAAGAGATGATAAACAATAGATAGAATAAACTTCACTGAACAAAAGAAAGTGACAAATAGTATGGGGAAAAGAGCAGAGCTGAGGAAAGAGGATGTGTAGGGTAGAAGTTGTAATTAAAAAAAATTTTTTTTTTTTAACGTTTATCTATTATCGAGAGAGAGACAGAGCATGAGCATGGGAGGGGCAGAGAGGGGGGAGACAGAGAATTCGAAGGAGGCTCCAGGCTGTGAGCTGTCAGCACACAGCCCAACGTGGAGCTCAAACCGCAAGATCATTGGCCTGAGCCGAAGTCATACACTTAACCGACTGAGCCACCCAGGCACCCCTAAAAATTTTTTTAATGTTTACTTTTGAGAGAGAGACAGACGTGAGTGGGGTAGGGGCAGAGAGAGCAGGAAGACAGAATCCAAAGCAAGCTCCAGGCTCCGAGCTGACAGCAGAGAGCCCGATGGGGGGCTTGAACCACAAACTGCGAGATCATGACCTGAGTCGAAGCCAGATGCTTAACTGACTGAGCCACCCAGGCACCTGTAAGTTGTAATTTTAAATACGGTGGTGAGAGTGAGTGGGCCCCGCTGAGAAGGTGATAAGATGGTTAAACAAAAACATGGAGGAGGTGGAGTAAGCCTGAGCTGTCTTAGGGTTCCAGGGCAGCTGAACTGTTTCCACAGTACTGGAAACCCAGTGTTTGTTTTCCCTTTGGGAAGAGCTGGTGAGTCTGTGAAATGTCCTTTCCTGAGCAGATCTATTGATGTGAAGACAATATAAGGACTGGAAAGAATCTTTAAAAAGGCACTTAAAATTATTGCATTTTCTCCAAGACATGAGAGGAGCTTTTTTTCTCCTGGACTTTCTTTTTTTAAGCTACCCCTTTGAGCAAGTCCAGCCTTATCACAGTATTATCTCCCATCTTCACAACAACCCTACACAATAGCAGTAACATTATATCCCCATTTCCTGCAGAGGCACAGGTTAAGGGGCTTGCCCAAGGTCACACAACTAGGAAGTGGTTGAGATGCAGGCCTGGGTGCCTTTCACACCACCCTGTGGCCCTGTCCGTGTCTCACCTGCCTCCAACTCGCCCCTTTTCTTTCTAGACCGGCATTCTCAAAACTGGAGGACTCCTTTGAGGCTCTCTCCCTGTATCTGGGGGAGCTGGGCATCCCACTGCCTGCAGAGCTGGAAGAGCTGGACCACACTGTGAGCATGCAGTATGGCCTGACCCGGGACTCACCTCCCTAGCCTTGGCCCAGCCCCCTGCAGGGGGGCTTTCTGCAGCCACCATTGCCCCCTCTGCGCCCCATCTCTGCTGTGGGCAGGGCTGTCCGGGCTTCCTGTGGATTGGCGGCTTATTCAGAAGCAGAACAAGCCATCCCTACTACCTCCCCAGGAGGCCAGCGGGTGCAGCACCAGGAAACACATCACAGGTTTGGGGTTCTGGTTACTGTCTGTAAATCCAACACTCACCTGAAAGCTGTGAAGAAAGAAAAAAAAAAAAAAAAAAAGAAAAGAAAAAGAAAAGCCTGGCCCATGGGCTGGGGGAATCTGTTACTGATGACCACTCGGGAGCTCCCTGGCAGTGTGATTCTGGGAGGCTGTTGCTTACACTAATCAGTGTGACCTGGACCTGCTGGGCAGGATTCCAGGGTGAACCTGCCTGTGGGCTCTGAAGTCTCTGGTCGCACTGGATACAGGAGGACTTTAAGGGGGAGTGTGGATGAGAGAGAGACTGGTGGCCAGGTGGCTATCCAAGGATGTGAAATGACAGTGGTGCTACCCCCCTTTCACCCCATGCCCCGCCCCCCTGTGGGGCAGGGGTTGAGGGAGTAGGTCTTGAAGAGTTCCTTAGTTTGTGGTGGAACTGGCCAGGAGTCAGGGAAGGGCTAGTTTCTACTCATCTCCCAGGCCTAGGGGCCACATCAGTGTGAGGGGGAGCTTCCGCCTCATGTTCACAAACTACCACTCTTGCTGAGAGCTCCTGGGCTTTTCTGCCTACAACAAGCACTCACCCACAAGTGCAGGAAGAGGCTAGGGGCTAGAAAGGGGCCCTGTCTTCTAGAAAGCCCATATCCTGGCTGCTGTCATTCATAGCCTGGTGGGCACCTCAGTCAGAAGCCCAAGACATTTAGCTTAGTGTTAGATGGGTTCTGGAGGATTGTGTGGCTTGCCACAGGCTCAGTGTATGAGCCAAGGGAGTGGGAATCTCAGCAGTCTCTTGGTCTTGTCCTTGTGGCAACCACTGCTCACTCTTCACTATGCCTGGTCCAGGCAGCAACCCAGGCAGAAAGAGGTGGTGGCAGAGCTCCAGAGCTGGGATGCTGGAGGAGACCACTCCCTGAGCTGGCCTTTCTGGCTTCTACCTCCCTTGTTGGTTGGCCCAGCTCACTAGCTCCTGCCTGTATCTTCCTGACACAGCTGATGGGTGCTGAAAAGCCCCAGAGGCACCCTCCACCTTGGCTTCCAGAGCTCCAGGGACTCTTCAACACAAATAGATTTGCCTCCTGTGAGCTTGCACCATATTTAACAAATTGGAAATGGGTTTGGGACGTTACTGCAATGTGTGGTGGTTGTTTTGGGGATGGGGGAGGTGGTGGTGGGGAGTGATCCAGGAGAGTGGTTGATGTTAAAACTATTTTGTTGCTGTGTCTGTTGGGTGATATGTGAAATACTGTACATAGACCTGATAAATTGTGGGATTAGATGTCATCTCTGGACAGAGTTTACCTGCTATATAGACCATACGTAATGTGTGGAGTGTGCAAGCTTGCTGTAGGATTGAGCCCTGGCTCCCAGCAGCCCTAAGTCAGCATTTTGTGGCTGGTTGTGCCTCAGTTGTCCCCAGCAAGCATGGGAGTGGTGGGCCCACGGTGGGCTGTTGAACAGACCAAATAAATTGAGCAGTTAACATAACTGATGATACGGAGAGTGAGAAAGTGACTTGGGGCTTGGCTCAGCAGGAGGAGGGTACATGTGGAGGGTCTGCTGGCCACTTTCAGGCCCCGCCCTGTGACTCCCCATAGCAGGAGTTCTCACACACACCCCAACTCTAATCCCCTCTTATATAGATACTAAACTGCTCCAGAGAACATGCACATCCCACCTGAGGCAACCCAGTCCTTCAAGCAGGTCTGACTCTGACCTCCCAGCCAAGTGCTTCCCTTGGGGCCATATACTTCCACTCTCTGATGCATGTACACTCCTATAAGCCTGGATATCCTCCCTGCAGGGTTGGGTGCCACCTTCCTAAAGGGGAGAAATGAATGCAAGTCACCTCCACACCTTGTGTTTTCCTATAAATGCTTGAGAGAAGACCTATTCTTACTTCTACACATGGGAGATGTGAAGCACTGGGCAGGATATTATCTGCCTAGTGGGATCCTGGACACAGTATAAATCCATATACCCTTAAGTTCAACTTAAGGACAGACTCCAATTCCTGGCAAAACTGATATTCTAGGGTGCCCCTTATTTGTAGAACTACAGGGCAATGTCTAGGCATGGACAGAGATCACCCTGGGTATTCCTAGAGGCAGAGAACATGTTGTTGAAATCTTGTGCTGAAAGTCCTGTTGGTAACTTCTTCTAGAGCTCTAGGAGTTCCCCTCCACTCCCCTCACCCCACCCCACCCCCCTCCCTCACCATCCCCAGGGGCTTTCTCTGCTCAGAGCTGCTTCCTGCATCCCAAGGACCCAGCCTCCTCTGCACATCCATCCTTCCCTTTTGCTGCTGCAGCACCACCAATCACACCTGTTTCCAGCCCCTGCCAACGGCTGCCTGGATGTTCATTTTAACTACCTCCACCTTGGGAAAAATGGTGAAGGGGAGAGGATTTGCAGTGACCAAACCAGCATACCCATCTTTCCTGCAGCTTCAACCTGAATGATTCCTGGTGATGACAGAACAGAGGCAACAGTTAACACACCACTCACTTGCCATCTCCCAGTCACAGGGCCAGAGTTAATGAGGGAAAGCCAGAGCTTGCCACACAGGTATGGACAAGGTAATTAAAAACTTCCAGCTTAGCGGAGGAATGTCCTTGTACCCCATAAAAACTTGGTGATACACAGCTTTTTGTTTTTTCAATTTATACAAGTCAAATGCAGAGCAATTTACTGCACTTTATATGCAGGTATCAGAATGAGGTATATAAAACATGTACACAGAGAAATGCTTTTATAGAAAAGTAGAAACCAGTAATGTACTGTTCTTTTCTTCAGCATCACTAACACCAAGGGACCCATGAGGCCTAGGCCCCTCAGCAAACCACTCCTAGGAATAGTCTGCTGAAGAGAATGGGCCCCTCTAAGCCCCCTTTCCACATGGGGCAGTGGAAGGAAGCTCTGGGTAGGGAGCACTGCTAAGGCCTCCAAGTGTGACATCAGGACTTGGAGGCCCTGCTGAGCCATTGGCTCAGTGAAGCACAGTGCTGTGGAGAAATGTTACTTTCCTCTCAGCCATGCCTATGCTCTATGACCTTGGGCATCACTTTCCCCCTCTGGGTCCCTGTGTCCAAAAGGCTTGAGGAACCCTAAGGTCCCTTCCAATGGTTCTGATTGTTTTACAAGTTAGGGGTTGTGAGCCTAGCCATACTACCCTCACGGTAATGCATTAGCCTGAAGGCCACAGAGCCACCTGCAAACTCAAGCCACTACAGGGGCAAGCCCTGAAGCACTTTATTACCTTGCCTCTGAACTTTGTTTCTGAGTTAACCTCTCAGAAGCAGCTCACAAGGCCCCACAGTGTAATTCCCATAGGTTAGTTGGCTGATGTCTTACCCCTGCAAAATGAAAAGAGGCCAATGTCCACCCTGAACAAACTGTCTAGGGTTCCCCAGGTCCCCCTCGAGTCCTGTGGCCTAAGGCAGCCATAGATCCTTCTCTCCCTTCTTCCCAAGTGGAATGTTCAGTGCGATTCTTCCCTTCCTTTCCTTTCAAAACAGGAAGAGTCCCTGGGCCCAGGGCCAGCCCACAGTTATCAAGGCACATCACTGCTAGCAAGCTGGAGCACCCCCCAGGAGCCTCCAGCCTAGATCCCATTCTCAACCCATAGTTTTGACTTTTGTACAAATTCATTTCTGGTTCTCAAAGTCAGTAGGGAGTTCCATCCCAAATATTTTAAAAACTATATTTTTGAAATACTGCCTCCTGACCTGTCTGTCCCGAACTATGGATAACAGTATGCGCCACTCAAGCACACGGAGAACAAACAGAAAGGCGGAGACTGAGGCCATCTTAGATAATAAAGCACAGAGGAGCCTGGGGGAGCTCCTTGCCTGTCCCTGGTTCAGATCCAGAGCACAAGCAATGTTTGGAAGCCCTTGTCAGCAGCATTGCTGTGGGGGCTGCCACTGTCTCCATCCACAGGCAAAACCCTGCTCCAAGGGATGGAGGAGGAGCATTGGTAGGACCCTACCCAGACTTGCCCTCAGCACACCACCTGCTTCTGTTTTAGAATTAAGAAAACAAAAAGTCGAGGGAGGATTTTAACCACAACAAAAAGTGTAGATCCTCCCAGCTGAAGGAGAGTAGGATGTCCTGCACCAGTGTCTGCATGGGCTCTTGCCCATTGTTGGCAGCTCAGGCCCCAGGAGTGCCTGCCTGGCCCATGAGAGGGGCACTGCCCTCCTGAAGGTCCACTGGAGTCTGGTTGGTGTGGACCACAATAGTCTTCTCATCCACGATCTCACAGGTAGGATTGGTGAAGGCAGACAAGGGCAGGGTGATTCGCTGCATCTCCCTCTCACACACACGCTGGTCATGCTGCTCTTTCAGGTCCTTCCCCCTGGCAGGAAAAGAGGTAAGCATTGAGGCTGTGCCTCCTGAATGGCTTTGCTCATTAAATAGCAATGCTGCACTCAGGCAGGGGCTGAGGCTAACCATGGTCAGCAATTCAGTAGCTGAGGTATAAAATTTCCATTTTGCCCTGACACGAAGTTCTTACACCTCTGGTCTCTGCTTCCTCATCTGTAAAATGGGTGTGTAGCAGCCTGAATCTCACACAGCTGCAGACAGGCTCAATGAAGATAGTGTATAGAAGAGAGACTCTTAAGATAACGATTTTGTTCTTTAAGCCCAGGGCTCCAAGAGACCCAGAGAACCATCTCAGTCCTAACCCATAAAGTTGTGCAGAAAACTGACCTGTTCTGAGACAGCTGTCTTGTCCTAAAGTGCTGGAAGGTGTGAGCCCTGGCTGGAAATAAGGACTGTCCCTAGCCCACACAGTGGGCAGAAGGGACTGAGGGCTATTCAGGTCAGTGGGAAACAATGAGACAATGACCATCAGATACCTTTAGGTTCACACATCTTTGAATTTTCATGGTGCTTAATGACTCAGTTAGGCCATGGTGTTGCCCCATTTTACTCAAATGGAGTGCTTACTCCATGCTAAGGATGATGTGTACCTTATCACACTTCATCCTTGGCTAAACCCTAAGAATTAGGTCTTACCATTCATTTTACAGATGAGGAAATAGCTTGGAGAAGTGAAAGAATTCTCCAATAACATAATGGGCTCAAACCCAAGTCTGCTGGACTCCAACTAATATTCAGAGAAGTTCTGAACCGATCAGAGTCACCCCAAAGAAACAGTGGCACAGGAACTCAAACCCAGTCTTCTGGCTGCACATGTAGGGTCCTTCCCACTGGCCTGGATTACCCCTGTTGCAGGCTGAAGGGTTTGGTGAGTGCCTAACACACTGCATACCACAACCAGCACCCAGGACCCAGATCTGGGTCCACACTAACATACTCTGAAGCCACAACTAGAAACATGGGCTCAACTGTCATGGGAAATCTTTCTGGAAGGAGCCCACCCCAAAGAGGCCTTGAAACTGACAGCTGATGGATGACTAGGTGAAAAAAAAGCCTACTTCAGACCTCAGGAAGATAGCTGAGATCAGATGGATTACATATTCTTCATGGTATAAGGTGCAATGACAAGTTTCCAGAGACTGGAGAACAGTATTGAGAAAACAGCAGGGCCTGGAGGGGCCTGGGGGCTGCACAGGTGCCTCAGAACTGTCTTTAAGTCAACCAGTTTTCTTGTATTCTAGTACCAGCTCAGCCTTGACTGTGTGACACCTGGCAAAACAGCCTTGCTGAGCCTTGGTTTCCTCATCTATGAAAGGGGGACAGTATCTGCCTCAAAATAGCAATGAATGTGAATGCATTTTGAAAACACTGGAACTGCTGTAAAACTCACAGAGGAGATTATTATGATTTGCCCTGAATATGACTTGACTCACCAAGCAATGTTATCTTAATATGGTTTCCCAAGGAAACTCCTACTGACCAGCCAAGGCAATTATTGTTTATGTGACCTCAGCAACTCCCCTCCTCTCTGGGCCTTAATTTTATCATTCTTAAAACAAGGAGTTGGACTTGATAACCTCCAAGGCCCCTGATATTCTAGATGATCCCTCATATGAGATGTGCTTTGATTCCCTAATTCTCATAAGGTCACAGAAGACAAATTTGTGAATCACCCTAGGTGACTGAGTTTTTTGCATGTGCAACCCTGAGCACTTGCCCCATCCTTATCATTTGTCTCTACTGGACACCACCAACTCCTGCAGCAGAATAACCCCCAGAGCACTCCAAAAAGGAAATGGAGGGACCTGGGAAGACAGTTGTCTGGGCCAAGTGCATCCCCACTCAGCCTAAGATTCACTTTGCCTTTGGGCACTGCTCATCAGTTACAGCTGCCACTACAGAAGGAAACACTTTCCTCCATAATAAAAGGCCAGATTCTTCAAGGTTGCCTATGTAGGTCTGGGTTTAACTTTATTAAGGGAGCCCTCAAGCCAGCAGAAGGCCAAGTGGCAATTAACAAAAGAGGTGGAGTATGCAAGTCTCCTTTGCCAGGGCCTGAATTTCAAACTCTAAAGGGCTAAAGGAAGAGATAAAGTGAGAACTCATACATCCGGAGTGCCTACTAAGGTGCGAGGAAATGACCTTCCCATTACCCAGGATGAGAAGAGCTACCTATGCACCTACTGGATGCCATGCACTTTATACATGTACCATTTCCACACTAACTTTGCAAGATAGTATTGTCCACGTTTTATAGACAAACTGAGGCTTTGGAGTTGTCCTGCTTTCCTCAGCTACCTTTTTTTTTTTTTTTTTTTAATGTTTTTATTTATTCTTGAGATAGAGACAGAGCATGTGCAGGGGAAGGGCAGAGAGAGAGGGAGACACAGAATCCAAAGCAGACTCCAGGCTCTGAGCTGTCAGCACAGAGCCTGACACGGGGCTCAAACTCATGGACTGTGAGATCATGACCTGAGCTGAAGTTGGACACTTAACCAACTGAGCCACCCAGGCACCCCTACCTTGTTTTTTTTTTTTTTTTAAGTTTATTATTTTGAGAGAGTGCACGCACGTGGTGGAGGAGCAAAGAGAGAGGTAGAGAGAATCCTAATGAGGCTCCACACTCAGCACGGAGCCCAATGTAGGGCTTGATCCCATGACCACAAGATCGTGACCTGAGCTGACATCAAGAGTGGGATGCTTAACTGACTGAGCCACCCAGGTGCCCCCCTCAGCTACCTCCTTTACCAAGCATCTGACTGTGGCCAGCTATCGATAATGATCAGGATACATCATCATAAACAAGTCTTTAGGGGGAAAAAAATCAATTCATATTGATGGAGCAGAGCAGGACTGGAAGAACAGTCAGGGTAAAGGAAGGAGATGCTGGGATTCATCTGGATTACAGTCTCATCCATTTACAAGCCTCAAAACACACCCAACCCCACAGGCCTCCTGTTAATGGTGCCTATGAGTCCTGGAGATGCAGAGGATGTCCCCAGCTCCTTTTAAGATCTGAGGCCACCAGGCCTGCTGCACTGACCATCAAACAGCTCAGCCCCTTCTTATGCCTTTTTTTTTTGGGGGGGGGGGGCGGTGGGGATAGGGGGCAGGCTGTTGTCTGGCAGCCAAGATAGAACAAAAGGTTTATTCACTGACTCAGCTCCTCCTAAGGGGGTGGAGTGGTGTTGACTTACAGTTTTTCCCTTGCCTTTTTATCAGAAAATAAATGCTCCTTCTGGATAGCACAGACACTGCACTTAGGGCAGGGAGAGGGAGCTGCAGACTGGCTGGCTGAGTCTTGTAGCCTAGACAACCGTGACAAAGACCCGACAGGCTGAGGCCTCACCCACACCCACCTGCCATCCTTATTCCCCTGAGAGGAAGCCTGGTTCCTGCTTGCCCTTCCCAGCCAGGGGAAAGCTCCATCCCATTAGCCTCATGGTCTTTGGCAGAGTTCAGGGGTTGCAGTAATTCTATCCATGACTGCCCCAGGGCCAGAGACAGCAAGCATGGATGGAGCTGCTGCCCACATCTGACATCCTCTTTGGAGTGACAGAGACACCTCAGACTTTCTTCAGGCAACACAGTTTCTTCCAATTATTCTTTTCACTGTTTGCCCAGTTGAAAGCAGTGCTGTACCACACTGCTACTCAGGAAAAGTTCCTCAAGGCAGCTAAGGCTATGAACACAAAACCTATGTCCAACTATACTGTCTAATTTCATCCTCACAACAAACCTGTATGGTATCTATTAGGATTAGAGATGGGAAGGCAGATGCAGAAAGGTTAAATCATTTATTTAAGCAAACAGCAGAACTAGGATTTGAACTCAGTACTGTCTGCAGCCACCAACAGGTAATATTGCCTTTTTAGGAAATATTAGAGCTGAGAGGATCATCATATCCAACCTCCTACCTTTGCACTTTTTACAGATGAGGAACGTAAATTACTTGTCCAATGTTGCACCCAGAATTGATGGCAGTTGCAGAACTAGATCCTGGTTCTTTTGACTTATAAGTCCAGCTATTTTATTTTGAAAGTTTCCATTTTTCCTAATATCCTTTGCAATTCAAATTTGCAGGACACTGCTGAGCCTCGCTGAGCTTTTGGGAGATATTGTTAATCCTTGCACACATCTTACTGGCTGTGTAGCCTGGATGTGGCACTTAACTCTTCTAGGTCTCAGCAGCTCACTGTAAAACAGTATAAAAAGTGATCCATCTAGTGTGGTCATGAGACTTGGGCCAGATGATCAGGGAAGAGCATTCAGTAGGGCCCTATTTATTTAAAAAGCATGCAGCAGAGGCGCCTGGATGGCTCAGTCGGTTAAGCGTCCAACTTCAGCTCAGGTCATGATCTCACGGTTCATGGGTTCAAGCCCCATTTCAGGCTCTGGGCTGACAGCTCAGAGCCTGGAGCCTGCTTTGGATTCTGTGTCTCCCTCGCTCTCTGCCCCTCCCCCACTCACACTCTGTCTCTCTCTCTCTCTCAAAAATAAGTAAACATATAAATAAAAATAAAAAGCATGCAATAAATGTTGGCTGCTATTATGATTATCTAACATGATTGGTGTCCTACTGCTTATATTTAATACTTACTGATAATCTTGGGTGGGTGGGTATGGGTGCATGGAGGGGGCATATATCCGTATTCAATAGTCAAGAAACGGAGGTGCAGAGGAATGACCGAACCTATACACAACAGTTCTTTCCAGGACACTCTGTTCTCTGACTTTGGAGAGAGATGGGAGCTGAGAGCTTGCCTCTAGACCACATGCGGTTTCCTGTTATAGTCTGTTCTCAGAGCACTTTTGCTGAGGGAAGGGGTGGACCAGTAGTTAGGGAGGGAGTAGTAGTAGTAGACAGGGAGTCTGGTGACTTGGTGCCTTGCCCTGAATTTACAGGATAGTAAATGCTAGGCTTCAGGGCAGTCCTATGACAGCCTAAAGAAGCCAATTTAGAAGAAAAAAAGGCCTGGCTTCCTCATTGCACATGAGAATTGAGCTCAGAATTAAGAACATTTAAGTCAGTTCAAATACCTGGAGGCCTGGAAACCGTCACAAGATTGGAGTAAAGCCATACTCTATCCAGTGGCTGAGTTAAGAGGAAATATTTCAAAGGCTAAACTCAGCCAACAGGTTTAGGTCTGATTATGACTTGTAGGCCAAGGCTACCACATCATTTCCTGTAACTCTCTGAATGAACAAACAGGTGTCCCTGGACCTGCCATGTTAACCATCCCACTGAGGGCAACAGCCTTGGAATGGAAGTCAAGAGACCCTCTTAGGTCAATTCTTATTCTCTTTGAACCTCTGCTCCCTGAATCATAGAAAATCAGAGAAGAAACAAGCGCTCAGAGAGTGCTAGTACAGTACTCACATTTTACAGAAAAGAAAAAACAACTATTATTTACTGACCACTTACTATCTGCTACACACTGAGCTAAGCAATCACATGCCTTAGCTACAGCAGTGCTCTGCAGTAGGAAATAGAAATAACTTGCCCAAAGTCACACAGCTAGTGACAGGACTAAGACTTGGCTCCACCAAATGCTAGGTGTGTGACCTCAGGCAAGGTACGTATCGTCTCTTGCCTCTGTTTCCTAACATGTAAACAGTAACATGTAACATGTTTACATGTAACATGTAAACGTGTAAATAACAGCATTTACCTCATAAGATAAAGTGTGAGGTAACCATAAAAAATTAAATTAAATTAAATTATGGTAACCATAATACCATAAGGGTGATTGTGTGAACTGAATTAAAGCATGCAAATTGCTTGAAGCAGGGTCTGGCATATGGTTAGTGTTCACTTTCTTGTTATTGTTGTTGTTGTTATTCTTACCCACTATTTCACCCTTTTCATCTGTAAAATGAGGAGGTTGACTACACTGTCTCTAAGGACACCCCAGGTTTATTTAATGCTGGGTGATCCATTGGGGCTGTGAACTCACAGCCCTTACCACTGGAAAATGCAGGCCACCATGTCACATCCCTTTTAGGAAGCCTTCTCAGACCTCAGAAGAGACATATCCAAGCACTCGGGGCTAGAAGTCAAATCCCCTGATTTTGCCCAGAACGGCAAATAATTTTCCCAGAACAAGCCAGCACTGTAAAAATGAATGCAACTCTGGCTTATCATGCACCCACCACTGACTTTGAGAGCCTTTTCCACATGATATTTCAGGGGCCCTCTCAAAATGAGCATTCCTCCTCCTGTTGTCCCAGCCACAGGTCAGGTCCCTGAGTTTCCCAGGAGAAGCCTCTTTGGCTTTCTCATATGTAGTGATGAGTAGCAGGTTCTATATCCTCCAGCTCATTTTTTTCCTCCTGTCCTAAATAGGAGATCCCTGCTTATGGCCCAGGAAATTCAAGCCCAAACTGTGAAAGGAGTAGCTGGGAACCTTTTCTAGTAGAATTTTATAACTCACAGAAATAATTCAATCTCTGGGACCCTGCAATGAGTGTCCAGACTGATTTCTGCAGTGCCACTCGCTTCCATACCAGGCATGTTGGATTAGACAGCAGAGAATTTGGTATCAAAAGAGCTGGGTTTGAATCTAGGTTCTGCCACTCCCAGGGAGTATGACCTTGGGCAAGTCACTTCACCTCTCTGATGAAAGCTTCCTCATCTGTAAAATGAGGAACAAGAACTCCTACCTCACAATGCTTTTGGGTGAGGAGTAAAGACACTAAAGGAAAGGGGTTTTCTAAGGTCACCTGGTAAAGACTAGAACCAAGTCTGTACATCTTAAGCTTGTTTTCCTCTTTTAATACTTCACTTCCTTTTTGGGTATGTATGCTACAAAAAAGTCTGATTCAACTTTATGTACCTTCCTCCCGTCCTTTCAGAGGGCCCAGAAGAGAAGCTACTGACCTCTTGTAGGTGTAGCCCAAGACGATGCCAGCTCCAATGGCGATGATGATCACCATCATGGTAATGCCCAGCACATAGCCTGCCAAGGACAGGACACAAGGTCCCATTAGCCTCACCCCAGCCCATCGGCAAATATTTCTTGATGATTCGCATAAGGATGGGTGAGGCAATCGTACCCAGGGTTCCCAGGTCTTTTTTCTCCTTGGAGTTCACCCGCACCCGCTGGCTGATCCCAATCACTGGCTGCACAGCTGCTGCCTCACTCCGGGCAGGCAGGGCGTTGGCAGGAGCGAACACCTGCACCTCATCTCCACTTGGCACTTCAGACGCCTCCTCAGTTTCTGTTGTGAAGGTTGGAGGGGACTGGGAAGTGGTCTCTGGAGGTGAAGTGTAAAATATCTCTCATTAGCGTAGCCTGAGTGAACTCCACAGCTGAAACTGTTGGGGGAGAGGGTCCACCTTAGAATGTCTGTACATACTGAAATCAATCCTTGCCCCAGGAGCAAGACCAGGTCTGATGGGGTCACACTACAGTTGGGACAAGGCAAATGTGAGGGGAAGGACATAAGAAAGAGCCTCTCCTGCCTCCCACGTCTTCATCTGTTCGAATCCTTGCCATCTTCAAGGCCCAGCTCAGTTGCTATCTTCTCCAGGGGGGTCCCCCTCTGCGCTAGGAAACAATCCACGACCCCTGTGAGCAGCTCACATTTACTGAGCCCACACTGCCTGCCAATCCCTATGTTATATGCTTTACATATTCCATTTAATCTAACCCTAGAGAATGGTCTTGCTGCCTCGGGAGCAACAAGCCTTCGTTCCGGAGTCTGAGAAACAGAGTCACATCTGGACCCTGCCATTGCTTTGAATACGTCGCTAAACTTCTCTGAGGCTCAGATCCCACAACCAGCTTCTTTCCAGGAGGGACTGTGAATAGAGTGCCTTAACACACAGCATACGCTCCCCAAACGATCACTAAACGCTGAGGGAGGGGCTACCTAAGGGCGTTGAGACCCGGACTACTGTCCCGCGGGCTCCCCGAGGCTGCGCACCAAGCATGGAGCTCGCGGCCAAGTGGTGGGGCCTCGCCTCCCACGGTTGTTTACAAGGCGCTCGCGGAGGATGAGCTCACTCAGAGAGGCGGCGGCGGCCAATGGGCTTTGGGCTCTGCGGCCTGGAGACAGCCCTGGCCAATCGGGTGGCGCGGGGGCGGGGCGGGGCCGACCGGCGACGCGCGGACGCACGTGCGCAGCGGGTGTAAGGGCCGCTCCCAGGCTGCCTAACGTGCTGGGGGCTCTGGGGTCCTGAGGGCTTCGGGGTCTGGGCGGGTACCTGGGCAGTGCAGGTCCTCGCAAGGCCACTTCTCGGGAGCGCCGGCCTCGCCCCTGACGTAGCACCAGGGCCCGCGCGGGTCCTGGTCCGGGTTCCGGCAATAGCTGTGGTTGCCGGTGTCTGGGAAGGGAGAGAAGGCGCCATGGGACGGGGCCAGGACCCAGACCGCGGTCGCCGCCCGCCCGCCGCCCGGGGCGGACACTCACCACCCGACGCAGGGGCAGATGCCAGGCCGCTCTGCGCCTCCAGCCAGTTGAGGCATCGGAGGCCCGGCGCTGGGGAGGGCTGGTCCGCCCGGTACAGGTGGCCGTTGTCCCAGAAGCAGCCTGTGATGAAGAAGAGCCCCCCGGACACTGAGTGGCCGGCAGGGAAGCCGAGTCTATCCCGGCTGGGCGACGCTGGGCCCGTCGGGGCCCCCCTGCCCTCACTTGGAAAACCCCACCTGCCTTGAAGGGTTGTTGTGACGCCTGAAAGAGAAGGAAGAGAAAGCGCTTCTAAAGCCCCTTGCTGGTGCCCGGCCCTCAGTCATTGCTCAGACAACGTTAGCTTGTTAGCATTTCATTTCATTTCATTTTTCTTTCTTTTCTTTTCTTCCTTCCTTCCTTTTCTTTTTTTCTTTCAAGCCAGAAAGCACTGCACAAGTGCAAGGGGTTGTTACTCTGGAACTTGTGGCCACTTTAGAGGAGGGTGTGGGGGAGGTCTGGGTTCGGGTTCCTTTTTGGAGACGTTCGGAGTTTTGGGTCGGGGGGCAGCCAGCCCTGAAATTCATCCCTGTGTTGTAATTCCATGTTACATAAACTCGGGTATTCCTTTCACGGATGTGACCACACTTGGACAAGCAACACTCCCTCCCAAGAGAATTCTTCAAAAGCCTTAATTCGGTCGGGCAAAAGCCTCAAACGGAGGGAACCTGCCTCATCGCTGCCTGGATGTGACTCCAAACTCCCACTCCCCTCAGCAGGAGAGTCACAGGAAGACGCTGGGGAAGGAGGGCCTGTGCCCTAACCACCCTGTGCAAAGCCCCTGAAAAGAGTAGGACTTAGTAGCGGAGATGAACCCCAAATTCCACCCACTCATGAGCCCCAGACAAGGAAAAAGAAAAAGAAAGTGGCTACTTGCCTTTGTTCTTAATGGCAAATATGGAGCTGCAAGCCACTGACAGGGAAAGGAGAAAGAAAAAAAAAAAAAAAAGCCTTCATAGGACAACAGAAACCAGCTAAAAGCTTCATTTCCTATCATCTTCCTGTGTAGCCTGGCCATGCTTAGGAAATAGGGAGCTTTACCCTTTCTACTTGATTAAGTTGCTGCAGGAAGGAAGATTGTAATCTCACCTCCAGATCCATAGGCTTCTGCTAGGAGCATGTTGCCGATGAGGAATGTTTTCACCCAGGCCAAGAGCATCCTCCTCTCCTTCGTCTTGCAGGTGACTGACCAACCAGTGCCCAACGGGGTCCCCTAGGCGTCGGCTCTGCCTCCCAGTCCCAGCCTTGCAGTCAGACCTGCCCTTGTTATGCTCTTCTGGTAAACAGCCTCTCTTTAGAACTGGGAGCTTCCCAGCCAGCTTGCTGCAGCGAGGTGTTTTTCGGCTGAAAGGCGCCCCCTGGGTCCTAAGCCTCCTATGCCAGGCAAGATCACTAAGCCAAGAGAGAAACTCCCCCCAGAGAAGAGAGAGGCAGAGTTCAGGTTGTGCTTAGCAGAAGATCAGTTTGAGACCTACACTGACTGCATCCCCAGGGCTTTTCATCTCTTCTGTTTCCATTTGTGTGAGTACAGAAAGAGTAACTCTGTCAAGAGGCATCATTGTGGGGAGAAGGGTTTGAAATTGTAGTCACAAGGGTGGACAGTGTGCTAACTACACTAGTAGGAGGAATTCAAGACCACATAAGGGGCACAAAAAAGAGTATCTAGGTGGAAGTAACTCTTTATACTCATTCCTGAAAAAGAAAAAGGGCTTTTGTGGTTTATATGTTTTTATGAACTTAAAAAAAAAACAACAGTATGACATTGCCAGGGTCAGATCAGTCACTTTCCTTTGTTTATATTTTTGGAGTGTCATACATATTAGGTATACAGAAGAGGTCTCTTTAGTTTAAAACACATGTTAGGCAAACGTTGGGACATTTGCTCAGCTATATTTAATACTCTACCCTTTCTACCAGCCCTGAATTCATAGAGGAAGTTAAATCAAATGTTTGCTTTTTTTCCCCCCCTCCACCCTGTGGGAAATCCATTCACAGTGATTTATATCCATCATTAAACCTCACCACATACATATGACTTAGGCCTTTTGGAGTTAGGCAGAAGGGTCCTCTTCCTGTTTGGCTGACAGTTTGAGTTCCCAGTTTGAAGCCTCAGTAAATGTAGAGACGAACAGAGTGATTCTCCAGGACTACCTTGTGACTCAGGCAAATCTCAAAATAGAAATGAGAGACTGTTTCGATCGGAGGGCTTGTATCTTTAGGCAGTAATCTAGGGAGCAGAAAAAAAAACTTCCTTAAATAAGTTTCAAAAGCTTTATCAAGGAAGAAAGCTAATGTCAATCCAACCACTGTGAAGTGAATTTGAATTTACTACAGATTTCAGACATGGAAAGGACAGAGATAAACTTAGTTTACTTTTTACAGAAGTTTGCTGACTGTGTTTGATTCCTTCAGTCCCTTTAATAAAACATGTTGCTTTGTTTTTGCAGTCACGCTCCTGTCTCCCCACACAAACTTCTGATCCTCTGACTCCTGACTTGGCCTATGCTAGAAATTACACAGAGTCTGTAAATTTAGTCACATGTATATATATATACACAGATATGCCAAAATTTTATAATAATTTTCACATAATATTCAGGAGTCTTTTTAAAAACACTTTTATTAATTTTACAATTTTTTGAGAACTTACTGCATACTAGATATAATTCCAGATACTGAGAAGTTGTCTGTGAATAAAATACTTGAAATCTCTGCCCTTACTGAGCTTACAATCTAGTAGGGAAAGATAAAGGATAAATATATAAAGTGTCAGGTGGTCTTAAGTGTTATGAAAAAAAAAGTGAAAGGATCAAGGAGAGAACAATGGGGTGTATTTCACTTGCTAAAGAAAGCTTACACTATTTTCAGGGAACCAATAGGCTTTTTCTGCAGGCAGAAGGCCAAAGAGGAGGTCCTTTTTCCTTGCAGATCCTACTCTTACACCACTACAAGAGAAATATGATATACATTTTGTTTCATTACATAAAATATATAGGTTTGCAAAAATGAGAATGCAGTTTATTATTACCATTTTCTGAGAATGCAGTTTTTAATTTCACAGCAGCAGGGGGTTCTTTTGGATTGATTCCTCAGCAACTAATCTATTGCCTTTGTATGCAGTGAGTGCTCAATTATTGTCTGATGAAAAGCTCCTCAGACTCTGAAGGGCTACTTCTGCCAGATTATAATTCTTTCCCCTCCAGTTACAATAGAGACAGGCTATACACAAGCCTGTAGTACCATTTTCAGATTATCTACTGGGTCCATATAGGGGTGCCAGTATTTCTTCCTCAGAATCCCAAATCTTCTTTACCTGTTTCTGTTATCTAAGTTTCGTATTCAGAAAACTACTATCTGCTGTAATTTACACACCTTGATATACAGAAAAAACACATTTTGTGCCATGTGTCTTATCAGGTACAGCACTACCTGGAAAAGATATAAGACAGGCCAGAGGAGATTTTTTTCAGTTTAGTCATCTCTTTTTTTTCTTGCCTGTAAGGTATTTATCAGTGTGATTTGATTTTTTTCAGGAATGATAGGCATGTTTCTCAGTCCTTCAAAGACGTATTCTGTTATAATAGGTTGAGTACCTTCTTTCCTCAGGGAAATTGGATTTAGTTAGAGATGTGCCTTTCATCATCATTGACGATGTTTTGGTCTTTTTCTTGATCTAGTTTTGAACTTTGTGTCATGTATTGAAGCAATATGGCTATATTTCATGACCTGTAGTTACTCCAAATTTCATATTTCTTCTGGAAATATTCCTGCAATAATAATATGATACAGCACTACTCATATACTCATTTTGGATTGTTTATATCCCTGAGGACAATGTTGTGAATACAATACTCTTACTAAATATTTCAGGGATGTTTGACTCTTGGTTTCATATTAAATCAGTACTGATCCAGAGAGACAAAGCCGTATTGTTAACTCAGGAAATAGCCTCCAAAACATTTCCCAAGAAAGATGGGCAGTTCATCTTGATAACAGAGTATGTTAGTGGAAGGGCTCTGGTAAGGAAGCCATAAAGCTGTTAAAAGACTTATGAATCTTTTGTCAGCCAAAGAGGGCTAACGTATTGGTAAAAATCTTTGGAGTAAGATCTAATGAGTTGACTCCAGCTATTCTCTCCATAATAATGTGTTTTAGAAGTAGCTACTGGGTCGCCTGGGCGGCTTAGTGGGTTTAGTGTCCAACTTTGGCTCAGGTCATGATCTCATGGTTTGTGAGTTTGAGCCTGGCATAAGGCTCTGCGCTGACAGCTCAGAGCCAGGAGCCTGCTTCAGATTCTGTGTCTCCCTCTCTTTCTGCCCCTCTCCTGCTCATGCTCGCTCTCTCTCTCTCTCTCTCTCTCAAAAATAAACATTAAGGCGCCTGGGTGGCTCAGTCGGTTAAGTGTCCGACTTCGGCTCAGGTCATGATCTCGTGGTTTGTGAGTTCGAGCCCCGCGTTGGGCTCTGTGCTGACAGCTCAGAGCCTGGAGCCTGCTTTGGATTCTGTGCCTCCCTCTCTCTCTGCCCCTCCCCTGCTCATGCTCTGTCTCTCTCCCTCTCTCTCTCTCTCTCTCTCAAAAATAAATAAATACTAAAGATTTTTTTCTTAAATAAACATTAAATATATATATATTATATTTAATATAATATATATATTATATATGTAATATATATATATAATATATATATATATAGCTACTGAGATTTTGCTGAAAGATATTTGGGTGTATAATTGCAAACTGAGCAGGAGATGATTTTATGAAGCTTGTTAAGGAAATAATATGCCAATATCTAAACCCCAAGGCCATTTTCTTTGAAAGTATGGCCTTCAATGAATTAGATTATTTCCATTTTGATACACAGTTAAGTGTTTAATAAATGTTTGAAGGAAAGGGGAAAAGCAGAGTACCACATAAAGACAAAGAGTCTAATAAGCCTACAGAGAATAGTAATTTTTTAAGGGTAAACAAAACAGCCAAGAGGGCTTGTGGATCACAGGTCACTTTCAGAAACAAGACATTCCACACTGAGGAACTGAGAAGCCACCCAAAAGCAGAGAACTTGGGAGTATCACATAACTGGTTTTGAGAAATAAAGGGAAGAATAAATTTCTGAAACACAAGTAGATTTTTACTTAGAGGCCAGTCTTAGAAAACATGGTTTTCACTTTGAGGAAAACACAGTCTTCAGTGTTGCAGGGATAACACTAGAGACTGTAAATTTAATTGGCTGGTAAGACTAGTCTAGCTGTTGATATTTAAGGTAAATTAACCCAGCAAGCTACAGTTATGCCTCTTTTGGAAAAATTGAATATTCTTCAATCTCAGTAAACCGGAGCTGCAGCTTTTAAAATTTATCAACACCTAGTATGAGCTTTAGTGCTGACATTTAAAGCAAGAGAAGCATTATGTCAAATAATTCAGAGTGTAGGCTTTGGAAAGACCTGGATTCCAGTCTCAGCACTACAGTACGGTCTGGGGTAAATTACTTAGCATCCATAATTCTGAGTTTCCTTAGCCTGTTATTATCATGGTTAAGAGTATAGGTACCAATGTCAAGATTCAAATCCCAGCTGTCACTTACTAGCTATGTCATCTTAGGAAAGCTACTAAATTGTCTATGACTCAGTTTCCTTAAATGGAGTTTGAGAGAGAGAAAAATAGTACCTACCCCATTGGATTGTTGGTATTCATTCATCCCTGAATAAATTTCAGCTGTGTCAGTTTTTGTGTCAGTAACCTCTAACTTCAAATACTGAGTATATTTGCTATCTTCCAGAAACTTAGAATCTGGTTATAAAGATCAGGATAACACATATGAAAATGAAAACAATATAGGATATTTATAAGTAGGTGTTAAAGAATGTGATAAGACAATAAAGGTTTATTGATTCAATGATTATTAAACATCCACTGTGCACCAGGCAGGCACTAAGTACCGAATACTAGAGGGTGAACTCTACAGGGTCCTTGTTCTCAAGAAGATACTAGTAGGCAAAACAACAGTGAAATAAATGCTATGGTAGAGATTAGTACTGGGGGTGGTGGGAACTCACAGGAGGGGCATATGGCCTGGTTTTAAGAGGTTAGAAAAGGTTTATCAGAAAAAGTAAAATCTGAATGGGGAAGGAGTTAGTGTTCTTGGTAGGTCAGACAATGTGCAGAAGCCTAGAAATGTAGCCTGTTACTGTGGCTAGTGGGGAATTTAGGGTGGTGACTAAAATGAGGCCCAAAACCATGAAGCCAAAGAGGTGAACACTTGCTGACCAGGTTATAGAGGTTCCTGAGTGTCAACTTTATCCTGAAGGCAGTGAGGAGCCAGTAAAAGTTTTTTGTTTGTTTTTGTTTTTGTTTAGGAGCCACTAAAAGTTTTAAGCAAGAAAGTGACATGTTTTAGCAAGATCACTCAGGCTTCAGGGTAGAGAATTAGAAGTCAAGACAGAAAGCTGGAAGACCAACAAGGACACTGTTGGACTAATGTAAGTAAGAGAGAATAGTGGAGCTGGATACAGAATTAAGTCAGGTCACCTGGGTTTGAATCCTGCTGTGCTGCTTAATAGCTAAGTGACCTTATGCATGTTACTTAACCACCCTATGTCTCTGTTTCCTAATCTGAAAATTGGAGATGATAATAAAATTTACCTTAGAGGCTTGCTGTGAGGATTAAAGCACTGAGAACACATCTGCCTGGCACATAGTAAGTGCTCCACAAATTCAGGTAATGAGGATGAAAAGAGGCAAACTAGGAAGAAGAATAAGTAAGACTCCATGACTGAGGGATGTCAGGAGCAAGTAGGAGGAGAAGCTAAGGAAGTTGGTTTCTGGTTTGGAAGCTTAGGAGATGGTGGCGCCATTGAGATAAGGAACAAGAGGAAAAGCAGGTTGGGGGAAGCCAATAAAAAGCAGTCAAAGATGGGCAAATTGCAATCAGGAGTGTGATGTTAGAGAAGCTAAAGGAAGAGTGTTTCAGGAAGGAGGGAATGGTCAACATTATTAAATGCTACCAGGAGGGTCGTGTAAGATAAGAGCTAAAAAGAATTCACGCTGACAGCATGGAACCTGTTTGGGATTCTCTCCCTCTCTCCCTGCCCCTCTTCTGCTCACATGCACACTCTCTTTCTCTCAAAATAAATAAACTTTAAATACATGAGTAAATAAATATGGGGCACCTGGGTAGCTCAGTCAGTTAAGCATCTGACTTTAGCTCAGGTCATGATCTCACAGTTCGTGGGTTCAAGCCCATCATCAGGCTCTGCAGAGTCTGCTTGGGACTCTCTCTCTCTGCCCCTCCCTGACTTGTGCTTTCTCTCTCTCCCAAAATAAACATATAAACTTTAAAATAGATAGGTAGATAGATAGATAGATAAAATAAAAAGAATCCATTGGTATTAGCAAAAAGAAGGCCATAGGTGACTTTGTCACGAGGAATTTTGGTGTTGGGGGCTGGGGGAGTTAAATGTTTGGATTATGGAAGGAAAAGGAGATGATGAAGGGAGAATGTGAGAATGGACAACTCTCTCAAGAAGCTTAGCTGAGTAGTACTAGAAGTGGCTGGAAGGAATATGGGCAAGGCTGACATTGGACCGAATGCACTGATTTGACTACTGACTGGTAGGTAAATTTCTGACTGGTTGTGCATCCATTCTAATTGACTCATAGCCATGCCAGGGAGGTTAAGAAGGGAGCTGATTTCAGGATAAGTAATGGATTTGGCTTCAGTGCTTCTGAATTTGACATAGGGAATTTGAATTTGACATATGCATGTAGAAATGCCCAGCAAGCAGTTTGATATGGGACTAATGACAGAAAAATCAGAGTAAGATGTAGGTGAGTGGGGATGTGCTAAGGAGGTACCAGGACAAAAGCGGGCTGGGAAGAAGGCTCAAAGGAACTCTGGATCTAGCCTTAGATCTCATGAGAATAATGAGAGTATGTGAACTCCATGAAGGCAGGTGCTGGTGGGTGGGAAATGGGTCTCAAAGTCGAGGTAAGAAACCAAGCCTCAAATCCAGACTTGGTTGCTTATCAAGATCATTTGCAATTAACATAGTTGCTCAGAGATGGAGCCCAGGAGTTCTAATCCATTAGGGAGAGGGAGCAGGAAAGGAAACCCTCAGTTTGGAGTTGGAGCAACTGACCTTGGCCAAATGCTAGACCTAGTCTAGGCAGTGACGTGGCATGGGCCTGTAGGTTAACTTTAGGAATGCAACACTTTTGCCCTAATCTTTGCTGTGTCTTCAAAATGTAAAAAATAAAGCTCATCTGTGTATTTCAGGTATGCCAAGCCCTGACTGTGGTGTTTCCCATGAGTTACTCTTATCATTCAGGGTTGTAGTTAGCATTTGTATTTATGTAAACAATATGTAAATCAGATGTTTATTAAATATATGCTGGGTCTGGGAATAACAAGGTAGCTGGGAAAATATTTCTGTTCCACCCTTAGAATCCTGGTATTTCATTCTTCTATTACTGTTTATTCTCTCAGTCAGCAAACAGCTCTTGAGTATGTTCTGTGTCAGGGACTGCTTTTCCTTTTATTACCTCAGTTCCTTCCTAGGTGTCTCTCTCACTCTGCACTGTCACGTGGACTACTCTCTTGGAAACTCTTCACCTATCTTTTCTCATGGGTTGGCTCCATCCCACCTCTTCTTAAGAGATATCCTTTAAAGGATTTGTATGTCAGGAAATACTAATAACTGTTATATATTCTCCAGACTCTGTTACAGTAAAATGGAGAAAAGAAAAAAAAGAATCCCAAAGAAGATCATAGAATGATTGTGACTCAAAGGAAATGGAAGGGCAGGAAAAATCAACATCTTCCTGCTCTGAGACCCAGCCATAAGAGATTGCTGCCCTAATTACCTCTGTGAAGCCCACATAACAGAAATGAGTAGTATTATGGATGCAAGGGAGTGTCATAAGTGGACTCAAGATTGGCCCCAGCGTGTCAAGACCCTGAGTTCGATAATAGGAAGTTAAGTACAAGCTTCAAATACTCAGTGTATTCTCTGAATTCTTAATGATGTTTCTACCTGGAGCTTTCTCTTACATTTACCTTAATGGCTCAGTTGGAAGTCAGCCATCACTGCTAAGTGTCTTGAGTTTTATGCAGTATTGGCCGCAACTTCCTTATTATCCTGACATTAGAAATAGAAATTTTGCCCAGTTGCAGCCAGGCTGTTGCTACCGAGGCAGTGGTGGAGCACTTCCACTTTCTAGGATCTTGTCCTCTCCAACACTGAGTGGCCTAACCTTTTGTCACCTTCACAAGTCATCGTTATTTATGAGAAAGCCCCCCATTCCTAGAATGGCTCTGCTTCAGAGCAGTAACATGCCTTTTGCTCTGAGTTTCTGCGCTCGTGGATATAGTAGGAAAATCTGCCTCAATATACATTAAATTGTTAATATATGTAAAGCATCTAGAAGAGTGCCTCACAGGGGCTTCTGGGTGGCTCAGTGGGTTGAGTGTCCGACTTCAGCTCAGGCCATTATCTCACAGTCTGTTATTTCAAGCCCCGCTTTGGGCTCTGTGCTGACAGCTAAGATTCTGGAGCCTGCTTCAGATTCTGTGCCTACCTCTCTCTCTGCCCCTCCCCTGCTCATGCTCTGTCTCTCTCTCTCTCTCTCTCTCCCAAAGATAAATAAACAATAATTTTTTTTTAATTTTCTTTTCAACGTTTATTTTTTATTTTTGGGACAGAGAGAGACAGAGCATGAACGGGGGAGGGGCAGAGAGAGAGGGAGACACAGAATCGGAAACAGGCTCCAGGCTCTGAGCCATCAGCCCAGAGCCCGACGCAGGGCTCGAACTCACGGACCACGAGATCGTGACCTGGCTGAAGTCGGACGCTTAACCGACTGCGCCACCCAGGCGCCCCAATAATTTTTTTTTTTAAAGAGTGCCTCACACATATAGAGAGCTTCTGCTATTGTTGTTGTTGTTGTTGTTGTTGTTGTTACTGATACCATCTAGGATCAGAAGCTAGAGTCTAGCTGAACCTCTGATTTTGTTCTTGTTATGCTGGATAATTTAAGCAAGTCCAAATTATCCAGAAATGGAGTTGAAAATATTTGCTTTCCTCTCAGTTTTGTAGCCATCGTCATCTCAAAAAGTCTTAAAAAGGTCCAAGTGATATTACATTAGTTTTTTTGCTTGTTAGAGCTTTAACATCTGTCCTCTGGTTTCCTAAGAGACTATAGTCCTCACTTGACAGTGGGTTGAATAATCCAGCAATGTCTGCATAGAATGATGTACATTTTACCCAGCCATCTACTGTTTACCAAACAGTAAACAGTAAAAATAAGCATCATAACTAACATTTATTGAGCTCTTAGTATGTGCCAGATACTGCTGTAAATATTTTTATATATACTATCTCATCTATTCTTCATAAAAACCCCATGTGCAAGGGCGCCTGGGTGGCTCAGTTGGTTAAGCATCCGACTCTAAATTTCAGCTCAGGTCATGATCTTATAGTTCATGAGTTCAAGCCCCACATCGGGCTCTGCGCTGACACCTCAGAGCCTGGAGCTGCTTCAGATTCTGCTGCCTCCGTCTCTCTCTGCGGCTCCCCAACTTGCACGCGCTTTCTCTCTCTCAAAAATAAATAAACATTAAAAAAATTTTTTTAAAACCTATCTGCAGACACAATTATTATCCTCATTTTATAAATGAAGAAACAATCATAGAGAAGTTAAGTAACTTGCCTAAAGCACAAGAATAGTAAGTGGAAGAAGAGCCAGGATATGCACCCAGGCAGTCTGATCCCATAGCCTGTGCTAAAAACCACTTCGTTGTACTGACAGGGAGAACCCTAGCTTTGAGCAGAAGTCCACTTCTGATCTCAACTCCTCTACTCCATCACTTAAAAAACTGAATGATCTTGGGAAAGTTATTCAACCTTTCCGAACGTGTTTACTCATTTGTAAAATGGGGATGGTAATGTATACTTTACAGGATGGTTGTGAAGATCATTGCGCACTTATTAGGTGTTCATTCAGTGTTGGTTTCTTCTCTTCCTGCTCTGTTCTAAGCACTACACTGGTGCTAGTGAGGTGAAATGGAAAGCTGTGCCTCCTCAGGGTCCTTGCCTGGGGTGAAGAGGGAAGAGGGAGGAAGAGGGACCAACATGGTACCAAACCATTACAATATAGTATAAGAAATACCGCTGTAGAGGAACATACAGAGAGAGGTACAGAGAAAGTAACATTTCTCTGAATTGGGTCAGGGCAAAGTTGGAGGAGCTTCAAGATGCCAGTGACATTTGTGTTGGGTATTGAAAGACAAAATAGGATTCGATGAGGTAGACATAGGGCATGAGTGTCCAGGCAGAAGGAGCAGCATGAGCACAGGTGTGGAAGAATGAAAGACCTTGGTAATGGCTTCTGGTAATGGCTAGAGGTTTGATATGCAGCTGGGGATCAGGGATGAGTTGGGAAATGATGATGACTCATGAGTTGCAAAAAAAGAGGCACACGAGCCTTCAGATTTCAGTATGTCCCTGCACCATTAAGACACAGACACATGTAAAACACATTTAAAAACAAAATAGAGTGAGCTTAAGGAAATCGAACAACAAAAAAACTTATGAATGCTCTTCTTTTTTTTAACTGAGCTATCATTCACATACTATAAAATTCCATTTATAGCTACAATTCAGCAGTTTTAAGTATATTAACAAAGTTGTGCAACCATCATCACCATCTTTTTTTTTTTTTTTCCAATGTTTATTTATTTTTGGGACAGAGAGAGACAGAGCATGAACGGGGGAGGGGCAGAGAGAGAGGGAGACACAGAATCGGAAACAGGCTCCAGGCTCTGAGCCATCAGCCCAGAGCCCGACGCGGGGCTCGAACTCACGGACCGCGAGATCGTGACCTGGCTGAAGTCGGACGCTTAACCGACTGCGCCACCCAGGCGCCCCAATCACCATCTTAATTCTAGAACATTTTCATTACTCTGAAAAGAAAACTATTATCTGTTAGCAATCACTCCCTATCCTCCCCTCTTCCCAATCCTTCATCTACTTTCAGTCTCTAGGGATTTGCCTATTCTGGGCATTTTGTGTCAATGGAATCATACTATATTTGACCTGTCATGTCTGGCTTCTTTTAGTAGGCTTAACGTTTCTGAGATTCATCTGTGTTGTAACATGTATCAGTGTTTCATTCCTTTTTATGACCGAATAATATCCCTTTGTATGGGTATACCACACTTTTTTATCCATTCATCAGTTGGTGGTGGTTTTTTCCACATTCAGCTATTACGAACAATGCTGATGTGAATATTCATGTACGGGTTCTTGTTTGATACTTGTTTTAAGGGTTTTTTTTCCCAAGTTTATTTATTTTTTGATTTATTTATTTATTGATTGATTGATTTAAAATTTTTTCTTTTAATGTTTGTTTATTCTTGAGAGAGAGACAGGGCATGAGCAGAGGAGATGCAGAGCAAGAGAGGGATACAGAGTTCGAAGCAGGCACCAGGCTCTAAGCTGTCATCACAGAGCCCAATGTGGGGCTCAAAACCACAAACTGTGAGATCATGACCTGAGCCAAAGTCGGACAATTTATTTATTTTGAGAGAAAGAGAGTACACGAGTCAGGAGTGGCAGAGAGAGAGGGAGAGAGAGAATCCAGAGCAGGCTCCACACTGTCAGCACAGAGCCTGATGTGAGGCTTGAACTCACAAACTGTGAGATCATGACCTGAGCAAAAGTCAAGAGCTGGATGCTTAACAGACTGAGCCACCCAGGTGCCCCTCTTGTTTTAAGTTTTTTGGGATATATAACTAGGAGTGGAATTGCTGGATGATTCTATGTTTAACTTTTTGTGGAACTGCCAGTCCATAGAGGCTACGCCGTTACATTCTCACCAGCAATGTGTGAGTGTTAGAATTTCTCCACATTCTTGCTAACATTTGTTATTCCCACCCACCCCCCTTATTTCATTATTGTCATCCTAGTGGGGTAAAGTGGTAGGTATCTCATTGTGGTTTTGATTTGCATTTTCCTAATGAGTAATAACAAGATGTTGAGCATGTTTCCACATGTTTGTTGGCCATTCTTTGGAGAAATGTTTATTACAGTCCTTTGCCCATTTTTTTTAAAGTTTGTTTATTTATTTATATATTTATTTATTTATTTATTTATTTATTTATTTAGAGAATGGGGGAGGGGCAGAGAGAGTGGGAAGAGAGAGAGAGAATCCCAAGTAGGCTCTGCACTGTCAGTGCAGAGCCTGATGCAGGGCTCAAAACCACAAACCGTGAGATCGTGATGTAAACCAAAGTCAGACACTTAACTAACTGAGCTACCCAGGTGCCCCTGCCCATTTTTTTAAAATAGTTACATACAAATTAGTTAGCATATAGTGCACCAGTGATTTCAGGAGTAGATTCCTTAATGCCCCTTACCCATTTAACCCATCCCCCCTCCCATACTTCCTCCTGTAACCCTCTGTTTGTTCTCCATATTTATGAGTCTCTTATGTTTTGTCCCCCTCCCTGTTTTTATATTATTTTTGTTTCCCTTTCCTTATGTTCATCTGTTTTGTCTCTTAAAGTCCTCATATGAGTGTAGTCATATGATATTTGTCTTTCTTTGACTGACTAATTTCACTTAGTATAATGCCCTCCAGTTCCATCCACCTAGTTGCAACTGGCAAGATTTCATTCTTTTTGATTGCCAAGTAATACTTCATTATATTATATTATCACATTATATATATATATCACATCTTCTTTATCTATTCATCCATCGATGGACATGTGGGCTCTTTCCATACGTTGGCTATTGTTGCTAGTGCTGCTATAAACATGGGGGTGCACGTGTCCCTTCGAAACAGCACACCTGTATCCCGTGGATAAGTGCCTAGTAGTGCAATTGCTGGTTCACAGGTTAGTTCTATTTTTAGTTTTTTGAGGAAACTCCATACTGTTTTCCAGAGTGGCTGCACCAGCTTGCATTTCCAACCCCTGCCCATTTTTAAATTGGGTTGTTTGTGTTTTTTGTTGTTGAGTTGTTAGAGTTCTTTATGTAATCTGGTAGTAGATTTTTATCAAATACATGAGATATTTTCTTCCAATCTATGGGTTGTGCTTTCACTTTCTTTTTAAAAAAATTTTTTTAAATATTTATTTATTTTTGAGACAGAGACAGACAGAGCATGAACAGGGGAGGGTCAGAGAGAGAAGGAGGCACAGAATCTGAAACAGACTCCAGGCTCCGAGCTGTCAGCACAGAGCCCGACGCGGGGCTCGAATTCACGGACTGTGAGATCATGACCTGAGCCGAAGTCGGCCGCTTAACCGACTGAGCCACCCAGGCGCCCCTCACTTTCTTTTTTTTAAAAATATTTATTTATGTGTTTATTTATTTATCTGTTTGTTTATTTTTAAGTAATCTCTACACCCAACTTGGGGCTTGAACTCACGACCCCGAGATCAAGAGACGCAAGCTCCAACAACGGAGCCAGCCAGGGACCCCTGCTTTCACTTTCTTGATAGTTCTTTGATGAATAAAAGTTTTCAGTTTTGATGAAGTTTAGTTTGTTTTGTCTTTGGTTGCTTGTACTTTTGGTGTCATATTTTGCATGTGTATATCCAGCGGTCCCAGCACCATTTGTTGAAAGACTATCCTTTCCTCATTGAATGGTCTTGGGACCTTGTGGAAAATCAGTTGTTCATGGATGTATGAATTCATTTTTGGACTCTTAGTTCTCTATTCCATTGATATATGTGTTTATCCTTATGCTGGTACCATGTTGTTTTGATTACTGTAGCTTTGTGAATTCTCTCTACTTTTATTATTTCAAGTGTGCTTCTGAGTACATTTGTGTATTGTGGTCAGTATTTTGCATTTTCCTTTTTTTTGGAACATGTACTTCTTCGTGGATCATATGTATTATCAGTACCTTTGTCATTTAAAATAATTATGAAGTGTTTGTTTTATTGCCTTGCTGTGCTGTGCTACTTTTGTTAAGCTTTTATTTCACTCTATTTCCTGGGTTTCTTTTAACTTTTCTAGATAGCCTTGTTTGCACTGTTTCTTCTGGAACCAGACTCATTAGATGTCAAGCCCCACCCCCTGGATGTCAGAGAATGCTAGCTGCGGTTTTTAGGTCATCTTCACAGAAACTCAGACCACTCCCATCTGCCTCAGCTCAGACTCAATACTTCCTGCCAGTTGTGAGTTGAATTTCTGGGGTAGAAGTCCTGCTAAGGAAACATATTTCTTTTTTTTTTTTTTTTTTTTTTTTTTTTTTGGGACAGAGAGAGACAGAGCATGAACGGGGGAGGGGCAGAGAGAGAGGGAGACACAGAATCGGAAACAGGCTCCAGGCTCTGAGCCATCAGCCCAGAGCCCGACGCGGGGCTCGAACTCACGGACCGCGAGATCGTGACCTGGCTGAAGTCGGACGCTTAACCGACTGCGCCACCCAGGCGCCCCTAAGGAAACATATTTCTTGAAGCAGAGCTCTCCAGAGGTCAAGAGTGGCACCAACCTTACAATCTGCTGTATGCATATTTGTAAATTACCATTCCTGAAATATCATACTGATGAGACACATGGGAAAGAACCTATCTTTTGAACTTTTCTCATGCTGCCAAAACAAGCATTTACAAATGCTGTTTCCATATGCAATATGTCCCTGTCTTTAGAAAGGAGGAGCTTCCAGAGATTATGGGATTTGTTCAAGGTTACCCAGTGACCTTACAATGCTATGAGGAACAGAATTCATCCACCACTCCCACTAATCCCTTTCTCATCATCATTACCCCACACTCCTTCTCTATTGGTCAACAGAAGATAGAATTTACTTCCCAATATTTTCCCCAAGGGAGGTTTCAAGTTTCTTCTTCTTCTACTTTGGTAAATAACACAGGTAAGGGGCCTCAGTGGATAACTTGCATTCATTGTACCACTCTTTGAAGGATCAAAATCATGGGCTCTGGCAACAGATCTATGAGAGAAGGGAGACAGGAGAGAAAATAATCTATAGCCTCAATGTGTTCTGAACTCTTTAGGAATTTTGGATGAGCAGAGATGCTCAGTTTTCCCCCATAACAAATAGGGTGTCTTCTGTGAAACTTGATTGTAGTGGTTATTGATCAGTTGGAATTTTCAAACATATGCAAAAATAAAGGGAATAATATAATGAATTAGCAGGTACCTGCCACCCAGCTTGTAGAATCATCAACATGTGGCCAACCTTGTCTTATCTCTACTACCATTTACTCCTTTTCCCCACCGGATTATTTTGAACCAAAGCCAGTATATTGATCAAGTTTTCAGTTTCTAGTTGTTGTTGAAGCTATTTGCCTTAGCTACTGGGATGTGTGCTCTCATTTAGATTACTTTTAGCATTTTTATTGAGCCTGACATTCTCTGGCAGGTTTTTGTTTTTTGTTTTTTGTTTTTGTTTTTTGCACTGGTAGAATCACAGGAGTTTTCTGGCTTCACACTCTGTTCTTTTGTCTCTCCCTCCCCAGAGTCCTATGACCCTGTCAGGTTTGATCCAAGTGCCTAGACCTCCACTTACTTATTCTCCTAGTTCACTAACTCTAAAGTATGAGGTTAGAGACTTTAACAGTCTTTGTCATTAATTACCCTATATACAGTGCCTAGCCTGGTATGTAATAGGTGCTTAATAAATGTTGTTGATGACTGAATGGAGGAATTCCATATGGCTTTCCACTCACCTAAACCTCACAATCAGCTGTTTTAACAGTGCACTTGGTTCTATGTATCTTTTTTTAATGTTTGTTTATTTGTTTATTTTGAGAGAGAAAGAAAGAGGCAGAGAGAGAGGGAGAGAATATCCCAAGTAGGCTACATGCTATCAGCACAGAGCCTGACATGGGGCTCAATCTCGGGAACCATGAGATCATGACCTGAGCCAAAAATCAAGAGTCAGATGCTCAACCGACTAAGCCACCCAGGCATCCCTGGTTCTGTTATCTTCAGTGAGGAGAAAACTACCTGAGCCTCTTGAGAAGTAGCTTTTATCCTTGACCCCTTGTCTCGCTGAAGAATCTGAATTTTCCTGGCTCCCCCTGCTGGTCTCTCCCGGGTAGTTGCATACAGGTGCCTCAGGTGGCAAAGAATTGGAGCCAGAGCCAAGTTCTGCCAAGGAAAAATAGAACATTGTTGTGGAGTGCCCTAGCCAGTCCAGGCAGATCTGAGGAGGAAGAGAGCAGCTTGTTGAAAACAGTTCAGGGAAGTGCAGCTTTCTGTATAAGGGGCAGGGATGGTAGCCCAATGCCAGCAAAGGTCAAAACAGATCTGGAGCCTGTAGCACTAGAACTCCACAAGTCTCACGACCACATGGGCCCATAAATGAGCTGGTCATTAAGTGGGGATCAGCCTCTACATTGACAATAGACATGTGCTCCTTGTCTCCTTAAGACAAAGCACCCTGAGGTCAGACATAGTCACCATGCAGGCTAAGTGGCTACAGAGTTTTATTTTGGCTTCCTGTGAAAGTTGAGGCAAGCGGGGTGGTGAATGTAGATGGGAGTGTCCCTAGAGTTCATGGTCTTATGTTGGATACATGACCCCATCTCCAACTCTTAAGACCAATAATATAAAATCTCTGTGGAGCTCTGGGTGTATGCTCTACTGGGGCCTCCTCCCTCCACCCTCTGTAAAAACAATAAAATGCCCCACACCTACCACTCCTTATCACATTTCTTGGTTATTTACATGTATTTGTCTTTTCCACAACGCAACTTCCTAGAAAGTGGGCTGTGGCAGAATGCATCTTGCCAGACTCCAGCCAGCTACAGACATCAGGAAGAGGGTTAAAGATGGCCAGACACTAGGGACAAATCCCCTCCTCTTCTCTCCAACCCCAAACCCCAAGTACCAAGGTAATTACACTTAAAGTTGAACATGGAAGTAGGCTTTTGTTACCTTTCAGGACCTAGAAGAAAGCATGTGACTTTCCCCAATATACAAGGAAAGGAACCCAATCCAGAAGAACCTAATGGCATGAAAATTGCCACTGGACAATTCAGGGGATGTAGCAGAGGCCAAAGCAGATAAACATGTAACATGTCAGGGATGCTAAATGCTAAGAAAGAAGAAAAAGCAAGAAAGAGGAATAGGGCAAGAGTTGGTTTTAAATTTGGTGGTCAGAGAAAACAATTTTGTTGAAGTGAGGAGCAATGTCTGTGATCATCTGGAGAAAGAATACTCATGGCAGAGGAACTAGAGAGTGCAACGGCCCTGAAGCAGGAGCATGCTTCGCTTGTGGGAGGAGCAGTGAGTAGACAAAGTGGCTGGAGCTAGGTGAGTGAAGGAGAGAGCAAGGTCAGAGAAGAAACCAGCAGCCAGATCATATGGGGGCTTGTACACCTTCGCAAGGGCTTTAGGTTTTGCTTTGAGTGAGATGGAACGCCACTGAAGGGGTTTGGAACCAAAAGCAATGTGAACTGACTTAGGTTCTACAAGGCTCACTCTGGCTGCAGTGTAGAGACCAATCAGAAGGAGGCAAGGGTGGAGAAGGAAAACCAACTAGAAGACAGTTGCCAGAGAGGGGTGAGTGAGGTGGCTTGGACCGAGTAGTAGTGAAAGTGGGAAGAAGCTCTTGACTTGTAAATGTGGTTTAAAAGTACAGTCAGCAGAGTCTGCTGATGGGTTGGAGGTGGGGTGTGAGAGGAGGAAAGGGCCATGGCTGCCTGCAAATGTTTTGGCCTGCGTCACTGGAAGAATGGAGTTGCTCTTTATGGAGATGAGGAAGACTGAGAGAAGAGCAGATTGGGGCAGAATGGGGAGAATTCACCAGTTCTGTTTCTACCTATTGAGTGAAATACCTATTTGATTTCTTAGTGGAGGTATCCATTTCAAATGATAGTAGACATTCCAAATAATAGGCTCCCCCAAAGAATAATAATAGCTAATACCATTTACACAATGCTTTACAGTTGACAATGCTCCCACATACATTATCTTATTCTGTTTCCACATCACCCACATAAGGTAGTTTGTTTCTTTCCATTTTACAGGTAAGGAAGCTGAGACTCAGAAAGGTTCTGCACAAGAGAGGCAGTGTTTGAATGTTGCCTCACAGAGGTAGGTGGCAACCAGCAGCCAGTTAGCCTTTAAGAGTAGCAGTCAACCAACAGAGAGACCACCTCTTACCCAAGGCTCTCAGGTAGGAAGACCTAGACCTCCCTAGCCCTGTCCCCAGCCCTCTCACAAAGAAGAGCCAGCAGGAAAGTGGAGAACAGGCTGTGTCCCCTCCCCTCCTCTCAAACCACCAGAGCCATAGCCAGGTCTAGCTTCCCTGGGAGGGGCAGGGCAGGAGCTTTGAAGGGGAACTTGAGATGGACATTTCAAAAATGAATATTTTTATTTGTGTACACATTTAAAATTATCTTGAAGACCAGAGGGAGACTATTCTAATTCCTAAAAGTAGCTGAGAATCCGTGGCATCCATCATTAAGCTACCCAGTGAAAAAAAGGGGTTTGACATGGCGTCACTGAGGGCAGCCATTGAAAAAGATCAAAAACCTTTAAGTTTATACAGGATATGACACCCAGAAAAACCAGTGGCAATTGCATTTCCTTCCAGCCTTTTTCCCATGTATCTTTTTAACATTGTTCAGATCTTACCAGCTAGGCAAGTTTGTTTTTCCGTAATCTGTTGTTTTCTCATCACTACTTAATACAAACATTTCCCCCCATGGTCTTAAACATTTTTGTAATCATCATTTTCAAGTGGCTGTATACTAACCAGCCACTTAGGCTGCTTCCACAATTTATATACATCTTTGTGCATTAAGCTGTTGAGGGTTACCTTGCTAGATATCTCCCAATGAGTAGAATTATTGGTTTAAAAGATAGAAACGTTTTTAGACTCTTGATAAATTCTAATAATTTTCCAGAAAAGTTCTTCTAGTGGCATAGGAAAATAAAAGCGAGACTTGGAAGATCTTCTGGTTCTAAATCTCAGGCTTTTATTTATTTACTTATTTATTTTCTTTATTTATTTTTTAAATTTCTGTGCTGGTCTTCTTGTGAAATGGAGACGAGTGCATGTGCCATGATCACGAGAATCAGAACCATGACCTCAGTAAACAGCAGTGGTGCTTGTTATAATGAGAGAAGATTTGCAGAATTCCTAGGAAATTGTCTTTGTTCAGTCACCCACACTGGCCCCCACATTGGAGGACAGTCTGCCCTCACCAATTCTTCTTCTCAATCTGATGGCTGGCAGACTTTTCCCAGCAGCTCCTACACAGTCTGAAATGACCCTTTTTTCCCTCAGTGACATGAAGGGGTTTGTCGCTTTGATTGTCAGCTCCTATCTGGGCTTCAAGGGCAAATTTCCCCATGTCCTGCTTTCTCTGAGCTCCTTGCTCCTCCCACACCCATTCTACATCTTCAAGTCCTAAGGGTACCTCAAGGTCCTACTCTAACACTATCTTCTCAGACCTGGCTGGCACTTCATCCTTCTCCAAATCATCAGAGCATTTATTTCCCTTCACCTCTCACATTACATTCTCTCTTATGGTACAGACATCCATTTATGTGTATGTCCCATGTCCTACTCTGTATTCGTAAGCTCCTTGAGAATGGAAATCGAGTCTTTCTTAGTACACAGAATTTCTGTTCCATGAATTAGTGGTTGCTCAGTGCCAAGTACTATTCTAGGTATTGAGAATACAGAAATGAATTATCTTTGCATGAATACCATTTGCAAAGAAACCTGGTTTCATATGGGGAGATCAATTCATAAAAACGTGACGCAGAAGTAGAAATATGTGCAGAACAGAGAGATGGCACAGAGGGAAGCACAGTGATGGAGCCCTGGGCTCCACAGTCAGGCAGTTCAGGACCCCACTTGGCTCCGCCAACTTCACAGCTGTGTGACATTGGTGGTTACTTTTCTCTCTGGGTCTCAGTGAGAATAAATTAGTACCTACCCTACAGGGTTGTCAATACACATAAGGCCTCTAGTGTGGTGTGTGGCACATGGTAGTGACGTAATAAATGAAAACTGGGGTGCCTGGGTGGCTCAGTTGGTTAAGCGTCCAACTTCAGCTCAGGTCATGATCTCACAGTTCATGAGTTCAAGCCCTGCACTGGGCTTTCAGTTGTTGGCACAGAGCCTGCTTCCGATCCTCTGTCTCCCTCTCTCTCTGCCCTTCCCCTGATCTCTCTCTCTCTCACACACACACACACACACAAAGAAAAAGAAGAAAGAAAGCTATCTCCCTTCTGGAGGGGGAGGGAAAGCTGTGGAGACGAGGGGCCATCTGAGCTGAGCTTTTGAATAAAAATTCCTCAGGTAGGCAAGTGATAAGGACTTTACAGGCAGAGGAAACTACATGAATAAGCAAATAGTTTATCAGGATCCAAAAGCCCTGCCACTCATGGAGTTTGTGCTCCTTAACATGGACACCAAAGCAGTCAACAGGCTCAAGGCATGGATTTTGACTCAGAAGAGGAGAAAATCAGGAGTGAATGCCCTTGCAGGAGGGAGAGAGATGTCAATAATCACGCAGTTTCCTTTTCAATGTTGCTGCAGGCTTTGACCTCTGCCTGGTATGGACAGGCCACCAGATAGGGCACCAGATTTGGGGAGGGCAACAGACTTTCCCTGAAGCAAAAATAAATTATTTGCCTGTTGTGCCAATCCATAGTGATACAAAAAAGCTTTATTCAGAAGCACCTACCTCCACACTGCCTTGTCCTCCAAGGAAACTTGTTTTGTTAGGAAGAATTCTTCTCTTAGATAAATATTTGGCATTTCCTTTCACAGCAGTTTAGCAAGAGCTTCAGATCCAGACATTAATTGCTCTACCCTCCTCCTCTCCACCCCCGTGAGAACTGCTTCACAGGGTATGAAGGCACCCTCCACTCTTAGAGAGGTGCAGAGGAGGGTCAGAGTAGCCATAGGGAGGGCGGGGAGCTGGCTGTGTAAGGACTAGAATTCTGGAGGCCCTGCTGCCAGGTACCCAGTGGCTAGGGATGATTATGTAAATTAGAGGAAGTCCCACCAGCCCACTTTCTCCAGGGCCCAGGATAGATTTTAGAGATGCTGCTGATAACATTAGGGTCAGTTTCAGGGTAACTTTAGGGTGAGTGCTGACTATTGTCACTCAAATGTAAGGGAGGGCACGACTGTGGAATTTCCTCTTGCAAGGGGCCCTCAAGAGAACTGGGAAATTCTGAATTCGCTGCCCAGGCTGGCAGCCATGACTTCATCCCTGGTGCTTCAGAGTCCAGACCTTTCAGAAAAGCCAGAAAGCAGATAGATAAGCCCCCAGAAGAACTGGGGCAGATGGTAATGGGATTCATTCACCACTCCCTCCAACTCCTTCCTTTTTCCAGCTCCCTGCCCACTCTCTTCCCTTTTTCCTTCCCCTCCTACTTCTACCCCCAAAAGCAGACCTAAAGGAACACAAAAGGACCAGGAAACAGGACAGGTGACCCTGGCAGACAGTTCTTGTTCTGAGCACATTAGGCCCTTCTTTGCGTGGGCTCTGAAGTTCTCGGAATGACCTTGGTTTGGCAATGTGGCATTGCACTCTGCATGGATCGATGGATTGATCCGAAGACCAAGAAATCACAAGCTCTGCGGGTCAGATAAGCTTAACTCACACAAACAAGGAGCCCGTGGTGGGCTGGGACCCTAGTCTGGGTGAAATCCAAGATTTGAAACCAGGGGAGGACCTGGAGAAACAGGCTTGGGCAGTGGTCAGCAAACTCTAGCCTCAGGACAAGTCCAGCCTGCCACCTGTTTTTGTACAGCTTGTGAGTTATGAATGGTTTGTACCTTTGTTAATGGTTGGAGACAAATCAAAAGCAGCAGAATATATTGTAACATGTAAAGATTGTGTGAAATTCAAATTTCAGTGTCCATCAGTGAAGTTCTGTTGGAGCCCAGCCATGACCATCCATTTATGTATTGTCTGTGCCTGGCTGCTCTTACACAATGGCAGAGTTGAGTAGCTGTGACAGAAACCATATGGCCCACAAAGATGAAAATGTTTACCCTCTGGCTCTTTACAGAAAAAGTTTGCCTGCGTTCATTATTTTGAGAGCGTAGCCTGGAGAAGGAGATAGTGCAGGTAAACTAAAAGGGAGCTTTGTGTTTCCTAATGTGCTCATAATGGATCAGTCCATGTAATCCTCGCAGCAGCCTCGTGAACAGGAACTGTTTGCTATCCTTGTTTTCCACACGAGGAAGAGGAGACACACCTGCCAGAAGTCACCCAGTTAGAAAGTGGTGGCACTGGGCTCTGCACCCAGCTGGCTATCCTCAGAGACCACTGTGAACCAGGGCACCGTGGTGAAGACCCAGGATGGTGAGATTCAGATGCCCAGAGCCGCGGAGGGAGAGCCTCCCAGGTGGAGGGTGTTCCATGGGTGAAGGCCCAGGGCTGGCAATGAATGGTGCACACTGAAAATGTAAGGAGCAGAGTGGGGAGCTCCAGTTGGATGGGACAGCTGGGGTCAAGCCATGACACTTCCAGTGCAGGGTAGTCGTGAAGAAACAGTCTGGGCCTACGTTCAGGTTCTCAGTGTACCTCTTAAAGCTGTGTGTTTGGGGCAAGTTGCTTAACTGTAAAAATAGTGTCTACCTCTTTGGGCAGCTGTAAGGACAGACTGCAGCAATGTGTGTGAGGTGTTTAGAAGGGCACCTGGCATTCAGTAAACACAACATGTGCTGTTATTATTGAGGTTATTGTTGTCAGAAACTGGATGTGTTGAAGGCTGGCATAAACAAAGGCCTGATACATGAAAAATGAAAGCACAAGTGGGGACTTGTGCTTGGGGCAGATCAAGTAAAAAATGTGGGATGGGAGCCAGGGAAATACATACGAGGCAAGTTGCTGTAGAGAGTTAATTTTGGGGATCCCCCCCAAGGCTCTAGAGGGACAAAGGAACAGAGAGAGTCAGGGAAGGGCTTAAAGTTCACTGTCACCCATCAGGAGCCTGGCTTTGTGCCCAGCACCTGGTATACATTATTAATCCTCACTACAACCCTCCCAAGTCAGTCCTGACCCCCCCATTTTACAGATAAGGAAGCCAAGGCTTGGAGAATTGCCAGAATTATAAGTGTCTCAGAAAGTATGTCCTGAGACTAGCCATAGCCCCAAATGCAACAGGCCTCCAGGTCCCACTTTTGGCTATCAGTGGACAGATTTCTCAGTAGCCCTATGTACCAGGGGTTCCTTGGTGCCACAGGGCTTCCCTCGCCTATGCCAGCGGCAGAGATGGGTGATCACTGCTGTGGGGAAGTGAGGCCAAGTCTTTGCCCAGGCCATCAGGCAGTGGCTGGACAGGCTTCTGGTGTGGCAGCTCTGCCTGGAGCAAGTGACTTGGGAGTGGGGTGCAAGTCATCTGAGAGGGTTACCTAAGCATGAAGAGTGCTTACCCAATAGGGTCTCTGGGCACTCTTTCCAGCACTAACCCTGGCTTCCTCCGTGGCTTTTTCGTGCTGCACTGTGCAAGCCCTTGTCCCGGGGCCCTGGCAGAGTAAGGGCCTGCTCTGTGCTGAGCACAGTAGTGGACATTTACATGTGTGTAAAGGCACTGTCGCTGGAGCTTGGGAATGAAAGTTCTGGAGTCAGAGGTCAGAACTGAGTTTGTATGCTAGCTCTGACACTATGTGACCTGGGGCAGGGGTGGGTGGGATGCCTCTACCTCTGTGAGCCTGCTTGCTGGCCTGCAGGAGGGGGATGGTAATGGAACCAACTTTACAGGTTGTGCTGAGAATTAAGCACAGAAAATGTTAGCTCATGATGGTCTCCCCTACTCTTCATGCCTGTTTATCTGATGAGGAAATTGAGACTCAAAGATTTGCCCAGGGTTGACAGCAAGCAGATGGTGGATCTGTACAGCCAAAGCTCAGGTGTTTTTGGTTTTTTTCTTAATGTTTATTCATTTATTTTTGAGAAAGAGAAAAAGTAGGGGAGGGGCAGAGAGAAAGGGAGAGGATCCCAAGCACGTGGGGCTCGAACTCAAGAACCGTTGAGATCATGACCTGAGCCTAAATCAAGAGTCAGATGCTTGACCGACTGAGCCACCCAGGCGCCCCCAAAGCTCAGGCTCTTTACCCTTAACCATGGCAAAGTAATTCCACCTTTACGCACCCATGTTCTGCACAGCTTTCCTCCCTCTGGCCTGAAGGGCACAAGTGTACAGAGGAGATGCAGACGTTGGGAGGCAGGCAAGGGTACCTCCTCTTGCTGCTCAGGCCTCCAGGTGAGTAGTGCTTTGGAAGAAGCAGCCTGCTTGCTTTGTCGTTCCCCTCCTGCCATGCACAGATACTGCTTCCTAACTGTGGTCCCTCCCTGTCCATGGACATGTAGGGGTTTTGCGGTGGGGGTGGGGGGTTTGGGGGAACAGGGCCAATGATGTCTTTAGCTCAAGGCCAGATTCTCTGCCTTGACACCTGGAGGGTGCCACCAGCTGGCAGATCTTGTGGTCACAAGGCCACATGAACAGGGCCTCAGCATTTCAAAGTTGCCCTTTCCTCTGATACTGACACCAAATGGCCCAAGCCTCCATCCCACACACTCCACAGAACCCAGCAACTTTCCCAAGATTTCATGTAGATGGCTTAGAGGTTTTTTAAAAAATGCAGCTCAGAGCCTTTGCCTTTAAACCAGAGCATCGTAATTAATATTAATGTGGGTCTAAATAATTTTGTGCTTTGTTTATTCCTCCTGGTCTATGTTTATTTTTCTCTCCTTTATCATTTTTTTTCTACTTGTTTAGAGGTTAAATGCTGTTTATTTTAGTTTAGGGGTTTCCCTCTTTCTCGAGGTTTCTCAAGATGCCCAGGCTGATTTAAATCTGCCATACCCTCTCACTAAAATTCTTGCTCCCATTAATTCTTCACTGTGCTCACTTCTTGCCTCTTGTTTGCTGTTGTCTTTCCCCCTTCTTTTTTTTTTTTAAATTAATTTATTTATTTTGTGAGAGAGAACACAAACAGGGGAGGGTCAGAGAGAGAGAGAGAGAGAGAGAGAGAGAGAGAATTCCAAGCAGGCTCCACACTGTCAGCACAGAGCCCGATGTGGGGCTCGAACCCACAAATTGCGAGATCATGACCTGAGCCAAAACCAAGAGTCCATGCTTAACTGACTGAGCCATCCCAGTGCCCCTCCCCCTTGTCTTGATACATTCACCACAAAGGGTGCAACAACCTTTTACCTAACCCTGTAGGTAACACAGGGTTGGGGGGTGTTTCATGTTGCTGAACTTCTTAGAGCCCTTTGGCCATGAGAACCCTCTCCCTGCCCATGTCCCTTCTTAGGTCCTAGCTAGTCATTATGTTGGGTCCCCTTTAACTCCAGGTCTTCTCTCCCAGAGCTCCACCCCCAGGCCCTCACTATCCTGGACCAACCTACCTACCCTCCCACTGTTACTATCCCTACCTTGCCCAGTTTTTCTCCCTGGACGTCTTGTTACCTGAACTCATGGTTAGCTCTGCTTATTTGTTAACTGTCTCTTTCCCAGTAAGTTCCACAAGGGTGTCCTGCTCACCACCATGCCCCCAGGGTCTGAGGCTGGGCCTGGCACACAGCAGGGCAGACAACAAGGAGTGAGTATCTGTTGAACAAATGGGTGAACGCCGGCAGCAGAGTCCTCAGTGGGAACATCCACCTATCAATCCCAGTGCAGCTGCAGCTGGTGCAATGAGGAGGAAGAGAGGTCTCCTGAGATCCCACCTCTCCCCCAGGTGCCCACCCTTTGCATCCCAAAGACCCCCACCCCCACCCTTAGCTGAAAAACTGGACTCAGGGGAGCAGGCAGAGTAACGTACTAACGTTTTTAATACAGTCTGATCAGATCAATTCACAGCACCAGGTCACCCTGGGCCTGCTCACACGTGACACAGCCGAGGTACACAACAATGTCCCCACCTGCCAGCTCTCCTGCCTTCCTGGCTACCAACAACACTGAAACCCGCTACTTCCCTGACCAGACTGGCATTTTTAAAATTTTGCATAAAACTATTTCTTCCATAGACTTCAAACAATCAACTAGCCAAGTTAATTATGGTACATCTAAACAAAGTTTAATACTAACCCTAACGTGTGACTGCGGTTTACAAAGAGCTCTGTATCACCTGGGATAGCTTTCAGTAGCAATTCACTACAACTGGTCCTAAAAAATAACAATAATAATAATAATTAGAGAATTAGAACCCAACAGCAAGTTGAATGGTTAAAATCACATAAGAACTGGAATTTGGGGTGGGGGTGTCCTCAATAGCCCAGCTTGTCCTAGTAGCGAAATGCTAGCCTCTAGGTAGGGCTCAGAAAGGTCTGAGGCCCTCCAAGTCAAGGGTCAAGCTCAGGGGCTCTCAGAGGGCACTCACCCCATGGTCCATGGGATGCTGTAGGCTTCCAGCTTTCTTGAAAATAGTTGGGCATCAGCACTGTGTAAGTGGGTGGAGACCCTGATGTGGTTTCTCTAAAGGGATATGAGAAGGGGGAGGGGACCCAAATCACTGAGGTCCCTGAATGCCGTCACGTGTGGGTTTGGGATTGGGATCACTAAGAATTGAGCACCAGGAATTCCAGCTTCCACCCATTAGAGAAACCGGGACTGGTGTGGCCTTGGAGGCCTATGTAGTGTTTTCTGCCCTTGTCCCATACCAGGTCTTGCAGATATTTCTGCAGAGTATCAGATGAGAATCTATTTCTAAAGACCACTGAAGGGATGGGTGGTGGAGAGGGAGAGGGTGGGGTGACAGGGTGGGGGGAAGGGGGAGTTAAAAACGAATAAAAATCTCTCAGCTACAGAACCCAAAGACATTACTTCCCTCCGCATTCACAGCATTTCTCAGCGGTCCCCGGTGGCCATTTCCGTGGGGACACAGCATCTGCCTCACTTCCCCTCAGGCCCCATGGGCTGCTGGTCAACCTCAGGATCTACTAAAGATGATGCAAACGCTGACTGAACAATCTGAAACCCAAAGGACTCGAGGAGAGACATGTTCTGCTGGGGAGAAAAAGGTGAGCCGAGGGCAGGGCCCAGGTCCCCCAGGGGGCCCCCAAGCGCCCGGACATGCACCTTCTGGATGTGTTTGTTCAAGTAGGACTTGGAGCGGAAGAAGCTCCCGCATTCAGGGCAGGGGTACTTCTTCTCCCCGTCAGACTCCATTTTGTTTTTGGGGACTGCCATGTCGCAGGAGAAGGAGCCATTGGTGCTCTGTTTCTCAGGCGTCTTCAGGTCACTGGCGTCCGAGAGGTCACCGTAGGAGTCAGAGCTCTCAATCGGATCCTGATGTGAGCATTTCTGGCCTTCTAGGAGAAAACAAAACACACAGGAGAGATGAGGCCAGGCTTTGGAGATGCCCCCTCCTGGAGGGGTCGGGAAAGGCCAGCTCATAGGCCTGTGGAGGGCAGCGGATGGCCAGCCACTGCCCTGGCAGAACCCACGGAGGTTCAGCTGGTCAGTCTGGGAGCCTGGTGTGCCTATGGGCGTGAGACAGCAGGGCCCTGGGGCTGCCAGCCTCCCTCGCCGCGGACTCTTCATGCAGGTGCACGTGTATCGCTCACCACCATCTCAGCCTGCTTCAAGGAAGAGGGTACGGAGAAGGGGCCTCCACTGCTTCCACCCAGAACAACTCAAAGACCCCCAGTTCCTAGGCACTTTGCTGGCTGCCCCTGGGGGTAAGATGGCTGTTCTGATGATGCTGAACAGGTATATCAATGGCCTCACCTCCACACCAGACTAGCTGCGCTCTAGCAAGGCAGAACCAAAGCCGTGAGGTCCTCAACCCGGCAGACCCCACTGATGGCTGAGACAGAAGCCAATCCTTTTCCCAATGCTGCAAACACAAGCCCTGCCCTTATTGCCTTCCTTCTGCCAAAACCCATCCAGGGCCCAGCGGCCAAAGCATAGAGATTAAAAAGTAACTCTGAACAACTCGGTCAGCTGACTGTCCCCACACAGGGCTCAGGACAAGCTGGGCCTCAAGACAATCCTCATTGCTCTGCCTTGCCCTGCCCACACTGCAGTCCACCAATCAGAAGCTTCCTGCCTGGGTTCAGAGAGCCATGCCGGGAAGGGAGGTCTGTGATGGGAGCGTGGAGCATGCCATCTCTGCCATCTCTGCCGTCTGCCAAGCCCCTGGCATCATCCCCAAGGCAACAACTAGAAATACCACAGAACAACCTGAATCAACACGTGAAGGTGGGCCCTAGGGAGCTCTCTGCAGACCAACTCCAAGTCAGAGGCAGTCACATATCTCATTTATCGCCATGCATTTCACAAACGCAGCCAGAGGCCCGCCAGAAAGGGCCGCTCACAGCAACCAGTCACCCCTATCAAGGAGGAAGCCAGCCCTTGGCTCCCCCTTGCCCACAGGGTCAAAGAAAAAGAAAGCATTCAGCCGCAGCTCCACACCATCCTTAAAGGGCCACAGGCAATGGACAGGCCCAGAGTGACTCATCATGCAGGACTTGCTTCCAGCCTTGGGCCCGGGGCATCCCTGCAGGGCTCCAGACAGTGGGGGCTGGCCAGGAGCAAGGGAGGAAGGCTGGGGAAGAGGAGGCGGGGGCTGGATCTTGGCAGTGCCCTAAAAGCCTCACTCACTGCCCTGGAGTGAGATACCCACTTGTGACTTTTGTCCTGGAGGCCACTGCCACTCAGATCTCAGAGCCTCCTTGAGGCGGCCAGCAAGCCGGCAGCCTTCCCGCCTCCCCACGCCCGGCCCAGCGCCCCCACAACACAGTCTGCGCAGAGAAGCAAAGTGCAGAGCAAGGGGTCGCTTGCCTTTGTTGCCATAGGTCCTGGCGCAGTGGAACGCTGCTCCCCCATTCGGGATGGGCTCCTGGTGCCTGGAGACCTGGGGAAGGGGAACACCGTGGTGGGTTTTAACATGGACCTTTAAGTAGGAGGCAGAGGAGAAACCTAAACAAGACAAAAGGAGATGAGATCCCGCGGCCAGCACAGAGGTACCTCTCTGCTTCCCCCACGCCTCTCCTCTGGCCGCTTTGGCTAGCATTCCCAGGTCAGCTGCACCTAGAAGGGGCCCCCTTGTTGGTTCAAAAACGGTTGCAACCACAGGAGCCACCTGGCTCAGGACGGGTGGCACTGTCCTCGAATCGGCTTCTCTGCAGAGCCCACTCTGCAAGGCTGAGGTGTAGGACCCAGGCTGGCTGCCTGGAGGGATGGCCTGAGATCCTGCTCCTGCCAGGGCCAGAGGCCAAATGCCCCTCGGCTTGCTTGGTGCCTCAGTAATGAGTGGTTGGAGAAGATGTCCCACAGCCCCAGGTCAGCTGCAGAGACCCTGGCTAGAAATGTAGTCAGAAAAGCAATGAGGCTCAATGGCAGCCACAGGACTCCAGCCAGCAGAACGCCTGCTTAACACTTGTAAAGGCAAACTGCACAACAAACCAGATGGAGGCAAGATGAAATCCCAAAGGAATGCCTCCAGGAGTCCCCTTCCTTCTATCTAGCAGGACATGTTCTATTTTGCTAACTTTCTCACTTTCCAAATAACTGGATTTAATAATTCTTCAGACCTTCTGAGGAACAACAAAAATAGCAAGTTACGTTAAAGAGGCTCAGTCAGCTCTTATTCATGGTCATCGTTTTGGTTTGGGTTTGGAGCATCCATCAGGTTCACTTAAGGAAGAAAAAGAGATAATCTTTGCCTTCATTTTGGAGGAGGGGCAATCCAGCCATCTTGAAAACTGCAGCAGCCCAACCCAGATGTTCTGGTCAGTTCGAGCCATATGATAGCTCACGCTGGGAAGCGTAGATCTTGGGCCAACTTCCACACCAGCCACAAGTCTGAGGACATGCAACCAGGTGGGCCAGTCAAAGGAAATTGACTTGGGTTTTGCAGGAAGTTGTGTCATCAAACTCCACAGTGGTCAAGGATCAGGACGCACTTTCAGCAGGAACCGAAGCATTTTAGCATAAGGTCCACCTGGTGTCTAGTGCCCTTTAATCTACTCCAGATCTGGTTGACACATTCTCAAGTGCTTTTATTCCCCTTTAAAATTACAGTTATAGGATAACAGTGGGATCCACTCTGAACATGTCAGAGGCTGCAGGGTACTGTGTAATGTCTGCACAAGTCTGATTTGGCATGGCCTTTCAAATGCTGCTGGAACAGTTTATTAGGTTCACTTTTAGCAAGTGATAATGGTGTGCCAGGGCCCAGCACGTTGCATGCTTTATTCTATAGAATTCCACCAGTCACCCTATGAGCTGGGAATTATGAGTATACCTATTTCATAGATGAAAAAACAAGAGGGTTGGTAAGGTTAAGTGACTTGTGGTCACATGTACAGCTACTAGATGGCAGAGCCTGGACTCCAACCCCAGGACCATGTGCTACCGTGTGGTCCTTAACCACTGAGCAGACTCTTTAGTAGGCCCTGGCCGCAGAAACATCCCTTGGATTTCGGTGGTAGGTTTCATTTATCACCATTTACCCTTATGTATTTCCGCCATATTGGTGGGTTAGAATGGAAGCAGCCAATAGACAGGAGCTGACCTGTGAAAATCTTTAACACACACTCCCCTGACAGTAGCAGTTGGTGGTTTCGGAGGAAAGGGGCACTGAGTGACTTTTCCTTTCTTTCCTGATACAGCTACTCTATAGACCCCCGGTCCAGTTTCTGGAGTCCTGCCCTGCCTAGTAGAGCCAAGTTATTCTGTGCTGTGACCAAGTAGTCTGCCTGGGGCCAACCACGGGGGACAGACTGGCTTAAGAGGGTCCCATATAAACATTCTTATGAGGGAGGCTGCAGTCAGGAATGAGTAGACAAGGCTAACAGGAAAGAGGACCTTAGCCCTGCCCCCTGGGATTGGTACTGTGGCCCCTGGCAACCAGCATAAGATATCAGGCCTTTCCAAGAACATCACAACTCCATTTTAGAAGGGATTTGTTTTGTTTTTGATTTTTAATTCCCGTGGAGCCTCGGAAGTGGTGTGAAGCCCTCTCCATGGTATAGCAGAGCAGGTCCACTGAGATTAAAGGGGACGGGAAAGGAGGAAAGGAGCACTGGGAATTATTATATTTACTCCTTGTGGAAAGAACTACACCAGGGGAACACAGCAAATGCTCAATGAAGATCTGCTGTGTTTTCCTGAAAAACAGTCTGAGAAACACATGGCTAGGTCCTCTTAACTTTACCCCAGCTGCAGACTGTACTATCTATAGCAAAACCACATGGCAGGGTAGTAGGAGTGGATCCACAGCTGCCATTTAAAGCCCAGAATTTAAACACAGAGCAACTCAGCAGCCAAGTGTTGGGATAAAACGGAAGCTGAGTTTCGGAGAACACATCTTTGAAGCCAGAAACGTTTAGTGGGAATTCTGAACTCACCTGCCCATTCACCAATGATTAACCAAGAACCAGACAGGCAGTTTGATCCAGGCACCAGAATGATGTCAAGACAGTGAGCACACATGTGACTTCACTACAACCAACAAGCTAGCCTCCCCCGTACTCCAGAGATGAAGAGTTCACAGCCAAAGACTGCTGCTCCTCCACGGCATTTTCTTGCTTGGTGCGCTGCAATTTGCACTCCAGAAGCAATCTCCTTTCACAAATTCCACTTACACAGAAGGGTCAGGGACTGCTTTCTTCTTATCCAAACCCTGCTGGGACCATGCCCAACAGAGCTATGCTGGAGGGAGGCACTAGGTAGGTTTGTATCAGCTCAGTCCAGGGGAATGGCAGGCTGGCTGTGTCCATTACTGGCACCGGTGACAACTTGCGTGCTCACCTCTGACTGGGGAGAAGGCTTCCTCCCCTTTAAGCAATGATGTTGGAGTTCAAATGCTGTCTCTGTCAAAGGCAAGTTTCCAATAAGCTATCCCTCTTTCTCATACCAGTACGTGTGCATATATACAAAGACCTTGCTACAGAAACTTTTTAAAAGGAAGAAAATCATGGTGAATCTACCAGGTCCTTCTCTCCTTCCCACTATTCAGCTCAACTCATTTCCTCAATTTGAAAATGAAGAAACAAGCTTTTTCTAGCATCAAAACTCCTTCCACTGCAAATAATCTTCCTCTACAGATGGTATGACCCACATCCTGGTATGTCTCTAGGACAAAGACAATGTCATCTATTTCAAATGTGGGGCTAGAGCAGCCAGGTTGCCTGCCTCCCTTCTTTCTCATTCTTCATGGGCAAGAGTCATTTGTGTGGCAAAGACTGGCGGATCTATAGGTAGTTAAGTTGACTGCCTGAGATTGAAGGGTGTCAGAGGGTACCTGATCCAACCTCCACCATCTGACCATCTGGCTGACATCAGCCTTTGCTTGAACCCTTGTGGACATAAGCACATTCATTTATTTGTGCTCCTCTTCCTATATCACAGCCTTGGTGGTGGGCAGGGAGAAGAATGACCCAGAGTTTTCTGCATTCTGATTCCAGGTCTCGATGTCTTTGGTATCCTTATCCTCTTCCTGGACAAACTACGTTCCTCTTCCTTTTTCTTTTTATTTCCTCAGGAGTCGTCTCCTTCTATTTCTGCCAATGAATGAGTCCTGAGATAGAATCCCGCTCCTTCACTTCTTATAAAGACCAAAATTGTTTTCTCTTCCTCCTGTATGCGTAGGAGGGTGGGACCGGAGTCCTCTTCGTCTTGTTGGAGGGATGGGGCTTCCCATTCTGACTCTGAGACCCAGAGCTGTTTAGCCTATGATCCAGATCTAGTCTTGGCTTTTCTGAGCAAAGGTGGGCTCTGGTTTGACTCTTCCAGCTCCCCCAGTCCAGTCACGTGGTCTGTGGCTGCTGCCCAAGTCCTGATGTACGCCAGTTGTTGGCTTTGCCACATCAGCTGTCTCCTAACTGGGTCGACTTTCCCTGCTGTTCCCTGCTGCTCTCAGCTCTTCTTTCCTCCTGAGCTGGGCCCCCAGGGGCCGTGGCCCTGGGTCTCCCGTTCAGTTCTTGCCCGACTCGGCAATCTGAGCTAGGCTCTGAGTTTCATCGTTAACATCCTTCTCTGCTCTCACTGTTTTCCAGCCTCTGGTCTCTGACCTCAGTTCTCAGATGGAGAACCTCAGGCTTGAAAACTTGACCAAACGCCTGCTGACGGCATGTTGCAGGTTTAGTTATTTGTAAGGAGCCGGTCGGGGGACAGGGGGGAATTCTGTCAGAAAGCCAGGTTAGGATGAAGCAAGATAAGAAACCAGCTTTTTCTAGAGCTGGGGCAGCCACAGTTAAGATGGTCAGCCACAGCCTGATAACTCCCTGCACGCACAACCCCATTGCCCACCCCCCCAGGGGAAGCTCCTGCCAGAAAGGGTTCAACTGACGTGTCAGAAAGTAGGACAGATGCTTAAGCAACTTTTATTTCCACCTCCCCACTTTCACAGCAGATTTCCTGGTGGTACAAACATCTATATCCAGTGGCCTTCAAGGCAAACCCCAGGTGTGCAATCCCAGGGAGGGACCCAGCTCCAGGGCACCAAGAACACCCAGCTACTCAGCAGTCTCCCTCCACCAATGACCTCAGGACATATGGAGACAGCAGAAGCACCCGAAGATTCCAGCCAAGGACTGCAGGGGTGCCTGGTCCAAACCAGAGTGTCAGTGAGCTGTGTCTTTCCTAACACTGTTACAAAGCGCAAGGATGGGACTTCCCAAGGATGCAGGTCCTTGTGGGAGTTCAGAGATCTTTCACCTACCTTGTCTCCTGGGATCATCACAACAACCCTATGAGGTAGGCAAGGCAGGGTGTTCTTAACCCCATTTAAGTGATGAAAAAACAGGCTCAGAAAGGGGAAGGGAGAGCTCAAAGTCACAGAGTAGGGCAAGGTAGGAGGGGCGTGGACTAAATCCTCAGTCCAACTCCAGTTCAGTACTCAATCCACTAAGCCATACCCAAGACTTCCAGAGGCATTGGGACAAGAGAGTCCCAGGAGAAAGGACTTCCCAGCAAGGTCCCCACCTGGCCAAAGCAAGCACACCGTGCAGAAGCATCTTCATGCCCACCACAGACGGCTGCCCCAACCTTCGGCACAGATACGGCGCAAGCCTCCTCCACTGACACTGTGCTTGCATGACACAAACCTTAGCCCTCCAACCACCAACAAGCCCTGGCGGAAGCTCAGGGGCAGGCCAGACTTCATCCAACACAACACTGGGGCCACAGAACCAGACTCCACCTAGGCCCACCTCGGCCTCAAGCACACTGTCCTGCTCAGAGCACCGTCTACGTTCCTGTCTCATCCAGGCCACAGTCACCTGGGTTTGGGCTCTTTCCTGACCATTTGTGTTAGAAACTTTCTGCCCCTTGTCCATCTCCAGACTCAACCTCCTTCCTTGGTTGCTGAATTTCACATGCCAGTGAAATCAGCCAGCCAAAGCTCTCAAACAGGACCCTCTTTTTCCCCCACTTCTTGGGGCTTAATGACTCTCCCACCAACCTTAGTAGTTCAGTGGTGTCTACGAAATGTATCCATCCTGCCATCTGCCCAGCACATGTGTTATGAGCCCAGACTTGGAAACAGTACTCTCTCCTTCCGTTCCCACTTGCTGATCTCCTGGGAACTCCTATCCCAAGCACCCCAAGTTTGGGAAGGAAGAGGTGGCAAATAGCCGCCTGGGCAACGAAGGTGTTTATCGTTCAGTGGGAAGGGAGGGCCAGCCGTGCAAGGAGTGGAGTCTGAGGCAAGGTGATCAGGACACCCCTGGCCTCCCACACAAGCTCAGGCCCATCCCCTGGAAATGAGGAAACAGCAGGGAGATTACCTCGATTACAAATACTGCAGAAGTTGCTGGGCCCCTCACTGTGCTTCTTCAGGTGGTCTGCCATGTACGCTGCCCGCAAGTACTTCCCACACACCTGACAAGGCACCTTGTCTTCATGACAAGCCAGGTGGGAGCGCAGACGGTCTCGAGTGGCAAAAGAAGCATTGCAGGTCTGAGGGCAGAAAGGAAAACGAGATGAGGTGAAAACCAGCATCACATTCCTGACTTCCCACTAAGCACACCAGGAAACAAAAACTGTTTCTGGCCAACACATAGACTCCCTGTAATAAAGAGAGCTTTACATGTGGCTCATGCTTTCTCCCCAGAATGGCAAGTAAGCTGCTCTTATTTTCCATGATGCCTCCTCATGAGACACCTGAGTTGGAATTATTGGTTCCAGATGGCTACCACAACATGTCCAGAGCCTGGCACATTAAGTTCCACACTCCTTTACAGAATAAAGAAAGATGAGGCATTTGTTCATTCTTAAACATGAAGAACTGACTTTAGTTGCACTGACTATAAGTGAATTTACAGCAGTAAACTGGCATGTGAACAGACCAGTCTTCCTGTTCTCCATCCTGAGTTTTCTCTACTTGCTTTATGCAAAGAATTCAATTTATCCACTTTATTCAAACGTGACATTAGTCTTGGCCATGGGGAAATGGAAAGGAAAGGCAGGACAAAGCACAGAGATTACTCCTTATAATACTCTTGCGGGCTTGTATTGAGAAAGCAGCCCATAAAATGATAGTCGATTCTGCTAACGTGAGAATTGCGCAGAGAGAAGGAAGGCTGCATGATTCAGAAGCATTTGTGGGACATGAAGCTGGGGAAAAGCTGGTAATGACAAGAATGATACCACCCCACATTGACAGAACATGCATTCTGTGCCAGGCAGGCACCACGATTAGCCTTTCCAAGACACTGATCTCCTGCAATCCAGCCTTACAGCAGCCCTCCAAAGCAGGCCATGTTATCACCCTCCAGGGGAGGATAGCCATAGAAAGCTGTGGTGTGAGCACCACACCACACCAGCAAGACCCTGAGCGGATGACCCAGAAGCTGACGGTCAGCACCAGCATCCTAGGAGGCAGCCCCAGGTCCCCAGACATTTCCTGTACCCGAGGGTCTGACTCAGTCTCAGTCCCTGACCTCTCCCCACCAAGAGCCCTTCCTCATATGGGGCTCACCCAGTTACCCCAGCCTTGGAGGTCACAGAATGTCAGGGAAGTCCTTGGGAGAGTTATAGTCTGGTGACTTTCAAGCTGTTTTGGTTCCATGGAGATGTTTTAGAGGTTCGTGTCAAGTCTGACTCCTTTTCTATGTGTGTGTGTTTACTATTTTAGAACCCCAAGAGAAAGCAACATTCACCTTTAAGTGCATTACAGAGTGACCATTAACCCACTGAAGACCCGCCACCCCATTAACTCTCTAGAGTGGAGCTGCTCCTGCCGTCTCTGTTTAACAGAAGCATAGCCTGAGATCCCGAGACCTCAAGGTAAATGTCTGAACCCCATCACCTCAGGTACAAACGTTTATCTCCTTACTGTGTAATCAAAGGAAGACACCAATGTATTCGATATCGCGGAGGCTAAAGACACCTCTGTTCCTACTCCAGTCCCAAATGTCTGTGCACATCAGGACAGGCCTTACCGTTCTCGGTCATTAGCTTTTAAGTAAATGTTAACACATTTGAACAGAACACTTTATGCTAATGAGATACCACCTGTAACTGTTTTATGCCTTGAGTTTATTCATTTGACAAATGAGGAAGCTGAGTGTGGAGAGCGATTTGCCTGAAGCACAGGACTCTACTACTAGAGAAAACAGCAGTCAAAACACTGCCACTGCCAGGCCAGTCCCCTACCCGTCCTTTCTTCCCAGCTTCCCTGAGGTATCCCTCCCTTCCCCACTTTACAGCTGGCCAGACAGAGGCTCTGAGGGGATATAGGACTGCTGGAACAGGAACTAGCCCCTGAGCCTGTGCCCCTCCCATTTCCAGACTTGGCACCCATAGCTTCTGGAGAGTGAAAGGTACTGATATTTTCTAACGCAGCGTGTGGGGTAGCCAGGACTCCCCTGAAAGGGAGAGGTGACAGAATTTGTGCAGACAAACTCGAGCACTCAGGTGACTCAGGAAGCATGATGGGTGCTTGGTCTCAAGGGCACAAGTGGGCCCCACCTCAGGGACCTCATGATCCAATCGTAGGTGACAGTGGGGGGAAAATTCCATCTTCCACCCAGCCCACTGGCCTATAAACCAGAGCAGGGGCTGCCAAAAACACCCCCAGGAGAGAGGGGTGCACCTGCCTTTTTATCTGGGGATAGAGCCAGCTTTGCCAACCAGTGACTTGAGGACTGGCTCCCCAACAACGAGAGGCAGTGTGGTCTACGCCTTAGAACTCAAAGGAACCAAAGATGGACCAGGTGTAAGAAAGTGCGGTGAAAGACACATTCAGAATTCCATCTTCCGCGGTCCCTGGGAAAAGCGCCACTAGAGAGATGTGAAAGCGATGCCTTGTTTCTCTTGCCAACCTCCTTTCGGGGTCTGTCCTTTAAAGCATTGCTTGTCACACTGTGCTACCTAAAGATAATGGACAGCCAAACCTCAATTATCCACAAGTAGATTATCCATTTGAGGGATTAGCTAGGCAAAATTAAAATCCCAGACCAAGTAGATTTTCCCTGCCCCCCTCCTCCATTGATTATCTCTCAAGGAATGAAAGCTAACTTTGGCCTGAGCAAACATAATTAGGAATAGAAATCTGCTGCTGGGGGGGTGTGGGGGGGGGGTGGGAAGCACAAACACAACAAAAACTTTCACTGTATTACAAAGCCAAGCTGAAGTGATTGTTGGCTTCTCTGTGCCAAAATTGACCCTTCATGGCTCAAGTCTCCAAGGTTTTCGGGGGGAATTGTCAAAGTGTACAAGCCTGAGTCTAGGCCTGCCCGAAATTCAGACAACACACAACATAAAGAGTCTGGGCACAGGACACAAAAGAGTGGCCAAAGGGGAGACAGATCCCAAAGAAAGGGACACCTAGAATCTCTATACTGGGGCCACTCAGGAGAAAGACATTTCCCATCCTAGAGACAGGGAGAAGACAGAGGGTCCCTGATGGGACAAGAGTGAGCCAGCATAGCATGCTCTGATCACCACTGATGTTTGGAATGGCCGCACCTTGCCCACGGCCCTGTGCACAGGCAGCCTATTGTTAGCACACCTGCCAGGTCCTGGCCCAGCCACCCTGAGCTTGGGCCACCCCTGGTCATCACCACTCAACAGTGAGTCCTAGTCATGCTCCCTTCACGCCCCATCCCAGTTTCTCCCCATCCCAGAATTCCTAAAGCTTTTCTTCCCAGAGGTTGAGCAGCTCAGGAATGGGGCCCAAATGGTATCAGGGACACTTAGTGCACATCCAACCTTTGGTGGCCTTTGAAGTCTGGCAGCCTGGGGGTAGGGATGGAGGCATGGTCTTTTTTATAGCCCTGGAAAAGTCTAAGGGCAATAAATGGAGGCCTAGTGCCATTGTCCTCACTGGCCCCCTTCTTGGGGGTGCCAGCTCCCTTGTTCCCACTTCAATTCATTCCTTCTCTAATGAGCTATCCTCCAGCCCAAACCACCCCAACTTGCCCCTGAGAAGTGGGGCCACTGGAAGCAATGGGAGAGGTTTTGAGTTGCTCTGGTCTCTCAGCTTCAGGCCAAACTCCACATGGAGATAATGCCACAGCCCCACTGCACCATTAAGCCAGCAATGCCTGAGGCATCTGAGCCAGTTAAGAGAGATTTGTGTGTCACTGCCAAGCCTGAGGCTTCATGCCCCAACATTCAAATGGCCTTTTCATGCAAGCTGTGGCATCAGTTTCTGTAACTGGACCCTTTTGTCATCTATGGCATCAGGAGAGGTGGAGAGGTATACCCCGCGCCCAGCTCTTGCCCAGGGAACCAACTCCCAGAGAGCCCATCTCTTCATCTCTGACGCTTTCAGAATACACACGATGCAAAACAGATGCCCCTGCTGTTAAACCAAGTCCGGGCACAGCAGCTGGCCGGCCCAGAGCATGAAAGCCACCATGTCTTCACCTGCTGGGTCACCATGAGGGGCATTCTGGCTAAGGGGCTGGAGGTGGGGCCAGCGGGTCTGTAAGAGTGTGTGTTGGAGGGGCAGGGCAGGAGCGGGCTTGTACGTACACCAAGGGACAATGATGTCAGTGTTATGACAGAGACCAAGGACAAAACACACAAAGCCTCAAATGTTAGAATGAAAACTTTTATCATCACTCCTGTCATCCCCGCGGAGGCTGCGGGGGCTAAAGGGCACACCACTGGGATCTGAGGGGGGAGGTGTCTACATCTGCTTTCTCAGCCCCCAAAGCCATATACTGGGGTGACCCAATATAAAGCTACTGGTTAGTCTAGTTCCTGAGCAGACCTGCTAGTAAACCTCAAAAACACAAAAGTCTAACTCACTAGCCAGAAATGAAAGCAGGACCTGTGTGAGTGGGAAGGGAAGAGGGCAGCACGAGTTGACCCACTTGGAATTGGTCCATTCTCCTCTGGAGGGGGATTCACCCCTAGAGTAGGGGAGAGGAGCAGCCAAGCCCCATTCTAGAAACCCCACACCTTAGGGGAGGCCATTGTAGGGGAGGGGAAACACCTAAACCAGTGACTTAGTTATTGGGAAAGCACCAGACTCTAAAATCACCCCAGCAAGGACAGGCAGGCACTCAGCAGTGCCATCTGTTAAAGGGGGAGAAAAAGGCAAGAGAACCCAGAAAGAAACCTGGAGGCTATGAGGGGGATCCAGAAAGGAGGTCCTTACTACCCCTGGGGTCCCTGAGCTGGGAAAGACTCCAAGTCACACAAGGAGGAGCTGGGCATCATGGGCAGGAATCACTGTGCTGGGCTCTCCGAAAAGCAGGGGTCTCAGAGCAACCGCCATTCCCGTTCCCCTCCAGAGAAAACCCTCTCTGGGGAGGCCGAGGCTAGCCTACAGGCCACTGAGTAAAGGCCCGGCTGCCCTCTGAGGCAGTCCAGCCCTGCCTCAGATATCCTGGCGGGGCTGGGCAGAAGAGAGCGCTGCTGGAGTGTGCTGGGCCCAGGTTTTCAAGGGCTGGGAATGATTTTTTTAGAGAAAGGGAAAAGGCGGTGTCAGGAACCGAATGGGACGACCTCCACAAAGCAGGCTGGGCAAAGTCCCATGATGGCAGGTCGCTAGGAAGAGATTCCAGGGGCGGCAGGCCGCTGCTGCTCCCAACCCACACCTGGAAAAAGGGCAGAGAGTGCAGGTTACCCCCCCAGGCCACCGGGCACGCCCCCACTGCCCTCTGGGCTCCTCCTACTCTGCCAGGCTGCTCAGCACACTACCTGGGAGAGTCAGAATGTGCTCTGTGATTAGAGAATCAGAGACAGAGAGAAGGCAGCGAGGCACAGACGGATCCCAGCATGCCCACCCTGCGTCCTTGTCCTTGGGGGAGGCTACCTGGCTGGCTGTGAACACTGACCACACCTGGCCCCTGGGGGCTCACTGCCCTACCTATAGTACGTCCATTCCTCCCTGCAGGTCCCCCTGAACCCTCCCCTCCCTCCTTGCCACCAACAGGATAAGAGAAACAGGTTATCCTACCAGAGGCTGTAAAACAAGCACCCACCACTCTGTCTCCCCCTCAGATGGCAGGAACGTGGCACAGGAGGGGAGATAGCCAAGAAGACACAGGCATTTTCCATCCACACAGGATTGCTCAGTGGCCAGGAGAGGAAATTCCATTTTCTGGTCACACAGGGCCCCCAGATATTGTTGAAGCAGACAAACCAAGGGTAAGAATCTTGCCCAGCCTTCCCTACCTACTGCTACACAAAGAGCTCACAAGGAGGAAACCACCCTCCTCTCTAAGTCCTCAGAAGCCCTAGCTGATGGCACATGTGGTTCAGAATGAGTTAAACAGGTGCCAGCACTCAGAGAATGAGACCATCCACTCTCATCCTCCTTCGCTGTCATTCTTACTGCCACCCCTTGTGCCCTAAGCTCAGGGGACCCAAAAGGTCAGGGTGCCTGGCAGACAAGGGGTAAGAGCTGTTAGCTGAACCACCAGGAGCTCCTTACAAACCCTGCCCTCGCCATGGTAGCCCCTGCAAACTGCTGGGAACCAGAAGCAGGCCCAATGGGGAGCCAGTGTCCCCAGGATGACACTTGCACAATGTGACCCACCATTCAAGGAGCTGGCAAATGCCAGGAGAGGAAAGCCAAAGCAAAAGAGCGAAGACAGAGGCAGGGTGGGAACCAGGACCCAGCAACCAGGAAGGAGGGGACATTAGCAGTTGGGGGGGGGGGGGGAGAGGGGGCCAGGGGAAAGAACAAAGGATGAAAGCAGATGGAGGGTGGGGAGGGACAGAGGGGGAGGTGTGCAAAGCGGTGGTGGTCAGTCAGCCGGCCCAGCATACACATCAGCTGGCTTGTGGCTGGGCTGTGAGAAACAGCAGCATTCTCTTTCAGCCCATCTCTGCCCTGGCCCGACCCCTACCTGACACTTGTGAGGCCGCTCAGAAGTGTGCACCTGCTTGATATGTCCATTCAAGTGATCAGGCCTGGAAAAGAGAACCAAGACGAGACTTTAAAACAAGACCTCAAAAGACAGGGCTACAAACTTGGCCAGACCCCCCCCCCCCCCCCCGCCCCCTGCACACACCCCGTTGGAGAGGACTCTCTCTTCCCCATCCTAGCATGACAAAGACAAAGTCACCACCCAGCTCCACAGGCCCAGGGCCTCTCTGCCCCGGTTTTCTCTAAAGGGGGAAGGGAAGTGAGTGTCTCTGACCTTGCCTACCCCCCCACACGCCCCCACCACCAGAAGCTCAAATGATTTCGAAGACCCGAGGAGGTGGCTTTAGAATGGGACAAGGCTGCCTTACTGAGGCCTTTCTGGGAGGGGGTATGTGTGATTCATTGTCCAGACTAAAGCCCCTTAGAAACTCAGTATTCCCCTCCCCCAGCCTCTCCCACCAGGACAGCCAATGAATGCCACCCGGATGGAATTCAGTCCCCAGAGGCCAAGGGACAGAGCCTTAAGTCCCCAGCTGGGCTGGTAAACCAGATGCCCGCTGGAGCAGGTGGGCAGGGGCTGCCTGACCGGTAAGACTGGTTTCTGGTTGGGGCCCCTCCAAGGGAGTTCTCCTTCGGTAGGTTCACACAGACACAAGTCCTAAGTATCCAGGCAAGTTAAAACCAGCCTTTTTTTCTGAATATTCTCTTAAGATGAAAAACAAAATAGCCCTCTGCTCCCAGACAAGTCCTTAGTTTCCTATCAGGCTCACTAAAAAGTGAATCTAAAAGGACATCTTGACCCCCTCCTCTCTGTCCTGAAAACATAAAGATGATCTGTGGGTTCAGTTAGGCTCTGGAGCTACCAGATCAGAGGAGATCAAAGATTTTGGTGCTAGGAGACTCTGGGTGCAGAACTCTGTGCCCCATGATCCCAGGAGGCTGAGAAGGGCGAAGCTTGAGTGTGCCCATCCAGGATCGCCAGTGCTCTGTTGGGGGACGGATTTGGTGGCAGGGAGCATAAGAGTCCCAGATGCACTTGTTTCAGCCCCTCCCTGGGCAGCCATTCAAGCAGGGAAAGTCGGTGGAGGAAAAGCCTCCCGCCCCCAGAGGGGGCCCCACGCCTGGTGCCGGAAACACAAAGGGAGCCCGGGGAGAAGAATGGTGAGGCCCAGTGGCTGTGGCCAGAGGAATCCAGCCCCTTCCCACAAGGCCCAAAGGAAGACAGACAGTAGGGCACGCCTAGTGCCAGAGAACTTCCCTGAGGGAAGAGAAAGCAGCTCCCGACCACAAAACTAGGGCCATTAAAATACTCTCTGCTGTCTCCAAACCTGATGTGGCCCTAGAGGGTCAAGTGACTCCCACCAATCCCACACCCCCTGATCTTAGCAAGAAACTGTCCCATGAGCCAGAAACAGGGCAGGTCATGAGGAGGGACGCTATTCCTCACCTGGAGAAGCCTTTCCCACAGCTCTGGCAGATGTAGGGCTTGCCCACCGACCCATCGTGGGACCGCACATGGTAGGACATACGATCTTTTCTCTTGAACCGCAGCCCACACACTGGACAGGAATAGGGCTTCTCCCCCGAGTGGGAAAGCTTGTGCCGATTGAGATGGTACACGTCTCGGAAGATCTTGCCGCAGATCTCACATGCCACCTGCTTCCTGGTCCGGCTCCTCTTTCGGGGGCCATCGGGGTCCTCAGAGATGGGTAGCCCATTCTCACCCAGCCTCGGAGGAGGAAGGTCGATATAGCCCAGCTGGAGGCTGGTGACACCATGCTGGGCCTCATGCTGCCGGAGCCGGTTGGCATCAGTGAACACCTTCCCACACAGGCCACATGGAAGGATGCCTGCCTCCCTCAGGCCCCCTGGGGACCCAAACATTGAGTCCAGCAAGTTGGCCTTCCTTGGGCGGCCCCGGCCTCGCTTGCCAGTCAGGGGAGGGGCACTGGATGCCACATTGGGGAATGGGGAAGTCAGCAGTTGGGGGGACAGGGGTCCAGCCACCATGGGCAAGCGGTCCACCCCAGGTAACACAGGCAGAGAGGCTTGGCTGGCAATGGCTGCACCAGCAGCCCGGGCTGCCTCCTCCTCGGGCTGCATGCTACCTGCGATGCCATTGCTGTTGGCTGCCAAGGCTGCCCCATTGGTCATGTCCAAAGGGAAACCCAAGTCCGAGGTCCCAGGGGGCCGAAAGAGCATGATGTCTGCCCGGGCAGGGGGCACCAGGATCTGCACATTAGACTGTTTGATGACTTCCTGGCAGATCTCAATGACCGACCTCATCAGTAGGAACTTGGCAGCCGTCATGAGCTCGGGGAAGCTCTCCAGGCGAACCACGATGCGGGAAGTGTAGGCGAAGTCCAGGATGTCCCCAAACACCTTGGAGCTGATGGTGTGCATCTCCAGCTCCCGGCTGCCCCCAGCCCCGCCGCCTGGAGCCGCCGCTGCGCCCCCCACGTCAGCGGGACCCCCGTCTGCAGCTCCGCCGTCGCCCAACTGGGCGCTGAACACCGACTCAAAGTACTCGCTGCAGGCGGCCAGCACGGCGCGGTGCGCTGGGAAGCTCTCGTCGCCCACCCGCAGGAGCACGTCGCAGAAGCGCCCGCCGTTTTTGCGCTGCTGGTTGAGGTTGTGCAGCATCTCCGTGCTGTGCCTGCTCACCTGGTAGGTGTAGCAGCCCGATGGGCCGCAGGAAGCGTCGTTCACCCGCTCCATGGCCGCCGCCCCCTCCCCACAAACCCGGCCGCGGCACTTGCCCGCCCCCCTCCCTTCCCCTAGGCAGTAAGAAACGGGGCGCAGTCGACGTATCTACACTCCCCACACGTGCCGGCCCCGGGCTCTGTAGTCTCGCAGGTGCCCCGAGCGCACACGCCCCCTGCCCGGATCGTACTGTCTAGACGGCAGGCCGCACCACCTCCCACATAGCTGCCCCCACCGATTGCGCGCTCCTCTCTCCTCTCCGCCCGCCCGCCTCCCTTCTTGGTCTACCTCCGGGGGGGTACGCGAGCAAAGAGGTGCGCCCCTCCTGCAAACGCGCCTGCCACCTCCCCTCCCGCCCGCCAGGCGGCGCCGGCGCGCAGCCAAAATGGGCGCGCGCGCGCGGGGAGGAGGCGGAGGGGTCTGCCGCGCAGGCGTGCGCGCGCGCGCCGCGGCTTTTCCCGGGCCCGCTGGGGGCGCGCGCTGCGTCCCCTGCAAAGCGCGAGCCGGGGCGGGGGCGCCGGAGCGGAGGAAACAAAAGGCGAAGGCGGCGGCGGCGGGGCGCGCACAGGGGCGGCAGCGCGGGCTTGGTCCCGGAGCCTGGCGGGCGGTAGCAACGGCGAACGCTGGAGCGAGCAGGCGGCGGCGGCGTCAGGATGGGCCCTTCCCCGGGCCGGGCGAAGGCGGCGGCGGAGCGGCGGCGCTGCGGCCCCGGCCTCCGTGTGTTCGGAGCGGAGGAAAGATGGCAGCGGCTGCACTTCCTCTTGCACTTTCACCCCTGGGGGGAGGAGAAGGAGGGGGCGATACCAACAACACCCCCCCCTCTCGCTTGCAGGGAGGAAAAAAAAAGAAACGGCGAGCTCGGCGTGGGGGGCCCCCGGCGCCCCCGGCCCTGCACGTGCGCACCCGGATCTCTGGCCCGGGCCGCCCTGCGCTGCAAACTTTCCACTTTCTTTGTGCCGAGCGCCCCCCCCCTCACCCAGCCGAGGATGCACGTCCCCCCTTCCCTATTTATACACCCCCCCCCGCAGCTCCGCTCCCCCCGCTTCCTGCCCCCCCTCCCCATTCCCCAGCTCCGCCAATGCTGGCGCAGACTGAGCCCCCGTCCGGCCCCCGCCTCCCCACCCCGCCCGCGGGGCCGGGGGCTGCAGTCTCAGCCCCCCCGGACCAATGCAAACGAAGCGCCAAGCCAGCAAACCAGCTCCCACTGTCCCTCCCTCCCCGCCGAGAGTGGCGGCGAGCGGACGGGAGGGAGGGGGTGAGGGACCGAGGGGTGCAAATCGGGGCCCCCCAGCCTGTGGTGTGCACCCGTAAATGGAGCGGGCGTCGGTTACCCTTCGGAGCCCCACTTTGATGAGCGAAACCCCAGAAGTCGCCGGCGACCGCCTCCCTGCTCCCGACCCCAGAGAGGGCCCGGGGTCCTGGCTGGGGGCAGGCCGAACCTCCGGAGCTGCTTCTGCACCCCGCTCACTGACCGAACCCAAGGGGCTGCGTGCCTGGGAGAGCTGGGGAGATGAGGCCATCGTCCAGCCTTTCCCCCAAACACCACACGACGAGCTTTGTGCCCCTGGGAGCGGGAAGTCACTAGCTCAGGGAAGCGACAACATAAAGTCAAGGGCGGTGGACAGGAGCAGGGGGCTCCGCGCACCCCGGCACCCCCCAGGGAACTGGGGTTACTGGAGGGTCCGGGGAGCGCCGTAAAGCCTCCTTGGGCCGATAGCATCCCCAGCGCCCGCAGCCCAGAGAGTCGACGAGCGCTCAAGCCACGGGCCCCGCCGGCAAGACAGGGCGCTTTGTCCCCGGCGGGCCCGGGGATGCTGCCGTGAGCGGGTTGGATACGGAGGTTCGCCTGCCCGGGAAGCGCTGGCGACCGCCGCCGGGCAGCGGTGCTTGGAGTTCGGAGCTGCAGGCACCGCGTGTGCGGGAGGGAAGTTCCCACAGTTGCAAAGAGGGAGCAAAGTATGTGTTCCAAACTTTCCACGGTTCCAAACTGAGCGCTTCCATTAAGAGAAGCGGTGTGAGGGGAAAAGCATTCTGGGTATTAGCATGCAAATGAACGGTCCCGGCTTCCAACTCCGCTCGGGATTCCCACCGCCGCGCGCCTGGATTTCGCTGAGCCACGCGCGCCCTGGGGGCTTCCAGGCGAGGCGCCTTGGGGAGAACCGAGTTCGAATTCGAGACCTCGGCTTTCAGGTTGTGTGTTCTGGTGTCACTTGGCTGCTCTGAAGCCTCAGAGTCAGTTTCCTAGTATGTATAACCGGGACAGCAGCACCTGTCTCATGAAGTGATGAGGATTCAAAAGGTCATGTCTACATAGCACGCAATTCTGTGGTGGGTCTCTCTTCTCCCTCACCTCTGCCCTTCCTAGGGCGTAGTAGGTGCTAAACGCCTGTTGGAGAGAATACATGAAGCTTGGAGGGCTTGAGGAAAGTTCCCTGTCCCAGGAGTTAGGCAATCTAAGTTCTAAACCCAAACTGGTTGTGTCCCCTCAGGCTAGTGTTTTATCCTCTCTGAGCCATAGTTCAGAGCTCTTGGGCGGACCCCAGGATCCACAATATTTGTGTTCAAAAGTGTGTGCAGGGAGCAGCCACAAAGAGGAAAGAGATCTGGTTATTGAGTGCTTACGGTATACACACGTCATCTCTCTAAGGTACGTGTAGATAGATACATTCTCCCGCCGAAGAAACAGGGAAATGAGTGACTCACCCAAGGTCACACAGATCCAACCAGTTAACCTGAGTGTGCCCTTTCCATACCAGTGCCTCATGATCTAGGAACTGGCTCTCCAGTGCCTTGCTTAGAAGACCATTCTGTGACTGGCTTCATCCCAGAGGGTTTGCCCAGTGAAGATGGATTCACAGAGTGCGCTCAGGATGGACCCTCATCCACAGTGCAGTGAGGGTAACAGAAGATGCATCAGCCCCATTTGCAGATAGGAAGCCTGAGGTTCAGGGAGCTTGAGTGACTGGCTCAGGACCCCACCATGGAGAAATGGCCAGAGACAGATCTAGATCTCAGTTCTGGCTCCAGCTGCATGTCACCTAGGCAGTAGAATTGTTAAGGGAGCACAGAGACTGTGATGATCTCTCAAATTAATCTCTAACTGGACCTTCGTTTTTGCCTATCTCTTTTAGGCTCCCTCCCAGGATTCCATTCTGTGCTTCAGGCTGCAAGGTGTGCTTAGAGGACATACTTTTTTTTTTTTTTTTTTTTTTGTAATTGAGGTGAAATTTACATAACAAAATCTACCCATTTTAAAGTGTGTAATTCAGTAGCACACATGATATTCAGTGTCCTACAACAATACCTCTATGAAGTTCCAAAACATTTTCATCACTCCAAGAGAAAATTCTGTACCCATTAGGCAGTCACTCCGCACTTCCAGCCCCTTTCAACCAGCAAGCTGCATTATGTCTCTATGGATTTACCTGTTGTAGGTATTTAATATAAATGGAATCACACAATGTTTGATCTTTTGAACTGGGCTTTTTTTCACTTAGCATAATGTTTTTGAGGTTCATCCATGCTGTAGCAAAAATCAGTACTTCATAATTTTTTATGGCTAAATTCCATTGTAGGGATATACTATCTTTATCCATTCATCCATTTATGGTCTTTTGGCGATTGTGAATAGTATTGCTAGGAACATTCATGTACAAATAATTGTTTTAGTTCCAATTTTCAATTCTCTTGGATATATACCTACCAATGGAAGTTCTGGGACATAAGATAATTCTATGTTTAACTTTTTGAGAAACCAAACTGTGTTCCACTGCTGTGGTACCGTTTTACATTCTTACCACACACATATGTTTATAAGTAATTTTACAGTTGGTCAAGCTTCCCATTTTATAAATGAACATGCTGAGGCTCAGACAGGTTAATCTCTCCAAGGTCACACAGCAGGGTCCAGACTAGAACCAAACTTTCCTGAGTCTCTAACCTTTCACCCACCAAGAGCCTCCCACCCTCTCAAAGGCCCAAACTACCATCCTGAGCATTCATTGATATATTTGACAAACCTGTCCAGTGAAGAACTAAGTTAACCATGTTTATGAAGCTCTTTCTCTTCTCTCAACATTTGTTGAAAGAGCCCACCACCATGTTCCCAATTTCCAGGCTGCACCTTGAAAAGATGCAGACCTTGCAATCCCTGCATCTGCCTCCTGCTGCTGGCCTAGCGGCCTCTTTTCTGTTGCCATGGAAACCACGCACCTCGGTTTTGGCAGTGCACCAGCTGGACAGGGAACTGAGAGCATCCTTGTCTCCCAGGCTAAGTGGAGCTGTCAAGGTTATTCGCTCACTAAGTCCGTATTTATTGAGCACCTACTAAGCACTAGGTTTTGGGGTTGTTTTAGACACTAGGGATATAGTTGTGGACAAGCTAGACCATGGATGGTGCCACCAAGGAGCTCACAGCCTCGGGGAGGAGACAGACAGAACACAAAGAAATAAAAAAGGCTTTTTCTGGCTCCTTTCCCCAGTTCTTCAAATTCTCCCATTTTTTCAAGCCCTGCTCAAATCCCATTTCCCCTGGGGCATCCTCCTCACAAGCTCAGATCCAAGTGATAGCTTCTCTCAGCTCTCACAGCGCTTTTTTTTTTTTTTTTTTTTTCTGATTGCAAGTGATATGTGCATTGCAGAAAATGTAGAAAAGACATGAAAACACAAAGAAAAATAAAGATCTCCTGAAATCTTACCACCAAGAGGTAAGCATTTTCTTCTGGTCTTTTCCCCTTTCTACATGTGTATAATATTTTTCGGGTTTATTTGTTGTTGTTGTTGTTGTTTTTTTTTAACAGAACTGGGTCCTATTTTAGTTATTGCTTTATAATCTTGTCTCATAATAATATATTTTCTTCCCAGCACATTTTGAAGTTCCCCAAGGGCATGGACAGGGCATTGATAATAACAGAGAACATTTGTTGAACGCAAACTGTGCCAGCCACGGTACTGAGTGCATTACTTAGTGTACCCTCTGTAATTCTCAAAACACCCTTGTGAGGTGTCTGCTCTGGGATTCTCATTTTACAAATGAAGAAACTCAGGACTTGGCCAGGTAAAGAAAGGAAAGTGAGGGCCAAAAGCATGCATGAGACAGAGTGGTCCCTGCACCTTGATTTGCTCCTAGGGACTTCCTCATGAACCCCAGCTGCCAGGCTTTGTTGAATGATCAGTCATTAGCCAGGGACCCAATAGGAGGAGTTGATAGAATAAAGCACAGGAGAGAGGCACCCTTGTTTCTGCAGGACAACAAGAAGCCTCCCCACCTGCCTTTACTTCTTTTTTTAAGTTTTTAAATTTTTTTAGTAATCTCTACACCCAATGCAGGGCTCGAACTCACAACCCCAAGATCAAGAGAGTCCCGCTCTTCCAACTGAACCAGTCAGACACCCCCCACCGCCTACTCATCCTTATTGGGCTTGCTTAGAAGGCCTGTGAGGCCAACCCACCTCCTTCGATGACTCTCTTATGCTGCGCTGTGTTTGGCTCTCTAATAACAATAAGCGACAAGATTATTCATGGGGTAATCACCTCCTGCGGGAGCAGAGCTCTGGGTTTGGAGCCAAACAGACATGAGTTCAATTCCAGCTCTGCCTCTTGCTAACAGTGTAGCTCTGGGTGAACTGGGCCAGTATACTTAGCTCCCCCAGTCTTTCTCTGAGACTAGAATGATTGCCCACTTTTTAGAGGTAACTGCAAAGTTAGGTGGTTCATCCAAGTCTGCACCGGTGAGGATGGGGTCCAAATTGAGTACAGCACCCCCTGACTCTGACAGCCAGGCTCTTTCCACTGAACCCTGGGCCTCTTTTCTTTCTCTTGACGATTGGGTTCCCTTTGTGACTGGAAAGAGTGTGCAAATGATCTGCCTGTTCTGTTCTTCCTGCTCTTTTAGCTTCACTAAGAATCATGCAAGAGGCACAGGCTCAGAAGCTCCTGCCTCCTGCCCCCACCAGGGTTATCTGGGGCCCTCTTGCTGTGGTCTTTGGGGGTGACAGTGCTCCTGTGGGCCATGGTTTATCATCTGCAGTCATTTCCTGCCTCTGGGTCACCAACAGGACCTTAACTCTTTTTCAGTTAATCAGGAACAAGAAAGGAAAAAGATCCTCATAAGCAATTGTTCTACATTTTCTGTACTCAAATTTATGAAGCCTCTCTTTTTTGTTCCTAATTAACTAAAGGACAGTGAAGGTGCTGTTGGTGACATGGGGGAAGGAAAACATGGCAGGTGGTAACCTGTGACAAACACGCCAATGGCAGAAAACTCTCTCTCTCTACGTATGCATGCATATATATATATATATATACATATATATATATATACATATATACATATATATATACACACATATGTGTGTATATATATATATATATGACAAAGAGTTAATCTCTTTAATGTAGATAGAGTTCTTAAAGATGGAGGGGCGCCTGGGTGGCTCAGTCGGCTAAGCGGCCGACTTCGGCTCAGGTCATGATCTTGCGGTCCGTGAGTTCGAGCCCCGCGTCGGGCTCTGTGCTGACAGCTCGGAGCCTGGAGCCTGCTTCCGATTCTGTGTCTCCCTCTCTCTGACCCTCCCCCGTTCATGCTCTGTCTCTCTCTGTCTCAAAAATAAATAAACGCTAAAAAAAAAAAAGAATTTTTTTAAGAAAAGATGGATTTAAAAAAAAAACAACTCAAGGTATTTTTTACTGTTTTTTAGACATTTTGTAAATTTGAAATTTTTGAAAATAAATTAATTGTAAAAATTGTGAATGAACTTAAATGCCACAATGAACTTAAATGTACACTTTAAAATGGTTACAATGGTGGGGCCGCTTGGGTGGCTCTATCAGTTAGGCATTTTGACTCTTGATTTCAACTCGGGTCATGATCTCACAGTTCGAGAGTTCTAGCCCTGCCTCGGGCTCTGCACTGACAGTGCTAGGGATTCTCAATCTCTGCCCTTCCCCTGCTCTCCCTCTCAAAATAAATAAACAAACCTTATTGAAAATAATTAAAAAAATAAATAAAATAGTTACAATGGTGAATTTTATATGTGCATATTACCTCAATTTAAAAATTCTTTAAAACAAATTTTTTTTAATGTTTATTTATTTTTGAGAAAAAGAGAGCACGAGCAGGGGAGGACCGGGAGAGAGGGAGACACAGAACCTGAAGCAGGCTTCAGGCTCTGAGCTGTCCGCACAGAGCCCAATGTGGAGCTCAAACTCACAAACCATGAGATCATAACCTGAGCCGAAGCTGGAAGCTTAACTGACTGAAACACCTAGGTGCCCCTCAATTTAAAATTTCTTTAAAAAAAAAAAAAAATGCCCTGCTCAATCGGTTAAGCATCCAACTCTTGGTTTTGGCTCAGGTCATGATCTCACAGTCTGTGAGTTCAAGTCCCATATCAGGCTTGGGATTCTCTCTCTCTCTCTCTCTCTCTCTCTCTGCCCCTAGCCTGCTCATGTTCTCTCTCTCAAAATAAATAAATAAACTTAAAATAAAAGAATGCCCTAAAGGAAAAAAAAAATGTGCAAAGGACACAAGTAGACAACTCCCCAAAGAGGAAATACAAATGGCCTATAAAAACTAAATATTAAGGACACCTGCGTGGCTGAGTCCATTAAGCATCTGATTCTTGATCTCAGCTCAGGTCTTGATCTTAGGGTTGCGAGCTCAAGCCCTACAGTGGGCTCCACGCGGGGCATGGAGCCTACTTAAAAAACAAAACAAAATTAAATACTATTTCCAACATACCAGTTGGCCTCTGCAGCTTCCTCAAAGAGGCTGTCTCTCAGTTAAATCCTGTTACGTTTCCAACAGCGCCCTGAGCTTCCCCAACACTGACACCACTACTCTTTAAGGTAATAATTACCCCCTAAATTGGGTTCTCTCCCACTAGACTGAGTCTACAAGGGCAAGGACTCTTACTACTTTGACCCCACAGCATCTCCATTGCTCAGCGGAGTCCATGGGTCTCATAAATTTTTGTTGGATCAATACATGGAAAATCATTTTTGGCTATCAAATTATCAAATATTTTGCGACCTGCCACCATGGCTGGCAAGGGCCTAGAAGGATCCAGTGTTCTCATATCACACTGCTGGGAGGCTACACTGGGACAACTTTCTAGAAAGTGGTCTGGCGACACATTTTAAAAGCCTAGGAAATACACTTCCCCTTTGACCCAGCAATTTCACTTGTAGGAATCTGATGAAATAAGCAGAGCTGTGCGTCATGATGTAGGTTCAAGGGTGTTCACTGGAGCACGGTTTTCGATAATGAAAACTGGATACCACTTAATGTCAACAGTAGGGGTCAGTTGCATGAACAAAGGTGATGGGGCTTGGACTGAGTTAGCTGAAGACTCGGGGTGATGTGTGATCCAACCAGCAGCCCCTTTTCGGCACTTTGTGTCAGCACAACCAGACTGTGAGAAGGCAGAATGGTCCCTTGGGCTCACTCTGACTCAGGAATTTGGAGTGTCAGTCCAAGCTGGTTAATGGTCAGTCACCTCAATCCTGGGTTGGGGACAAGGATACATAGGTGGCGATACAAGCAAAACTTTGTGATTCTTGGTTCACATTTACAAAAACATTGCCAAGCTCTTTGAGGTTCCTTCCTAGGGTGACTCCCCAGCCCCCATCTGTGCAGACCTGACCTTTCAAGATTCACACAGAGAACCTGAAAAGTCAAGGTGATGGAGTAAACGCACATCTTCAGGCCTTCAGGTCTCATTTGGTTCTGACTTATAGCAACTGAGGTATAGAAAATAGGAAGAGCATCAGCTTTTTTTTTTTTAATTTTTAAATGTTTATTCATTTTTGAGAAAAAGAATGTGAGTGGGGGAGGGCCAGAGAGAGAAGGGGACAGAGGATCTGAAGCGGGCTCTGCGCTGACAGCAGCCAGCCCAATGCAGGGCTCTAACTCACAAAGCAGTGAGATCATGACCTGAGCTGAAGTCGGATATGCAACTGACCGAGCCACCCAGGCGCCCTGGAAGAGTATCAGCTTCTTGTCAGACAGAGGTCTGAACCCACTTCCAGATGTGGGATATGGGGTAAATTTACTTTACTTCCCAGAAGCTAGGGCATTCTTATGGGAAATTAGTGAGAATATTATTATGCAGACTGCAAATGCAGAAGCAAATGGTAGCTATTTTGTTGTTATTGTTTTCAATTTAATGTTAAATGCTGTGATGAGGGAAGCACAGGATGAAAACTCATATCAAGGATGATGAAACCCAGTCTGGGGGAGCAGGGCAGGCTTCCTAAAGGATGCCGCCAACACATCCTGAATGGTAAAGGAGAAAGGCCCAGGGTATTTCTTTTCTGGCAGCTAGACCATTCTGAGAAAGAATGTACAATATTCCAATGCCAGGTGATTCCCAAACCTGGCTGGAGTAGGGGTGAGGAGGTGGAGGGTTTGGAGTAGCAGGTTATAGCAGGAACTGCTATTCCATTCTATGTGAGGCCCCTGGTATACAGTAGTCTTTTGACCTTCACTTCAGGCATGAGGATTCCTGCTTTTCTGGTCCATGGCTTATTCTCCAAAAGAAACAGAACTAGGAGTTGTACCCTGGAAAATAGTTGGAGTTTCCAGTCTTTGTGACCCCAGCTAAGTCCCTTCCTTTCTCTAGGATTCAGTTTCCTCACCTATAAAACAAGGTGGTCGACTCAGCTGAAGGGTCTCAAACTCACATTCCTCCGGGGTCCAAGTAACTTGGTGAAGTGTGTGGGGTCCATTGGGGACTTCAGGGCTGAGGAAGACACCACAGAAAGGGATGACCAGAGTCCAGCCAACAGTGGGAATGTGTTGTCAGTTCTTCCCAGTGTTGTCAGGACCCAGTGTTGTCAGGTCTTCCCATTTTTCATGAGAATCTAGAAACTTGAAAATCTCTCATTTTTAACAAGAGATTGGGTAACAGGTCCAACCTTTTTGGCAAACATTCAGTAAAGTGGCCAAATGAAACAGGCCAGTGGGCCAGAGTGGGCTTCCAGCCCCCAATTTATCATCCCTGGGATGGCTTTTCTCAGAGGAGTCCTCTGACTCAGTTTGCCATTTTATGTGCCTGAAAATTGCTCCCGGAACTCCCCAATGGGCCTTTCTCTGCTATAGTATGTAATCTATGACCTTGGACAGTGAGATCAAGTGCTTTGAGCCTGCAGGCTGTACCCCCACCATAGAAGCCCTCTGAGATGGGGCCTGGGCCTTCAGATAAGTCTCTGGTAGCCTCCCAGAAACTTATATCTTTCTTAGAAATCCCTAGAAACCTTGACAGAGTCCCCCACCCTTGGAAGACTCATATAATCTACCCAGAGTGGCAGGCAAATTGTATCTCAGAACTTGGATTCACAGGAAGTAAGCCTGGACTGAGCCTTAGGTATCATCAAGTTCAATTCCATCACTTTATGGACCCAGAGTGGGAAGCAATCTGCCCCAAATCCAGGAGGTCCAGATCCCTGCAGAACGGATGGTGGTTACTAGTGAGCACTTAGAGGAGTCAGGTAGGCCCAGATTCAAATCCTGGCTTTGTCACTTGACAGCTCCTGGTGTTAGCCCTTTTTCAAGATAAATAGGTTTGTTCCATAATCCACTTCTGTTTCTTGCCTCTACAGAGGCACTTTGCTTGAAATCCTACAGGAATTCCCCTTTTCCTACAGTGTTTTCTTCTAAAAAAAAAAATCCTTCTTGTTTTTCAACAGTCAGCTCAGATTTCAACTGCTCTCTAAAGATATTCATCCATCTATTAGTTTGAATAGGTTATACATTCACAAACACACTCAAAATTCAAATGCAGCAAAGTCCTTCTTGATCTCTATCCTTTATCCCAGTAACTTTGACCTCTCCCACCATTAAGCCACTGCAGTATCCAGGATGGGGTCTTGCAGTGAAGGGGAAATGGTTGTGAAAATTAAGATTCAGCTCTGGGATGAAATCCTGTGCAGCTGTTAAAAATGAGGTGAAAGAATTGTGGAAAATATTTACAAACTGTTCCTGAGTTGAAAGAGTAGGATTCTAATTTTATCAGGCAAAAAGAAGATAGAGAAAAAAAGGACCTTACCTATGGCATTTAGTCACGGGCAGAATTACAGGTGAATTTGTTTTCTACTTCCCTTTTCATGTTATTCTTTATTCAAAGTTTTCTACACAACTGGGGTACCTGGGTGGCTCAGTCGGTTAAGCAGCTGACTGACCCTTGATCGCAGCTCAGGTCTTGATCTCAGGGTCATGAGTTCAAGCCCCACATTGGGCTCTGCACTGGGTATGAAGTCTACTTAAGAAAAGAGGGGCACCTCGGTGGCTCAGTTAGTTGAGCGTCCGACTCTTAATTGCACCTCAGGTCACAAGCTCACAATTTGTGAGATTGAGCCCTGTATTCAGCTCTGTGTAACAGCATGGAAACAGCTTGGGACTCTCTCTCTTCCTCTCTCTCTGCCCCTCCCATCCCAAATAAATAAATATACTTAAAAAAAAAGAATTTTCTTTATAACAATGTATGCACTTTGGAATCATTATAAAATACCAGTTCTTTACATCATTGACTCTCTTATACTCTTTGGTCACTGAACAATTCCAGTGATCAGTAAAGTAAGGACTATTATTCCCATTTTATAGATGCACAGACTAAGGTTCAGGGGGACCTAGGGCTTGCCCAAAGCCTAGAGCTAAGATGCAGAGCCAAGAATGAAACCCAGATCCTCCCAAGTCCTATTCTTTGCTTTCTTAAGGGAAATCCCCCAGTCACTTCCTGCATTCTCTTAGCTGTGCACATGTGGCATCTAAAGATTGTGCAGGGGACAGAGAGGCCAGTGAAAACAGTCATAAAGAGACATCCTGTACTAAGGCTGGGGGAGTTTTGTTCAATGCTGATTTCCACATACATATGGGCATATGTCCATACCTTCACTGTGTTGTTTTAGTCAAAGCTCCTTTGGAATCAAACAGCAAAGATCTAGTAAAACTAGCTTAAGTAGGGGCACCTGGGTGGCTCAGTCGGTTAAGCGTCTAACTGGCTCACGTTATGATCTTGCGGTTTGTGGGTTCAAGCCTCCAGTTGTGCTCTGTGCTGACAGCTCAGAGCCTGGAGCCTGATTCGGATTCGGTGTCGCCCTCTTTCTCTCTCTCTGCCCCTCCCCAACTCACACTGTCTCTCTCTCTCTTTAAAACAACTAAACATTAGAGGCATCTAGATGGGTCAGTCAGTTAAGTGTCCAACTTCGGCTCAGGTCATGATCTCGCCTCTTGTGAGTTCTAGCCCTGCATCGGGCTCTGTGCTGACAGCTCAGAGCCTGGAGCCTGTGTCAGATTCTGTGTCTCCATCTCTCTCTCTGTCCCTCCCCTACTCGTGTTCTGTGTCTCTCTTTCTCAAAAATAAATAAACATCAAAAAAAAAAAACCCACTAAACATTAAAAAATTAAAAATAAATAAAAATTAAATAAACTAGCTTAAGTGATCAGAATATGAATTTACTGGAAGGGCACTGCCACATCTTGCCAAACCCAAAAGTAATGGGCCCTCAGAGGCCTGCAACGAGACATTTCAGGAAGGAGTCAGGAGTCCTGAGAATCAGTTAGAGCTCTTTTGGGTACAGGTAATAAGGTCAGCTCAAACTCGGTAAAAGAGGACTTTATTCGAAAGACACCAGGTATCTCCTAGGACAAAACAGAAATGCCAGAACTTCCAGGAGAGAGAAGAGCACTTTGGGAACCAAGGAAGTCCTTTCTCTCCATTATTTGTCTCTAACATGTGCACCAGTTTCTCTGCTTCTCTGGTCTCTGTGGGGAATCCAATGTGCCTTGTTCCCCAGCATCCCAGTGTCATGTGTGTCATTCTAGCACACAAAAGACTGGACCTCTCACTAAATTCCTAGGGGAAAGACTAAGTGACCATACTTGGATCTGTTGCCACATGGGTCCAGTCAGCTCTGGTCACAGGCAGGATGGTACAAACAAAGCGGCCAGGAGCTGGCTCTTGTTTCTCCTTTCCCTGGAGCATCCTCACCCTCAAAGATTGGTTTCTCAAAAATTTTCTAAGTTTTGTTATGTTCCTCATCCCAGCCACACTAGACACAGGACTAGAACTGCTGAGCGCAATGCTGAATCCCTTGGGGAGAGAATTGGATGAGTCCCACTCAGATCTCAGTCCCTCAGGCTGACCGTGGTGCCAGTCTTTCTCCCCTAGGAGAAGGGGAGAGGTCTTGTCTTACCCCATAGCTGCCCTGACCCACACAGGGGGAGAAGGAAGTTCTCAGAAAATGTGGATTGTTATGAACTGGTCAGATACCTCACAAGATGAAGTTTCTTCCCAATGCAATTACATCATGTTGCACTGCTAAGCTTGAAAGCATCTTCATAAATGAGGCTCTCGCTTCATTATCTTCCATTGAAGCCCCAGAAAAACTAGGGCATCTTTTCATTTCAAAAACACCAGGGTTAGAAACCTTTGTGCACACCGACTAATTCAATTTGGCCAACATATTGAGCACCTACCTTGAGCTAGGCACTGTGCCAGGCCCTGACCATCCAAAGATAATGGAATATCATCTCTGCTCAGTAGATCCCTCCCCCTGCCCCCATTATTGTGTTTATATCAGTCAAGCTCATTTAGAAATCTGTTATTTCCGACCCAGCTGCTTTGGAACTTCCATCTGACTGCATTAGGAGGCACTAAATTGCATGAATTCATCTGAGAGTCAAGATCACAGGAACTAATAATGTACTTGATCTCCTTACTCTGAATCATCATTCTTTAAAACAAAAATATTATGAAGGCCATCGACAGTGGTGAAATTAATATCCGGTTGGGATTTCCCAAGCAGCCATGGAGGCCTGTCATTATGGAGTGGGATCTGGGCCAGACGCACTTGTGATGCTCTCTCTCCAATGTATGCCTTGGCTTGTTGTGGTATTAATGGTTCTGCTGAGGGCATGAGGGGAACACACTCAATATGAGAGGCATACCTATCTGGGTGTAAGTCCTGATTCCTCCATGTACTAGCTGGGATGGCTCACGTCCTCTCTCTGAGCCTCAGTTACCTCCTCTCTGGAAAAGGGCAGATTAGCTGCTGATTCTTCTAGGAGGAGTAGGAATTCCAGTGAGAAGCAAAAGGAAATTTTCTTTAAAAAAAAAATTTTTTTTTACTGTTTATTTATTTTTGAGAGAGAGAGAGAGAGAGAGAGAGAGAGAGATAAAGCGCAAGCAGAAGAGAGAGAGAGGGAGACTCAGAATCTGAAGCAGGCTCCAGGCTCTGTCAGCACAGAGCCCAAACCGGGGCTCCAACTCAGAATCGGCAAGATCATGACCTGAGCCCAAGTTGGATGCTTACCTAACTGAGCCATCCAGGCACCCCAAGGAAAATTTCATATATTACTTCATTAGATATTGTCTGAATGAACTATAGAGAGCTTGTGTTTCTGTTAAGATATTCAAAACAAATTTTAAAAATTCAGAGTAAAATAGACAAATGTAAGTTAAAAAAAAAAGTTGCATATCAGCTTTTTTCATTTTCTCATTAATCCAGCAGCATCCCATGTGGCAAGCAGAGAGATGCTCCCTACATATCAACTTTAACATGCCTAGGCACATATTACTGTTAATGTCACATTGTACTCAAGCCAAATAAATGGTGCTGCTGTCTCAGCTGGGGTTTTTCTCTTACCGTGAGCACCTCATTCAAAGGCAGAGATCCTCAGATTTCTGGGATCTTGGCTGCCCCCGGGCTGGCTGAATAATCGGTAGGATCCCATGCAAAAGAAAAATGCGGGGCCCCTTTACAACAAGCAGAGAAGGGGCGCCTGGGTAGCTCAGTCAGTTAAGTGTCCAACTCTTGATTTCGGCTCAGGTCATGATTTTATGGTTTGTGGGTTTGAGCCACGCATCGGCTCCACACTGACAGTGCAGAGCCTGCTTAAAATTCTCCCTCTCTCCCTCTCTCTCTCTCTCTGCTCCTCTCCTGCTTGTGCTGTCTCTCTCAAGATAAATAAATAAACTTAAAAAAAAAAAAACAAGCAGAAAAAAGTGCTGTTGAAAGTAATAACATGTTGGGGCGATTGGGTAGCTCAGTCAGTTAAGCATCTGACTTCGACTCAGGTCATGATCTTGGGGTCCGTGAATTCGAGTCCCGTGTTGGGCTCTGTGCTGACAGCTCAGAGCCTGGAGCCAGCTTTCAGATTCTGTGTGTCCCTCTTCTGCTTGCACTCTGTCTCCCTCTCTCAAAAATAAGTAAACATTTAAAAAAATTTAAAAAAAAAGTGATAACATGTAAAGCTTTTGCTTTCTTCTTGTTTTTTATTTGCTATATATTTGCTATTAATGTCTTTCTAAGGAAAGAAAAAATAAAATTTTAAGTTATTAGCATCAATATTACCATTTGGGTTTCTATTGTGCGATGCCAGTTTCCAATGCAAAAAACAGAATTTAACTCGTGTGTGTGGAATCACCAAATTTACACAATGATATTTTATATCTTGTACACGCATTTGTGTTTTGTTCTTGCTATGACACTGGAAATGCTGCACAAAACAGACTCAACTGTTTTTCTTTCACTTCCTGATACATGTACATTCCATCAACACTCTCTCTCAGCTCACCAATGAGTAAAGAAAGACCGAAAGGGAAAGGAACTAAGGGTTGTCCTATCTTTCCCTTTTTTTCTGGCATTTTCTGCATAAGTAGTCAGCTAATACAGAGAAGGCACATGAGTAAGAAAGACTACAATAGGGTTCATTTGTCATTCGTGTTTCTAAGAACGTTAGTGACTTCTAACTTTTTTTTTAATGTTATATTTACTTTGATGGGAGGATGGTGAGGGGCAGAGAGAGGGGAGAGAATCCCAAGCAGGCTCCACGCTGTGCCGAGCCCAATGCAGGGCTTGACCCCAGGAACCATGAGATCATGACCTGAGCTGAAATCAAGAGTAGGATGCCCAACCGACTGAGCCACCCAGGACTGTGTTCTCTGTGTTCAGGCAAGTTCTGATTCAAATGGAAAACATGTCTTCCCAGGACTGTGCCCCCACTTACTCATTCTTAGAATACCCCATTTACCCTGTATTTGCTTTGAGTCTCCCTGAACTCCCATGCTCCATGGGTTCACTGGAATTCTGTGCTCATGGGACATCAAGAATGCTGTGACCTTTCTTGGGGTGCCTGAGTGGCTCAGTTGGTTAAGTGTCCGATTTCAACTCAGGTCATGATCTCATAGTCCATGAGTTTGAGCCCCATGTCAGGCTCTGTGCTGACAGCTCAGAGCCTGAAGCCTGCTTCAGACTCTGTCTCCCTCTCTCTCTGCCCCTCCCCTGCTCACACTCTCTCTCTGTCTCTCAAAAATAAATAAACATTTAAAAAATTTTAAAAAGAATGCTATGACCATTCTTGACATATAAGTATATATAATTATATAAGTACACCCATATTGTACTTGTTTCATTTGGTCTGTTGTCCCATAGGACTTCAGTTACAAAATGCCATTTCAGAAGTAAGACTATTAAGAATTTCAAGACGGTGACAGCAGGGCATTACATTCCAAGCTCAAGGCCCTTCTTGTTTTTTTTTAAATGTTTATTTTTTAATATTTTTATTTTTTAATATTTATGTTGAGATAGAGACAGAGAGTAAGAGCAAGGAAAGGGCAGAGAGAGAGGGAGAGAGAATCCCAAGCAGGCTCCACACTGTCAACACGGAGCATGATGCAGGGTTTGAACTCACAAACTGTAAGATCATGACCTGAGCCGAAATCAAGAGTCAGATGCTTAACCAACTGAGCCATCCAGGTGTCCCTCTTTCCTTTTCTTAAGTGACCTCTACATCCAATGTGGGGCTTGAATTCATGACCTTGAGATCAAGAGTTGCATGCTGTACTGACTGAGCCAGCCAGGTGCCCCTGTTTATTTTTTCTTTTTTAAATTGAAGTATAATTAATATACACTGTTATATTAGTTTCAGGTGTACAATATAATGGTTTAACAAGTCGATGCATCACTCAGTGCTCATCAGGATAAATGTACTTTTGACACTCTTTATGTATATCACCCCTCACCCCGTGCCTCCTCTCTGGTATCCACAAATTTGTTCTCTGTTTTTAAGAGTCTGTTTTTTTCTGTCTCTTTTTTCTGTTTTGTTTCTTAAATGCCACATATGAGTAAAATCATATGGTATTTGTCTTTTTGTGATTGACTTATTTCACTTAAATTATACCCTGTAGGTCTGTCCATGTTGTTGCAAATGGCAAGATCTCATTCTTTTTGTGGCTAAGTAATATTCCATTTTGCATTACACACACACACACACACACACACACACACACACACACACCACATCTTCTTTATCCATTCATCTGTGGATGGAATGGACACTTGAGTTGCTTCCATATCTCAGCTACTGTAATTAACGCTGCAATAAATGTAAGGGTACATATATCTTTTCCAACTAGTGTGTTAGTTTTCTTTGGGTAAATACCCAGTAGTGAAATTACTGGATCATATGATAATTCTATTTTTAATTTTTTGAGGAACCTCTATACTGTTTTCCACACTGGTTATATCAATTTGTATTCCTACCAATAGTATACAAGGGTTCCTTTTTCTCTACATCCTTGCCAACACTTGTTGATTCTTTCTTTCTTTATTTTAAATGTTTTATTTATTTTTGAGAGAGAGAAAGAGAGAGAGAGAGAGCAAGCTGGGGAGAGGTAGAGAGAGAGAGGGAGACACAGAATCTGAAGCTGGCTCCAGGCTCTGAGGTGTCAGAACAGAGCCTGACATGGGACTTGAACTTTGAATGGCAAGATCATGACCTGAGCCAAAGTCAGACACTTAACCCACTGAGACACCCAGGCGCCCCATCATTTGTTGATTCTTGTGTTTTTTATTTTAGCCATTCTGACAGAGGTAAGGTGACATCTCATTGTGGTTTTGATTTGCATTTTCCTGGTGATAAATGATATTGAGCATCTTTTCAAGTGTTTGTTCACTGAGACCATTTTATTTTGTTATGTTTTGTTTTATTTTATTTTATTTAAGATTTTTTATTTTTAAGTAATCTCTACACCCAACGTCATGCTCAAACTCACAAACATGATATCAAGAGTCTCACACTCCACTGACTGAGCCAGTCAGGAGGACCATGTTAGATTTACAGAAAATCTGAGGAGATAGTACAGAGAATTTCCGTATACTATACACCCAATTATTATTACACCCCTATTAATATACCTTTATTATTAACATCTTACATTAGGATGGTACATTTATTGCAATTAATGAGCAATATTGATACATTACTATTAACAAAGGTCCATAGTTTATTAAGATTTCCTTGGGTTTTTACCTAATATTCTAGATCCCATCCAGGATACCATGTTACATTTAATTGTCTTGCCTCCTTCGTTTCCTCTTGGCTGTGACAGTTTCTCAGACTTTCCATGGTTTTTTTTTTTTTTTTTCTTTATGTTTATTTTTGAGAGAGAGAGAGAGAGTGTGTGAACTGGGAAGGGGCAAAGAGAGAGGGAGATACAGAATCCCAAGCAGCCTCCAGGCTCTTAACCTCAGCACAGATCCCGACGAGCCAGGAGATCATGACCTGAGCTGAAGTTGGACGCTTAACAGACTGAACCACCCAGGGGCCCCTCAGACTTTCCATGTTTTTGATAACTTGACAGTTTTGAGGAGTACTTGTCAGGTATTTTATAGAATATCCCTCTACTGGGATTTGTCTGATGTTCTCCTCATAATCACACTGAGGTTATGGATTTGGAGGAGGAAGACTGCAGAGGTAAAGTATCATGTTCATCCTATCCTACCAAGGGCACATATTATGTACATGATTTAACACTGTTGATATTGACCTGAATCACCTGGCTACAATAGTGTTTGTCAGAGTTCTTTGCCAAGTTACTCCCCCCGACCTCCACCTCCATACATACTGTACTCTTTAGAAAAGTCACTATGTAGAGCCCACACTTATGTTCCCTTTCCTTGTTGATGGAGTGTCTGTATAAATCATTTGGAATTCTACACAGATTTGTCTCCTCTTCTGATTGATGTATTTATTCAATCAATTATATCAGTATGGACTTGTGGACATATCTTACTTATGCTTTGGGTTATAATCCGATACTTCTATATTTATCTTGTTGCTCAAAGTGTTCCAGCTTTAGCCATTGGAAACTTGTATCTACAGGATTTTAGGTGAGGTTTTGTGTTGTATTTTTATAAAAATTAGGTAAACTGTACATATTAGTCTTAAATTGATTTTATATACTATATACAATGTCCATAACTCTTAGTAAAAATAATAAAGGTCTTACACATTCTTTTTTAGTAGTTATGTAACACATCATATTGTTCACATACATAATGGATTCTACTGTTGCCTTACTGATGGACATTGTTTTAGGATTTTTTCTTTTCTTTTCTTTTGTAGTCACAAACAATACAGCCATAAACATTCTTGTACTTATTCCCAAAGTGGGAACATGGGGTCAAAGAGCACGTATGTTTTGCATTTTAGTAAATATTATCATTTCATTTCCCAAAAGGATTGTAACCATTCACCTTTCTAATAGCAAGGAATGAAAGTGCCCTTTTTTCCACATTCTTATTAGCAGTGGATATCATTTCTTTTTTTTTTAAGATTTTATTTTTTTAAGTAATCTCTACACCCAATGTGGGGCTCGAAGTCACAACCCTGAGATCAAGAGTTACACAGTTCAGGGGTGCCTGGGTGGCTCAGTCGGTTGAACATCTGACTTCAGCTCAGGTCATGATCTCACAGTTTGTCAGTTCAAGCCCTGCATTTGACTCTGTGCTGACAGCATGGAGCACAGAACCTGGAGCCTGCTTCGGATTCTGTGTCACCCTCCCTCTCTGCCCCTCCCCTGCTCACACGCACACTCGCTCTCTCTCTCTTTCAAAAATAAATAAACATTAAAAGTTTTTTTTAAAAAAGAAAAGAGTTGCACGCTTCAGTGATTGAGCCAGCCAGGTGCCTTGGATGTCATTTCTGTATTTTTATTGATATAATGGCAGCAAAATGCTCTTTCATTGTTTCTTTAACTGGAATTTCCCTGATCAGTAGACAGGGTAAGGATTTTTTTATGTTTATTGGCCATTTGAGTTTCTTCTTGGAATTGCCTGTTCATATCCTTTGCTCACTTCTCCGTCAGATTGTTTAGCTTTTTTTTCACAATTTATAGAGGCTTTTTTGTATAGTAGTAATTGTAAATGTATGTCTTTCATATGTGTTGCAAATATTTTTTTACCGATTGGTCATTTATTTTTTACTTTGTTTTGGTGTTTTCTGCAGTCCAAAAATACATATTTTTTTTGGTAGTTAAATTTGCCAGTCATTTCCGTTAAGGCCTCTGGGTTTGCCTTATTTTAGGTTTCTCTCATCCACGGTTTTATAAATGCTTTCTTATGGTTTCTTCTAATACTTTAAATTGTGGTCATTTAAAAAAGATTTAAGGGGCGCCTGGGTGGCTCAGTCAGTTAAGCTTCTGACTTCGGCTCAGGTCATGAGCTCACAGTTTGTGAGTTCAAGCCCCACATTGGGCTTTGTGCTGATAGCTCAGAGCCTGGAGCTTGCTTGCTTCAGATTCTGTGTCTGCCTCGTTCTCTGCCCCTCCCCCATTCATACTCTGTCTCTCTCTCTCTCTCTCTCAAAAATACATAAACATTTTTTAAAAAGATTTAGTATTGTAGCATTTCATGTGAAATATAAGACTTATAACAATATATAGTTGACCCTTGAACAATGCAATGGTTAGGGATGCCAACCCTATGCCCAGTCAAAAATCCACCTATAACTTTTGACTCCTCCAGAACTTACATATTCACCTATTGTTGATCAGAAGCCTTACCGATAACATAAACAGTTAATTAACACATATTTTGTATGTTGTATGTATTATACGCTGTATTCATACAATAAAGTAAGTTAGAGAAATTAAATTCTACACCTGAAACTAATATTATACTGTATGTTAACTAACTGGAATTTATTTTATTAAAAAAATTGTTTATTGTTTATTTTTAGTTTTGAGAGCGAAACAGAGGAGAGGAGTGGCAGAGAGAGGGGTCTGTGTCTACAGAATCTAAAGCAGGCTCCAGGCTCTGAGCTGTCAGCACAGAGCCCAATATGGGCCTCGAACTCATGAACTATAAGATCATGACCTGAGCCAAAAGACACTTAACTGACTGAACCACCCAGGTGCCCCACTAACTGGAATTTAAATAAAAACTTGAAAAAAAAGAAAAAGAAAAAGTGTAAGAATATACATTTACAGTGCTGTACTGTATTTAGTGAAAAAAATGATGTTTGAGTGGACCTGCTCCATTCAAACCCATGTTGCTCAAGGGTCAACTATAATTCCATTTACACCCCCAATATTATCCTTTGTCCCATTGTAGTCTGATATTTCATGTGTATATACAAACCTTGTAATACGATATTACTGTTTTTGCTTTAAACAATTGTCTTTTATTTTTTTTGTTTTGTTTTTTCGGGTTTTTTTGTGGAGAGAGAAAGAGAAAGAGCTCTTGAGCATGGGAGAGGGGCAGAAGGAGAGGAAGAGATAGAATCTTAAGCAGGCCCCACACCCAGTACAGAGCCTGACTCAGGGATCCATCTCATGACTGAGATCATGACCTGAGCCAAAATCAAGAGTCAGAGGCTTAACCAATTGAGCTACCCAGGCGCACCTAACCAGTTGTCTTTTTTTTTTTTTTTTTTTTTTTTAATGTTTATTCAGTTTTGAGAGAGAGAGACAGACAGAGACAGAGCAAGTGAGGGAGGGGCAGAGAGAAAGGGAGACACAGAATCCAAAGCAGGTTCCAGGCTCTGAGCTGTCAGCACAGAGCCCGATTCGGAGCCCGAACTCACGAACTGCTAGATGGTGACCTGAGCCCAAATCAGACACTTAACCAACTGAGCCAGCCAGGCGCCCTTAAGCAGTTGTCTTTTAAAGAAATAAGAAAACAGGGGTGCCTGGCTGGCTCAGTTGGTAAAGTATGTGACTCTTGATCTCAGGTTGTGAGTTTGAGCCCCAAGTTGGGTGTAGAGATTACTTAAAAATATAAGAAAATGTAAAAAACAAATTTTCCAGGTTCACTGAGATATATAGTTAACGTATAATTTAGAAGAAAAAATTAAAAATATTTATCTACGTATTTATTATTTACAGTGCTCTTTAAAAAATTTTTTTGAAATGTTTATTTTTGAGCAAGAGAGACAGAGCGTGATCAGGGGAGGAGCAGAGAGAGAGACACACAGAATCTGAAGCAGGCTCCAGGCTATCCGTGTAGAGCCTGACATGGGGCTTGAACTCAAGAACTATAAGATCATAACCTGAGCTGAAGTCAAGTGCTCAACCAACTGAGCCACACAGGTGCCACTTAAGATTTTGTTTTTAAGTGATCTATCTACCCAGAGTGGGACTCGACTTGAAACCACAACCCCAAGATCAAGAGTCACATGCTATACCCGCTGAGCCAGCCAGGCACCCCCTAGTTCAGCAGTTTAAAGATATTGCTCGGATATCTTCTGGCATTTGCTACTGCTGAGAAGGGCGTTGTCACATTTATTCTTTTCTACCTATATGTAAATGTGTCTTTTCCCTTCTGGCTACTGCTTAGATTTTCTCTTTATCAGTGTTTTCAGTGCTTTGAATATTATGTTTTCAGGAGTGTGTTTGTATTTATCTTCCTTGAGGTTCGCTGAGCTTCTTAGATCTGTAGGATGATGTTTTCTGCCAAATTTGGGAAATTTGGGCCCTTCCTTCTTCACAAGGTTTTTCTATCCTTTTATCTCTTTTTTACATTTAAAAAATTTTTACATTTTTTACATATTATACATTTTTAATATTTTTTACATTTAAAAATTTTTTACATTTTAATATTTTTTACATCTTTAATATTTCTTATTACAGATATGTTACAGTTTGATATTACCCTATGGGACACTGAGACTCTTTTCATTTTTTTCTCAACTTTTTTCCCTTTGTTTTTCAATTTAGATCATTGTTATTGATCCTTCAAGCTTTACTCTGCACTTTTTAATCTTTTCATTTAATGATTTTTCATTTAATGATTGTACTTACCTATTCTATAGATCCCATTTTTTGTATCTTCCATTTCTCTGCTGGGTGGTTTCCTCATGTTTATAATAGTTGTGTTAAATCCTTTTACTAATTCCAACATCTGGGTCCTCTTGGGGTCTTTTTCCATTGACTTTCTGTAGATTGTGTGTCTTGTTTTCCTTCATCCTTGCAAAGGTAATAATTTTTTATTGTATAGTAGACATGAATGACACATTGTAGGGCATCTGAATTTTGTTGCATGCTTTTTAGTGGTTTGAGTTTTGTTCTGGTCGGTGGTTAAATTACTGGTGGAGCCTGTTGTACCTAGCAGGTTTGGTTTTAAGTTTTCTTTGGGAGAGTCTCTTGGTATTGTCTTTGGTTCTAGGGCATGGCCCTTACTCTAGGACATAGTCCTTAGTCCCATCGCACGGCCTTTTGAAGTCTTAACTGAATGCCCAAGATGTTCAGCAGGCCTACTCTGGTTAGGTTTGAACTCTAACATGTTCCAACACTGAGCAAACTGTGGTATCTGTGATCAGCTCCCAGCCCTGAGCAGTTGTGCTCTGCTAATCCTCCTAGAGGCTCACTCTGTACACACATAGCCCACAGCCTAGCCTTCTTTGGTCAAAGACTCAAGAAGTCTGTGTAGATTTCTGCCTCCTCCTACTCCCTGTTGCATTATTCTCTGCTCTTCTGTACCCTGACCTGCAAGTTCCTGCTGCTTCAGCATCTCTGAATACTGATTTCTGCCTCTTAAGCTTGGGAAGACCACTCCTTTGCTTGGGATTCACTGCAGTTGGGTAATTATCCCCAGGCAGAAAGCCAGGACAAACGTGGGACTCATCTAGTCTATTTCTCTTTTTCTCCAGAATCATAGTCTATGTTGCCTGTTTTCCAATGCCTGAAAACAATCATCTCCAGTTTTAGAGTTGTTTAGTATTAGAGGATTAGCTCATCATCACTGGAGTGGAAGTCCTACTTAAAAAAAAAAATTTTTTTTAATGTTTATTTATTTTTGAGAAAGAGAGAGACAGAGTGTGAGCAGGGGAGGGGCAGAGAGGGAAGGAGACACAGAATCGGAAGCAGGCTCCAGGCTCCAAGCTGTCAGCACAGAGCCTGATACAGGGCTTGAACTCATGAACTGTGAGATTGTGCCCTGAGATGAAGTTGGATGCTTAACCAACTGAGCCACCCAGGCATCCTACTTTCTTTTTGTAACATCTTTCTTGTCTTTTTGTAAACATCTTTTTAGAGGTATCATTGGCATACAATACATTGTATACATTTACTTATTTAAGTTTTATTTATTTATTTTGAGGCCAGGGAGAGGGACAGAGAATGAGGGAGAGAATCCCAAGCAGGCTCTGTAGTGTCAGCTCAGAGCCCAATGTGGAGCTCAAACCCACGAACTGTGAGAGCATGACTTGAGGCAAAATCAAGAGTCAGATGCTTAACTGACTGAGCTACCCAGGTGCCCCTACGTTGTACATGTTTAAAGTGTATAATTGATGCATTTTGATTTATGCATATACCCATGCAACCATCACCATAATGAAGAAATGAAGATAATGAACACATCTACTACCCCCAAGTTTCCTCTTGTTCTTTAAAACTGAAGACAGTTCAGTTGTAAAACCATCTGTACTTGGTGCTTCTAAGATGATTGATACTTATCTTTCCCATCTCTTTTATAGTTATTAATTTATTTAGGCCTTCTTTCTCTTCTTAGAGGAATTATAGGTTTTTGTTTTTTTTTGGGTTTTTTTTTTTGGCCAGGATATATTTCCCCTAGATTTTCTAATTATCTGGCATAGAGCTACACATAATATCCTCTTTTAATTGCTATTATTGCTGGTTATATTTCCTTTCTCATTCACGATTACTGTTTATTATTATTTTTTATATACTTTACCCTCTATTCAGGCTTGCCAAGATATTTTTTCTCTCCTATTTTATTGGTCCTTTCAAATTCTTTAAACTGTTTTTGACAAATTGTTATCATGTTCAGTTATTTTTTAAAGTTTATTTATTTTGAGAGAGAGCAGGGGGAGAGGGCGGAGAGATAGGAGAGAGAACATCCCAAGCAGGCTCTGCACTGTCAGTAGGAGGCCCACGTGGGGCTCATATCTCACAAACCATGAGATCATGACCTGAGTCAAACTCAAGAGTCAGAGGCTTAACCTACTGAACCACCCAGGGGCCCCTATTTTGTTAATTTTAGATTTTAACTTTTTTGGAATTTTCTTTCCATTTTATTTGGGTTTACACAGTTCTTATACTAACTTTAAATTTTGAATATTTAATTCATTCATCTTTTTTTGAATAATAAAAACCTTTAAGACTCTAAAATTCACAGGGCACCTGGGGTGGCTCAGTCAGTTAAGTGTCTGACTTCAACTCAGGTCATGATCCTGTGGTTGCAGGTTTGAGCCCCATGTTGGGTCCTGTGCTGACAGCTCAGAGCCTGAAGCCTGCTTCAGATTCTGTGTCTCCCTCTCTCTCTGCCCCTCCCCTGCTCACACTCTGTTTCTCTCTTGCTCTCAAAAATAAATAAAACGTTAAAAAAAAAAAGACTCTACAATTCCCTGTGAGTACATCTTTAGCAGTATTCCTATGTCTGGTATGAAGTGTTTTATTCATAAGATTATAGACAACTTGAAATTTCACTTTTTGATTTTACTTCTTTAGGAAAGTATTTCTTAATTTCCAAGTCGTTACATTTTCCTCCTATATTTGTTGCTGATATTTAGTTTTCCTGGATTATGTTCAGAGAATGCAGCCTATGTAATCTCTACTATTTGGAGTCTTTGAAAGATTTTTTAAAATATTCTTGTATTGGGGGACCTGGCTGGCTCAGTCACTGGAGCCTGAAGCTCTTGATCTGGGGGTCATGAGTTCAAGTCCCATTTTAGAGATAGAGATTACTTAAAAATAAAATCTTAAAATATGTATTCTTGCATTTTTTTACTACAATGGTTTTTAGCACATTCACAAGGTTATGCAGCTATCATTACATTACATCATCACCTCAAAAATAAACTTCATACCCCTTAGCAGTTATTCCCCTCAGCCCTTACCCCCTAAAGTCCTAGGCAGCCACTAATCTACTTTCTGTCTCTATAGATTTGCTTATTCTGAACATTTCATACAAGTGGAATTATTTAATATGTGGTATTTTTGGTTGGCTTTTTCCATTCAACATAATATTTTTAAGTTTCAAGCATTTTGTAGCATGTATCAGTAATTCATTCATTTTTTCATTGTTGCATAATATTCTATTCATGGATATAACTACAGTTTATCCATTCATCAGTTGATACACATTTGGCTTATTTCTACTTTTTACCTATTATGAATAATGCCATTTGCTTTTTGTTTGCATTTATCTCACATATATATTTTAACATATTTTTAAATGTTTATTTATTTATTTTGGGGGGGGGCAGGCAGAGAGAGAGAGAGAGAGGGAGAGAGAGAATTCCAAGCAGACCCTACCCTGATGGTGCAGAGTTTGATATGGAGCTTGATACCATGACTGAGCCATCCAGGCGCCCCTATATGGCATATATTTGACCATGTATAAATCTGTTTCATTCATTCTTTTCTTTTAAGTAATCCACCCAACATGGAGCTCTGACTCATGTCCCTGAGATCAAGAGTCGCTTGCTCTATGGACCGAGCCAGTCAGGCACCCCCATTTGTTGAATTAATCAATCAATTAATTAATTAAAGTAGGCTTCACATCCAGTGCAGAGCCCAATGAGCTTTAACTCATGACCTCGAGATCAAGACCTGAGCTGAAATCAAGAGTCGGCCACTTAACCAACTGAGTCACCCGGGTGCCCCCCATTCATTTATTTATAACCTTTCGTTGTCACATTGTTTAGGCTGGTCTAAAAAAAAAAAATCCAATTTAACAATATCTGTTTGAAAGGGGGAATTCAGCCTGTTTATTGTATAATAACAGATACATCGGATGTTATTCCTTTCGTTCTATTTTATGCTTACTATTTATTCTACTTTATGATTCCCTTTGTCTTTTTCCTTACTTTTATGCCTTAATCACATTTCCTTATCTCTCTGTTATGTTAGTAATCTACACACCCAAAGTGGGGCTCAAATTCACAACCCCAAGATCAAGAGTCATGTGTTCTTCCGACCAAGCCAGCCGGGCACCCCACTCTCCCTGTTATTTTAGAAGCTCTACTATGCTATTTACTTCTACCATGGTTACCTTCCCATAGCTGTATTTTTTTTATTAACATACTACAATTAAATAATGACTAAGTCTTTAGGGCACATTTATTTCTCTATTCTTTCCCATTCTCAATGCCTCCATTTCGCTACACTAGATTGACATTTCTAGTCCAGGTTTTTTTGTTTGTTTTTTATATTCTACCATTTTAATTAGATTAATTAGATTCATCTTTAATTCATTTCTTTGCTGTTTTTTATTATTTTTTAAATTTTTAAATTTTTTTTGTTGTTTAATTTTTAAAAAATTTTTAATGTTTATTCATTATTGAGAGACAGAAAGACAGAGCATGAGCATGGGAGGGGCAGAGAGAGAGGGAGACACAAAATCCAAAGCAGGCTCTGGGCTCTGAGCTGTCAGCACAGAGCCTGACACGGGGCTTGAACTCACAAACTGCAAGATCATGACCCGAGCCAAAGTCGGACATTTAACCAACTGAGCCACCCAGGTGCCCCATTTCTTTGTTTTTTAAAGAGAAGGGAAGAGAATCTATTTTTTTTTTAATTTATTTATTTATTTTGAGGGAGAAAGAGACAGCACGAGTCAGGGTGGGGCAGAGAAATAGACAGAGAGAGATTCCCAAGCAGGCTCCATGCTGCCAGCACAGAGCCCAATGCGGGGCTTGAACCCATGAAACCGGAAGATCATGACCTGTGCCGAAACCAAGAGTAGGATGCTTAACTGACTGAGCCACCCAGGCCCCCCCTACTAATTTTTTAATGTTTAGTTTTGAAAGAGAGAGCATGAACAGGGGTTGGGGAAGAGAAAGAGGATCTCTCAGAGGCAGAGGATCTGAAGCAGGCTCTGCAGGACTTGAACTCACTAACTCACTGAGTGAGATAATGACCCTAGCCAAAGTCATTGAAAAATTGAGCCACCCACGTGACTTTTCGTTTCTTCTGTTTTGAACAAGTTTTTCTTTTTAAAAAAAATTTTTTTTAACGTTTATTTATTTTTGAGACTGAGAGAGACAGAGCATGAACAGGGGAGGGGCAGAGAGAGAGGGAGACACAGAATTGGAAGCAGGCTCCAGGCTCTGAGCCATCAGCCCAGAGCCTGACGCGGGGCTCGAACTCACAGACCGCAAGATCATGACCTAAGCTGAAGTCAGACGCCTAACCGACTGAGCCACCCAGGTGCCCCTTGAACAAGTTTTTTAAACACTTTTACAACTTTCTCAGAAGGTGGCTAAAGAAGGAAAGTGAATTATCTTTTTTGACAAAGTAGTATTTTGCTTTTTACCAAAAAAAAAAAAAGAAAGAAAAAAAAAAGAAGAAGAAGACTGCCTATGTGACCACAATGCCATCTCAGTTGGGTGAGCAGGATGTGTGTTGATGTTCAAGGATAATTTTCTGTTTGGGGAAGTCAGCATATACACTTACCCAGCCCAACAGTGCTCATGGAGAATACAGATGTGTGCTGTGCCTCCCTTTGCCCTGTACTTGTTCATCTGTCTGGAATGTTTCCTTTCTTCCACATCTGTTTCTATCTTCCCAGGCTCCTCTCTTTCAGAGCCCTTTTCTGACCCAAACCAGATGTGGGCACCTCCTTTGAAGCCCACAAGGTTCCTTGTTTATATCTCTTCTGATACTTACCTCATTCACTGGGCCTTGTATTACTGAGGTTTGAGTATTTTCATACCTTCACCTCTCCCCTCTTCTCTTTCTAGGAGAAAAAATACAAGGTATCTTGTCTTTGTATCCCCAGTGCACATAGTCCCTGGCACATAATACATGCTGAACTGAAATGACCAGAATGTATTATATGGGTCAAGGAATCGCCCACTTGGCAATAAAAGAAAGAAAGAAAGAAAGAAAGAAAGAAAGAAAGAAAGAAAGAAAGAAAGAAAGAAAGAAAGAAAGAAAGAAAAAAAAGAAAAAAAACCAGACTTTGATTTAGTGAGAAGTCTTTTGTATTTTTATTATTTGCATCTAAGAGACAAAATGTTTGTAGAGAAGAATTGTCTTCATCATGCCTTAAATGAGCACATTCTCCAGAAACCCCCTTCTAGAAGCAAAACATTTATCATTCACTAATGATATGAATAACTATCCTTCATCAAGGGCTTCCTACTCTCTATTGCTACAGTATCCTGGGAATTTTGATCTGTTTAGAAAGTAGGCTTAAAAAAGTGGTAACATGGATTTTTCATGTGTCATTATCCTGTTACTTCTCATTCCATCAACTAGAACCAGGTGTTTAGCTCATAATCACTATGGTGTCTGTAATGTTATAAATGCTCGTTTAGGGGAAAAAGGCATTTAAATATCTGTTCTGCTTCTTAAATTTTTTTTCTCTGTCTCTTTGTTCTTATTCTCATTTGTTTAATAAATATGTTTCAAGAGCTTGGTATAGCTGCCTCCATGCTGGTTCTGGAGATATACACTGCTTCTCCCTGTGGTCATGGGTTGGTGGGGAATCAGACAAGCAAATAAGCAGAGTGATTGCGCTTTGATGGAGTGGAGCCCTGTGACTGGAGAACCTCGAAGCAGACTCCTTACTAAGCCTTGAGTACCAAGGAAAGCTTCTCAAAGAGTTCAGAAGACTATGAGGTTGAGGAAGAGTTAGCTAGAAATGGGTGGTGGAAGAAGGAAAGGATGGGAGAATAGGATACTGAGCAGAAAAAAAAAAATGCCAGCGAACTCCTGCACATTTGAAGAAGTGCAATTTATTTCAGAATGGTTGGAGTGTCCTGGCAAGAGATGAAGCTTTTTTGTCTTTCTTCTGTTTCATTATTTTTATTTATTTATTTATTTTTAAAGAAATAGTTGGGGCGCCTGGGTGGCTCAGTCAGTTAAGCATCCGACTTCGGCTCAGGTCATGATCCCACAGTTCGTGGTTCAAGCCCTGTGTTGGGCTCTGGGCTGACAGCTCAGAGCCTGGAGCCTGCTTCAGATTCTGTGTCTCCCCCTCTCTCTGCCCCTCCCCTGCTCATGCTCTGTCTCTCTCTGTCTCAAAAATAAATTAAAACATTAAAAACATTTTTTTTCAATAATAATAATAAAAAAGAAATACAATGCCAAGGCACTGGTGGTTTAGCCATCTGGCAAAACAGGTCCTCTACTGCAGTTAGTACCAAGCTGACCTGAGTTAGCTATGGCTCTTAGGAGCTGAGCTTAAAGGCCCGGCCTTGGCCTCCTAACCTAGATACTTCTTAAGTGCAGAGACAGTGTCTGATTCACTTTGCTCTGTCCCCAGTTCTGGTACAGTGCCAGGCAGCAGTCAGACCTCAGTAAATATTAGTGGAATGAGTAAGACGGCCACCCAGAACCCTGGGGAAGATGAATATTACCCTTTGGCACACTTTTGACAGCTTGGGGCCCCCCAGGTGGGTCCTGGGGTGTCCTTGAGCAATGAGATTGTTAACTTGGTTGCAGGAGAACCTACTCACAGAGCAGCGATGCCCTTGATACTGTCAGCCAATTAATTCCTTAAGTACTTTGAGTTAGGAAAGACCTGCTGATTTGATTTTATCTGTCTTTTAAGACTGATCATCATATCCCATTCCAGCTGGACTTCCTCTCCTCTTCTTCCCTCCTCCATTACCAATGGTAGAAGATCTAATTACCTCATCACCCCTTAATTTATTTATGAAAAGGCTGAGGTTAAAAAAAAAGAACAACGAAGCTACTAGGCCCTTTGGGGATCTAATGTAAAAGCTTTCCTTTCCCCATCCCCTCCCTTATGCCTAATAAAACCTCCTTTTCTGTCTCTGGCAAGTTGGACTTGTTCTTACTTACAAATTTATATAAATAAACTTCCCTCCCAGGGCTGAGTGGAGGCCAGCCTTGTGGGTTAAGCCTAGCCCAGGGACTCCCAGTGGATCAACCAATCTATCAACAAGAATTCATTGATCCCACAGGAAGCTGCTTTCAAAACCAGCACATAGCTCCTGGATGTCCTGGCTTCCTCTGCACAAGACATTCAGGGAAGAGAATTGTCTTTTGCAATTTTTAATTTTATTATTACACAAGTAATACATGCATAACATTCATCTTTTTAAAAAATTCAAAAGATGTAGATGTAGAATAACAAGTGAAAGTCTTTCTTCCTCTCTCCTTGTATCCCATTCCACTGTTAGGAGCTTGAGACTGTATCCTTTTATTCAGACCTTTAAACAATGCACTTTCATACACGTATACCTATATAAACACCTCATTAAAAAAATAACATAAATGGGATCACAACGTAGGTGGTTATTTATTCATTTTTAAACAGTATGTCCCGTACATCTTTCCAGTCAGACCTTACAGATCTATGTTTTAATGGCTCAAATAGTGTTTTACGTTATTTATCCATTTCCCTACTGATAGGCCTTTAACATAGTTTCATAGTTTTCAGTATTACAAGCTATGTTACAAACACTGGTACTGACATTTATCCATTCAACCATGCACTTATTGCAGGTTCACCATGTGCCACACACTGCACTCATCACCCCTTAATTGATCTCCTAAATATAGTTTTGAATGACTGAAAGGGGGCATTTTCTTTTTCCAAGAGGGCGAGACAGGCCGAAGATCAGTCTCTATTCAACCTAGGAGGCCGAGGGGTTCGCCGGGGACTGTCCCCAGCTGTGAAAAGGGGCCTCCGGACCCGTAGGTGCTGGTGAGGAAGAGAAGTAGATGGTTTGAGTGAGCTTTTCACTCACACCGGGCGTTGACGCCCAAGGTCGGAGGGCTGCGGGCCTGTCCGGCAGTAACCAGAAGCCACTATCACACACCATGCGCTGGGGGCCGGGCGCGGAAGAGTACGTGGGCGCAGGTCCGGTGGGGGCGGGGCCGAGCGGCGCGCGACCCTCCGCGCGCTCGGGGAGGTACAGACCAGGTCGGCCTCTCTGGCCCCCGCTCCCGCGGGCTCTATGACACCGCGCTGGCTCGCGGGACGGGGCGGGGTTGATTGAAGGGGAGGAGATTACTCCAAGCTGTACATCTCGCGGTGAACCTTGCGCGAAGTCTCTCGCGAGAAGTAGGAAGTACCGCGCTTGCGCGCTTCAGTAACGCCTGGTGGCCTTAGCAGGTCCGCAGGCGGCTGTGTGAGGGGAGGTAGGCTGTGTGCAGGCCACTACGCCCCCCGGTGACTCGCCGCCATGAGCAGCACCTTAGCCAAGATCGCGGAGATTGAAGCCGAGGTAATGGGCACAGCTGGCGCTTCACTCTCCCTCGGAGCGTTCCTTTTTCGGCAGTGTTGCCCTTGCCTGTACTCCCTTCAGCCGCGTCAGGACCGGGCCTGCGTTCTCCGACTCCTCTCAGCCCGGCCCCGTGTCCCCCCACTCCCCTCAGCCTCCGCCGGAGCCCCCCGACTCCCCTTAGCTCGGACCTTGCACCTTGGTCGGTACCCCGTTGCAGTGTTCGGCTCCTGTCCGAACATCGTTCCTCTCAGTTTTCCTTTTCTGTGGTCAACACCGAATCCTTCCTCTCTGTGGTCCAGCCCTGACCAGCTCACGTACTTCGTTCAGTATCTTTCTTCAGCGTTCAAAACCCTTCTCCCTTTCCCCCAATCTCTACTTGATGGCTGAATTTCCCAGAGTATTGCTCCCGGGAATGGATCTGGGATAACATCTGTGGTAGCTGTTGATTCCACACGAATTACTATGTGATTGTATTGTCTGAAGTGCTCAGAGCTCTTTAAAATCGGGAAAGTGGTGACCCTGTATCAGACGGTGCATATCAGGTACAAGCATTGGAAAAGGAATCCACAGCCCAGTTTTAGTCTGATCTGTGAATACTAATTGTAATGACCTTGGTCATGTCTTCTTTTTGGGCCTCAGTTGTTTGCTCTGTAGTGAGAATGGGCTGGGTGATGAAGAGAATGGATTTTTACACCCCCCCCCCCTTTTTAAGTGTGACTAAAATGGGTATACTGACAGTAGGATCTGGAAAAAAATCATTCAGATTTGAGGGAGCATTCATTCTGGATATTTTAACCTGTGGGAACTGCTTCTGATTTATGACTGTGATTCCTCCCTTACAGATGGCTCGGACTCAAAAGAACAAGGCCACAGCACACCACCTAGGGCTGCTTAAGGCTCGCCTTGCTAAACTTCGTAGAGAACTCATTACCCCCAAAGGTGGTGGTGGTGGTGGGCCAGGAGAAGGTTTGTGTTTTTCTTCAGCATTGGTTTGTTTTGGTTTGGTTTGTTTTGGTTTGGTTTTTTTTTTTTTTTTTGGTGTATTTTCTATCAATATAGCTGTATGGTTTAAAAATAATTAAAAAATTTCTATCAAAGTAGGTGCTCCTGGTTGGCTCAGTTAGTAGAGAATGTGACTCTTGATCTTGGGGTTGTGAGTTTGAGCCCCACATTGGGTGTAGAGATTACTTAAAAATAAAACCTTAGGGGTGCCTGGGTGGCTCAGTCAGTTGAACATCCGACTCTTGATTTCAGCTCAGGTCATGATCTCACGGTTTGTGGGTTCAAGCCCCACATTGGGCTCTGCACCGACACTGCGGAGTCTGCTTGGGATTCTTTCTCTCCTCTCTTTCTGCCCCTCCCCTGCTTGCTCACTCTCCCTCTCAGAACAAACAAACAAATAAGTAATTAATTAAAACAAAAATCTTTAAAAAAGTCTATCAAGGTAGATTTGTATTTTCTAATTCTAAATTCTTGAGCTGTGCTTATTTCAGTCTGCTGATTTCAAAGGCAAATGAGTATTTTCTAGGTAATGAACTAGGGTTCTATATATGTCTTTTTTTATTTAAAAAAATTTGTTTATGTTTATTTCTGAGACAGAGAGAGACAGAGCGTGAGTGGGGGAGGGGCAGAGAAAGAGGGAGACACAGAATCAGAAGCAGGCTCCAGGCTCTGAGCTGTCAGCATAGAGCCCGACACGAGGCTTGAACTCAAAAACCATGAGATCATGACCTGACCTGAAGTCGATCGCTCAACCGACTGAGCTACCCAGGCACCCCTATATATCTTTTTTTTAAGTTTATTTATTTATGTTTGTAATCTCTACACCCAATGGGGCCCGAACTCACGACCCCAACATCAAGAATTATATGCTTTTCTCAGAATGTAGGCATAACCTATGTCCCAGGAGTTCTACTTCTGGGGGCAAGCCTATCAAAAATGCATACATATAGTCATCAAAAGAAATGTACAGACTTGTTCTTAATCCCAAGCAGAAAACTCCCAGATGACCATCAACAGCAGAATAGTTAAGTACATTGTGATATATTGTATTTATAAAATGGAATGCTGCACCAAAATGAGAAATCAAATGGGACTGATCTGTTGTCGTAGAAGTCAGAATGGCAGTTATTCTTTTGTCAGTAATAGCAGGATTGGGGGTTGAGGGGGCTTCTGAAGATGGTGAATATGATTTCTTGTGGTGGATGCTGATTACTTAGCTGGTTTGCCTTGTGATAATCAGACACTTTTCTATGTGTATCTTTATCTTCAATAAAAGGTTTAAAAAAAAAAAAAAAGACAGCCAGACAGGAGCCCTTATGTATATCTTGTATTGATCCCAAAGAGGTTTTCATTGGCTTACAGGAATATGTACATACATACATCAACAAGATAAAAAATAAGGATATTGGTGCAAAGGGAAATGTAAGTAGGAAGAATAAGTTGAAGCCAAGAGAGGTAAGGTTGGGACCAAAAATAATGTCATAAAGTCTGTACACTTCCTAGAGGAGGGCCATAAATTTGCCTTTGAACTTGTTTGCAGCCGTTACCAAAAAAAAAAAAAAAAAAAAAGAAAAGAAAAAAAAAAGAAAAGCAAACCTAGTTAATCATACAGTTCTTAGAGTTTGTAAGACAAAAAAGAAACCCATTTTTTAGATCAATTATTATATAACCTTCGAGCCTAAAATACTATGGGTGCTAGAAATGTATATAACAGTGAAGAATAAAGTTTCTAAGTAAATATTCCATGTTAATTGCTCTAGGGAAAATTTTGTGTGCTTAAGTTCTGGAAAGGTAAACTGTAGAAAGCTGGAGAAATATGTCCTAGATGGATAGACTACTAGAATGTGAAAGGAATTACCTGAATCTCAACATTTTAAGAGATAACTTTCCTCTTCTTTTTGATATTTATTGATGTTTTAGGTTTTGATGTGGCCAAGACAGGTGATGCTCGAATTGGTTTTGTGGGTTTTCCATCAGTGGGGAAGTCAACACTACTTAGCAACCTGGCGGGAGTATATTCTGAGGTGGCAGCTTATGAGTTCACTACTCTGACCACTGTGCCTGGTGTCATCAGATACAAAGGTGCCAAGATCCAGGTGAGTCAGGCCTGCAGGCCACAGAAGGGAAGAAATCCAGTCTTTCGTTAATTTAAAAAGCACTTATGGGAAGCTGTGCGTATGCCAGGCCTAACCTTTGAACTACTAGGCCCTTTCTGTCTAGCAAGCATGATAGAGTAGTACATACAGACAGTAATACAGTGGGATAGTGCCTGTCAAAACACATAGAAAGAAGGGACTGCTTTTTCACCTGAGTATATTGGGGGAAGGTCTGGTAGAACTAAAAAAGCTTCGTGTAGAAAATGACAATGGAGGAGTGTCTGGGTGGCTCAGTCGGTTGAGTGTCTGACTCTTGATTTTGGCTTAGGTCATGGTCTCATGGTCCGTAGGATTGAACCCCATGTTGGGCTCTGTGCCTTGGACTGACTGTCTCTCTCTCTCACAAAATAAATAAACGTTAAAAAAAAAAAAAAAAAAAGAAAAAAGAAAATGACAGTGGAGGTGGGTCTTGAAGTTCAAGTAGAATTTTATCAGCCAGAGAAGGTAAAGGGCAATTTCAGGCAGCCATAATGGTAAATAGCTTGCTGTGGTGCAAGCTTAGGTGTGGACAGGAGTGGTAGAAACTGAATCTGGAAAAGTAGGTTGGAGCTTAATTATGAAGGCCCTTGTGTGCCTGCTAAGGAAGTTGAATTTTATCTTATATGTAGCTAGGAACCATCAGAAGCTTTAAAAAAAAAGAAATAACATGATAAAATCCTTTTTGGAAGATAATTCTTATCCGTGAAGCCTGATGAAGTTAGTGTCCTGAGTTTTTCTTAGATAGATGATAGATTTAGGGCTCCCAAATGAAGAGTTCCTTTGGGTATGAAAGAAGGTGTACGTAAATGTAAGATATAACGGAACATATTCTTGTTGGCTGCACAGCTAAGAAAGCAAGATTCTGAGTTTTTTTTTTTTAAGATTCTGAATTCTATGACATTTGAATCTAGGCTGGAGGTTCCCAGACTTGCTTGATTCACAGCACCCTTAGTGTCTTAGTAATTATTTCCTGACAACTTTTCTTCTCCCAGTAATTTTTCATGGCACTCCAGGCCAAAATAAATACCTAATGGTTCAGTTTGTTAGGTCCAAGCAACAACCTAAGTATTTATGTCCTTACAGCTACAGTTATTTATTAATGGGATGTGTGCACTGTTGGGTACCACATAACTTCTCAAACCATGGAATCAGATTGGATACCACCACATTTGTTTCCTTTTCCACGTTGATTTTTGTGTGTGCTTTTTATTATAGCCACTGATGAAAAATCTAACTTCCCAAAATTTCGATCTGACATAATTGAAAGCAGTGTAGTAGGCTGTAGTGTTGAAATTGTGAAGTATGTGGAGCTAGTAGTTTCCTCATTGTCTGACATATATCAAGAATTGCTGTTTCTCTTGAAAATTTAGAATATCCCATGGGACTCTGAGTTCTGTGTGGTGCCACAGAGTACCTTGGCTCATTGTTAGGGAACTCTTGGTATAAGCATTTGTTTTCCCTCTTGCTGAGCTATGCAGAGAGTTGTAAAGTGTATTCATACTTCTTTATTATAGAATCTGAAGTAGGAAGGGACCAGTATCTTGGTAATATCTTCTTTCCTTTTTTTTAATGTTTATTTATTAAAAAAAATTTTTTTTAACGTTTATTTATTTTTTGAGAGACAGAGAGAGACAGAGTATGAGCAGGGGAGGGGCAGAGAGAGAGAGGGAGTCACAGAATCTGAAGCAGGCTCCAAGCTCTGAGCTGTCAGCACAGAGCCCGACGCAGGGCTTGAACTCACAAGCAGTGAGATCATGACCTGAGAGGAAGTTGGACGCTTAACCGACCGAGCCACCCAGGTGCCCCATAATGTTTATTTATTTTTGAGAGAGAGAGAGTGTGTGCGTGCTAGCACTAGCTGGTGGGCGGGGAGGCGGGGTGGGGAGGCGGGTGCAGATCCAGAGGGAGACAGAAGATCCAAAGTAGGCTCTGACAGCTGACAGCAGAGAGCCCGATGCAGGGCATGAACTCATGAACCTTGAGATCATGACATGAACCTAAATTGACACTTAACTGAGCCACCCAGGAGTTCCACCTGGTAGTATTTTCAATGGCTTTTTTTTTCCCTGCTGGTTAGGTGCCCATGCAGATCTTTCTGGTACTCCATGTTCAAATGTATATAATAAGAGTGAGGATGCTTGGGCATATCTGGACCACTGCTTGATTGCATCTTGTTTCAGAGTCTTACTGATAATCACAGTTTTGGCAGCTCCTAGAATAACCTCTTCCCTGATGAGATGCCATTGACCTCTCTTTTAGGGCGTCTGAGTGTATCAGAATAAAGAGTTACTTAGCCCCTTTCTTTACTTGTGTTTCCCACAAAGCATTCATTTCAGTGTCTCCTGACCTTTTAGGTGTTTCCCCCCTTTTTTGCATGATGCTTTCTTTTCTGCCTGTGCACTCTCCTCTCTTTTTCCTTCCCTTCTGACTTTCTCCAGAAACCAAGTTAAGGAAACACAACAGGATTAAGATGACTGCCCTCGAATGTTTTTTAAATGGTTGTTTTGTGGCAAAGCACTCATTATCTGTGACTTGGAAGGGAGAGGTGTACAAAATTAGAACCATTTACTACTAAGAATTATAAGGAGGGAGATTTCTGGGTTTTTTGTTAGGAAGGATGATGTTTTTTAATAGTAAAGTTGTCTAAAAATGGAATGGTATCTCCTGAGACAAAGAATTACTACGTCTGGAGGTGACTGAACCACCACTTACCAGGGATGTTATAAAGAAAATTGATGTATCACATAGGCGGAGATTAGCCTGCAGAGAGGATGTTCAGTTTTTAAAATTATGGGGCTTGTTTTCACCTTGCTAGTGTCCCTAGCACTCCTGTTGTTCTATGTATATAATTGATTTGCATATTTAAGTTAGTTGCTTTAACCTCTAAAGGCATTTGAGTTTGAATTAGTTTAACATTGAATTCTTAAAATCCTACAGTTTCATGATTTAAACAAATATTTATTCTTTTCTTATCTTTTGGTTGTAATATGAAATTCAGATATGTTAAGCATGCGTTATTTTATTGAATGAAATTTGATTGCCACGTCTACAGCCATATCACCCTGAATGTGCCTTGATACTGTCTGAAATTTAGTTGCCACATTTAAATGGTTCATTCTAACCTTAAAGATATTTCCCTCTCAAGACAAGCTAAAATTAAGTTGTTTTTACTTTTCTAGGGCCTCAATAAATTTTCCCCTGCGTTTTAGCTGCCATAGGTAGAAAACTTGTGTTCTTTTCTCTCAGATGCTCTTTTATATGATATTATAGTCATATTCTATGTTTAAGAGTTTTAGATTATCCAGATGGATTTTCCTTTTGAGTTTTTGATAGCATCAGCGAGGTTCAGTGTATATAGTAAAGCCTTTTGCTTATGTTATGCATATATATATTATATATATATATATAATATATATATTATACTTACATAATTATTATATAGAATATATATTGTGTAAAATATATAATTAGATTATAATTATATAATTAAGTATAATATATAATTATATATATTATATATATCATATATAATATATATAGCAGAAAGAGATTTACTAAGTGTTAGATTATAGACTCTTTGGGAGAGTTGAAGTAGACTCTACACTTAATTTCTAGGAACAACTGATGATGAACTTTTTGTTTTTTCAAACCTCTTTATTGAGGTATAATTTACATACAATAGACTAGATAAAGTATAAAATTTAGTTAGTTTTGACATAGCTATATACTGGTGAAAACATCACCACAATCAAGATCATGAACATACCAACCCCAGAAATTTCCAAATGCCCCCTCCCTCATGGTCCCCTTCATCTCCAAGCAATTACTTATTTATATTTTGTCATTGCAGATTAGTTTACAGGTTGAGTTGTGTATAAATAAGACCATGTGTAAATATAAACGTACTCTCTTTTGGTTAGCTTCTTTCATTCAGCGTAATTATTTTGAGGTTCTCTTGTATCACTCATCTTGATGCCCCTTATGTTAATATTCTACATAATCACAGAAGAATTACTAGAGATAGATTAATATAGATGCAGTGATCACTAAACTACAGACTGCAGATTTTTACCAATTTTCCCACCAAATGCCTTCTCATTCCATGGTGCATTTAGTTCTTTTTTTTCATTCTCCTGCTGTCTGTAATAATTACTCTGTCCTGTCCTTTAAGACCTTGACACTTAAAGAGTACTGAGTAATTGTTCTGTAGAATGTCCCTCAGTTTGGGTTTGTCTGATATTTTCTCATAATTAGACTGAGGTTTTAATGTATTTTTGGCAAGAATGCCCTGAAGTGATGGTGTGTCCTTCTCAGTGCATCTTATCATGGGATTCATGATGTTACATGTTTTAAATGCTGTTGCTGACCTGCATTGGTTGGTTAAATACATTAGTATCTATAGGATTTCTCTACTGTAAAGCTATTATCTTTCTTTTTTAAAAAGTTATTACCTTTCTTTTTGTAGTTAATAAGTATCTTGGGGGAGGTACTTTGAGAAGATGCAAAATCCTGTTTCTCAAACTTGCCCACTCATTTTAGCGTTCATCTGTGGATCCTGTCTGCAGTAGTTATTACTCTGCTTCTGGCCTAATAGTGATTCTTTTTTTTTCTCTTTCCTACTACATGTTTTTAATTGGAATTCTGTTTGGAAGAATTTTTCTGTCTTATTTATTCAATAGTATGTATCAATGTAGGCTCATGGATATTTATTTTATGGGTTATAGTCCAGTACTGCCATTATTTTACTACTTGTATTGTTCCAGTTTTGACAATTAGGATCTCCTTCAGGTTGGCTCTTGTGTTCTTTTCCATAAGCCCCCATCTTTTTGAGAGTACTTATTTTTTGGCAAGACAATGCTAATCTTAGATTTTTTTCCCTGCTCTAGCCCTGAAGTCAACCACTTCTGAAGGAACTCTAGTTTCTTTTATTGGAGAATGATGTTTAGAAATCAAGATCTGGTGTGCTTATTACTTCCCATGTAGCCTTGTAAATCAGAGTAACTAAAGTTTCCAAGACAAGGTTGATGTATTCAACATGCATTATCTTTTGTGAAGAGAGAGGATTTTGTTGTGTTATATTAGTCTTAGAGAAGATAACATTATTATGTAGTGAAGAATAGGGAGGAGATTTGAGTAGGTTCTTGAAAGGAAAAGTTGAACTGTTTCTTTTTCATTGTGGTTTATTTAATGTGAAGTATGTTTTTATAAGGTCAGATGGGCTTATAGCAAAAGCTAGTTTTAAATGATGTTTTGATGAGCTGCAACTCTGTTCCTTGTCCATTTATGTGGATAATTCAGTATTGGCCATGCAGTGGACCCTTGGTATTTTCAGATTTTGTATATGCTCTTAACTGTTTTCAGTGGACTCTTAAGGGCTTATGACAGTTAGCAATTTTGCTGAGATGTGCATTTGATTTGTGTGCTATGAAGTTGGTTTTTATGTTCTTACTGTTAAGTATACACAGTAGGACTTCTCTGAAGTTTTACTTTACTGCATTTTCTGGGCATTTGAGCGGTCATTTTCAATTGGGAACACACATCAGAGTCACCCATGGAGCCTTTTGAAGTACATATCAATATGTGAACTTTGCTCTTCTAAATTAGAATTTGCAGGATGGGGCTCAGATATCTGCATTTAAAAAGGTTTTACAGGTGACTATTCTGTGCTCACCAGCTTAAGAATGACTGCAGAAATTTTTGTGAATTGGGCAATTTGGAAGATTGGCAAAGCTCTGAGTATATCATGTGAATATCAAGATCCGGCTATTGTCTACAGTAAGGAATTGGTGTGGGGGGCTCAACCTTCTGAAAAGAAGGGGAATATTAGGGGAATACTAATGCAGAATAATGAGTTTGGCCCTCAAAATGTGAGGGTGTTTTTTGTTTTGTTTTTTTTGATTTAAATTTTAGTTAGCCAACATACAATGCAATATTGGTTTCAGAAAATTAAGATCTTACTTGATTTGGACTGTGATTTTGGGCAAATCACTTAACCTGTATGAACCTCAGCCAATATCCTGGTCTCAGGGTTGTTAGACATTTTAAACTAGATGTAAAGTATATAAAAAAACTTGTAGCTGACATTTGGATGCATAGTAAAGTAATACACAGCTTATAAGGAAGATCAGATTTGAATCCTTTATATTTTGGATACTTGAAAAATAAATTATTCTATTTGATCTGTTTAGATTTATGACTGTTTCTTGTGTGTGTGTGTGTGTGTGTGTGTGTTTTTTTTTCCTTCTCTCCTTTCCCCATCCTTAATCTTGCAGCTCCTGGATCTTCCAGGTATCATTGAGGGTGCCAAGGATGGGAAAGGCAGAGGCCGTCAAGTCATTGCAGGTGAGTGGTCCAGGGCTGCCATCATTCTGGGATGTCATCCCTTTATCAGGTACTGTTGCTTTAGATGGGGACTGTTGGACTTAGAGATTTTACTACAATGAAGGGCATAGTTTTACTTGACTTCTTACTGGAATAGAATGTCAGAACCTGAAGGGACCTCAGAGAGTAACAATCCAGATCTCCATTTGAGGAGAAACATTAAGGACAGGAAAAGTGAAGTGCTTCAGTCCAGTGTAGCACTGTTTGTGGCAGATTCAGAAGGATTCAGAACTAGAACTCGGGTTTCCTGACTTCCACCCATGTCTTTCCTTCTTCTTTTATGTAAAGTAAAATGTTACAGGGGTGCCTGGGTGGCTCAGTTGGTTAAGTGTCAACTTCTGCTCAGGTCATGATCTCGTGGTTTGTGAGTTCAAGCCCTGCTTCGGGCTCTATGCTGACAGCTTGGAGCCTGGAGCCTGCTTTGGATTCTGTGTCTCCCTCTGTCTTTGCCCCTCCCCTGCTTGTTTTCTCTCTCTCTCTCTCAAAAATAAATAAACATTTAAAAAAAAGTAAAAATGGGGGCGCCTGGGTGGCGCAGTCGGTTAAGCGTCCGACTTCAGCTCAGGTCACGATCTTGCGGTCCGTGAGTTCGAGCCCCGCGTCAGGCTCTGGGCTGATGGCTCAGAGCCTGGAGCCTGTTTCCGATTCTGTGTCTCCTTCTCTCTCTGCCCCTCCCCCCTTCATGTTCTGTCTCTCTCTGTCTCAAAAATAAATAAACGTTAAAAAAAAAAAAAGTAAAAAAAAAAAGTAAAAATGTTATAAAAGGCCAGTCATAAATAGCAACAATCTGCTACTCCACCTCTCCTCACCTCCACCATCATTCCCCATTGGCAAATATTGTCAACTCTTCAACGGTTCTTTCTGTTTTTTACCTTCATTTTTTTTTTTTTTTAAAGTTCATTTATTTTGAGAGAGAGAGAGAGAGAGAGAGAACACACGTGTGAACTAGGGAGGGGCAGAGAGGGAATCCCTAGCAGACTCTGCACCAATAGCACAGAGCCTAATGTGGGGCTTGAACTCAAGAACTGCGAGATCATGACCTGAGCTGAAATCAAGAGTTGGTTGACTGACTGAGCCACCCAGGTGCCCTTCCCTTCATATTTTTAAATATTATGCTTATATTGCCATTTCATGATTAATTAATTAATTTTAGATATCATCTGTTGGTTTCATGTCATGGTTGAGAGTTAGCTCTCTTATACTCCATACGACTTTTCCTATTTTTTTTTTTAAGATTTTATTAAAAAATTTTTTTGTGTTTAATGTTTATTTGAGAGAGAGAGGTGCGCGTGTGAGCGGGAGAGCAGAGAGAGAGGGGAACAGAGTTTTCTGAGGCCAGTACTGCGCTGACAGCAGAGAGCCTGATATGGGGCCCTAACTCACGAACTGTGAGATCATGACCTGAGCTGAAGTTGGATGCTCAACTGACTGAGCCACCCAAGGGCCCCAAGATTTTATTTTTAAGTAATCTCTACACCTAATACGGGGCTTGAATTTATAACCCCAAGGTTAAGAGTCGCTTGCTTCACCGACTGAGCCAGCCAGGTCCCCACCTACCCCTTGTCTTTCAAAGATATTATATCACAGTTTGTAGTTAACTTATCAATTGTAATTTACATTATTATGTAATGAATATATAACTTTTGTTCAATGCTAAGATACGTAGTGTGTTGTGACTTCGCTTCTTTTCTCTTGAATCTGTTTTTGAAATTTGTTTTTCGTGGAGTTAGTAATTGTTTTGTTTTCTTTACATTTCTGTGTTTGCTACTATTTTTCAAATATTCTAACAGATCAAATGCTTATCCATCAGTATTTTTCTAGATACTTAAATATAGCTCAAGAGTTACTGATTTCATTCTTTCCCCACAACCCTGACACTACTGTCCTGTACCCTGTCTTCTTTCTTTTTAATTTTATTGTCTTTTTTAAGTAGGCTCCACGTGCAGGGTGGGGGTTGAACTCACAACCCGGAGATCAAGAGTCACATGCTCTACTGACTGAGCCAGCCAGGCACCCTGTCTTCTTGCTTTAATCTGGATTGGTTGCTTTCTAGATCAGCACTGTCCAGGAGTGCAATGTTCTAAATCTATGCTCTCCAGTATGGTAGCCCCTAAGCATGTGTGGTTGATGAGTGCTTTAAATGTGCCTAATGTGACTAAGGAACTGAATTTCAATTTTTTTTCATTTTAATTAGTTTAAATTTAAATAGTCCAGGTGGCTAGTGGAGTCTGTATTGGATAGGGCAGTGCTAAACTCTTTTGCATGGCTGTCATCCTGAGACTTTCTTCTGTGTTCTTGTGTGGAATCCTCTGTTTCCTAGAGTCGGTGTTCTTTTTGGGGGTCATTTTTTTTTGCCGAAGCACATTCTTTAGTAAACTACCAGAAAAAAGATAAATTGATAGGTACATTTTTCTGTTTTTTTCATGTTTGAAAGTGTTTTTATTCTACCTTTATATTGAATTACTAATTTTAACTATTTATAGAATCATATGTTAAAAGTTATTCATGGATGAATATCAGAAACATTATGCTAAATTAAAACGGTCAGGAACAAAAGGCTGTATTTTGTATTATTCCATGTATATGAAACTTTAAAAATTGCCAAACTAACCTATGTGACAGAAAGCAGATGAGTAGTTGAATGGGAATCAAGAGGAAGATTGATTTCAGGGGTGATGGAAATGTTCTGTATCCTGCTTGCTTATGGTGGCCATACAGGTATATATGTCATTAAACTGTATGACATGGACACAGTTTATTTTTTATAAATTACACTGATAATATATAATATATGTAATATATGTGTATATAATTATGCTGGTAATAAAGTTGACTAAAAATATGCTAAGCAGATGATCTTTTTTAGAATTCTTACTGTTTTAAATCTTTCTAAACTTTTTCAGGGATTTAGGTTATTGCCTGGTTCTTATCTTCATTCTGACTTGTTTTTCTGCTAGTGTATCTAGAAGTTAACACATCTTCTAGAGATACCAGGAGAAAACAAGGCATACATTGCAAATTGACTTCTGGGATAGAATTTGGTAACCTTAAGAACTTCATGTGTGTCTTTATATTAATAGGAAAAAAAAGTCCTTTGTTTCTAAATGGAATTCTACCCCTCTCAATACTCCAGCTTTTGAGTATTTGGCTTAGTTAAGTCTTTAGTGACCTTTGCTTACATATAAATTTTTTTTTCCATTCTTCAGTGGCCCGAACATGTAACTTGATCCTGATTGTTCTGGATGTCCTGAAACCTTTGGGGCATAAAAAGATAATTGAAAATGAGCTGGAAGGCTTTGGCATTCGTTTGAACAGCAAACCCCCTAACATTGGCTTTAAGAAGAAGGATAAAGGAGGCATTAATCTCACAGCCACCGTAAGTGGAGGTGACATGGGTGGGACAGGCTGCTGAAGGAACTAGGGTGGAACGATGTTGACATTTGGAAATTACCTGGCTTCTAGCACTAACTGAGGTAACACAACAACCTTGTAATGACTGACAGAGTAGGACAAGAATCAATCTCAGACTTACCTTTGCAACTTCATTTCTTCTTTTAGGTTATTTTTTGGTATGGTATGGGAGTATAGACCAGTCTTAATGCTTGCATAAAGTAGATGGCTACTAATATCAAGTATTTTCATTCATTCAACACAGATTTATAGAGCGCCTACCATGGGCAAAATGTTGTTTTAGGCCCTTGTTGGGAAGGGAGGGAGGTTGGAAGAGGGAGCAAAATAGACAGAAATCTCTGTCCTTACATTCTGTGTGGAAAAGTAACGAACAAAATTAATGAGTCCATACAGTATATTAGATGATGATAAATCTAAAAATTAAACTAGGGAAAAGGGATGGAGAGTGTTGGTGGGGTTGTAACAGTGGAGGAGATAGAAGTGCTTGGTTGTCAAAAGATTTTGGAAGTAGCTGGTAGGAATTACACCTGATTTGGATGTGGGTTGTGAGAGAGAGGACTATTAAGATTTTTTCCTCAGCTGGAAAAATAGACTCTTATTATTAAAATGGTAGCACTTTGGGTAGGATAGGATTGGAGGGGAGGGGAAGATCAGGACATTCGGTTTGAGATGCTAGTGAGACATCTAAGTATTACCATCAAATAGGCATATGAGGAATAATCAAGGCTGGAGGTACAAATTTGCTGGTTAGCAACTGTAGAGCCATGGGCTTAGCTGAGATCACTAGGAAGTAAGTATAAATAGAAAAGAGGTTCAGGGATGGAGCTTCCTCCCCAACTCCCACCCCATGATTATAGATTGGGGAGATAGGAAGAACCAGCAAATAAGACTTCTTAGAGAAAGAAGGAGGAGAACCAGAAGAGTTTGAAATCTTGGAAGCCAAGTAAAGAAAATGTTTCATATTGGAGGAGTAATCAGTTTGCTCCATGCTGCTTGCTTCTAAGTCATATAATTGAGGTGTGAGAATTTCCTACAACATTTAACATTCTAGAGGTCCAGATAATATGACTAGCATAAAGTTAAGCTGTCCTGCCCAAAAGATCTTTCCCGTTATCCTGTCATAATTGAATTTGAACATTTCATATTATTTCTGAATTTTTTGCTAAGGCTGCCATAATAAACTGCTATATAGATTGGGTGGCTTAAACAACAGAAGTTTATTTTCTCTTAATTCTAGAGGTGCTGGGTATCTGAGATCAAGGTACGAGCAGGGTTGGTTTCTTCTGAGGCCCCTCCTTGGTTTGTAGATGGCTGTCTTCCCTTTTTGTCTTCAGATGGTCTTCCTTCTGTGTGTCTGTATCCTAATCTCCCTCTCTTGTAAGGATATCAGTCACATTGAATTAGGGCTCATTCATATGACCTCATTTTAACTTAGTTAACTCTTTCAAGACCCTGTCTTTAACCTTAAAGGTCACATTCTGAGATACTGCGGTTGGGACTCCAACATATGAATTTGGGTAGGAGTGATTAGTCTATAGCACCTTCATTTGAGTTTAGAAAGATTATTAGTTTTCGAGTATTTCCTAATAAAAGTCATTTACTCTCATCCAGGATAACAGACTTCAGAAATGAACTTGCTCCTTAGCTAGAATTATTTGGGTACAATGATGGATACTCTTGGGAGATTTTTTTGCTCTGTGACCAGTTACTGTCTTCTGTGCTCATTTAGTGCCCTCAGAGTGAGCTGGATGCTGAAACTGTGAAAAGCATTTTGGCTGAATACAAAATTCACAATGCTGATGTGACTCTGCGTAGTGATGCCACAGCAGATGACCTTATTGATGTGGTGGAAGGAAACAGGTACTGACTACATGTACAGTCTGGTGCTTGAGTTTCAATTTAAGCCTTGTAGTGGAAACATTGGATTATGAATCTGGATATTCTAATTCTGGATATCTTGATTCTAACTCTAGCTGTGCTAGTATCTCAGATAAATAGTGGGCCTTGGTTTTGTTAGCTGTAAATTGACTTTGGTTTTTGTAAATTGAAATTGGTTTTGATTTCTAACATCCTTCTTTGCTCTTAAATTTGGTTATGATGGTTAAATTCCCCATTTCAGTTACTTGCTGTGAACTAGGTTGTCCCCTAAGCTGTGTCATACAATGGTGGAAGGGAGTAGTTCACAATCTGCTGTCCCAGAATTAATCCATCTGAGAAAGCCTGTAGGCTGTCCTATAGAACTCAACATGCTGGGCTGTATCTGTTCTCTCTAAGGGTAACCTAAGGGTATGTAGCTAAAGCCCTATTTCATGAAAAAGTACTATTATTAGTATTTTAAATTAATAATTTAAGCTACTGTAAAAATTTTTCCTGGCATTTGAGCATAATATTTTTTATTTTTTATTATTTTTTACTTTATTATTATTTTTAAATTTTTATTTTTATTTTTTCCTTTCATTTATTTTTTAAATATATGAAATTTATTGTCAAATTGGTTTCCATACAACACCCAGTGCTTATCCCAAAAGATGCCCTCTTCAATACCCATCACCCACTCTCCCTCCCACCCCCCCATCAGCCCTCAGTTTATTCTCAGTTTTTTTTATTTAAAAAAAATTTTTTTCTTTTTTAATGTTTATTTATTTTTGAGACAGAGAGAGACAGAGCATGAACGGGGGAGGGTCAGAGAGAGAGGGAGACACAGAATCTGAAGCAGGCTCCAGGCTCTGAGCTGTCAGCACAGAGCCCGACGCGGGGCTTGAACTCACGGACCGTGAGATCATGACCTGAGCCGAAGTCGGACGCTTAACCGACTGAGCCACCCAGGCGCCCCTATTCTCAGTTTTTAAGAGTTTCTTATTGAGCATAATATTTTTTAGTTGCTTTCCTGTTCATTTGTTTCTATTTGTTGGATGGATTTATTTGATTTTCATTTGAAAACAAGCAAAGGCTAATTCTTGGAGTTAGGCCATTGTATAAGTGAGGCATTTGAAGCATGAGAAGTTGTGGCTTGCTATCAATAATTAGTAGCCTTGGCTGCCCTATTGATTGGAAATTAGGATTGTGACTTTGCCAGATGTTATGTTTTTTATTTAAAAAATTATCATGAGGGGCGCCTGGGTGGCTCAGTCGGTTGGGCGTCCGACTTCGGCTCAGGTCACGATCTCGCGGTCCATGAGTTCGGGCCCCGCGTCGGGCTCTGGGCTGATGGCTCAGAGCCTGGAGCCTGCTTCCGATTCTGTGTCTCCCTCTCTCTCTGCCCCTCCCCCGTTCATGCTCTGTCTCTCTCTGTCTCAAAAATAATAAAATAAACATTAAAAAAAAAAAATTATCATGAAACATGTTATTAAAAGTTTATTTACATTTATAATTCATAAAACAACTTTGTAGGAAATTGACTCTGAGACTTTCCCAGGGACTTACATCTAGGAAGTGACAAAGGTGGGACTAGATTTAGTCTGTGTGACTCCAAAGCTTGTGTTTCTTCTATTGCAGTATGATCTCTCAGTAATTAGCTGCATGGCTCAGACTAGCGCCTGAGTTTTGTTACTTCTCAACCCATAGTTTACTTTTTCAGACATTTGACCTTATTTTGGTAGGAAGCCTTTCGTGGGGAGGGATTGAGGGGTTGATCTGCCTCTTGCGCCTCTTGAGAATCTCTGATTTGGGGTCCTGAGCAAGGAGATGCTAATAATCACACTGAGAGTTTTGTCAAAGGCTCCAGACTAATGTCTTATTTTATTCTATTTCTGTAGAGTTTATATCCCTTGTATTTATGTATTGAATAAGATTGATCAGATCTCCATTGAGGAATTGGATATCATCTATAAGGTGCCTCACTGTGTCCCCATTTCTGCCCATCACCGCTGGAATTTTGACGACCTATTGGAAAAGATCTGGGACTATCTGAAGCTAGTGAGGATGTAAGTCTTAGTGGAAAGGGTCATATTGCTGTAGGAATGAAACCAGACTGTCCTAAAATGATACCTCCTGGAACTCATTAACATAATTTGTCTCTTTTTGGAGATACAAGTATATTAATTTCTATCATGTGCCAGGCCATACTGTGGGCACTTTCTTCCTCAAGTTGAAAGTTATCTGTGTCTGATCTTCTCAGGGGTGATGGAGGGTTGATTTGCATTTAACACATGAAACGTTCCAAGAAGTAAGCAACCTCTGCTCCCTCTCTGTCCTAGTTACACCAAACCCAAAGGCCAGTTGCCAGATTATACATCCCCAGTGGTACTGCCTTACTCTAGGACCACGGTGGAGGATTTCTGCATGAAGATTCACAAAAATCTTATCAAAGAATTTAAATAGTAAGTATCATGGGCATGTAGTGCCTTCTTTTCCATGGGAGCTACTGATTCCACTAACTACCAATTCTTAGGGTAGCATTAAAGAAAACGGGCGTCAGGGAGACTGCTGAAATGCTTGCTTGGTTAGAACTCTGCAATGTCTTCCTAAAACCATGCTAAGTTGGAGCAGGAAGAGCTCTAGAAGCCTCATCGGGTCAGGAGAGCTGACAGTACAAAGGGCTCTGACTTTATTCTGTTAATTCATGTTCGTCTTGGCAAACACAAATGTGAATTCTTGCCAGCATCATATTGGCCTCCAGTGGTTACTGAGACCCACTCTAAACCTTAAGCATGGGTAAATTTCCCTAAATCTCTTTCATATACTTTTCATTGCTGATACAGGCTGAAAAAAAAAATTCTAACAGGCTGAAAAAAAAAAAAAAAAATTCTAACATTATATTTTGAGCTAAGTGAGCTAATTTTAGACTTACAGAAAAGTTGAAAAATTAGGTAAAGAGTTTCCTTATATCCCTCACCACATTTCTGATGTTACCAGCTCACATAACCATAGTACAGTTATCAGGAATAGAAATTAGCATTGGTATAGTATTAACTAATTTTTAGGCCTTATTTGAGATTTATTTATTTTTTTTTATTTAGGTAATCCTACACCAAACATGGGGCTTGAACTCACAACCCTGAGATCAAGAGTCCCATGCTCTTCTTTTTTTTTTTTTATTATTATTTTTTTTAATGTTTATTTTATTTTTGAGAGAGAGAGAAAGAATGCGAGTGGGTTAGGGCAGAGAGAAAGGAGACACAGAAGCAGAAGCAGGCTCCAGGCTCTGAGCTGTCAGCACAGAGCCCAATGCAGGGCTCGAACTCACGAGCCGTGAGATCATGGCCTGAGCCTGAGTTGGACGCTCAACCGACTGAGCCACCCAGGCGCCCCATGAGTCACATGCTCTTCTGACTGAGCCAGCGAGGTGCCCTTTATTTGAGTTTTAATACCTTTTCTACCAGTGTCCATTTTGTGTTTCAGGAATCTACGTGGCATATAGTTGTTACTTCTCCTTAGTCTTCCAGTTTTTCAGTCTCCCAGTAATATTTCTTTAGCCTTTCACTGTCTTTGATGACCTTGGCACGTTGAAGAGTACTGGTCAGTTATTCTGTAGAATGTCCCTCACTTTGGGTTTGTTCAGTGTTCTCTCACAACTGAAGTGACATGCATTTTTGGTAAGAATATGACAAAAACTATGACATATCCTCAATGCATCCTATCACAAGAATCATGATGTCAGTATATCCTATTGATAGTGATATTTACTTTAATCACTTGGTGAAGTTGGTGTTGGTTCGGATTCTTTACTGTAAAAATAGTACTTTTCTTTCTTTGTATTTGATAAATATTTTGGGGGAGTTACTCTGAGACTATGCAAATCATGTTTCTCTTCTTGCTGATTTTGGTACCTATCAGTGGAGCTTGTTGGCAACTTTTATTGCAGTGTTGTTTGTCTAATGGTGATTCTTTATTTCCCTCTTTGATTTTACATTTATTTACTGGAGTTCTGTGAGTTAGAGCTATTGCTTCTCTCCTATTAATTTAATTCATAATTATATTGGTATGAGCTCTTGGGTATTTTTTCCATGGGCCATAATCCAGTACTACCATTATTTTGTTGCTCAAAGTGTTCTAGGTTTGGCAGTTAGGAACTCCTTCAGTTGGCTCCTGTGTTCTTTTAGTAAACTGCCATTTTTTTTTTTTTTTAAGCATTTCCTTACTTTTTGGCACTATTAGATGTTCCTGATTCATAATGATTTTTCCCTGCACCACCCCTGGAATCAGTCACTTCTCCAAGAAGCCCTGGTATACAAGATGTGTGTGCTAGGTGTGTTCATTGTTAGTGGGCTATCATTGTTTATAGGCCGTTTCAGCAGACAGCTAGGAAGTGTATGTATGGATACTAACCCATGCTTACATCTTTATTTCTGTATCTCTCTTGTCCTTCCTATATATCCATCTGTTTACCCACCCTCGCATCCTTATCTTAAAAACCATGAACTTAGGGGCGCCTGGGTGGCTCAGTCAGTTAAGCATCTGATTCTCGTTTCGGCTCAGGTCGTGATCTCATGGTTGGAGATCAAGCCCTGCATTGGGCTCTGCACTGATGGTGCTTCTGTCTCCCTCTCTCTGCCCCTCCCCTGCTGATACACACACACACACACACACACACACACACACATTTTTTCTTTCTCTTTCATAAATAAATAAATAAATACATGCATACATACATAAATACATAAATAAAAACCAAAAACCTGTGAGCTTATATGGTTACCTCTGATTCCAGTTCGACACCACAGGGTTTGTTTTAAAGCCTTTTCCTTTTTCTTATTTTTAACATCTTTCTTCAACCATGAGAAACCTGGCTATCATTACTTAATCTACTTATTTACTTAATTCTAGTGTGTGTGTGTATATGTGTGTGTGTGTGTGTGTATACACACACACACATATATATATGTAGTAGTTCAGAATTGCAACCTATAACCCTATGAGAAATATTTTAACTAACTGGATTACAGTATCTATGAATAGTTCTTTTCAACTCTATGGGCTAAAATTTAAAAAGTTGTTTTAAAATCGAAGAAAATAGAAAATCATTGTAGAAGATCAGGAAAATATGGAAATAATGACATTTTAAAAATACTTGTTTTTTGTCCATTGATTGATGCATGGATAAAGAAGATGTATACACACACATACATGCACTGGAATATTATTTGGCCATAAAAAGGAATGAAATCTCGCCATTTGCAATGATATGGATGAATCTAGAGAGTATAATGCTAAGTGAAATAAGAGAAAAACATACCATATGATTTCACTCGTGTGGAATTTAAGAAACAAAACCAATGAGAGAAACCAAGAAACAGACTCTTAATTATAAGAAACAAACTGATGGTGGGGCGCCTGGGTGGCGCAGTCGGTTAAGCGTCCGACTTCAGCCAGGTCACGATCTCGCGGTTCGTGAGTTCGAGCCCCGCGTCGGGCTCTGGGCTGATGGCTCAGAGCCTGGAGCCTGTTTCCGATTCTGTGTCTCCCTCTCTCTCTGCCCCTCCCCCGTTCATGCTCTGTCTCTCTCTGTCCCAAAAATAAATAAACGTTGAAAAAAAAAAAAAAGTTAAAAAAAAAAAAAAAAAAGAAACAAACTGATGGTTACCAAAGGGGAGGTGACTAGGAGGTGGGGGGATGAGTTAAATAGGTGATAGGGATTAAGGAGTGGACACTTGTCTTGTTGAGCACTGGGTGATGTATGAATTGTTGAATCACTATATTGTACATCTGAAACTAATATGACACTGTTAACTGACTGAAATTAAAATAAAACTTGGGGTGCCTGGGTGGCTCAGTTAGTTAAGCACCTGACTTCAGCTCAGGTCATGATCTCACGTTTCGTGGGTTTGAGCCCCATAGTGGGCTCTGTGCTAACAGCTCAGAGCCTGGAGCTTGCTTCAGATTCTGTGTCTCCCTCAGTCTCTCTCCCCCTCCCCTGCTTGTACTCTGTCTCTCTCTGCCTCTCAAAAATAAATAAATGTAAAAGAATAAAAAAAATAATATACGTAAAAAAATAAAAATACTTGGGGTGCCTGGTGGCTCAGTCAATTAAATGTCTGACTTCAGCTCAGGTCATGATCTCGCAGTTTACGAGTTTAAGCCCCATGTCACCCTCTGTGCTGACAGGTCAGAGGCTGGAGCCTGACTCAGATTCTGTATCTTTCTCTTTCTCCCTCTCTCTTCCTTTCCCTGGCTCATGCTCTGTCTCTCTCTGAAAAATAAACAAAAAAAATAAAAATACTTGTTGCTGATCCTAAGAATATTAGAAGAGTGAAGACCTTTATTAAGCTTGACATTCCTTTAATCCAAAGTAACTAAATTCCATGTGCAGTTGCTAATTTTCACTATCCTCAAACCATTATATTTTAGCACATATTTCAATTAATGCAGGAGAGTCTTGTGAAGTTAGATATTTTCGATTTTCAAATGTGATAGATTTCTAGATAATTCTTACCTTCCATGGTGGCAGGACGCTGTTCTAAGCCTCTAGAGAACTGTAAGTTAGCCAGGGAATTAAATGAGGAGGGAGAAAAATATTTTGGAGAAGAGACCTATCAAAGCAAATAGAGGGGCGCCTGGGTGGCTCAGCTGGTTAAGCATCTGACTTCAGCTCAGGTCATGATCTCACAGTTTGTGAGTTTGAGCCCTGCATCAGGTTCTGTGCTGACAGCCTGGGTTCGGATTCTGTATCTCCTTCTCTCTCTGCCCCTCCCCTGCTTGTGCTCTGTCTCTCTCTCCCTCAGAAATAAAGTAAACATTTAAAAAATAAAAAAAAACCAGTTTTGTTTGGTTGCTATTTTTCTGTTTTCTTTCTTTTTTTTAATTTTTAAAGTTAAAAAATTTTGTAGCACATGCACTGGGAAGGGGCAGAGAGAGAGGGAAAAAGCATCCCAAGCAGGCTCCAGGCTGTCAGTGCAGAGCCTGATGCGGGGCTCCATCTCACAAACCTTGAGATCATGATTTGAGCCAATATCAAGAGTTGGATGCTTAATGAACTGAGCCACCCAAGGCACCCATCTTTTTTTTTTTGATGATGAAACAAAGAGCATTTTAACCATCTTAATAAAAATTCAGCTTTAGGCCTACTAATTATAACATTTGTCCTTGTTGCATTCTTTTTATGTCCTTGACCACATGTACATGTCCTTTGATCATTTACTATGTGTTTTCTGTGTGTTGCAAGATTCACATCATTTTTATAACCATATTTTTTGCATTTTTTGCTACTTACATAGTTTTCTTGTCTTCATACACAGACCTTTCCCTTTTAATTACTTTAATCTAGGATTAGTAATAATATGGCCTTTGATATGTTTTGGTGCATTGCTCTCCAAAAGGGCTGAACCTGTTTACACTGCCATCAATAAAATAGGAGGCACGGATATTGCCGCAGGCATTGAATATGATTATTAAAAACTAGTTTTCTAGTTTAAGATTATAAAATGGTCACCTTGCATTTATCTTGTTAGTGCATTGAAAAATTTTATGTATATTTGTTTTACTAATGGTGTTGTATCTGTAACTGTCATTTATCTGTTTTCGACAAAGTGAAATCTTGTTCAGTGATTTCGTTTTGGAACATAGGTTTTTAAAGATGTTTTGTTGCAAAGACCATATAATAACAACATGGCCACCTTTTTCTATCGCTTGGTACAAGATTCTTAGCCTCTGTGAGGCAGGTCTTAATGTTTTGTTCAATTTCCGTTACTCGCACAGCAAATTTTTAGTATTGGAGGCCTGTAGATAAAAATTATCTCCATAAATTAAAAAAATCAGGAGAACATACTAGTTACGGTGTCTTGGGAGGGAGGAAGAATTTTCCTAGCATGGCTGAGGAGGGAGGTGCTTTATGGTTTTAGTAGACCGAATAAAAACTGGTATTCAGTAACAGTCTGTAACTGACAGTATAAGAATCAGTTTTCAGTCTGAATTATTTCAGTGTATTTTTCTATAACCCTTATTTTTTCCTTTTAATTTTAAATTAGTCTTGTAACATTTCTCATTTGTGTTTTTTCTCTTTGACTTTCCTAAATTGGCTCTGGAAGAAGAGGAACCACACAACTTCCAAAATTTTTTGCCACTTTGTATCTGAAGGTGCCATTGTGCTATACTGCCGGGAAAGCTAATACCTCTGGGCTTTGAATTTGGTCCTTGACTCTGGAGAGGGGATTTTGGCTGTTGTAAGCCTATAGTTCTTAAGAGCTAGAATGCTAAATCTGAGCAGAAAGGTGGCATCCAGGTAAATAGGGTAGAAGCTAGGTGATTATTTACACTGACTATTTTTTTTATTTCCCTTCTCTATAGCGCTCTGGTCTGGGGTCTGTCTGTGAAACACAATCCTCAAAAAGTGGGTAAAGACCATACGTTGGAAGATGAGGATGTCATTCAGATTGTGAAGAAGTGAAACCCATCCCTCTGCCGGGCCAACCACAAGAGCTTTCCCCATGACTAAGCACCTTACCCGAGACCCCTTCTGGCTTTGGCAGCCAGTGGATGAGGATTCAGGGGAGGGAAATGGAGGCACCCAACCTGGAACTTTACTTATCTTAACTTGGTGTCACCTTGTAAATTCAACTGCATAAAGGACCTGGTAAGCCAGCCAGCTATATGCAGTTCACGTGTCATTGTCAGAATTTGTTTTGGGATGGACTGAATGAAGATGACTATGTACAGTGAGGCAGCTGCAGAAGGGGTTATTTGGGAGCTTGGTTTTGAGTGTGAAATGGATAAAAATGTGACTGCAACATCTTACTTGATGTTTAGTCATGGGAAACCCTTCCAACCTGATGTGGCCTTCACTCTTCTCAAGTGGCCTTTCGCAGATGATACTGGAAAGAGGAAGGACTTGATGTAAGTTAACTGATTATTCCCTGCAAAGCTAGCCCATGTGGGAGATGGTGTTATGTAGTAGTTGAGTAAAGTACTCTGACCAGACGCAAGATTTCGAATTGCATGGCCACTTCTAATTAGCTTTGAAACCTGCATAAATTATACAACCTCTATAACCATCAGTTTCTTCATGTAACATGGAGATGGTAATAGCATTTGTGTTCTAGAGTGGAGATTGTTAGTATTAAGGGAGATAGTACTTGTCAAATACTTAGCACGGTATTTGGCATGTAAGTACTTAGTGAATGTTGGCTCTTATCATTGGTCTCTTTCCTTTACCTGAGCAGAGGTTTGTGTGTCCACATATGTGTATGTATGAAGGTGGGATGTTAGATGGAAAGGTGAGGTCAAGACTATTTGAGAGGGCACTAAGGGCATAATCAGAGGTTTTTGCTGGAAAGACAGGAATATAAAGGGATTTCCTTGAATATTGGGAAATTTATTGGCAAAAATTTTTGTGCAGTAGACTGGGTTAGTGAGAATAATGGCAAAGGGAAGGTATGGGCATGTACGTACCGAGATTGACTTGCTCTGTGGAAGAAGAGAAGTCAAAGATTATTTCAGTATGGATTACAGGGATGATAGAGAAGGGCAGTCCCTGAGAAAATTAGGAAGGGAAACAGATTTGCAGAAAGACAGTTTGATTTTAGGTGAAGTGAGCTAGAGCTTCTAACAGGTTGTGGGGGCTGAGGATGTGGGATTATCCATATACTCAGCCTTTTCCAGTGCTTGTTACTTATGCTACCTGAGTGACAGTTGTTTCCCTGATAGTTTTCCTGGAGCTTGAGCTCACCTCTGTCCCCAGACATAGGAGATAAGCCCCTCAGGCCTGGTGTCCCAGTCACTTTGCAGGATATAGACCTTGATATCCCTGGTGCATTCATGATAGAGGCCATACTCTAGAGCCTACCCCAATTCTTTAGAGAAATATTGACTTTCTGAGCTGTGAGATTTCCAGCAAGGTTTGCTCTCCAACCAGAGCAAATACTGTGTTTCAGGGGAGTCCTCATGTTCAAATTCACATCATTGGGCAAGAATTTAGCATTGCTAGGATGTTGGGTAGGGGAGGTTGCTGAAATCCAGTTCATCCAGGGACTTCTGATGTGCTTTGAATAGGCCTTGCTTCCATCATTCAACATCCTCCCCTCCCTGCATCATTGGCCCCTTGATGCTTGAGGAGAACATTACCCTACCTTTTTCCTTTCTTTCTTTTTGGGCTCAGACTTGAGAGTTCTGGGAGAGGAGTATAGTTTTGTGTTAGAAATGCTGTCTGGGGTAGGGCTGCTAAGGAGAGGCATTCCCATAGTAAAGGCTTTCTCTTGAACTCCAAGACTACAGTGGTTTGGCTTTCAAAGCTTGAATTCCCTGTGCAGTTACATACTCCATTTCTTTCCTGGTTTTTAAAAAAATAATTTTTTTGTTGTTGTTTATTTTTGAGAGGAGAGGCAGACTGCAAGCACAGGAGGGGCAGAGAGAGAGGGAGACACAGAATCCGAAGCAGGCTCTAGGCTCAGAGCTGTCAGCACAGAGCCCAATGCAGGGCCCACACCCACGAGCCGTGAGCTCATGACCTGAGCTGAAGTTGGATGCTTAACCGACCGAGCCACAAGTTTGAGAGAACTTGTGTGTGCATGCCCGTGGGGGAGGTGTAGAGAGAGAGGGAGATAGCGAGAATCCCAAGCAGGCTCTGCACTGACAGTTTAGTCATGTGGGGCTTGAACTCATGAACCGTGAGATCATGACCTGAGCCATAGTCAAAAGTTGGACACTTAACTGACTCACCCACCCCAGTACCCCTTAAGTTTATTTAAACAATCTCTACATCCAGTCTGGAGATCGAACTCACAACCCTGAGATCGAGAGTCACATACTCTAATGAGTGAGCCAGCCAGGCACCCCTTTCCTGATCTTTTTTATAGCACAAATAAGCAGACTCAGTGTCCTGTGCCTTTAATGTTAGAATGCGTTTAGTTGTATTTTACAGCAAATACTAACTAAACCAGCTGAAGTGGAAGGAAACTTGGTCTCTCACATAAGTTGTCTGGAACTCACTCAGATGGGCTCATGGCAGCTGTAATGCCATTGAGGATCCAGATTTTTTTTATCAATCTACTCTGTCCACTGTAGTTTGGCTTTGCTGAGCAGCTGGCTCCCCTCACAATCACAGAATACGATTTACATTGATGCTTTACATCAGCATCCAGAGGATACTAAAGAGGGCTGGTTTTTATCTTTTTTGGGAAGCTATTTCCCAGAAACTGCCCAATTTGTCCTGTGTCTTACGGCCTTAATTGGGTCACATGCCTCTTACACAGGGTTTGAACCCACAGACTGTGAGATCATGACCTGAGCCAAAGTTGGACGCTCTACCAACTGAGCCACCCAGGCACCCCGCCTATCCTTGAATCTGTTGTTGGTAAAGGACATAGAATTATTGAAGAATCAGAGTATACACCTGTAGGTTATCTTCATTCCTGGAGTTTGTGCTCTTCTCTTTCATTTACAAAGAAGTCAGTGGACCTGACTTCGGTTCAATCTTAGAGTCTGGCTTATAAGGTATTCAACTATGTTTCGAAAAAGGGTTGGCTGTACTTGCCAATTTTTTCCCCCACTTCTCATTGCTTGCACTGACTTCCCAAGTACTGGCTGCTCAACCGCTTCCTTTTGGAGGCACTGTTCTTTCCTCCTACCTGACCACTCTCCTTAACAGTAGGTCTTCCATGAGGTTCTTTGTGGCCTTCTTCTGTTTTGCATTGAGGAGGCCTTCCATATTTCTTAGCTCCTCTTAACCTTTTTAAAAATTTTTATTTTTGGGGCGCCTGGGTGGCTCAGTTGGTTAAAGCGTCAGACTTTGGCTCAGGTCATGATCTCACGGTTTGTGGGTTTGAGCTCCACGTCGGGCTCTGTGCTGACAGCTCAGAGCCTGGAGCCTGCTTCGGATTCTGTGTCTCCCTCTCTCTCTGCCCCTCCCCTGCTGGCGTGCTCTCTCTCAAAAAATAAACATTAAAAAAAAAAAATAAAAAATTTATTTTTTTTAAAGATTTTTGAGAGTGAGAGCACAAGTTGGGGAGGGGCAGAGAGGATAGAGGATCCGAAGTGGGCTCTGCACTGACAGCAGTGAGTCCAATGTGGGGCTTGAACTCATAAAGTATGAGATCATGACCTGAGCTGAAGTAGGCCGCTCAACCTGCTGAGCCACCAGGTGCCTCTTCACCATTTTGTTTTTTAAATTTAGGTATAGTTGACACGCAATGTTACATTAGTTTCAGGTATACTACAGTGATCCAGAAAGTTTACATGTTATGCTATGCTCACAGTTGTAGCTGTCCCCATACAGCATCATTGCCTGTATTCCTTGTGCTATATGTTTTATTCCCATGACTTCATAACCTCTGTGTTGCACATCCTTCTAATCCTGATTGTTTCTAATCTCATGCCTGCTAGACTTCCCAAAGTTGGTCCATTTAAGACCTCTCTCCCCTGTTAGCTTAGACATCACTTCCTCCTGCTCCAACCCTTTTATCAGGTTCTTAGCTCCTTAAAAACTGAATTAGCTTCCTGTTTTGCTTCCGCTCCCCCCACCCCAACACCAGAATAGTTTTGAAGTCTGTAGGTCTACTTTGTAATGTGCTAGCGTTAGCAGCATTCCCTTATTTCCTTCTGGCTGTATCTTACCAATCAGTGGCTAATGGCTTTGCCAGTTGCTTGGTGCCTATGTTCATTTTGATCCCTACTAGCTTCTAGCCTGAAGAGAAACCCTTATTGGCAGCTCCAGCTGAATTCTTCCCACCCTACAACTCTTGGTTCAACACCAAGGGGAAAAGAAGTCAAAGAGGACAACACAGGAAAGGTAGAACTGGATTCAGGTATCTGTGTTCTCCCATTGTTACTTGAGACTGCTTTCTAGCTTACACCTGTGGCATTTGTAAGAATTCTAAACATAGGATCTATTTCTGAAGCTACGGCATTCCACTGAGTAAATCCCATGGGGGTTTGGGGAGCAGGAGGATTAATGAAATACTTCCTAGGAAGACTTCATGCTCAATCCACAAAGCTAGGTTTAAGGCAACCTGGTTTCTTATATTCCTGGAAGTGATAGGGTGGACAGCTCCAGGTTTATAGGCAATGCGCCTAACACTGAAGACTCAGGCTGTTTTTTACCCTTGCAGTCAAAATCCAACTACCTAGCCCTTCACCTGTGAATCCAAGAACAGCCTCATTATTTGACCCTCTAGCATGAAGTCAAAGTAGTTTGATGGCCCTAAATGAACAAGTACTGAGAACTAGGGCAAATTAACTTGAGAAATAAGTTACCACCTCAGATCACCAGGACTGAAAAACCTTGAGTCAGCAAAGGGGACTCAAGACCATAGCTATAGTATTCTTGTAGAATCCTGTTCTCTAATGCTATGCATATAGTTAAGGTGAATAAAAATAATTGTGAGCTGAGGAATGAGATACAAAACACAAGGAGACTGCATCAGTCTTAAGGATAGTTTCGTATGGAAAAAGAAGGGTTGAATGAGAACTAGGAGGCCCTGTTTTTCTTTATAGGTGACTTTGAGCTGGAGAACAGGATGCCAACAGACTATTCAATTCTGCCCTAGTAAATGTGGATTTGTTTGGGAAAAGCTACCATATGCATTATTACCCAATAAATTGTTTTCACTAGGTGGTTTTAATCTAAGATATTATACATTATAATCTGGTGTTAACCACAAGGCTTTCTATAGGGCCATTCCAGCCTAAGCTGTCCCATTAGAGTCTTCAAGGCCCAGAAAATGTGGACAATGTTTCCTCCTCCTAAATGAGATCAAGCTCAATTCTGAGTTTTAAAGGAAAATTAAGGGGCATCTAGGTGGCTCAGTCAGTTAAGGGTCTGACTTCAGCTCAGGTCATGATCTCGTGGTCTGTGAGTTTGAGCCCTGTGTTGGGCTTTGTGCTGACAGCTCAGAGCCTGGAGTCTGCTTCAGATTCTGTGTTTCTCTCTGTCCCTCCCCTGCTCACACTCTCTCAAAAATAAACATAAAAATTAAAACTTCAGGTTCCCTAAGGGAACCTACTGAACCTCATAGGTCAGCTGGTGGTAAATGAGAAGGAATGAATTGAAACACAACAGTGCCATTCACTTCATTCACACACTTAGCATATGCAACTTTAATCAACCAAAAGAAAAAGTCCCAAATGTACAAGTGAAAAAAATCCAAACTGTTGACACAGGCTTAACTAATACCAGCTACTTTTATATACAGCTGTATAAGTTCAAAAAAGCTATCCTATATGTATATACAAAAGTTGTTTATACACAAGTCTGTACATAGGGTCTATACATTTATTTCCTTAGAACCCTTAGGTGCCACCTCTTGGTGAAGACACCAACACTTCATTCACATATCTTACAAAAAAAAAAAGACTATTTCCAGGACTGACAACACTGTGCATCCTATATTCAGACCATGTAGGCTCCATTCAATTGGTTAAGATCCTTCTGTCAATGCAGACCACACCAGGTGCCTGGGCTTCCCTAAACAGCTTTGCACAGAATGCTCCAAAGTAAAAGCCTGTAAATCAACCCAAGATGAAGCAGAATCCTGATCAGGGTACCACCGTAGGTCCAGGCATAGGTGAGCCTGCCTGCCCTGTTCATTGTCGGTATTCCAATTCATCTACACTGATGACTTTGGCAGGCATGGAGGGTAGGGGCTGCTGTAGCACATCTGAGCCAAACCACTTGGCGAGGCCCACTGGGGAGCTGCTCCTCTGGCTGGGGCGGTGCTCCAGCTGAGAGTGCATGTGAGGCAGGCCTGATCGGGTGGGCACATTCTGAGGGTTCGTCTGAACGCTGACACCTGCTGCCTGGGAACCAGAGCCTGGGGGATGAAGAACTATGGGGATAAGAAAGAAGGGTTATCACTCAGCATGTAGGGGAAAGTAGTTCTGTATCAGAACTTGCCTTATTCAAATCCTATTCATAAAACTACAAATAGAATTCTTTACCAGAGGATTTATTACAGGGCTTAACTCCTTTACAAAATACAAGACAGTACCTTGGAAAGCAGGGCTATTCAGAAGTCATCCACATTGAGAAGCCATCCTAAATGGCACGTCCACTACTTCCCATGACAGACAAGCAATCATATCATAAAAGTACTAACATTAGATGGGGAGAAGGCATCTACTCTGTACAGTCCCTGTGCTGAACCTCTGTCAGGATTCTCAGCCTCCTCTCTTCAAGAGGCAAAGGACAAAAATGCCAGAGCATCATCAGCTCTCCCATTGTCCTTACAGGGACAGGCGTTCCAAATCCCACAGAAGTGGGTTCATATTCTCTGATTATCCCCTTATCCCGATCTTGCTAGGATAAGTTTAAAGAATGAACTGTGCTAATTCATCCCCTCCACTGGAAACTGGTCCAAAAGCTTTAAGCCTGTTCAGCCCATCCCCAGCTCCCCTGGCCCATTCCTGAACCTACCTGAGCGCTGTAGCTGCTGCTGCATCATTGCCAGATGCAGAGGTGTCCCAGGACGAGGGTTTAGGAGAGGGTGACTAGCTGCAGGTAAAGGGTAGAAGGGTTGACCCAGGATTGGGCCTGATATTCCCTGTAAATGAGCCAGGTCCATCCCAGGAGGAAGCACACCTGTTGGACAGGGGGAAAAACCAGTGATGAGAAGTAATCTACCTGGAAATTTTCAAGCTTTGCTGATCTACGAGTTTAACAATGAACAGTGCTTAAGTTAGGTTCCTAATCTTTTAATGGACTAAGGGATACACTGGATTGGACCCACTGCCCACCAGTTAGATGGAAAAATCTAGCAACATCTTTCTAGAGATAAGAAACAAACAAAAAAACCTCTCATAGTACAGTACTTCATCCATTCTGGCAAATGCTGTCATGCCAGGTCAGAAACTTACCAGCTTGGAGCAAACTTGGAAGATGCTGTGGATGTACTCCCTGGGCCAGCATCCTTTGGACCAACCCTGGGTGAAGCTGGTGAGCAGGCCGAACGATTGGAACATGGGGGACAAGGGGAACTTGGTGGACAGGGCGGAGAAAAGGTGTTCCTGGAACTGGGGATGCCAAGGTGGGTGTTTTTCTCCCAGTTGCTTTAGATCGATAATCTTGCTCTTTGGTGTAACGGTTGGTTTGAGATAGTGGGGTAGAACATGAAGACCGCTGCAATGTTGACAGTTTGGGATTTGTAGTGGGAGAAGAGTCTCGATCAGCACTGGGCACAGAGTTGGAGGACACTAGGTTCTCTGTAAGGACCCAGACAGAGAATATTTTGGTACTGGCAAACTTCTCCCAAACATGCTGTCTTCCCAACGATCCAGTAAATCTCACTTCTTAGGAAGTTTACAATCTTATTTGATCTTACAAATTCAGAGGATTGTTTCATAGAAAACACCATGTACCTTATGAATAGGCCTAGTCAAGGACACAGGGGTAGTTTGTCAGGGACAGAGCTGGAACAAGACCACAAGTTTTCTAGTCTCCAAATACATTGCTGGAACAGAGTTTACTCTTCTTCTAATCTTCCCAACCCAGGAATAGCTATGGGCAAGTGAATCTGGCTTATGGTCTGGTGGTCTAACTCAGGCACCTTGCTCTGCCTGCCCATATGGTTGTGGTCTGGATCTGTGTGGGAGCTAGTACTATCCTAGATTAACATGCTTTTTTAGCCTAAGGGGAAAGTCAAGTGAAAGTAAAATTATGCAAATCCACTGCAATGGAAATTTAAATTACAGACTAGTGAAGAAATCTGAATTGCCTTTTAGTAGGACAGGATTTTTTTTTTTTTTTTTCAGAAGCTTTCTCACAGGCAAAAAGCTCTCAGACCAAGACTCTAGACTTGTGCAAACCTATTAGAACCACTTCACATTTCCTTGACAATCCCAACTGTGCGATTCCTAAAAGCCTTGCTCACATTTTCTATACACTTCTAAAAGGCTTTCCACACCTTATTATTCACCCATTGCACAGATTTTGTTGGATACTTAGTCTCTGTAGACCAGAGAGAACCTTTCAGAAGTAAAACTGGTTGTACCATGTTAATTTAATTTGCTGAATGTACTAATAATTCAACTATGAAGCCTCAATAAGGATTCTAAACGAAATCTCATTCTTCGTCCTGTACCACTATTAGATTGGTCAGAATTTCAAGTGGTTAAGCAACCGTGAAGCTGGCTGAACACTTCTCATTGTCAAACAGAACTGTGTATTCCAAAGCAGGCAGGGGTTTTGTGCAGGGATTTGCAGAAAATCAGGTCAACTGATTAGCACTCAAGCCCATGCTCTGTCACATACTCTTAGGCAGTACACCCTCAACAGCTCTGTAGTACCTTCACTGGCCTTCTGAGTGTCCTCTTTACTGTCACCAAGAGCTGCTGCTGCTTTTCCAGATGCTGGCTCCTCCTTGCTTTTCTCTTTGCTCTCATACATCTTACGAATCACTGAGGTAGGGGTGAAGGAAGGAGAAAGCTGCAGAGAAAAACAGTATTAGCACATTCTCTAACTGCCTTTCCTAATCAAGCCAGAGTTAATTGGTCAAACTGGAGTCCCTTTATTGGCTACACGTGCAGAGGCCAACTCCAATGTTCTGGTGTTTACCCGCTAGAGGAAAAGAAACAGGTGGGCCATATGGGTGGTGTCCCAAGTGCATCACCCTTGCTCACATCTCACTTTCACCAAAACCTAGACTTAGCTCTAGCACAAAGGTAGTTAAAGCATAGAACTTCAACCTACCCGTCTGTGTCTGTGGTGATAGGGACCTACCTATGCAACCTCTGCTTCAGCCATTTTCCCAGCCTGGGATTAGGCTGAGAACAGGGGAAGAACATGGCCAGAAGTATACTCTAGAGCAAGAGCCCTGTCAACTGGGAAAGGATAATTCAGAGACAACCTCAGAACCTAAATTCCTCTATAGTCTTAATTATATCCCATCTTAACTTGGCTACCAGGAAATTCACAATTATCTTAATAATCTCCTCAGGCCCTAGGACTCACCATTTGGGGTCATTTTCTTCCTCATCTCTTCACTGCCTATTTTTACTTTGATGATTTTACTGTGCATGTGACTTTTCTCATTAACCCTAAATCCTTGATAGTAGGAGACAGGGCATGAATTATGAACACAAGAGCCCCTTCTAGTAATGCAGAGACCCATTTGGGGTCCTGAAGCAGAGTAATAGTTTTTCCCTTTGTCTATCAGCTTTAACTAGATGATAAAGATCTTTGGGGGATAAAACTTAAAAAAAAAAAAAAAAAAATGCTGGTACATGAATGAGTCAGTGGTAAAACTAGATTTATCGTCATAAAGAAGCAAACTCCTTTGTCCTAGCCCTAATTCATATCACTGAGACCTGAATCTGAATTTGTGAAGTCTCCACTATGTTTCATTGGACTCCTCATGGTCCAATCCCATTCACCCCTCCATCTCACCTATCTTTGGCCCCTATCCTCCCCTTCTCCCCAATCCAACTGTTCATTTGTTTGAACACACTACATTACCTTATATGTTGTAGATCATACTCCTCTATCTGCTGGAACAAACTTTCCCCAATGTAGGGGCTTCACTAGAATCTTAAGAGTTAGACTGTATCCTGAAAGGGGAAGACCTAATAAATAAGCAAGTGTGAAAGACTGAGTCAGTTATTCCTATGGAAGGCACTCAAGGACACTTTGGGGCACAGAGTGATACAACATAGGTACAATTGAACGGAGAAGCCTTGAAGTTGTTCACAAAAGCAAATGTCACTGACCATGCTTGTGATGGAGGCAGCAGGGGCAGGGGAAGAGGAATTCCCTCGGTGCACGGGTGCTGGTGACTTGGTCACTCGTTGTTGCCTGTGAACAAACCAAGTATCAGTATGAGCTCCAAGCTGCTCCAACTCCAAATCCTAAAACCACAGAATACTCAAGACCAGCTTAGGACTTTAATATCCTGTTTCCCTCATCCATTTCAATTTCCCAAGCATTTATTAAGTGCCTAATATATGCAAAACCACGTGCTAAGTTCTAAGGGGAGACAAAAGATTAAACATGGTCCTGGGCCTTGCAGGAACTCTTTTGTCCACTGGGGAGACGCTAACCTAGGGGAAACTAAGGTATGTACATATTAGATACTAATAAGGTATAATGGGAAAATGAGGTATAGAAGGAGTGACAGAATATTCCTACTGAAGGGACCTTGGGGAGGAACTGCATTGAATTGGGTGTGACCAATGAGAAAGCTAGAAGATGGAGAACAATGATTCAGGTAGAAGGATCAGGTATATGGTCTTGGGAATGTAGAGTTATCCAGGGCTGGCATATACTTTACTTGTAGACTATGCCAGTGAGGTAGGCTAAGGAGGGCCTTCATTCTGTGGTCCAGGTTGTGCTCCAGAGAGTAGGGAGCAATACTGATCAGCACAGGGCCTGGCACAGAATTGATGCTTCGTAAGACACTGGTTCAAATAGAGGGCCAAGAGCTTCAGCTATTTTAAGACCCAGTTACATGCAGCATTCCCCATCACTCTTGGTCCACACACAAAGTTGATCCCAAGTCTTCCAAATAAAGTTTAAAACAACAGACTTCTCTTTTCTCCCCATTTTATCCATTCTCCCTTAACTTGGAGAAAACAGATGATGAAGATGTAAACAGGCTGAGAGAAGAATGAATTATATGAGCTCACTGGCTAATGAGAGTTTCACTGCATTTCAGCTGTCAGACCTTGTGCCATGAGGGCCAAAGCCTTAGTGATTCTGGAAATTCCTAAATCATAAAGATGAGAATGCTAAACCATGGCTTCTTTCCAGTCAGTACCAGATAAGCCCCACTGCTGCCACAGAGAATCTGAGCATGACAACAAAGAAGAAACAGATCAGTAGTACTCTGAGTGATCATGAGGAAAACCCCAAGTCTGGTGGTTCTGCACAACCTATCATATATTCCTTCTGATAAACATATTTGTGCTAGAAACTGGGGTAAGTGCTGGTGATCCAGCAATAAACAAAACAGACAAAAAAAATCTCTGGCCTCATTACATTCTTTTGTTTGTAGGGCAGAAAAGTTACTATAGGCAGAGAAATAGACAAAACATAAATAGTAACCTGGAAGGTGATAAGCACCATAAGAAAAAATAGAGACAAGGAGAAAGGCATATCTGTTAGGGGACATAACTGTATACAGGGTGTTCAGGGAGGGCCTTAGAGGTTGACATTTGATCCAAACAACATAAAGGCTCTACTGACACTGACTTGGGTCTTCATTTTGAGTAACTTGCATTTTAAAAACCTAAGTTTCGGGGCGCCTGGGTGGCGCAGTAGGTTAAGCGTCCGACTTCAGCCAGGTCACGATCTCGTGGTCCGTGAGTTCGAGCCCCGCGTCGGGCTCTGGGCTGATGGCTCAGAGCCTGGAGCCTGTTTCCGATTCTGTGTCTCCCTCTCTCTCTGCCCCTCCCCCGTTCATGCTCTGTCTCTCTCTGTCCCCAAAAAAATAAATAAACGTTGAAAAAAAAAATTAAAAACAAAAAAACAAAAAAACAAAAAAACCTAAGTTTCTGTATCTGTAAAATGCAGTTATTTACACCATCTACCTCAGGATGTTGCCAAGAGCAAATAAAATTATGGATATCAAAAGTGCTTTGAAAGTCAATTAAATCAAGTCAATGAATTATTAAGAAACTACATTATATTATAGAGAGAAATCCAGTGACGGGTTCAATAGACCAGTCCTGAGATCAGTCCTTTAGGGTGAGGGCTACTATATATAGGATGCATTTATGCAAGAATACACAGTACTTACTAAGTCTCAGTGTCTTCTGAAAGGGTCAACACATAAAAACAGATGAAGCAAGACAATGAGACACTGATACAATTTTAAGAAAGATACCAAAACACAAGTACCTCTTAACTACCAAGTATACTGTATGGGCAGGACTTAATGTTTCAGGGATAAACATTTTGGTGATAAAATTGAAGAAATTAAGGTGGCATTTCCTTTTATTTTTCTTCAATTTTTAAAAGTTTATTTTTTTAGTAATCTGTACACCCAACGTGGGGCTTGAACTCATGACCCTGAGATCAAGAGTCACATGCCCCTCCTACTGAGCCAGCCAGGTGCCCCAGTATTTACTTTTAAAGGCTGGATGGGATGACTTCTGAGGGAGGAAAGGGGTATTACTGGGACAGGACACATAGCTTCTGGGTAGCTAACAAAGGATTTTGTCTTGTAATAAGCTGTACATTTGTTTAATGCAGTTTTCTGTTTTATTTTACAACAAAAAAGAACAATATTGCTAGCCCTTTCCCCCTAAGTAATGGCTTGTTTTACTACTAGTTGCAAATATCGGAAGGAACAGGAGGAGACTGAGGTCATTAATCATTTGTTAATAGCTTTGATCAACAAACCTTAACTCTGACCAACAAACCATGGATCAACAAACCTGCATCAAAGGACAGTTTGGTAACTCAACAAGGAATCTGTAGGGGAAGAACCTAGATGGAGTTTTACTAAATTTTCATCATCTAACAATTATAAATAAGGAGCTATATTAGCTAGCTACATTTGTAAAAATGAATCCTTTAAATCAAGAATATAAAAATCATATATAATGAAAAAAGCCTATGTCCCTACAGAATTCAATCATATCACTTCCTCTACTGAACACTTGGGAGACAGAATTCTCACCATATATTGTACAATGTAGCAGTGTGTATCACAGAATTTTACTATGGATAACCAATTTGCTAATCTGATGAAAATTAATATGCAAATCCCCACAAGGGCAGGATTAGTAACTTACCTGTTTCTGAATCCGTCTCTGGTTCTGTCCACCTGTGGTTTGCCAAAACCAGGCTGGTAGAAGTTTGCTGCCTGCACCGCAAGGTCATGTGGCAAGGCCAGCCCCTCCAAAGCTGCCTGTTGTAATTCTAGCTGGCTCATCTGCTGAGCAGAAGAGGCAGAGGAAGATCCGAGAAAAATGAGGACAGTCAATGCACTTTCTACAAAGGTCTCTCTTCACTCTTAGAAAGGTATGTTTATGCAGCAGCTGAGAGAAATTAGATACTGCAAACCTGACTAAACTGTGCTGCCACCCACCGAACAAGATTTTAACAAAGTGTGACTTTGTTCACCAATTTTCTGGCCTTCATTGAGCTTGGTTTATAGTTCAAACTCACTTCTAAGCATTGCAACAATTTAATTTTCCATCCCACAGTCAACAAGAAGGATGAAAAACAAGCGAAAAATTGAGTTAGAGAAAGTTCAGACTGACCTGGGCCGTGACTGGGCTCATGGGTTTGCGCATGCCTTGGAATGGATCTCCGAGTAGCTGCTGTGGTCCTGGTGTAAAACCTGATGGGAAAGTTGCAGATTCAGTGAATGTCAAGAGAGCACACATCCATTAGAGAGACGTTATCACTAATGCATGCTGCTTCTTACTGAACACCATCTCTTTCAGGGAAGTGGTGACTTCCAGGCTGATGATGTCCCTCTTCTGTAGTCCACACTGGGTGATGTGGACCTTAATCAGAGCACTTAATGATCCAAACTGCTATATTCACATCTTCCCCACTAAGCTTCAGCTCTGTCCCTTCAGAGCTGAGAACTCTCAGAGAGAAGTGCTTTTTACTCAGTGATTTGGCTCCTTATCATGGAAACAGCTGACAACCAGAGTCCAGTGCTTTGAGGTTTACATTCTTTCCATTCTATCTTGCGAATTGTGGAAGGAAGATTACAAAAACTTACTCTCAAGGTATGACTGGCAGGGGCCAGAGTGGCCAGCAGCCTAATGTGGTCCAGGGTGACAGAAAACAATGAGATTTTGCACAACACTCATGTTAGACTGCTTTCTAGAACTGCTTCTTCTATTTACATTCTGTATCAGCCACCAGCGCTCACAGTTAACTGCATACCAACTTCATTAGGTTGGTAGAGAGCCACTAGCCTGACTTCTACTCTATCAAGGAAAAACCTAGTAAGCCAAATTAACTTTTTTGGATTGAATTCCCAAAATAGGGAACAAGACTAAAGAGCTAGATCCAATTTACATAATTGTGATCAATCTTAGGAGAGAAAACTATAATATGAACATATTTATCTAGAAGGGCAGCCAGATAAACTATCTTCCAATTTTGTGCCTCACCATACCCCCCAAAAAAAGCATAATAAATTCTCAGATTTCTTTTTAAATTCTTCAAGGATACCCATGAAAAAGACCATGCCAGTTCTAGGGGACAAGTATAACCTTTGTGGTGGTTTAGGGGAGAATGGACAGACATCTGTGCACAGCAGCATTTACCACCCAGGCGCCCCAATGCACAGCAGCATTTACCAATTGGTGATGGTATTCTAGGACGAAGGTAGTCTGCTGAGGCTGCTCGTGTTTGAAACACCTGTGACAAGGGAGGAGAAGGTGCTCTTTGGCCTAATAAAGATGTTGTAGGCTCCAAACTCCCCATAAGGCCACTGAGAAGATTGGAAGAAGCAGGTCTCTGAACTGGTGGACCCAGAAGTTCCTAAAGGCAGAAAAAGTAATCCTTGTGAACAAGCCTATTTCTTTCTCCTAGTCAGAGGCTATGAATTATGGATTAACTTTTGGAAGCCAACGATGAATCTCTCTCATGCTCCACTGAAGGAATTGGCACATGTACATGCAACACATTTCTCTCATTGTTTAGCTAGCAACATTTGCTTTAAGTTAGTGCTACAAATATAGGTTAGATACTTTAAATTTCTATAGAAACTGTAAACCTGTAAACTGGAAGTCAAGAGCTTTGTCATCTTCAGCCACCTCCCCACCCCACAATGAGATTAACAGTGACACAGAACTATGCCAGGTAGCAACACTGTACCCTCAACTGTCAGACCACATGGATCATTCTCTAAGGCCCAAAGTTGGACCACTACACAAAACCAGTTTAGAGGACTAGTGTTTAGGACTCTGAGGCCATGGTATAAGATGGTGAAGTACCTGCAGGATGTTCTTAGGGACAGGCTGGCCTGGAATCTCAGCAGGGGACATCAAATGGCTTTCAAGGTTTCGCTAAAAAGGTCAAAGGAAAACTTATTTTAACCTTCTTACACACACAACTTACAGATTAATTGGGGACCACAAGAAAGCATTAAAAACTCCCCAGGGAGTTGGCACTTAAGCAGAATGATGTCCAAAGCACAGAAATCTAAGTTAGATCAACCTGTTCCACTTGCTCATCACACACAGGTCCCAAAGATCTGGAAATGGAAAGAATCTGCACATGTACATGCAAAGTCCACTCAGAGACCCTCAGATGGTCTTTTCCTCCCTGTGGTAACCCTAGTGCATTTCACTGTCTCTACTACTGTGACCCAAAGAAGAGAAAAAGGAAATGGTGAAATAGAGGAGCACCTAGTAAGAAGCAACAAGAAGGAAATTTTGATAATTTATAGATTTTAATTTTCAAGGCAACCTTTGCTACCCATTATCTTTGAAACAGGATTTATAGACTACAGATGGTAGTTAAAAACCTAGTAAACAACATTAAAGGTTGGCCAGGATTGTTATATTTCAGAGTTTCACATTTCAGGAAATTTAAACTTTAGTATTTTTAATGAGCTGTTACAAAATGGGTCTCGTATACAGGACAAAATTCAGATCCTCCACTTCTTGTGCTTTTAATGCAGCAGCAGTCATCCAAATGACATTACCTCCTGCACTTCAGGACATCCTTATGTCCATTTAGCTCTGCCTGAAGTGCTTTCTCTGGTACAGTTTTCTTTTCTACTAGATGAAGCTGCCAAGGTCCACAGCAATGTCCTCAGGCATGACAAACAACCCAAAGATCTCCAAGTGTTTTATTGTTGGTTTTGGAATTGGGACTGCAGAGGATTTTAATAAGAGATCTCAAGAGTCATTTAATTCCATCTAACAAAAAAGGGCAACTTTATACTACATGGCTTACTGTATTTGGAGGATAGAGTCTCTACAATTCAATTTGAAATGGAGGTTAGATGGAACCAACATATCCTTTTTTGGTGATGAAACAATATGGTTGAACCTAGACAGATGGACGCGGATAATAGCATATACATAACACACACAGCCATAGTAATTGACTTGATTTTAAAATAGACCATGAGTTAACAACAACATGCAGCTCAAGCAATACATTGGGATAATACCTGGTGTGCTAAACATTAGTTTCCTTGTTGCTTTCTTTTCTAGGTTAGGTTGAGTTTGTGTTACTTTTTGTGTAGCAACTTGAATTATATCATCCATCCCTTTACACAGGCATTTGAGGCTCACTCCCTTGGCCAAATATTATTTCAGACCACTGAAACCCCAACATCAAACCAGTTACCCTCACAAGGCAGGATCAACTGTGTCAATATCAAACCCTAGCATCACATCTGAAACAAAATGTTCAAAAGCATCAGGTAAACTTTTGAATCCTCCTGTTCCCACTTCTTTACTCATTCACACTAAAAGAAGGCACTTAACAAGACTTGACTCAAGCACTTGACTTACAAGCACACAATCACCGAGACACAGATGAACGAGAAAAGTATAGTTTGCGATCTTTTAATCTGGTGCTCATGTGAAAGCATCTGGATCTAGTAATTCTTTGTATGGACGTAACTCTGAAGCAGTTTAAGAGAAAACATTCCCCTATAACTGGCATGGTGTGGTCAGATACAAAGGAATGAGTCTACTTAAGATGCTTTCTTCCAGAGGTAGTATGTCAGTCCTGGCATTAAGGCCAGGAACAATGGCATCTCTGTTGGAATCTGTCAACTGCTGGTCAGATAAAAAAATTCCCACAATCGATTGCGCCTTCCCTTGGTACAAGGCACGATGAATCAAACAGCTATTGATACCATGACCAACTTGTAGTTCCCAGAAATGATGATGTTAGAAGAAAACAAGAGGCTGGGGCACCTGGGTGGCTCAGTCAGTTAAGTGTCTGACTTCGGCTCAGGTCATGATCTCACAGTCCGTGAGTTCGAACCCCATGTCGGGCTCTGTGCTGACAGCTCAGAGCCTGGAGCCTGTTTCAGATTCTGTGTCTCCCTCTCTCTCTCTCTGACCCTCCCCCATTCATGCTCTGTCTCTATCTCAAGGATAAATAAACATTAAAAAAAAAAAAAAAAAGAAAACGAGGCAAAACTCAATTTAATAAATTTGCTGTAACTTAGCAACAAATCTATGTTTACGTTTTTATTGTTCATGTTTGCCCTGCTTCCCTTATCACCTTGTATCATCAAGGGACAGCAATACTGACACAGGCCATGGCTAAGAACCACCGCTAACGTGTTATGACAAAGACCAGTACGCACTATACACCTGCATCTGCTGGCATGCAGTCACTACCTAACCAACTTCATGCCCCAGGATGGTTTTACATGTCACAGCTTTTTCTAGTTAGTAAATTAACAGAATGCAATGATCTTGAAAAATCCATCTTAGATACTTTACAAGTTATTCATAGCACTGTCAATTGCCTGATCAAGAAAGCAGGTAATTCCCGGTGTATAGGAGTGATTAAAAAACGTAAAAAGAAAGATTTACTGTAAACATATGGTGAATTATTTTGGCTTAAGTAGCTGAATAGGAAACTTTCTCTAGAGTACAATCCAAAAATATTTTTACACCTTTTTTTGGCAATGACTTAAAGTTATATCTGAATTTTTCTATCTTTATAAACTATCACCTATAAAAGATCCATCAACCACAAGCTCCTTTTTCTAGTAACAAATAGCACAGTGATAATTAAAGAACACACAAAAGCATCAAGGACCAAATGCCTATTAAAGAACTTCCAACTTAGAATACCATTTTTTTTAAAGTCCATTTATTATAGAGGGAAGTGGAACAGAAAGAAGGAATAGGAGAAAAGGCTTGGGTTTGTGCCAAATACTTACGCTGACTTTGGGCTGAGAAGGCAAAGTCCCACTTGCCTTCATGGTGCTCACTAGTTTGTTGAACGCGGTCATATCTCCATCTTTTTTGAGTTGTCGATTGCTGGTTACAGCACTCAGGGTCTCCTCTAAGTGTTCTGCCATGAAGGGAGTTGAATTCTTCACTTGCTGGTCCACCTTCAAGCCCTTGAGCCCTGCTTCTACCTCTTCTACTGACAGCACAACTCCTGAATGCGCTAAAACATTGAGAAAATCCAGATTAAGCCAAGTAAGGGAGTATGTGGTAGGAGTTCTCTGGGGCTATCATGATGGTTAAAGTGAAAATTTATTTCACAGTTGAAGTGAGGTTGCCAGAAAAGGTTGATGCCCTAATTGACAAACTGATAACCCTTAAAATCACAGTGGAAATAAGGCCATAACTATGTACTCAGTACGAAATGGCGTAAATAAACCGTAAGTGTTACAATGCTAGAAACGGGAGACCACTTGGGGTGTAATGCTTTAAGACTTGATAAGATCTTTAATGTGCATCTTGCAGGAGGACCTCTCATAATAAGTCTTCTGGAGACTTGTTATCAGGGACAAGAATCCCAGATAGCCTAACATCAGTAAGGTTGCTACCTTCGCTATGGTTATTTTATCATTAAGGTTTTATGTTGAGAGTGCATAACATAAGAAAATGGCAGACTGGGGCAAACGTGTGAGAAGCTGCCAAGTTATGCCCAGGAGAACTATAACATTAGCTGGAAGTGTTATGATCAGGATCCAGGTAATAAGGAAGACTTGGATGGAAAGTCTACTGACTACCAGATTCTCAAAGAGGTGGTACTGTTTGATAAAAAGTTTTTTGAAAAACATTAAATAGAACCCACTATCTGACTTTTGATGAAACAGCAGTATGTTAGAACCAACTGCCTGATAGCCACACTTTTTCAAATGCTTAAAGCAGACTCTAATAAACACTTACAGCTCTCCTTAAGCTTTTCTTTATTTGCAGAAAGACTGGAAAGAAGAGGTTTTAAATCCACTTTGGCTTTCTGTAGCATTTCTAAAATATCCACTTTATTTTCAGCATGGTCTTCCAGTGGGATAGGAGCAAAATAATTCCCCGAGTTCTGTCCAGGAGAGAGGATGGCTTGTTCCAGACCTAATATTGCAAGTAAATACATTTATAATCAATTAGTCCCAATAAAACACAGAAACAGATCTTCAACAGTATTAAGAAGGCATAAACTGAAGGGGTTTTTAAGTATCCAGAGAGCCTTTAACCCTAATGGACCCTAACTAATGAAGACAGAATGAACCATTATCAGAGAAAGCTCCAATCTACATTCAAGGTCAGAATCTGAAGCCATTTTACCTGCTAGTCTCTCCAGTTCTTCATGTGGTGTTGACCCGAGACTGCTGGATCGGCTTCCTGATCGGCTCGGGTTAGAGAACCACCTACTGAACCGACTGGCAGAGACTGACCCTTCTCCCAAAACATCTTCTATCATCTAAAGGGAAAGACAAAAGGAGCTAAGATAACAGTTTCTAGGTGAAAGGGACAACAAGGTTCAAATTTTAAGAAAAGGTCACTTACTTTGAAGCTTCCTTTGATGCTGCTGACCTGAAGGTAAATACTCTCAGAAATTACGATTTTCAACATCTTTAATTTTTCTTCCCCTCCAAGGTCATTTGAGTAACCCAAAGATAGGCGTTACTGATCATGTACTTTCTAAGCATATAATGAAAAATCTCTTGCCATATAATGTGTTTTGGATTTCTATCCTTTGCCTCATTAGAAACTCCATGTACTACTTAATGTTCTCAGAGGACATAGTTTCAAAATCAAAATTACCATAGTAAAGCATTCCATTGCCAAGGTGATGAGTGGTCTTCAACTAAATATTAAGTATAGAGAGATGATGACAGCCCTTACTTCAAACTTCAACTTTCTCAAGGTTGTAATGAACATCAGAAAATTCAATGGTGACAATTTCGGAAGCCAAAAGCTAAAAAGTAGAGCTCACAGAGATCATAATTGCAGTCAAAGTTTAGAATGTGTCAGGATGTGAAAGATTAACTTTTAACTGTCCTCTAATATTGGTTTATTTTTTTAAACGTTTATTTATTTTTGAGAGACAGCGCGCGAGCAGGGGAGGGGCAGAGAGAGAGGGAGACACAGAATCCCAAGCAGGCTCCAAGCTCTGAGCTATCAGCGCAGAGCCCAACGTGGGGCTCAAACTCCCAAACTGTGATATCATGACCTGAGCTGAAGTCGGAAGCTTAACTGACTGAGCCACCCAGGTCCCCTTGTCGGCGTGAATTTAATAGGGAGTTTGCAGGTGTTTGTTTTCTTTTAACCCCAACCTCAACAGTTTTCAGTTTAGTAAGAACAATTAAATGATGCATTATAATCAGAAATAATTTCTCAACACTATTTCATAATAATTTCCATGATCAATCCTTCTTAAAAACTAGATTGAAGCATTAAAAAAATGCATATTTTAATTCTACGCTATCATAAATCCAGTTAAATATCCAAATTGATCTTTATGCAGTGTTCTTATCAATATTTAGAAAAGACAAGGTAAAGCAAATGTCAATCCAAAAAATGAGGCACATCCTTGAAAGTAAGGCATAAACTTTCATTTCTATACCAATGATAAAGAGAAAACAGGTTTTCCCCCAAACTGGTACACGGATGGCAAAGTTAGTGACTCTGTTTCATCTAATGCCTGGAACCCCCGATTTCCAAAGTGCAGCAACAGCAGGTTAGATTCTTTTATTCTCACCTGGGAGAATTTCCTCATAATGTACCCAAACTAAGCCACAGAGTACTTCTCTTGAACACAAGAATGAAGGATTTTAACTCATGACATTTATTATTTGTGGCACTTCTATTTTCTGATTCAATTTCAATCACACTTCACTTGTAAGACTCACACACCTTCAATATTAATGCTGTCAAGTGTAAATTTTTTGCAATAATTAAAATATAAGAGAAACATTATTAAATATTTTTTCACTGAAAAATTGAAAATTATATCTAAAGTATAACCATGTCAGTGACAAATAGGAATTATTTTAAAACTAAAAGCTATAGCCATTAAAAATGTTATAATGTTGAAGAGTTTGACATTTTATAAATAGCAAAAATCTCTTTGCATTTTAATCCTTTTATTTCCTCTGACCATAGTGTATAGGAAAAAGGTCAGAAGATACACAGGAAGAACATGAAAAAGGACATGAATATAAAGTAACTGGACATTTTCTAAAGATATGACAGTAAGTGTTGAGAAAGTCATTTCCTTCCATACTTCGATCAATGACCAACTTTGTTTCTGTTAGAGTGGTTTTATTATAGCTAAAACATAAAAAGTAGAAACAAAGTTACTCATTCAATCAACTTTTATTTATTAAGTAGCCTCCATGCTCAAGGTGGGGCTTGAACTCACGACCCTGAGATGAGAGTCATGTGCTCTACGGACCGAGCCAGCCAGGCACCCCTGTTACTCTTACACACATTTATTGGAAATTCCACTTTCAAGAAAGTAAAGCATTTTAAACCCCAAAGGAATCCTGAGACGATTCATCTAGGCAGTCATTATTACCACACAGCAAGCAAGGATGATCTAGCAGTAGTTAGATTTCCTGCACCTTGGTATAGGAAATGGAGAGCTGGACCCACTGCTCTGACTTCTTGGTTAAGACATCCTCTGTGAACATTCTTGTCAGCTATCAGCTGTTCAAGAAGAGGAGCCTATAAATGTAATCTGCTAGGTTTCATCTGCTCTTTCTAGATTTTTTTTTTTTTAATTTTTTTTTTCAACGTTTATTTATTTTTGGGACAGAGAGAGACAGAGCATGAATGGGGGAGGTGCAGAGAGAGAGGGAGACACAGAATCGGAAACAGGCTCCAGGCTCCGAGCCATCAGCCCAGAGCCCGACGCGGGGCTCGAACTCACAGACCGCGAGATCGTGACCTGGCTGAAGTCGGAGGCTTAACCGACTGTGCCACCCAGGCCCCCTCTTTCTAGATTTTTAATAACCTTTCAAAGTAACTTATGACTGTTAGTCTGGTCCTTCAAACAAAAGTCATTTGATAAGTCTTATCTTAGGATTCATATTATTCTGATCAGATACTGTAAAATATTTTCTTTGACAATGACTAGCTTTTACTAGTAAATGATTTACTAGTAAATGATTAACATTTTTCTTTTAGTACCTTCCACTTTTATGGAAATTTCTATATTTTTGTATTTGTTTCACTCTAGTTTGACTTTGGGGATTTGCAATTAATGTACCTAAGGCTATACCTTTTCTTCTGAGCATACTTCTGATCACACCACCAAGGGTTTTCTGTGTCATGGTCCTTGTTCATCACTCTAAATCACTTACGATTTCCACTTTGATTTCCTTTTTCTTCATTCAACATACATAAGCACCTGTTACATGTCAGGCCCTATAGTAATAGTTGCATCATATCTAAAACAAACTTATTTTTAATTATTTAACTGAAATTACTTGCACATGTGATCCAAATTTTCAGTTTGCATAGATTTTTATGACTTTCAACTTCTAATGTGATGTAATCCCAGTATATATAGCCTACAAATACAGGTATAATTCTATTTTTATCTATTAATACCTAACACTGGTAGAGCTTACTAAGTGCCATGCACTACTTCAAGCACTTTATATAACACTTGTCAACTGATGCTCAAATCCTATATAGTTCTTAGTTTTCCGAATTGGTCATTTAATGAGCAAATATTAGAGTTATACAGCATAATCAGTATTTTTAACTGATCCCAGTTTTGCTTTTAAGTGAACCTATAGAATATACACCTTAATGAGCAGGACTTTCATGAAAAACATGGAGACCTCTTAGCCTAGTAGCAACTACTGCTCAGCTTTAGCCAAATTTTGGTTGAGGGTGAGGGCCAAATATAGTGTGAAGTTCCTATTCCTCCTTTTATACTTTAAAGGCAGTATAGTTATGGTGAACTGAAAACAAAGACTCTTAACTGAAACTGCATGAATCAAAATTCAGTTTCTACCATTTACTACATGTGTGACTTTGGGCAAGTTATTTAAACCTGTGCCTGTTTCCTCGTCTGTAAAATGGAAACTGTAGTAATTAATTTATAAGGGTTTTGTGAGGATTAAATGACTTATTGTATGTAAAGCCTATAACAATCAGCACTCTATGCGTGTTACCTATTATCAGGTTTAGTTTTGGACTCTTCTTCTACGTAGGCACACGTGTTAAGCTTCACAGGTGCTCACATTTGGAGCCATAATACGCCTATAAATTTTTACCTTTTGCTGTGAAAACTTTTTATAGTAAGATTTCCACCTAAGAGAGTGAAGGGGGTGGGGATGGGGAAGCCACTAACATCCCCTCAAAAGCTAAGAATTTTACACCAAAAAAATTAAGCTCACATCTGAATGCAACATTTCTGCTCACAGTGAGCCAAAGGACTACTACTGACTGGCTGACTGTAAGTGAGAACCAAATACACAGTTACCTGAAGAGTGCTCTAGACAAGTGTGTTCTTGGACCACATGGAGGTAAGTTGAGAGAATGAAAGTAAATGCTTAGAAACTGCAGCAATTTGGCACTGCTGTGACTTTTGTACTTTATACTCAAGTATTGGTTCTCAATGGACTGAAAATAGAACCTGGCCCATCACCACAGAGAATTTAAGAGGTACTGCCCTAGAACTCACCTGCAGCCCCATACCTATTAGTGCTAGGCAGTGTCTGCTCACCTGTTCCGGGTGGCCATCTTTTGAGGACTGGGACCACAAATGACAAAGGAGACAAGCCAATATTGCCTGTTCTGTCACACCCAGTTCTCTCTGCTCACGGGATAATCAAATAAGGAGCCATCATAGTTAGGAAGTACAGTCATTTAAATTCCATGAATCACCAATTTTAAAGGACAGGTCAAATGTATTTGCTATTGTAAATGGGACCTCTAGAACATACAGATGCTTTTGGGCAAATGTTTTTAAAATTCTGTTTCATCATGGTTCTCTGCACTCTTTCAACAACCACAGAACAACTTCATTTCTGTGTGCACAGGTCAGAGTGCTAACTTTTCTCCAATTTGTTGAGGCTATAGTAATCCCTAAATGACCAAAGGGGCTAGGAGCAAAGGCAGCAGCAAGTGAGGATTTGGGATGCTTACTGATTCTACTTTGAAAGTTGAGAAAAACTGGACCTCAGTAGTTTAACAGCAACACTGAAAGTATTCCAAGTTGCTTTTCATTGAAGATTTTCAGAACCATCACACCACAAAGTTACCACCTAACAAGTCAACCTTACCCAAGGAATGTACATCAGCATGATACTAATCACCAATTATAAAAATCCACCTCTGCAGCAAGTCTAACAAACACGTAACTACCTAAAAATAAAAGCAATGTTCTTAACATCTAAAGATTTCTTACTTCAATGCTACCAGACTAGAAAAAGAGGTAAGAGGTACAGAATTCTCAACTTGGTCATTTCCACTCAGACTCCTAAAACAAAGCCACAAAAACTCAAATAATATTTAAGAATAAAAGCCAAAATCCCCAAAACATCTGCCAAAACAATACTTTAAAAAGAGGTATCTGAGATACTTAGGTCAAATTTAACCATACAGTTGCTCCATCTCATTTATAAGTGTGCTGCTACACTCACCGAAGCCAAGCATGGCACCTTATCAAGGTTAAAGAACTCATTAAAGTCAAATTCTCCTGGGGACTGCTCAGGCAAGACGGCGTCCCTTGGCACTTCCTGATCAGCAGCAGGCTCCTGTGCCAGGATGACCTCCACCTCATCCTCTTCGGCCACTCCTCCATTGCACTCGACTATGCCTGAAAGCAAAACCAGGGCAAAAACAGACTTGATCAAGTGAACTGCTCTAGACTTATTCTGTGGCCTCAGCCATCATCACACGTGCAAAAGAGCCATAGCTAACTTTAAAGACAGACCTTAGGTGCCGATATAGCATTTACAACAGTAAAACCATTCGCTTCCTATGGGAGCTAGGAAAAAAGCCCTAGTAACAAGCCAGAACACCAACACAATGCAGGAAAGATTATGGTCCCTCCACCACCCATTCTTCAAGTTTTCCGTAATGCAGCAGGTTCTATTTCTAATGGGATTTTTTTTTTTTAAAGATAGTTTTTTGCAAGTCTCTTGCTGCTTAAAAATGGAACCAAATTAATTTGGCTCTGCCTTCACCCACGTAATCTATACCACTGTTTTTTTTTTAATTTTTTTTTTCAACGTTTATTTATTTTTGGGACAGAGAGAGACAGAGCATGAACGGGGGAGGGGCAGAGAGAGAGGGAGACACAGAATCAGAAACAGCATCCAGGCTCTGAGCCATCAGCCCAGAGCCCGACACGGGGCTCGAACTCACGGACCGCGAGATCGTGACCTGGCTGAAGTCGGACGCTTAACCGACTGCGCCACCCAGGCTCCCCTATACCACTGCTTTAAGTCAGGGTTCAACAGTCTAAGGTATTTATGTGAAATCTGGCATGAGGGCAATTTTCATTTGCCTACAGGTTGGTTGTAGCTCATCCTTCAAGGCAAACCTCAAATGGTACCTCTTCTGGGAAGGCTGACCTGCCTACCTATATTTACCCTGCCCAGAAAAATTAATCACTGCCGTCTCTATAATCCTTATGTTGTCTCTCAAAGTGTCTAGTGATACCAACCTTCCTGAAGGCAGGTAATCTGCTCTAATCAGTTTCGTCTTACTCTCAAGTGCCTGGTATATCTAAAACTTAGTATTGTTCGATTGTTGTTATTAGGATAAGAAGGTAGGGTCTAAATGAAGCTACCAAGTGTTAACATTTGAGGAATCTAGTATCTTCGTTTTAGCCGGGATATGGGCAAAAGGCAAAATACTTAGGATAAAAAATTTTTCTTCTTTTAAAGAAGTGCCCTGAGATATACTAGACATTCAACTTTTTAAAAAATGTTTATTTACTTATTTTGAGAAAGAGAGCATGAGTGGAGTAGGGGCAGAGAGAGGGGGAGAGAGAGAGAATCCCAAGCAGGCTCCATGCTGCCAGTGCAGAGCCCAATGTGGGGCTCAATCTCACCAACTGTGAAATCATGACCTGAGCCAAAATGAGTCAGATGCTTAACCAACTGAGCCACCCAGGTGCCCCTAGACATTCAAGTTTTTTTTTTTTTTTTTTAACACTTATTTTTGAGACACAGAGACAGAGCACGAGCAGGGGAGGGGCAGAGAGAGAGGGAGACACAGAATGTGAAGCAGGCTCCAAGCTCTCAGCTGTCTGCACAGAGCCCGAAGTGGGGCTCAGACTCACGAACCATGAGATCATGACCTGAGCCAAAGTCAGACGCTTAACCGACTGAGCCACCCAGGCACCCCATCAAACTTTTTAGTTTGAAGGACAGAACTCCCAAAGCCCCATGCTGCAAAAGTACCAATGTAAGAACTGCTTGTACTTTCAAGATCTACAGCAGACACGAAGTCTTCCCGTTAAAAAAAAAAAAAAAAAAAAACTGCCAAATCTTGGACCCATCCCTTCTCAAAAGTCCCTAATAGTTACCTCAGTCTTGTTATTAATCAGACCAAGAGACACTAAATGCCATCAGCTGCTTTCATTCCAGTAATGCTTCAAACACTGCACAGCAAAGCAGGGAATTCAATAACTAAAGGGTTAAGTGGCTTGCTTACCCAAGGTCTCAATACTAGCCAAGTGGCAGAAGCTTTAACCCTAAGATGGCCACCGATACTCTTCCACACCAAGCTCTGAGTATTACAGCAGCACTGCTCCTCCACAGGGGTGGCTGCCATCTAACTACCGTGAGCCTTCTGACAACCAGTGAAATAGACAAGGTTTGTGAGCCATCGATAAAGCAATCAGCAGTCTCTCCAGTGGGTTAGAACATACTTACTGAAAAGAGAAGCAAATACTATCCCTTAAAAACTGACATTTAAACTAAAATGACTATTTGGTGGAGGTATCCTCACTTTACAAAGAAATTGGGCCCTAGAAGAATTAACAATAGCCTAATCAATGCCCAGTTTGTGTCCTTTTCCATTAGAGCAGTGCTTCTGCCTGATCCATTTTACTAAGCAGAACCTGCCAGCCCACCTCAGGATCGACAAGTGATAATACATTTTGCTGTAGTTTTGGGTCCCAACTTAAGGATGAAAGCCAGAAACAAGAGTCTGTACTTGGTTCATACATTTACAAAAGAAATTTTAATATTTCTCCTATGCCTTTTATTTTGTGTTGAGATGAGAAGATCTCTTAACAGATAAATAGCTTTTGCAGATAGCAAGAATGTTCCACATGCAATTTTATGCCAGTGTCAAGGTGTCTGGAAAGCAGACAGGGTCTGTCAACTGAGAGTGGGTATGAGTGGGTAGGGATATGCACTAGTAGACAAACACAACTGGCCATTTATCATGGTAGACTCAAAAGGCAGAGACCCAGAAAAGATAACTAGGGGCAAGTTTTACCACATTCAGAAGGACCACATACTTTCATTAGAGAGAAAAACTGAAATTTTCTTTTCTATCAATGGAGGGATTTAGCTATTTCTGACTTCTACATAATTTATTTTCTGGTTACAGGTGTAATGCACATTCAAATTGTTTCGTTAATATTACCATATATGCATCACCTAACTGTCTAAAGTGAGTACTCAATACACATCAATTTTAAAATCATACAGGCAGTGAACATGTTTGTCCTATTAACTGCTACACTGCCAGCACTGCCTGCAGAGAACTGCTACATAAAAAATTCAGGGGAGGGGGGCCTGGGTGGCTCAGTCAGTTAAGTGTCTGACTCTTGATTTCAGCTCAGGTCATGAACTCACAGTTGTTGAGCTGGGCTCCACGTTCAGCATGGAGCCTGCTTGGGGTTCTCTCTCCCCCTCTCTCTTTGCCCTCTCCGCTTGTGTGTGCATATGCACGTGCTCTCTCAAAATAAACATTAAACAAAAATTCAGGGTAAAGTTAGAATACAAATAAAAACTGGACTGAAAGGCACTCATCATCCCTCCCCTCATTTTTGTAGCCAAGATGAAATTACGGGGTACGTGTTTATCCTAAATACAGTGGTTAGGACAGCCTAGGGACCACTGGCAATTAACTACTGGGATGAGTGAGCTAGGACTCCCGGATTCCACATGGGGCTCTGCCATGAAATCCATGTGACAGGGTCTTGGGTTGTCCCCTCTTCCAGGCCTGTCTCTGTCTGTATCTATAAAGTAAGGAGGTGATACTCTCACTCCTTTTGGTTCATCCACTTGTTGATACAAATATGGTTGAAATTCACATTGCAGTTGAGTTATGAAAACATGTGCTTCTTTTCACCAGAAGCCTTATCTTTATCATTATGTGAAAAGACCACACTGGGCTGGTGCTCGTTAGCCTGAGAATGACACAAAGCCATGTCTCAAAGGTTATTTAAGAGCAAAGCTTTACAAGTTACCCACTGATGTCATGCATCACTCTAGGGAACAACATGTAACAGCATAAAGATAATGGTAATGTCTACTGTATTTTAAAGATATTAAAAAAAAAAAAAAAAAGACAAGTGATTTCTCCCTTTCCTTTCTCTTAAATTCCATTAGCTCATTTTCTATGCAAATATATCTTAGCCTTATAATTTTAAGGTGGCACTACACATTTATGTATCAAAATAGCTTTCTTTCTTTTTTTCTTTTTTTTTAAGTAATCTCTACACCCAATGTGGGGCCTAAACTCATAACCCTGAGATCATGAGTGGCACACTTTACCAACTAAGCCAGCCAGGCACTTCTAAAATAGCTTTCCACTTTTGTTGCCTAGTAGCTGCCAAAAGGTATTTTCCAACCAAACGTGAAGGCTGAAGAGAACTGGAATTTACTGAAGAAGTGCCCACAAGAGGCTGAGCTCTGATGTTCACATTCAATCTTTAATGCTAAGAGTAACCCTTAAAGTTATAGAGTAGGCACTGTCTTCACCTTACAAAGAAACAAGTCCACCTATGAAGAGTTTTATCAAAGATTATCCTTTTTGTAAGCAACTGCCCCAATACTCAAATCCAGGCTAGCCGGCCTGGCCACCTCAAAGCCAGGCTACTGGAAAATGACTAATGGGACCCCCCAACTCTGCACCAGGCACCTCTCACACTGTTAACTCTGGCTTTTCAGTTTAGTATGGGAGCTACCTGACCTTATCTCATAGTTGACTGAGTCTGGGAGAAGCCAAGTCACAAACAATTGATGTAGGAAGTCTAACAGTATGGTGAAGAAGGTGGGCTCTGAAGTACAAAAGAAGTTGCTCAATTCCCAATTTCACTACTTACTTCGTTAGTGTCCACAGACAAGTCACTCAAGCCTTCTGTGCCTCCATTTGCTCATCCACAAGATGGGGAAAGGGTTGTTAGAAGTAGGATTACACAGACAAAACACTTATCACTGGGTCTAGTGCTCAATGAATCAAACTCCTCCACTATTTTTACCACATTTCTTATCTCTGGGGAACCCTTTTATGTACACAGTACTCTTACAGGGGAATGTGAGACTTTTCTGTTTAGCATCACAGGCAGAACAAGTTGAGGATATAGTATCCACACCTAATAAATTCAAACTTAGCAGCTTCAAAATCAGGCTGCAATGTTAGAAACTTGCTACTTCCTTGCAATGGGTACAGTTGTTCCTAAGTGCACATTCCGGCCAATTACAAGCACATCTCATTTTAGAACAGTGAGCTCCCCTCTCAAAGTTTTTGCTGACCTTCCTTCACAGAGGCTGTCCGTCGCCTTGTTCTTTTTCTCCCCTTGTGATCTTCTTCCAGTATCTTATCATCAAAGCCAGTCAGCTCAATGGTTTCAGACTGACTTGTGGGTCCAGCTGAGAACCATTCTGGTTCTTCTTCTGTGTAGGAATCATTTCTTCTTCGCTCACCAAAGACACGCTTACTATCCCCAAACTCCCTCTGGAAAAGTACACAATCAAGATAAAAAAATAAGGTTCTAGTTAAGGCATTTCTACCTCAGTCAAGGTCTTGATGAATTAGGTAATGCTCAATAATGTAATGAAGATACTATGCTGCAGACTTGAAGCACCCCCACCCCCACCCCACCCCACCTCCAGCACTCTTTCTGCTCCTCTCTATCTGGCTTAAGAATGGGCTCTGTTCATCCAGCATCTCAAAATAACCTGGTATGAACAAAGTGCATATCAAGTCCCTAAGCACATGAGGGGCCAGAGGATCTAGAAGACAAACCCTAAATCGCTTGTCCTTATAGTCCCTCTCTCGATCTCGGTCTCTCAAGTCCCGCAGGTCCTTATCACTGAGTCGGTGATCCTTCTCAAAGGTCCGAGCAGAGATTATTCTTCCACTGCCAATCCTTCGTCCGCCAAGCAGGCGAAGCCCATCACTGTCTTTTTCCAATGGACTTCCTGAGTGCCGGGAACTAACAGCGGCTGTCACATGGCAGCCCCCTCCAAAGCTTCGTCTCTGTGGGCTGAGAACAACATCTAAGTCATCTTCTTTCACACGCTCTCGTGGATCTGGAAAGGTGGCAGAAAGGGAAAGTTAAGCAAACCAGTAGGGTATTTTTATTTTCTCACTGGTATGTCCATGACTAGTGGTAGTGAGAGTATTGGAAAAGAATTACCACTGAAATAGTTACAGAGTAATATGTACATTACATATTTAAATAAGACTGAGTCTTTTGCTTTTTCTCTTTGGAGCAATAAATGTACTTCATAATGATTTTCCAGGATTACTCTCCACAATCCCTAAGACCTTATGTATTAAAAAATATCTTGTCAATTAAAAAACTATATTAGGTGTCAGTATTTGAAAGAATAACTGAAAAGTTGAAGTGTTTCAAAAACAGGTTAAAGTGTTTCTTCAACAAATGGTATTTAATAGGTGTATACCCATATGAAGAACTTGAACTGATACCTGGTACCACATACAAAACACAAAATAGATCATAGATCTAAACTATCTAATGATAGAAAACTTCTAGAAGAAAATATAAGAGGAAATCTTTGTGACATTGGGTTAAGCAGAGTTTTCTCAGGCACAACACCAAGAGCACAACCCACTAAAAAGAAGAAAAAGCAGGCCGCCTGGGTGGCTCAGTCAGTTGGGCATCTGACTTCGGCTCAGGTCAAAATCTCACGGCTCATGACTTTGAGCCCCACATTGGGCTCTGTGCTAACAGCTTGGAGCCTGGAGCCTGCTTCGGATTCTGTGTCTCTCTCTGTCCTTCCCACTTGTGCTTGGTCTCTGTCTCTCTCAAACATTTAAAAAAAAAAAAAAAAAAAGACAAACTGGGGTTGATCAAAGTTTAAAACTTCTGCTCTTTGCAAGGTACTATTCTGAGAATGCAAAAACAAGCCACAGACTGGGAGAAAATATTTAGAAGTGTACATGTGATAAATGACAGACCTATATCCAGTACGTATAAAAACTCTTCAAATTTAAAACACAATCGGATTTAAAAATGGATAAATGCTTTGACCAAACATTAAAGAGGGTATCTGGATGGCAAATAAACATATGAAAAGATACTCAACATCATTAGTCATTAGGGAAATGCAAATTCAACCATAACGTGATACCACTACACATCTATTAGATTGGCTAAAGTCGCAAAGACTCATCATTCTAAGTGGTGACAAGAATGTGGAACAAACAGAACTCTCATACACTGCTGCCAGAAACGTAAGGTGGTATAGCCATGTTGGAAAATAGCTTGGCAGTTTCTCAAAACGTTAAACACACATTAACTATAGGACCCAGTCATTTTACTCTTAGGTATTTACCCAAGAAAAAAGTGTATGCCTATATAGAGAATTGTATATGAATGTACATAGTTTTGGTTAATTGTCAAAAACTGTAAACTCAAATGTTCACCAACAGATATATGGATAAACTGTGAATTCATACAATGGAATACAACTAGTCAATAAAAAGGAACTATACACCCAACATCACGACTGAATCTTAAAATAACTATTCTGAGTGAAAGAAGCTACCCAAAGAGTGTAAACCGTAGAATTCTATTTATAATGAATTCTAGGAAATGTAAACTAATCTGTAGTGATAGAAAGCAAATCAGTGCTTGGCTGGAGGGGTGGGAAGTAGGAGTTGGGACTCACAGAGATACTAGAGAACTTTTGGGCATGATGGAAATGCTTATTCCTTTGATTGTGGTAATGGTTTCACAGGTGTATACACTGTCAAAACATCAAATTGTACACTTTATGTGCAGTCTATTGTAGGTCAATTATATCTCAATAAAGGTGTAAGAAAATCAAACATGTCACCACACTAAAATTCTTCCTAGAAAAACCAGAAAACTATAGTCCAAGTGAGGAAAAGCTCCTTTAATCTTCTTACCAGAAATAATACCTAAAATGGTATGTACTTCTCCAGAATTTCCGTGTAGTGTCTCCATGTTTTCCAAAAACCAGACACAGTATGGACAAGCTTCCAATTTGCAGTTTAATACTCCTACATATGGATGTACCAAAGTTTACACAAACCATTTCTACCACTGGCCACTTAAGTTGTCTAGGAGTTTTCATCACTTAATAAAATCTCCATGCACATCTTTGATGATTCTCCTAAAATTCTGTTTGAGGGACATTACTGCACTAAGCATACTGTACACTTGTGCAGAAGGATCAAATATCTCAAGGTAGAGTCACCCCTATCTTCTTTGCCAGTTCCAAATTTGTTTTATGATGGTATTTCCACTTATCACAAAAGAAGCTCCCTCTGCAACAAGTTCCTTGACTAGTTTCTATACTGCCAGCCTCCATTTCACTCTTCAGTATCTTTTCTGGTTTAAATCGGTAAAGGTACGGAAAATCTAACTTCAGTCCAGTCTCAAACCATATCCAAACCCTGTATTAAAATTGTAATCTACTATTAAGAACTGCCAGACTGTTTAATACCTGAGGACTAGGTCTCATATATAAGACTAAGCAGAACCAGATTTCCAGCACAGCATTATGCTCACTACCCTTACTCAGTTACCATATCGATGAAAAACATCAGTACTTTTAATTCCAAAAGCACATAGTCTAATACGGTCTACTTGTCACTGCTATATAGGAAGGCCAAGATTTTTCTCTGTTAATCAGGAAAAACCCAACTGATAAATCAGTTTCCTGATCATGACATTTTCCCTGAATAAAACTCTCCACTAAGAACGAAACTAGCAGCAAAGAACACTGTCTCCAAAATTGCTGCCCCACTTCTACATGCTCACCTACTATCCTGCGCACAAGGGAAGGCCGGTCTGAATCCAACTCTTTCTTCAGACTTTCCACTGGTGAGTTCCTCCCTGAAGCTGGATAGAGAGAGGCATGCCACTTTTCAGGGTCCCAGACGCCATCACTATAATAAGTCAAAGGGTACCAACAGTTAGCACTTACACCCATAGATTACGTGTGGTCTGATTTCTAAACTTCTTCAGGCAGTAAGTCATGGAAACCCCTTTCCAATTTAAAACTTCATGGATACCATTAGAATGGTTAGCTCTTTTAAGATGGAAACAAAAACAGCTACAGACAGTCCCTGTGGTTCACCTAAAGATGGTTCCATTTTTCAATGGTACACATTCAGTAGAAACTGTGCTTTGAATTTTGAAGTTTGATCTTTTCCCAGGCTAGCAACATGTGATCCAATAACCTCTTGTGATGCTGTGTACCAGCAGTAAGCCACAACTCCTAGTCAGCCAACGTGCATACAAGAGTAAACCACACCATTCTGTACCCAACCATTCTGTTTTTTACTTTCAGTATTTATATATATATTTTTAATTTTTTTAAATGTTTTTATTTTTGAGAGAGACAGAGTGCAAGCAGGAGAGGGACAGAGAGAGGGAGACACAGAATCTGAAGCAGGCTCCAGGCTTTGAGCTGTCGGCGCAGAGCCTGATGTGGGGCTCGAACTCACAAGCTATGAGATGATGACCTGAGCTGAAGTCAGACATTTAACTTACTGAGCCATCCAGGAGCCCCTCAGTACAGTATTCAATAAATTATATGAGATATTTAACACTGCATTATAAAATAGGCTTTGTGTTCAATGACTGCCCAACTGTAGGCTAGTATAAGTGTTCTGAGCACTTTTAAGGCAGACTAGAGTAAGCTATAATGTTTAGTAGGTGAGGTGTATTAAATGCATTTTCGACTAATAATATTTTCAACTTATGATGGGTTTATTTAAAAAAAAATCTTTTTTAATGTTTTTTTATTTATTTTTGAGACAGAGAGAGACAGAGCATGAGCAGGGGAGGGGCACAGAGAGAGGGAGACACAGAATCTGAAGCAGGCTCCAGGTTCTGAGCTGTCAGCACAGAGCCTGACACTGGGCTTGAGCTCATGGACTGTGAGATCATGACCTGAGCCGAAGTCGGATGCTTAACCAACTGAGCCACCCAGGCACGCCTTATGAGGGTTTATCGGGACATATACCATTGTTAAGTTGAGGAAGATCTGTATTAATTAATATTTTGCTGTTTTTCATGCAACACCAATAGTCACTTGAAAACCAGTGATCTGTGTATAAATGAAACATCAGATCACAAACCTTGGGGTGCATATGGATTACAGTAACTATGCCTGTCCTATACAAAAAACATGCTCCATAATATGGATTAGTTTATTGAAGATTAACACAAGGGAAGAAAAAACCCAGTTTACTGCAGATTAGTGTAAGGAAGGGAGAAAAACCTCTCTCTAGAAGTAGTGCCTAGAATGCTTGGTGTGTACTTTTCCAGAATTTCTACACATAGTCTTAGTTTTTCCCCAAAGGTTAGAAAAAAAATTTTTTTTTAACATTTATTCATTTTTGAAAAGCATAGAAAGACAGAGCGTGAATGGGGGAGGGGCAGAGAGAGAGGGAGACACAGAAACAGAAGCAGGCTCCAGGCTCTGAGCTGTCAGCACAGAGCCCAACGTGGGTCTCGAACTCACGGACCACGAGATCATGACCTGAGCCGAAGTCGGACGCTTAACCAACTGAGCCACCCGGGTGCCCCTCCCCAAAGGCTCTTAATAACGTAAAGTGTGTGCTTTGGGTTCTATTCTGTTACTCCCTAATGATAAGGTGGCAGTTGGTACAGCGTGCAAAGCAGAAACGTTACAGCCCAACGATTTGGGATCAAATTCTAGTTTTGCCATTACCACCATGGACCTCCAGGACAAGTTAATAAGCTATGCCCTTCACTATTCTTTTGAAAGGACTTCCCAAACCCCAGACTAGACCAGGCTGTGCTATACACTAGCAGGGTACTCTGCACTTGTCCTTCACAGTCTATAATGGTGGTAATGATAAACTTTGAGTATTTGACTGTATCCTTCCACGGACCAATGTTCCATTAAGGCAATTTCTGATAGTACCTGACATAGTATTTGCCACCTAACAGGTTCCAACTGAACATCTCTTGAGTAAGTGAGTCAACCTCTCAATCTCTAACACCTCACAATAAAGGAAATATCACCTATCTTCTGGTATGTTGTGAGGATTATTTGGAGTTTAAGAATCAAACAAATTTTAATTCTGAGAAGAGAAATACCAGGATGACAAGCTCTTTCCTCTTTCTCTCTTATTTTCATTACTATTACTAGCACATCTTTACTTAGAATAAAAGTGAGTAAGGGCGCCAGGGTGGCTCAGTCAGTTAAGCGTCTGACTTTGGCTCAGGTCATGATCTCACGGTTTGTGGATTTGAGCCCTGTGCTGACAGCTCAGAGCCTAGCTTCAGATTCTGTATCTCCCTCTCTCTTTGCCCCTCCCATTTGCGCTCTCTCATTTTCTCTCAAAAATAAATATTAAAAAAAATATATTTAAAAAATTTAGAATAAAAGTATGTGGACCATAATTTTATTTTATGCCAAGAAGAAATAGATCTAAGAAAATTCAACTTGAGGCATAAAAAAGATTGACAGCTTTAATGAAGGAAAAAACCCAAACAACAGCGTATCTGAGACTTATCAAAAAATCCTAACCAACTGGAACCGCCTTTATTCAAGTATCATCTTCATCAGCAGAAAATGGTGAGGAGTCCATAACTAGCAACCTTCGGAGGAGTAGATATACAAATAAAAACAGTATGCCCTATTCAACAAAGAAACTAAACATAATATACTTTATATGTTAAAAATGTGGGCCATATGAACCATTTACCTTGATATTTAAGAAGTGACCTTATAGTCTTAAGATGACCATAACAAGTGCAATGTAGGGTGATTGTAAACATTTTCAGACCGTAATGTGGCTCTAGTCTTCTCAAACCAAAGCGTTCTGCTTATGAAGCAGCCCAAGATGCAAAAGGGCTCGTCTGAATGGCTGAATGGTTTTTTCGTTTGGGAACAGGAAGGATGGGGCAATGCTACATGGCTCAGAGTCCTCCTGATCAGCTTTCTCTGGGCAGGCCCTTGAAGGACCCCCAAAGTACAGTGTGAAAACCACCACTGACAGAAGACCCTGGAGAGGACTCGTGTTTAACTCTTAAAATTGCTTTCTCACTATGTGTCTCTGACCAAGTCATTTTCTAACTTTAGTTTCATTATCAGTTTGTTGAAAGGGAATTGGGTTAGTTGTCCTTAGAGTCCTGTAAAGCTCAAAAAAATTTTTTTAATGTTTATTTAGAGAGCACGCGTATGAGAGAGTGCACGCACAGAAGCAGTAAGGGGAAAAGAGACAGGGAGACCGAGAATCCCAAGCAGGCTCTGTGCTGTCAGCACACAGCCCAATACAGGGCTCGATCCTACAACTGTGAGATCATGATCTGAGCTGAAATCAAAAGTTAGACAACTGACTGAGCCACCCAGGCATCCCCTCAAATTTTTGAATAGTTTAAAGCTAATTAATAATGAAACCAATGAGGACAATGCAGGAAACTATTTAGTTCATAACTTATCTAGGGTATATTTGTGTAGAAGCCCTAAATCATTATCCCTAAAGTCTCCCCCACTCATCATTCTACCAAAAAACTCCAAAACAATTCTTAAATTACCATGTTTGGTAAACAAGACGTTGACTAGGAGGAGCACTCTGCTCCCCCTTCACCCATACCTGTCATATTTTTCAGAGAGGCATGATGGCCTCTGTTTGGAATGAGGGCGTTCTTTTATATCCAAGAGCTCCTCCTGGAAAGAGAAACCAAATGGTGATTTTGAGTAATACTTCGCATGCCACATATTTTCAACTTATATTTGTTCTCAGTAATGACTGGAGTGCCTATCTTAAGCATGTCACACAGTTCTTATTTTTTTATGCCTTGACTTATTCCAGAAAGGACTGGAGTTAGCTCAAGATTCTTACAAGAAGATGCTCAAGCAGAATTGGCAAATAATAGTGATTAGCTTTTTTCTAAAACAATTCTCTCACAAATTGCCATCCAATTACATAGTTATAGTCGACCACACTGAATGTTCATCAAGGTACGGAAGCTTCAGGCTTAAATAAAATTTCCAGTTAATTTTTCTACTCTTAAATGTATTAGAGGCCAACTTACAAGTAGATAGTTTTAACATAAATTTGCAGAGAAAAAAAAAGCACAAAGCACACACCCATTTACCATTTATCTGATCTGCCTGTTAACATTTTACTTTAGCATTTGGGTTCTCCACACCTTTTTTTGTTTTTGTTTTAAACCATATAAGGGTTACTCCTCAATACTTCAGTGCTTATTTCCTAAGAATGAGGATACTCTTTCATAGTCTCTTATCTGGTTCCATGAGAAAATTAAGCCTTATAAAAAATAATTTGAGTGACTAGTTTTACCATTCTCCCAAGGATTATGCTTGGCCTGTATCATTGCAGATGCCTAAGAGAGAGGCAAATCCATTACAAACAACACATGCCTGAGGGCCTAAGGGCTTACTTCTGAAGAACCTAGTTAAAAAGGGCTGTCAGTTTTATACAATTATAAATGATACTTTTATCTAACCTACCCCTCCAGATTCCAATTTGTCAATTGACCCAACAAGGTCCTTTATATTGTTTTACCCTCCAACACAGGACCCAGTCTAGAATCAGATATTGGTTGTCCTATTTCTTTGGAACATTTCTACAACTGGAACATCTCTACAACTTTTGTCTTCGATGACACTGACATTTCTACAGAGTGCAGCCTTTTTTTTTTTTTTTTTCTAAGAGAACATTATTCATTTTGGATTTATCTACTGTTTCCTCATGATTAGATTGAGGTTAAGTATCCAAAGAAGAGAATACTAACCCCAGAGATGTTGTGTCCATCTCAGAGCATCACCTCTGGACACCTGTGATGTCCATCTGCTGCTCAGTAGTGGCAGTATGCGGTCTGTAGGGAGACTGCAAATATCCTGGTCTTCATCAAAATTTCCCCCTAAATTTAGCATCTATTGATGAATCTTGCCCAAATTGATCTTGATTTCCCAACTCTAGGCCTCTCTCCATATTGACCAGTCAGCACTTGGCATTTCACTGGTAGGGCAAACACTAATCCTCCCTTTTCCCCTCCCTGTGTGTTTACCTATTATTGGCATGGGCTCACAGATACCTAATTTTTCCAATGGTCTATAATTCATTAATGCCCTTAATTATTCAGGGGCTCAAATTAGGAGCCTCTTCAAGCTGGTTCCTGGGTCCTCTGTACATTCCCCATCATTTTCTAAAAAGCCCTTCCTTACTTTCTGTCTTATCTTGTACCATCCTAGTCCTAGTGTCAGCCATTTTCTCTGAGAAATCTGAGTTCCTTTAAGTGAAGCATGGTATCAGAAACCAAGGTCTGGGAACTAAATATTCCCATTTGCTTCTCGGTTCTCTCAGAACTAGGAAACATGTGCAATTACACATGCACATATATACCTGTGTGTTAATGCACACACATCTGCTCATACACCTGCATATACACAAAAACCCACGGCCTTTTTATTTACATTTCAATACTTTTACGATAAAGTAAAAAAGGCAATTCCAAACCTTTCACTACCAGTAAAACGCTACAACTACCTTGCAAAAAAGTATATACATACCACTGTGCCGGGGCCTCTGCAAGCCTCACAATAGAATGCTTGCTGTTGCTCTGATCACTGCTTCCCATATCTTGGGGTAAATATGGAGGAAGAGACTTACTCTTTCAGCCTATAGGAATCATTGCACGTAAGCATGCCATGAGTTCACTCAGTGTCTTCAGACACTTGAAGCATCTAAATATTTTCTCCATGATCGCAAAATGCCCTATGCCCAGATGACATTTTAATTTTTAAAACCAGATTATCAATCATGCATTTGCATTGTTTTAGGATTTATGAATTATAAACAAATAATTTGGGAAGAAATACCTAGAAAAATGAAGAAGTCTGAGATAAACAAAATTCCAAATATAAGAAAGTATCTAGAGAAGGCCCCAAATTCTGAAAAAATTGTCAAAGCAACGACCTACAACCTAGAAATCATCAGTAATGACTCAAGTCCAGTGAAATCTACAGGGCAAGCGCAGTGTCAGTGGCGCAGGGTGACACAAATTTGGCAGTGGGTGGAGAAGGGTGGATGGACCAATAGTAGTTACAATGAAGTAAATATTACAAGAAAGAAATCCTGAGGACAGGAAGGCTTAAAACATTTTCCAGCAGATGGGGCGCCTGGGTGGCGCAGTCGGTTAAGCGTCCGACTTCAGCCAGGTCACGATCTCGCGGTCCGTGAGTTCGAGCCCCGCGTCAGGCTCTGGGCAGATGGCTCAGAGCCTGGAGCCTGTTTCCGATTCTGTGTTTCCCTCTCTCTCTGACCCTCCCCCGTTCATGCTCTGTCTCTCTCTGTCCCAAAAATAAATAAACGTTGAAAACATTTTCCAGCAGAAACAGGAAAGATCTTACAATACAGGAAATACTTATACATATACTACAGGAAAAAATATTGCAAAGCAATTTTCTGTTATTAGAAGCAACCCAAAGATTATTTCATATTCCCTTACTCCACCACCTTCAAATACAAATATTGAACTGAACCCTAGTATACTATTAAACTAAGGGCAATATATTTTATACTTAAATATGTATGCTTTCATATACTCAAATTTCTAAACAATAAGACTTTGTTTGAAACTTTTAATTCCCAAAGGTAACAGGGAGCCCAAGTGATAGGCGTTTTCTATTACTACTACAGCTGTCTGCTGAAACTCATGATTTTACTGATTTATTTAGGAGTCAACTGGAAAAGATTTAACATTTTAACATAGCCACAAAACATGCTGGAGGACCAAATGTTCTATTTGTGGGGAATCAAAAAAAATATTTTCACAAAGGTAACAAACAGTCTTACAAAAGGGAAATGGGGAGACTAAGGAGAGAGGATGACAAATTGAATGTGGAATCCCAGATGGGATCCTGGGACAGAAAAAGGACATTAGATAAAATAAAGGACAGGTAAGTAAAGCATGGACTCTAGTTAATAACATGTATCAGCATTGTTAATTGTAACAAATAGACCATACTAACATATTAACAGGGAAAACTCTACTATATTCCCGGTTTTTCCATAAATCTCAAACTGTTCTAAAAGATAAAGTTTACTTACTTCTACCTCATACCATATACAAAAATGAACTCAAAATATATCAAAGACATAGATATAAGAGCTATAATTATAAAACTCTTTGAAGAAAATGCAGGTGTAAAAAGTTCATGACCTTGGATTAAGCAATGTTCCTCTAGCTGGGACACTGAAAAAGGGTAAGCAACCAAAGGAAAAAAACATATAAATTGGATTTTAAGTTTAGGAACTTTTGTGCTTCAGGTGACTATCAAGAAAGTAAAAAGGCAATGCACAGAACAGGAAAAAATATTTACAAATCATGGACCTGATAAGGGTCTAGGGTCCAGAATACAGAGAGAACATGTAAAATTTAACAACAAAGGGGCACCTGGGTGGTTCAGTCAGTTGAGCTTTCGACTCCAGCTCGGTGATGATCTCGCAGTCGTGGGATTGAGCCCTGTGTTGGGCTCCACACTGGGCATGAAACCTGCTTGGAATTCTCTGTCTCCCTCTCTGTCCCTTCCCAGCCCACGCTCTCTTTAAATAAAACAGATAAAAGATTTCAATAGATTTTTCTCCAAAGAAGATACATAAATGACCAACAAGCACATGAAAGATGTTCAAAATCATTTGTCATTAAGGAAATGCAAGTCAAAACCATAGTGAGATACCACTTCACGTGTACTAAGTTGCCTATTAAAAAAGAAAAATGGGAAAATAACAAGATTGACAAGGATGTGGAGAAACTACAGCTGCCAGTGCAGCTGCTCTGGCAAACAGTGGCAGTCTCTCCAAAAGTTACAGTTACTATATGACCCAGCAATTACAGTCCTAAGTATATACCAAAAGGAACTGAAAAAATTATGTCCACACAAAAACTTGTACACAAATGCTCACAGCAGCATTATTTACAATAGCAAAAAAAAATAGAAAGCTGTATGCCCATCAACTGATGAATGGATAAACAAAATGTGGTAAATCCATACAATGGAATATTATATGGCAATAAAAAGGAATGAAGTACTGATACATGCTATAACACAAACCTTGGAAACATTACGTTAACTGAAAGAATCCAGACAAAAAAGGCCACATGTGGTAGGATTCTGTTTATATGCAATGTTTAGAATAGGTAAATCCATGGTCAGAAAGTAGATTAAGGCTTGCCAGGGTCTGGGGAAAAGGGATAATGAGAGTGACTACTAATGGGGGTACAGAGTTTCTGTTTGGGGTCATGAAAATATTTTGGAATCAGATAATAGTGATGGTTGTACAACTCTGAATTTACTGAAGACCACTGAATGGTACACCTTTAAAGGGGTGAATTTTATGTGAATTATATCTCAAAAAAATATTTTATTTTGAGAGAGAGGAGGAAGTGGGGAGGGGCAGAGAGAGAGAGAGATGGAGGGAGAGAGAGATTCCCAAGCAGGTTCCAAACCCTCAGTGCAGAGCCTGATGCAGGGCTTGAACTCCCAAGCCGTGAGATCATAACCTGAGCGGAAATCAAGGTTGGAGGCTTAACTGAGTCACCCAGGCACCACTCGATAAAAAATATTTTTAAGTAAATTAAACTAAGGTGTTCAGTTACCCAGAGGTTAATATTTTATTTAATTTCTTTCTTACAGACTTACTGCTCTAACCACAGACTGATAAATGCCAACTATCCTCAGATGAGAGTTGCTTAGGTTGGTAAAAATGTTTTAATTTTCCTTCCCAAGTTATTCCAGTTTTCTTTGTTGACTTTATATGCTTAACATATACTAGGTGTTAATAAATATTCCAGGGACTGATTATACAACTTGACAGGCCTATAAGAGCACAGGGTAGAGCAGTGAGCCAGTTGTATACACCGGCATTAACCATGCCAGCAACACAAATGGTGCTGCTGACCAAGTGCAATGGCTAAAACATCGCCCACCTGTCTATAGAGGATGAAGAGCCATTTTGTTTAACAGGCTGATAACCAGGAAAACAAAACAGTTCTTGGATTGTCAAGGCTGCTGGGAATAACTTTAAACATCTAGATAAAGTTCTACTTGCTGTTCTTGAGAGCAGGGCTTCTTAAACCAATTTCATGGCCTCAAGGAAACCATATGCAAAACTGCATTTGTGCAATTTCTGCAGTGAGTACTCACACCTTCAAAAGATTTCCGATGGGTCCCAAAGAAGTTAAGAAGTGGTACTTTAAATGGTTGTTTCTGAAAATGTGGCCCAAAGTGCACTTGGACATTTAGGGACAATGAGAGCTCCTCCTCGTGGGGTTTAGAGAGTTAGATCTGTTATACCTTCCACCAACATCTTAAGTGGTATCAGATGGTATCCCAGACTAAGAAGGTTCCCCATTAAGGTGGGGAGGGGAGAAACCATGAGCTAACTCAATACAAAAATTGCTTTTTTCATAGCTGTACACAGAACATTTCCTGCGTACCAGGCTTAGTATCTAGAATACGCAGATGACCCTTGGCCCTGACCCCATGGCTCTCCAGTTTCTCAAGAGAAGTGTTCTTGAACTTGCCATTTCATCAAGAGCCCTTTAAGAGCAATATTCCAGAAAAGGCAAACTCTTTGGGATATTTTCAAAGAAAACCTTCAACTTTGGCTAAAGGCAAAATACGTGGAAAGTGTTCTCTGAGCTGGGAATGCTCCTTCCCTAAGAATATTTCAGGGGGTAATGGGAGATTACCCTTTTGCAGACTCCTACGAACCCACAGGAATTTACTAATTATAAACAAATTCACGGGGCGCCTGGGTGGCTCAGTCAGGTAAGCGTCCGACTTTGGCTCAGGTCATGATCTCGCGGTCCATGAGTTCGAGACCTGTGTCAGGCTCTGTGCTGACAGCTCAGAGCCTAGAGCCTGGAGCCTGTTTCAGATTCTGTGTCTCCCTCTCTCTGACCCGCCCTCGTTCATGCTCTCTCTCTCAAAAATAAACGTTAAAAAAAATTTTTTTTTATAAACAAATTCACTACAATTACCATCTGGACAAGAGAACAGTTAATATGTGAGATCTTACTTTTTGCACAGGTTTTAAAACCTGACTAGGCAAGAATAAGCTGCTAACTGCCCAACAGCCATTTTCTTAGTTTTAGCAGCTAAACTAACATTTTCCTTAAAGAAAATGTCAAGCTTCCCAAAACAATTTGAGAAGTACTAATATGGGCACCCACTTTTAGTGATCAATATTAAAGTAAAAAGCAAATGAATGTGAATATAAGCCCAAAACAACAGTGGTTAAAATCCACATCCAGTTTCTTGTTGCAGAAAGCTCATGCAGAAGCAGCTGCAGGTTCTGATGACATTCTTATGTTCTAGAAGTCTTTCACATGAGTCACTGACATAAGATCAAAGGGGAAATATTTACCTTTGTGAGTTGAATTCAATTCACAAGAGCAAAAAGCTCAACTTTTAAAATATTAAGAGATATTTTATAAAAAACCCAAAGTTTTATTTCATTGTTAATGGTCAAAGCACTGTAGAAGTGACCCAGTACCTTATTAGTGTGTGTGTGTGCCTGGCTCTTCCTAAAGAGGCTCTGCCTAAAGAAGGCAAATGTCCCCAGAACAGTGTTTATAGGTTGGGTCATCCGCCTTTGACCTTCTCTCCCAGTCCCCACCCTCAATACAACCACTAGCACTGGGACTGGTCATCGGGCTCTTAGATGGTTGCTGACTGACCAGATACTCATTCTGTTGAGTCAGATGACTTTTCTGAAAGGATTAGAAACCTGTTAAAAATAGATCACGACGAGGTAATGGTACCCACAGACGATAGCCGGGGCAACGGCGAAGTAACAACATAGGGAACACATGGGATACCTTCCACCATCCACCATTTATGAAGTTTGTTGCTGTGGGCACCATTTATAACAGTTCTTACAGGTAGGTCAGAATTCAAAGGATCCTGCAGAGCTGTTAAGCAGGACCTCAGACCTGGATTCATCCAAGCATCTAATGGTGGCTGATCTGATGCAAAGACTTTTGTCTACTGAAAGATTTGAAACTAAGAAAATGCGAATGGGGGAAAAAAACCCACCAAAGTCTGTTTTCTCCATTCATCTGGCCAACACAAAAAATTAATCTTGGCTTTTAAATGTGTTTATACAATGGATAAAAAACAGTATAAAATGTTAAGTAGGTAAATACTAGAAGAAAACTTAAAACCATTTTTAGGGTAGTGACATTACATCTTCAATAGGGCTTTCTGGTTTCATATTAAACTGGAAACAGTTACTGTGACATTTAAAAATTAAGCATCTTGATCTGAAGTTGGTATCTAAAGAAGATATCTTTTAATACCCTCCTTATTACATCCTAAAGAGTTTTTAGCACTTACTGTGCGTCAGCCACTTTTCTAAACACTTGACATGCATTTTCTCATTTATTCCCCACAAAAATCCTATGAAGTAGATACTATTCCACCTGCATGTTACAGAGGAAAAGGATGAGAACCAGAGAAGCTAAGTACGTGACTGAAGGCCACACAAGGTAAGTAAGTGGTGATCCTAAATCAGGCAGTGGGGCTCAATGCCCCTGATCCTCTTGTCTTCACTGCTTCTCTGGGGAGGACAAGGAAGGTGCATGACACCTCCCAGCAGCTGCCACTCAATGTTGGGTCTGTCCCTGCCCAGCAGGACTACCAGGAACCCTGAGCCAAACTGCCACATCCTTGGGTAGGCTTTCCTTAAGTCAGCCTCCCTTCATAGCATCCTTCACTGAATCAAAGGCCCAACCCACAAATCTTTATGTTAACAGTTCCAATTGTAAAATGACAGTTTCTTATCTAGCTAGAAGTTCCCACCGTGAGCAAGGAGGAAAGTATACTTATGGGGGCAAGAGCCCTGAATCCCCACTTTTCAAGATGACTTAGAATTGGAACAGGTAAGAAAGAACAACCATAAGACAGTATCTATGGTGTTGCCAGCTGACCCCCTGTAAGAACTTGTAGTTACCCAGTTTTCTGAACAGCTGAAACATTAAGATTGTATGATTTTTCATACCATAATTCCCCAATATAAACAAATATCCTTAACTTTTATATTAGCTTAAGTTTGTAGCTAAGTATGTCACTGAAATGCCACCTGTTAGAGGTTACTTCTCAACTTGGTTTATGAAAGGTATCTATGAAGTTATCAAATTAGATATCTAAAAATTAGATCAGGTATAGTTAAACCTGATCATCTGACTACTGATTTCAAGCTAGGACTTAAATCATAGCCCCTCTTTTCTCAGAGGCTGGACTTCCAAGTCTTATAACTGATTCTCTCCAAGAAGGCTAGGAGAATTACTCAAATTAGTCCACTTCTGGTGCCTTTTTTTTACCGGTTTAAATTTTTTTTTTTTTTAATATTTATTCTTCAGAGAGAGAGACAGAGCATGAGCTGGGGAGGGGCAGAGAGAGGGAGGAACACAGAATCTGAGGCAGGCTCCAGGCTCAGAGCTGTCAGCGCAGCTGTCAGGGTTCGAACTCACGAGCCGCAAGATCATGACCTGAGCTGAAGTCGGACGCTTAACCGACTGAGCCACCCAGACGCCCCTTTTAAATGGTTTTAAAGCAAAGATATAAACATGGCTGTATCACGGTGACTAAGTGCCCATCAGCCACAAATCAGGGTGGAGTGCCTCCTCTGAAGATCCCTACAGACACCAAAATGGTGCCAAGGCAATGAGCACACATGAAATTAAACTCAGTAAAATCCAATCCCTACTTTTTTCAGCTGGGAGATTGGACAGGTATGATTAACACTGGGCAGTACTAAGCTGAATGTTAGCAGTGCCCCTGCTTTTATACCCTGTTCAACTGGCAGGTGATAAAATTTGATAAGGAATCAGTGACAAGACACAGGAGCAGAGAAGGAGCAGCACCAAATATGTATATCCTAAAATCAGTCTGTCTACTCAAAGAAAAAGAACATGGATCTGAATAGTGGAACAGTCCAAAGCATTTCTACTTTGTGTTTGAAGCAGAAGATGGTGTCACCAAGAGCAGGTACCACACCTCAAGAACTAGTAAACAACAAGGACCTCTGATGAAGGTAAGAAAAATCTGAATAGGCCTCAAAGTCTTTCCATTAATAAGCATGACCACCTTATCTTGTTTTCCTAAACCAACAGTTCTCAAACTTGAATCAGAGTCAGAATTCCCTGAAAGACTTGTTATATGTGGACAACAAGGCCCTATCCCTAGAATCTGATTCAATACCACTGAAATGGGGCTTGAGATTTTATATTTCTAAGAGGTTACCAGTTGGTGCTAAACACTAGTTCAGAGACCACTGTTTGAGAACCACTGTCTAAAAACACTTTCAATCCATGACTTTGAGGGGGAGATCCCACTGTGTAACCTCCAAAAGCCCTTCAACATAATTCAAACACTTTATACATGCACATTTAAGTGTTACCGAAACATAGCTTTTGGTCTTGGGAATCTGGCCTAGCGAAACGGACCTGAGTGAGCTTATAAATTAAGGGCTCAAAATTCCCAGAATAACAGGTGCATATGATACATCCACTTATAACCATTCCAGTTAATCATCACTGAGGCTTAGGGGTAGGCCTGAAAGTACCTAATGTGATTCTTAACTTGACTTCCTAATACATTCATGGAAACACAATGGACACCAACAGAACCCTAGGGAGTAATTATGCATCTGACTTGCTTGACAACATCAAGACCATATATCAAGTTCTCCAAGGAAGACTAAAGACTTGCTATTCAAAGTATGGTCAATGGACCTGCAGTAAGGGCACCACCTGGGAGGTTAAAAAGCCAAAATTTCAAGCCCACTCCTAACCTAACAGAATTCACACTTTATAAGGGTTCATAGGTAATCCCCAGACAAACCAACATTTAGGAAGCAAGATGGACAATATAGCACAGGAGACTCTGATATGTTACTTTTAAAAGCACCAGGACAAATATCTGGACTTCTCCACCTTCATGGAAAAAACTCTAGAATTCTGAACAGACTAACATCATCTCATAAAACAAATGAATGTTAAACTAAGAAGGGTCAAAGTTTAAGAAGCCCTCTCATCTAGCCAATATGTTTTTTAGTCTTGTAGTTAACATTCCACATTTACAAGTTCTCACAAACACATCACCTATAAAAATCACTGAGGACAGTTTCCTTCTATTGCTTCTAAACTTTCTAGCCCATGCAGAAACATTACTATATGCTTTATTCCAATAGTTTGATCTCAGTATGTAGATAAGGAGTAGGATGGCTGAAGTATTATTCCAGTTGTGCAAAAACAGACCGCTTACTATAGTTCTCAGAACACAGGATTGTTTCAAGCTTTCTTCAAAGGAGAAAGGCTTAGTTTGCCTCAAGGACTAGATTAAGTAGACTGTGAGAAATACATATGCATGAAACCACTACCCTAACACTGCCTAAACATGATCCTAAAACTTCCATGAACTAAATCTTCTCGAATGGAATGGACAGTAAGCCAATTTCCAATCAATTTTGGTAGAGAAGACCATTATATCTAAGATTCACTGTCATTAACCTAAAAAATGTTCTTAATCATTTCTTTGAGGCAATTTATCTAAGTATGACAAAATTCTAAGACTATATTATCAAAAGTGGGCAATATTGACCTTCTTTATCTTTACTGTAGACACACACAAGTTCTAGCCTAAGAGAGATCAATAATACCTTCCCTAAAAATGACTTAAGCCTAAATATGGATATACATATAAAGATGGTCTATACATGCCACCCTTTGATCATTATGAAAGTGATTCAAAAGCCTCTCTGCCTGGTTTCTACAAGTAGAATACCAATTAAGAACTTTTATTCAAAAAGTGCTAGGAAAGTTGAAATCACATAAGCATATAAAACAAGCAGTTCAAATCAGTTTCTCTTCATTTAATAAGATTTTCTGCATTTGGAATTCAACTATCAACATTTTAGATAATGAATTTAAATTGTGAAACATGGCTTCAGCACTTTCAGGTTTGAGAAAAACTACATTTGGGAAGACCAAATCTGAATGAAAAAATGAAATGCTATCAGATTTTTTTTAATATTAAAAATGAATATTACTCTAACAGCACTTGATACTTTACCAAGTAGTGGCACCAGTACACAAACAAGGCCTGACTTCAAAATATTAATCATTATTCTGGAAAGTCAGGGATAATAACCACATCAGAACCCTTGATTGGGTCCATACTTAGGAAATACAGATATGGGACCAACTAGAACATGACTCTTCCCGTCAACAGTCCCAAGCACATTTTTTTGTACTCCAGCCAATACATTTCAGGGAACGAAAAATGAATTCACAGCTGAGTCCTGTCAACCTCTTCAGAAACATTTAGGAGCCAGTAAGATACTGAGCAGTAGCTTCAACAAGTACAGAACCTTGAGTGATTTGCATGCAAAATTGGAATCCTTACTCTACAGTATATAAATCAGTAATATACCAGTTATGGTTGTTATAGAACATTTGAGCCAACATACACTGATCCACAAATTCATATGCCATCTAAGCCAATATCCCCTTCACGTGAAAACTACTCAGAAGCAAATTCTAGTTTAAACTGCGTATTCACACTTCCAGAAAAAAATTCAAAGAAATGCTTTACTAAATTTAGTAATATTTAGTCCATATAGTGAGTCAGAATGAGACTCCCACTTTTGATAATACTAATGGAATATCTACACAATGTTACCAACCTCCCCCACCTATAAAGAAACACTATTTCATTAGTAACAAAGCTTACTTTTGTATAGCGATGGGGGGATTTGGAGGCTGGTTGCTTCTTCAGGTCAAGAAAGGCATCTCCGTTTTCTGTTTCTCCCACACTTCTCCTATCCATGGCTCCTTGGTCTACAATTCTTTGCACCTGGAAGATAAATCAGCAAAACTGTTACAGAGAACACTATGTTTTCAGAAGACTGTTTAAAACACTGAAACTCTTTTATCTCTTAAAATGACTACCTTTTAAAAACAAAGTCTCATTCAACAACTATTCCATAAACCAGAACCCACTTGGAAATAGAACGACTGGTACTTAGCTCTTCTAGTTAAGTGTTCTAAGCATCAAAGGGGTAAGGAAAGCATAAGTAGAAGGTGCCCAAGTCAGGGTACAGCCTTCAAGCAGCTTTAAAACAAAAAGAAACCAAAATTAGTCACTGCCACCCATGAGGACCTTTCAGACAGCAGTGGGGAAGTTTTCCGAGTGGGGGCAGGTAGGAGACTAGTTGGGGCTGGGGATCCGGGAAGTCGGACTGTGGTAAAGTGCCTGTCACTTGCCAATGGACGGCGCCAGCTGCCCCTTGTTATCCAGAGGCCAGGGGCTGGGGCCCGAGCGCCCCCCACCCGGCCGGCGGCACCTGTGGCCATGTCAGGGGCGCCCGTAGCAAGGAAGGGGCGAGATCCGGCTTCAGCTCCGAAACTCGGCTTTCCCGGGCCGCGACCCCAACCACCGGCCCCTCGCGCAGGCCGCGGCCCAGCGGCCTCCTTCGGAGGAAGGGCGGGGACTGTACTCACGGAGGGGAGGCGGGCCGAAGGGAGCGGGGAGACCGAATCCCCCAGCCCGGCCGCTCCAAGCTGGAGCCGGCGCAGGCCCGCCGCCGTCCGCCCCGGCCCGGCGGCTCGGGCCCCGCCAGCCCGCTGTCCGCCGGCCTCCCCGCTGGCCTAGCGTCCCTGCCCGCCCCCCGCGCGCGCCCCGGCGCTCGCGCTCACGCACGCGACCCCGGGAGCAGCGCGCCCGCGCCCCTGCCCTTCCTGCGGCCCTTGGCGCGCGGCGCCTCGGCTCCCGCCGCCACCAGGCCCTTACTCTGTGCCTCCGCCGCTCGGCGGCCCTTCGCCTCGGCCGCCGCTCCCCTCCCTACTGCCCGCGCCGGTCAGAGGGCTGCTCCGCGCGGCCTTCGCTCTCGCCCCCCCCCCCGCCAGCTCGGACTGTCTCTCTTCAGCCGCCGTAACCACGGCCCAGCCCTCCGCCCCTCCTCCCGGGCCCCCTCCCCCTTAATAACTCCCTCCACGCACCCGGGCCCCAGCACCGCCTTCGCCGCCGCGCGCCCGGATGTGAGGTGGCCGCGGCAGTGCCGGGCGGAAAAGAGAAACATCTCGGCGCGCTCCTGGGGCGCCGGCCTTTGCGTGCGTCCGGCGGCGGGGAAGCGGAGGCGCGGAGGAGATGGCGGCGGCGGGGAGGGGGAAGCGGCGGGGAGGGGGAAGCGGCGGGGGCGGCAGAAGCCCTTACCGGTTCGCACAGGCGGTAGTCCTGGCAGCCCTGAGGAGGACTCTGCGTTCCCACGCGCGCTTCGGGGCGGAGCAGAACTGGCGGGCGGTGCTGGGAGGCCGAGGCCAGAGGCTGGCAGTTCTCCCTGGAAGGCGGTGGCACCAGCGAAGTGGGCCGGGGTCTGCGGCCTGGTGCAACTTGGGAGCGCGTCGACTTCGACGTTCGCACAGTTCGCAACGGCGGAGAAGCCTGGGGCTTCTGCAGTGGCAGTCTGAGGAGAACCTGGGGGCTTTTGAGCTTCCCAGTTGTGGGCCCGAATCTCAAGTTTTTCATTAGTGGGTGTAATGTTGGGCAAAGCCCGAACAACTTTTGAGTTTTCGCTCTCCTTTCTAAAACGGCCCCTCTCTATATAAATTTATGAGATTGTGCGTTGTTGCATTAACAAACTTGCCGCGACTGCTTTCGATTGAGCGAAGGGCGACTGACAGATTCATTGAAAGGGTTTTTTCCCCCATCATAACTCGAACCTTTCCATAGCTTGCACAGGAAGGGGAAGGGCGAGTGTCAAGCGCTTAGCACAGTGGCGAGACTGCAAATGGGAACACAGATGCAAACGTAATTTCCCTACTCTGAGACATAAGAGTAACTGCCGTGCTTGGGAGGAGCGATCAGTAAAGGTATGACGGTGATCACCTGTGAGCCTGATCTGCGGTAATATCACGAGTCCCAGTCTCTGTCCCTTGCGACCTCCTGGGGTTGATGTGAAATGATGTGTGGCGTAGATTGGGATTGGGCATTGAGTGATCACTAAATTCCCTTCCTAGGAGTCTTGCCAACCGAGAGAATTATGAAAACGTTTTTCATCTGGAACACGGAATAAAGTGTATACTATCTTTGCAGGCAAGAGGCAGAGGGAAACGTTTGCAAATTAGGCCTGAGTTCACATCCTAGCTCTACCACACACTACAGGCTGGGGAGAATTAGGCCATTTATTTATCCTTAGCCTTGGTTTTGTAGTCTGTAAAATTGGAAAGATAATCCACTCACAGGGGCTGTTGTCAAGATTAAAAAGGTTAAGGTGGTTAAAAAGCCTTATACTGGTTTTGTGTGTGTATGTGTGTTTTAAGCCTATTGAGAGACACATTGTAAGTAATGAAACATTGTTCGTCTTAATATTTTAGAAATCAAGCTGCTTTTGGAATCCAGGTTCTTCAGAAGACTGAGGAAATGGTCTAATCCCATTGCTATCAGGAGTAGTGAAGAAGGCCTATTCTTTCAAGCTCTTAAATCCTGGCTCTGCCACTTAGTGTGAAACCTAAGCCAGTCATTTCATCTTCCTGGACCTGTTTACTCCTCTGTCAAAAAGGGACAGCAGTACCTATTTTTCAGGCTTATAATGGGAATTAGAGATAACATTTAAAAAATTGCTCTAGTCAAGTATGGCTGTATAATCAACCATCCCCAAACTCCAGTGGCTTAGCCCAATACTTATTTTGTACCCAAACCTTCAATTTAGGCCAGTTCTACTGGGGACAGCTAGAACTAAATGGTCTCTGCTCCATTTAATAGGTGGAAAGCTTGGGGCTAGGATCATTTAGTGGCTCGCTTACTCACATATTTGGTGTTTGATGGTGGCTGTCAGCTGGGACTACTGGAGCAGTTGGAAGTTTACACATGGCTTCTCTCTGTGACCTGAGCTTTTCTTACAACATAGTGCCAGGATTCCGAGGGCAGCCGGTTGCTGAATTGTCTTTTCTAATCTAGCCTTAGAGCCACTCGCTGTTCTGCCACAACAAACTATCTGCTCCTTAGATAGAAGTCACCAAGGGGAGGGGACTTAGACTACTTTTATATGGGAGAAGTGTCAAAGAATTAGTGGGCATATTTTCAAATTACCACAAATACACACAAAATCTGCTCAAGGCAATGTAGCTACCATGATAGAGGCTGGTGCTAATTTTCTGGGCCCTCTGGTCTAGTTGGGATGCAGTCTTCCACCAGGCTTTTCTTCAGAACCTTGTAGAACCTTGGTCTTAACTCCCTTATCTTTCAGAGACTCAATTTGTCCTTGTGAAAAGAGAAGCAAATTAGTACCTGGGAATAAAGGTAATAAATAAAGGAGGGCATCTATAAATGTCTTTCACCTGTGTCGTGCGAAAGCTAGATGCTTGCAAGTCCTTGTTTCATTGTAGCTTTCGAGTATCATTCTCCATGGTAAGAATGATAGTTTGTAATTCTACAATGCCCCTCTTTGCAGTTAATAATGAATTTTCAAATATCAGTATGAGAAGCCTCTTTGAGAGAATAAGAGAAATTACTCTTGTTCTTTAATACATATTTGTAAGGTCTTAGTTTAGGTTCAATTGTTGGCTCAAAGTTTGGCATAAGGGGACTCAAAAGTTCAGTCTGTTGGGGAAATTAGCAGTCCAAGGGCAGTAGAGAAGCACATGAAAATACTAAAAACCTGGTAATTTTGAGAGCAGCCTCATCTCAGTTGGGATTACACCTCAACTACCCAGCACCTCTCTAAGTGGGCTTTTTCTTGTTCATTTTTTCCTGCTCCAAGGGTAATCCCTGGTTCCAAGAAAATAAAGTTTCAAGTTTCACAGGTATGTGGCATCATGTACTCAGGTTAAAGACCATAAAGAAATTAAGGGACTTTTAGAAGACCACATAACAGGGGCACCTGCATGGCTCAGTTGGTTGAGCATCCAACATAGGCTCAGGTCATGACCTCACAGTTCTGAGTTCGAGCTCCATGACTGACTCTGTGTTGACAACTCAAAGCCTGGAGTCTGCTTCAGATTCTGTTCCTCCCTCTCTCTCTCCACCACTCACATTCTGTCTCTCTCTCAAAAATAAACATTAAAAAAAAGAAAAAAGACCACAAAACAAATTCTTTGCAGAGCCTCTACCCTTTCTGGAACTTTATATCTTTGATTTTATTTATGGGAAGTACTTAAAACAGAAACGGATGAATCATGCAAGTGCTACCGCACTATTATTCTATACAGTTATGTTCTAATCTTTCCTGGCAGGAGTAATTATATGCATCATAATAACTCAAATGAAAATAACCCTTCCTAAGTTAGAGTTGTTGGTAGTAAAGGCACATGACAGGAATAAAGTATCCACAAATCATCTAGAAAGTATAAAGTACTCATAGGACTAATTTTAGTAAATGTTAGTGTTAATTAGGACTTTGAAACTCACTCAGTTAGTCATCCCTAAAAGATTGGTTTCACGTGTCCAGCTAAAGTGGCACCTCTTTTAAACAGCTTGTTTTTGGCAACAAAAATTAGCACACGTAAAAAGCAGAGCAGAAATGCAAATTACCTGCGTGATTCTAATCCAGGGATATTCAACAAGTTATTTTACCTCATGTTTGTAATATATAATCTTCCAAGCATTTAAGTACAAAATGCTAGCCTTTGCTCTCTCCACCAGAAATCTCACGTGCTTTCAAATGTTTTATAAAGCCTAGGAGAAAAGCATACAAAGATGCCCCACCTACTTTCTCTCACCCCTATTTTTAAAAGATCGGAATAGACTCATTTAAAAAAATTTAACGACTGTTTACTAACAATTAGTGATTGCTAATTACAATTTTAAAGGAAGAGTTAAGAGAAGATACCAGCTGGGGATAAATTAAATTCGGGGGCTGCGGAAAGACACCTCCCTCCCTCACCCTTCCAGATTGACTACGTCCCTGGTCCACGCGTGCGCGCCCTAGTCCTTAGGAGCTGGCTCGCACTCCCTGGGAACGCACCGTGGAGAACCAAGAGCCAGAGAGGCTCACGCGGTAGCCTGAAGGTGGGGGGGTGGGGAGAGGAGAACCTTCGTCATCGTGGGCCACCAGACGGGAACCTCATACCTAGTGCTTGCCTCACGAGGCGTAGCTCCGAGATCCGCTTCGAAACAGCTCCTACCCTTGTCTAAAAGTAGCTGTAGGAAGCTGAGCTGTGAAAGAAGCGAATGGGCCAGGAGGCCGAAAACTATCCTTGGGGTTGCCCAAACGATGCATTCCTCCCCACACCTTGGGACCAGCTCGGCATTGCAGGTGCCCCTCGACTGCCAGAGGGAGGCGTGTCTTCTACCGGACGGAGGCTGCGCGAACTACAGGGCCCCAGATGGGGCGTCTCACACGCTTGCCGCGTCACCGTGGAGACGGAGGCGGGGCCGGCGCAAGACTCCAGAGCAGAGGCGCGGGAAGCGCCAAGGCAGGCAGTGGCCGCGGGGAGCTAGGGCCGCGCCAGCTACGTCTGCCCACTCCCGCCGGGGCTTCTGGAGGTGCGAGGCCTGAGGGCTCGGCTTGTCCAGGTATGAGGCTGGATCGAATCGTCCCCAGCTTGTGAGTGGCTCGGCCTCCTCGGTTGGGCGGCGAGAGCATGTCCCTCTGAGTTGGGCCCAGTAACCTACTCTCCTCTCTGAGCCTCCGCTTCCTTCCCTAGAAGTAAGTGCAATTGGTGCTGCCTACCCACTGACTGTGATTCGGGTGTGGAAGAGGTGTGAAGAGAACGCGTAGGACTCGCGGAATCCGCCTTTCTCGCCCAGCGCGGAGCTCGCGTCCTTCTCGTCCGGGGCTGCTTCCGGTCAGCGACTTGTTGCTCAGGCCCCGGGGCGCCGCATCCTCTCGCGATTCTGGTGCGCTGAAGGCGGGTTTGGGTGCGTGCGTCCGGGTAAGGCTCTTTAGCTTGCGCGGTTCCCTGCTGCGTGGCCGGGCCAGGGACTTCTATGCACAGACCTCGGGTCCCCGTCTGATCCCCGAAGGGCCCAACAGAGCAAAAACAGTGAAGCCTCTCCAGCAGTGGGAGACCAATGCTTCGTTTTTATTTCATAAGAGGCTAGTCAGGTTTCCTGTCAACCTCTGTGTAAATGCAGTCAATGTTGAACGGATGGTGTTAGGGACCTGAGTACCAGCCCTACAGCTTAGCTAGTTACCTCAATTAGATACTTCGTTGGTAAAATGAAATGGCTACCGCCCGTTCAGGTGGTTGTTAAAAAGCAGGTAATTAATGAAAAATGCTTAGCACTATCTATACTTGGCACAGAGTACCCGCTTCATTAGTGGTGTTTTGTTTTGTTTTGTTTTTGGTCTATTCGTTTTAGATTTAGTGGTACCCGCCTAACTAAGTGCGTTGAAGGTATGAGACTTCTAATGTCAGAGAAGCCTTCCTGGAAGAAGTAGGTGAAACTTATTCTGGGGCTTAAGATATAAATATAGGCCTTTCGTCGCTTTTCTTTCGTAGGATCACTCATTTCTCATTGTTAGCAGCCACAAAATACTGTAGAAACTTCTTTAAGAAGTTAACTTCGTCGGAAGGACATGCTCTCGCCGCTCAACCGAGGAGGCCGAGCCCTCAGGCCTCGCGCCTCGAGAAGACCCGCCGGCAGTGGGCAAAAATACGTGATTTTTAAAAACTAATATTAAAAGTTTGTAATAGAAAATAGCCCTATTCCCCAGTTATAATTTCCATTCTTCTAGCTCTTTCTCTGGCTCTTCTAGAAGTTGGAAGTAAATATCCTTATGGGTGATATTTCCTGATTTTTTAGTTTTACGCATAAAGTATTGACTGCTTCTTGTGGAAGATAAGTGCTTAGCTCAGTTTTCCTTCCATCTTATCGCCATTGTGGTTATGTGTTAATTTAATGTTAAATTAATGGTCGGGGCTCCGGGGTGGCTCAGTTGGTTAAGCATCTGACTCTTGGTTTTGGACTCAGGTCTGATCTCATGGTTGGTGAGTTTGAGCCCCGCATCAGGCTCTGTACTGATGGTGAGGAGCCTGCTTGGGATTCTCTTTATCTCCCTCTCTCTCTGCCCCTCCCCCGCTCAGGTGTGTACGCACACGCTCTCTTTCTCTCTCTCTCAATAAATAAATAAACTTAGCAAAAATTTTTTTTTAAATTAATGATCAATGTTCTATAACATTTCATAGCTAAATCACGTAGAGTACTGCAACTCTTTCTTGTCCATCCCATTATTTTTTCTGAGAATTAATTATCTTCTTTTCTCATTTGCCTGGTATTCCATACACAGATCACTAATTTTTTTTTTTTCTGAGTGATTCAGCATTTCTTTTATGCCTATCAGTAATTTTCTGCAAAATTACTCTAAAAATGATCAATTTCCTCTCTTTCTTGGAGATCCTCCTCTTCTCTAATCTGAACTGGTTGCTCTGCGCCTGCTGTACTCAGTTCTAATCTGGAGACTTCTTTTCACATCTATCCTGGGATTTTCTTCTTTTTGATATTGTATTGAATTCATTCTTGCCTGTATTCCTGTTTTTTTCCCCTTAATTTGCTTCCTTGGTTTTTGGGATACCTTTTCCTGTAATAACTGCTACTTCTACTTCCTCCTTCTCTTTTTCTTCCTTAAACAGCTTTATTGTGATGTAAGTCACATATGATACAATTCACTAATTGAAAGTGTTCAGTATTTTTTAAATCTATTGTTATGCAACCATCTCACCATACTCAATTTTAGAACATTTTCACCATCCGAAAAAGAAACCCTTGGGCGCCTGGGTGGCGCAGTCGGTTGAGCGTCTGACTTCAGCCAGGTCACGATCTCGCGGTCCGTGAGTTCGAGCCCCGCGTCGGGCTCTGGGCTGATGGCTCAGAGCCTGGAGCCTGTTTCCGATTCTGTGTCTCCCTCGCTCTCTGCCCCTCCCCCGTTCATGCTCTGTCTCTCTCTGTCCCAAAAATAAATAAACGTTGAAAAAAAAAATTAAAAAAAAACAAAAACAAAAAAAAAAACAAAAAAGAAACCCTTATTTGTTAGTAGTAATTCCCTTTTCCCTTCAATCCTCCCAGCCCTAGACAGCCAGGAATTTACTTTATGACTCATAGATTTATCTGTTCTAAACATTTCATATAAGTGGAATTGTATGATGTTATAGGTCTTTGTAATTGGCTTCTTTCACTTAGCATGTTTTAGCATGCAACCATATTTTAACATGTAACAGTACTGTGTTTCTTTTTATGGTTGCATAATATTTCATGGTATGGTTATACCATATTTTGTTTGCCCATCCATGAGTTGATGGACATTTGGGTTTTCACTTTTTTGGCTATTATTTTTTTGGCTATTAATGTCGCCGTGAACATTCATGTACAAGTTTTTGTATAGACGTTTGTTTTGAGTTCTTTTGGCTATGTACATAGGAATGGAACTGCTGGATCAAATGGTAACTCTATTTACCTTTTAGAGGAACTGCCAGTTTTCCAAAGTGGCTTGCACCTTTTTATATTATCACCATCAGTGTATGAGGGTTTCACTTCCTCTACATCCTCACCAACACTTATTATCTTTTTGTCTTTTTGTTTTGAAGTTTAATCTCTACACCCAACATGGGACTTGAATTCAAGACCCTGAGATCACATTGCTCCCTCCAACTAAGCCAGCCAGGTGCCCTGATCTTTGTCTTTTTGATTACAACCATCCTAATGGTTATCTTATTTGATTTGCATTTTCCTGATGGCTGATAATGTTGAACATCTGTAATGTACTTATTGGCCATTTATGTATTTTCTTTGGAGAAATGTCTATTCATATCCCTTGTCCATTTTTAAATTGGGTTTTTTTATGGAGTTGTAGGAATTTTTAAAAATATAAACTAGATGTGTCTCTTAGCAGATTTGCAAATATTTTCTCCCATTCAGTGAGTGGTCTTTTCACTTCCTTGATGGTGTCCTTTGAAACACAACTGTTTTTAATTTTGACAATGTCTAGTTTTCCTGTAACTTCTCGAGAACCGGGTAGCCTAAGCTTTTTCTCCCTGCACCTGGGAAAAAGTGTTTTATCTACTCTGACATTTAGCCTCTGTGCAGGACCTCTCATCTGAGGATTTATTTCAATTTTGAGAGACTTTCTTCTTATTTCTTTGATCATTTCTTCCTCTTTCACTCTCATCTCTCTCTGGAATACCTGCTAGTTGCATATCTGATCCCCTGGATTGAGCCTCTGATTTTCTAACTTTTTTTTCCTTTTGTCATTCCCCCCTCCCTTTCTCTTTCTGGGACATTTCTTCAATGTTATCAGCCACCTTCTAATGTTTTAGCTCTCCTGTTTCTTGTTCTTCTTTTGTTTTCTTTTAAATAACCCTTATTTTGTTCAATGGATTATATTATTCTATAGTATGTACTCTTTATGTTTTTGAGGATATTAACTATAAGAGTTGTCTTTTTGTTGTTGTTGGTTTTTTCTTGTGTTCCCCATATTGTCTTTGTTTCATCCAGAATTTTAAGAAACATTTTGTTATGAAATGTTTCAAGCACTTATAATATGTACCCATCACAGAGAAACCCCCCCCCCCCCCATATACCCTTATCCACGTTTACTACTTTCCCTCCCATTTTAAAAAGTCTTTTCCTTCATGATGGTTGCAAGAAGGGGTTTTTTCAACCCTACCTCTTCCACATTTCTCAGTGAGCATTCTGTGTATGGATGAGCGCTCCCTTCTCCCACATGTATCTGTCTCTTCATTTGTTTATTTTCAGCCCTGACTCATGAATAGCCATTTTATTCTATGGGTTTTATTACTGTCCTTAACAATTTTAGTGCTCAAATTTATCCTATCTTATCTGTAATTTTTTTGGTATATTCTGTAAAAGATGAGGTGCTGTTTTAAAAAACAACCAACACTGCTATCACAGTAAAAACCTTAATGGTAATTCCTTAATAACTTATTAAAATATTTTTTAGTGTAGAAAAAGTTTAGGGGTGCCTGGTTGGCTCAGTCAGTTAAGCTTCTAACTTTGGTTCAGGCTATGATCTTATGGTTAGTGAGTTCGGGCCCTGCATCAGGCTCTCAGCTGTCAGCACAGAGCCTGCTTCAAATCCTCTGTTCCCCTCTGTCTCTGCCCCTCCCCTGCTCACGTGTTCTCTCTCTCTCTCAAAAAAAAAAAAAAAAAAAAAGTTTAAGTGTCCCTGTTTGTTCCATGTTTTTTTAAGTTTATTTTTCTTTTTTCTTTTTTAAAGTAGGCTTCTTGCCCAGTGTGGAGCCCAAAGTGGGGCTTGAACTCATAACCCTGAGTTCAAGACCTGAGCCGAATTAAGAGTTGGATGCTTAACCAGTGGACCCACTCAGGTGCCCCCAAAGTTTATTTATTTATTTTTAATAATCTCTACACCCAGCGTTGGGCTTGGGCTCACAACCCCAGGATCAAGGGTCACACACTCTTCCAACTGAGCCAGCCAGGCATCCCTGTTTCATGTTTTTTGTCTGACAGTTGGTTTGTAGTTAGATTGTTAAAATCAAGGTCGAAAATCAAGATCCGAAGTTAAAGTCCATATGTTGCATTTGGTTGCTATGCATCTTAAGTGTCTTTTTTTTTTTTTTTTTTTTTAAATTTTTAAAGTAATCTCTACACCCAACGTGGGGTTTGAACTCACAATCCAAGATTGAGTCACATGTTCCCCTGACTGAGCCAGCGAGGCATCCCTTTAGTGTCTTTTAATGTATAAGTTTCCCTCTCTTTCCTTTGCTGTTCACTTATTGAAGGAACTGGTTGTTAGTCTTGTGGTTTCCTACATCATTGATTTTGCAGAGTGCAGAATCATTTTTATTTGTTCCCTCCATTTTTTATAAGTTGGTACTTCATTGTAGATGAGGCTTGTTGATATTTAGATTCAAGTTCTTGGCAGGAATACGTCATAGGTTGTGGCACTTCCTCAGATTCCTGTTTTTGGAATTGGAGGTCCCATCTTTTTTTTTTTTTTTTTAAATTTTTTTTTTTTTCAACGTTTATTTATTTTTGGGACAGAGAGAGACAGAGCATGAACGGGGGAGGGGCAGAGAGAGAGGGAGACACAGAATCGGAAACAGGCTCCAGGCCCTGAGCCATCAGCCCAGAGCCCGACGCGGGGCTCGAACTCACGGACCGTGAGATCGTGACCTGGCTGAAGTCGGACGCTTAACCGACTGCGCCACCCAGGCGCCCCAAGGTCCCATCTTATTGGAGGTCACATCTACATGTCTTGTGATTCTTTTTTTAAAAAAAAATTTTTTTTTTCAACTTTTTTTTAATTTATTTTTGGGACAGAGAGAGACAGAGCATGAACGGGGGAGGGGCAGAGAGAGAGGGAGACACAGAATCGGAAACAGGCTCCAGGCTCTGAGCCATCAGCCCAGAGCCTGACGCGGGGCTCGAACCCACGGACCGCGAGATCGTGATCTGGCTGAAGTCGGACGCTTAACCGACTGCACCACCCAGGTGCCCCATGTCTTGTGATTCTTGATTGTCCATTCGTACTTAAGTGTCAGCAACTGAGAAATGATTTGGAAGCTCCTAGTGTCTGAGCAGGACTTGTAGGTTTGTGAACTTTTCTCTAAGGGCAAGCCTACGTTTTCACTGAGGGAGGTGGGCACGGGTATGAGAATCTTCAGGGCTGTTCGTTCTTAGCATCTTCTGCAAAAATTCTTCCCATCTCCCATCTCTCCTGACTCCTTCCCATCTTCTCATCTCCTCCCTGATTGGGAGGTACCAGTCTAGCTGCCAGAATTCTGGAAGCAGAGTGTGGAGAAGGAGTTGGATACCCTGTCTGGCAGGGGTTGGGAGGAGACCAGGACCCCCAAATGCTCACCGTATAGACTTTCATTCAGTCCCCTCATTTGTGGCCTATAGCTATGATTGTGGGAGCCATTCCTTATTCCTTCTAGTTCTCAGCTCTTCTGGGATTCTATGGGCCTGCTGTCTTTCGTATCCCACACTGTAGATATTCACTTCTCAAAATGTTAGGCCAGTTAATTTTCCTCCTTTTTCTTGCAAAGATTTGTGGAAATCTTTTCTGTGATCTCTTCTATCTCTTGGACCTTAGAGTTTATACCCTTTTATCCTTTACTATCATCTTAGGATGTCAATATATAGGTTTAACTGGGAGTCCACACCTACTAATCTTGTTTTTCTTGGATTATCTTTTGTATTTGGTTATTATGTGTATTCCAACTCAGGAGCAAATTCATATTCATACATACCCTTACTGAGATCTGTCTGGGTCTTTCCAGTATTTATATGTCTCATCTGTCAAGTTCCAGACATTGCTTTAGATATTGGAGGTATAGTGGTAAGAAGGTCAGATATGTTTCTGTTTTCCTGTTTTCATGGGATTTATATTCTAGTAGGGAAAGCAGATAGTCACAAGTAGTTGGAATGTTGGCACAGAGTATATAACAAAAGGGAATCTTTGGCCGCAGATAATATTCCATGGAATCATTATAACAAGACATATACCCAAGGCAATGACCCGTTTATTATAACAGTATTTAGCCAAAAATCCCTATTTGATTATCCTTTAATTTACAGAAATAGTCGCTAATGGTGACCTTTGTTACTTGGAATGTGATACTAGAAAGAGTAGGAGGACAAATGTTTGATGTCAGTAAGGACTATTTTTTGTACAGATTAACTCTCTTCTCTAGCTAATTCCTTTTCTGATTGTCATTGAAATATATGACCTTGATTATAAGGGTGATTTTATTCTTTTAGAATGAATGTCTTTTTACGAATGCCTCACAATTACTCGACATAGGACAAGTCCGCCCTATTAGCTTTCCTCCACCATGTACTTAAATCTTACTCCTTTGTCTTACTACTTGAATTAGTTTCCAAAGGCTGCTGTGACAAAATGGTATACACTGGGTGGCTTCAAAACAACAGAAATGTATTGTCTCATAGTTCTGGAAGCCAGAAATCTGAAATCAAGATGTCAACAGGGCCATCCTCTTTCTGAAGGCTCTGGAAGAGGGTCTGTTCCATGTGCTTTTCTTAGCCCTTGGTGTTCCTTGCCAGCAGCCCTTGGTGTTCCTTGGCTTATGGACACATCACTCCAGTCTCTGCTTTCATCATCACATGCTGTTCTCCCTGTGTGTCTGTATTCACATGGCATTCTCCTTTTGTGTATATCTGTCCCTGTTTCTCATCTTTGTTTATAAGGATGCCAATCATATTGGATTAAGGGCCCACCTTATTCCAGTGTGATCTCATCTGAATTACATCTGCAAAGATTCTATTTCCAAATCAGGTCACATTCATAGGTACTCGGGGTTGGGACTCTAGCATATCTTTGGGGAGGACGCAATCCAACCCACAACATGGCTATTCTTTGCATCAAGAAATAAATAAGGGGTGCCTGGGTGGCTCAGTCGGTTGAGCGGCTGACTTAGACTCAGGTCTTGATCTCATGGTTTGTGAGTTCAAGCCCCATGTCGGGCTCTGTGCTGACAGCTCAGAGCCTGGAGCCTGCTTCACATTCTGCCTCCGTCTTTTTCCCTCTGCCCCTCCTCTGCTCGCTTGCTCTCTCTCTCTCTCCTATAAATAAACATTAAAGAAAAAAAGAAAGAAATAAAAACATGTTATTTAGTTTGTAATGAATATAACTAGTAGAGATTATCACCCACTGAAAATGGGGACTGTATATAGTAATTTACTATTGACCAAAAACTGCCTGGAGATTCTTTTTTTTTTTTTAATTTATTTAAATTTATTTTTTATTTTAACTTGTTTTATTTTTTATTATTAAGTTTACATCCAAATTAGTTAGCATATAGTGCAACAATGATTTCAGGAGTAGATTCCTTAGTGCCCCTCACCCATTTAGCCCATCCGCCATCCCACAACCCCCCCATAACCCTCAGTTTGTTTTCCATATTTATGAGTCTCTTATGTTTTGTCCCCCTCCCTGTTTTTATATTATTTTTGTTTCCCTTCCCTTACGTTCATCTGTTGTGTCTCTTAAAGTCCTCATATGAGTGAAGTCATATGATTTTTGTCTTTCTCTGACTGACTAACTTCACTTAGCATAATACCCTCCAGTTCCATCCATGTAGTTGCCAATGGCAAGATTTCATTCTTTTTGATTGCTGAGTGATACTCCATTGTATATATATACCACATCTTCTTTATCCATTCATCCATCAGTGGACATTTGGGCTCTTTCCATACTTTGGCTATTGTCTGTAGTGCTGCTATAAACATGGGGGTGCATGTGTCCCTTCGAAACAGCACCCCTGTATCCCTTGGATAAATACCTGATAGTGCGATTGCTGGGTCATAAGGTAGTTCTATTTTTAGTTTTTTGAGGAACCTCCATACTGTTTTCCACAGTGCCTGCACCAGCTTGCATTCCCAGCCTGGAGATTCTTAAAAAAATTTTTTTAATGTTTATTTATTTTTGAGAGAGAGAAACAGAGTGTGAATAGGGGAGGGGCAGAGAGAGAGGGAGACACAGAATCTGAAGCAGGCTCCAGGCTCTAAGCTGTCATTACAGAGCCTGACATAGGGCTCAAACTCACGAACCACGAGATCATGACCTGAGCTGAAGTCGGACACTTAACAAACTGAGCCACCTAGACGCCCTTCCGGCTTGGAGATTCTTTTTTTTTTTTTTTTTTTTTTTTTTAATTTTTTTTTTCAACGTTTATTTATTTTTGGGACAGAGAGAGACAGAGCATGAATGGGGGAGGGGCAGTGAGAGGGAGACACAGAATCGGAAACAGGCTCCAGGCTCTGAGCCATCAGCCCAGAGCCCGACGCGGGGCTCGAACTCACGGACCGCAAGATCGTGACCTGGCTGAAGTCGGACGCTTAACCGACTGCGCCACCCAGGCGCCCCCCGGCTTGGAGATTCTTATACGTAACAACCAAAAGAATTAGTCTAGGCAAAAAATAAGAAATCTTGTCTTCTGCTGGTGTTCTTATGAAGGGAAGTTGGAGGTCTTGTAACATCATCTGGACAGGAAGAATGAGCCAGTTATAGCCCTTTTTTTTTTTTTTTTTAATGTTTGTTTATTTAGAGAGAGCAAGCATGAGTTGGGGAGGGGCAGAGAGGGAGGGTGAGAGAATCCCAAGCAGGCTCTGCACTGACAGCATGGAGCTCAACCCTGGGCTTGATCTCAGGAGCCATGAGATTATGACCTGAGCCAAAATCAAGAGTTGGATGCTTAACTAGCTGAGCCATCCAGGGGTGCTGCCAGTTATAGCCTTTTGGTGTCATTTTCTCTCCTCCCAGTTTCCTTTCTTATAACTTTTCAAAAATGCAAGTAAAAAAAATTCAGACTTGCTATGTTCATCTGTTGTTGAGTTAAGGGAGAGCAGGAGATTAGAAGCTGGCATGTACCTGTTCAGAAATGTGGCTGCTCATAGGCTTCAGGTAATTTACTCTCCTTTTCCTTCTTTTTCTTAAAAGGGGAAGATAAAAGACTTTGATTCATGAAGAATCTGCTCACTAAGAAGCATATATCAAGCCGCTGGTCAAATTTCCATACAAAAGGAATTAAGCAGAGAATGCAGAGGAAGGTGGACTCTAGGTGAGTAATAGGACTTGACAAAAAAAAAAAAAAAAAAAAAAAGATAACTGAAATTATGGCCCATATAAAAACCTGTAAACATTTTGTCTATAAAAATAATAAATAATAAATAAGTAGTTTTTTTTTTCCTAAATCATGAATGGTGAGAAAGGAACTTCAGGTAAGGATTTTTTTGTTCTTTTAGGTTTCTCATCTAGAATGTAGAGTATAATGCACATTTCATACTTTAGGTTACAGTTCAAAACCATTTTGAGCGTGTGAAAATATCTGTCATTAAAATTTTTATTTTGAGCAAGAGTGATGATTTTCCCGTGGAAGTTATCCACCCCCCCCCCCCACACACACACACAAGTGCTTTATTGAATTCAATTGTAGACTGACATGTATATAAAATGCTGTGGAAGGAGTGAGAGCCTCAGGCTATTGGCAGCTGCTAATAGCTTCTGTAATGTTTTATGATCTCTGAAATTGCTTCGAAAATTGTCAGTGAGCCAGTGGCGAAAGTAATAATGTATTGTAATGGTCAGAAGGAGACCCAAGCCCAGGACCCAGATGTTCAGGCACTTGGTGGTGGAGGTGTAAACCTGGGCCCCAGCATCACCCGCCATCTTTCGGTACTTAGGCTTCATGAAGTAGGTGAATGCCATAAAGGCCAGGCAGCACAAGTTCATGAAGATTGTGTTGAACAGGGACCAGACAATGTGGACGGGCACCTATGTCTTGATGTGAATCACAGTAGTTGCCACAGGACCTGAGCTCTGGGGCACTCTGAGTACAGCCACCTTATGCTTCATCTTGAACATCTCATATGTTGTGGGGACACTGGTGTGAGTGCCCGGGAAGAAGGGCTGGGAATTGCTGTTTGTGGTGCAAGACGGAGCAGCTGTGGTCCGGATGCTGGATGGTGCTCTGGGCCCTCCCTTTCCCCAGGAGTTTTGATTTCTCTTAACATTCCTTTTTTTGGTGTTTGGGGAATCCTGAGGTTAGAAGTTCTAACATCAAGGCTCACTGGCTGTTGTATCTTTCTCCTACTTCTTACTATGGTTGCTTATAGCCTATACTAAGGTTCTTTTGATTCCAAATAGCAGAATCAGCTCTGGCTAACCTTGACGAAAGGAAGGAATTTACGAGAAAGACTGTGGTTTACTAACCAAGCTGAGCCGCCCAGGGTCTCCTCCTTTATAATTCTTTTAATTTATGAGAAGTCAGTGGTAATGCCCTCTCTTTTATTCCTACTTTTAGTGATCTATATCTTCTCTCTCTCTCTTTTTTTCCCCAGCTTGTCAATTTTGTTGAAGGGTTGTTACAGTTATACTCTTTTTTCCTTAAGCTAATTTGAACTGGGTTTTTACTGCTTGTAGCCTATGATGCTAACTAACCTGTAGAAATTTTTTATAGAATCTATTAGGCCTTGGGGGCAAGGTAGAAGCCAGGGTATAATGGGAGGAACCTATTAAGCAGTGGTTTGGACCCTTCCTCTGAGTGGTCCTTATTGGTACTTCAGCCTCCAAAGCCTGTTCAGTCTGTATCTCAGCTCAAAATTCAGTCCTGGGAGAATGAATCTGGTTGGTCCGGTGTGACTCAGGTTTCTTCTTCTGTCCTAATCCACTGGGACTTGGAGTAGGGTCACAAGAGTTCCAGCATAGCTGCTGAGGTCTGCCCTTCCTGATCCCACAGAAAAGGGATCCAGCACCCTGACTGTGTTTACTGTATAATCTGTAGAGTACTCTGCAGGCCTGCCTTATTTCATCCTCTGAAGCAAGTTAACCATGGCTTAAAATGAAGTTCTGTGACCTCTAACTCTAGTTTCGCTAATTACTGTACTGCTTTAGATGTGGGACCTTGAGAAGGGAATATGTTTGCTTAAAAAAAAAAATTAAACTGTTAGATATAACACAGGTGCAGAAAGGTGCATAAAATGTACTGTTAATTATATAATTTTGAAATAAACATGTAATCACCACCCCCCACCCCGGGTAAAGAAATAGCATATTGTCAATACCTCAGAAGTCACTTTTACGTATCCTTTCCTTTTTTTTTTTTTTTTTAAACATAAGTAGTGATTTTTTTTTTTTTTTTACATATCCTTTCCTAATCACACCCACTCCTTCTTTCCTAGAGTAAACTGCTGTCCTACCTTAATAGTAATCATTTTCTCAAATTTGTTTACATTTTTACCAGTTAAGTTGCATTACCAAACAATATAGTTTAGTTTGGCCTCTGCCTTTATATAAATGAAATTGTATGTATTCTTTTGTGTCTTGAATTTTTTCTCTCAAGATATTTTTTTAATGTTGATTTATTTATTTTGAGAGAGAGAGAGTAAACATGAGCAGGGGAGGGGCAGAGAGAGAATCCCAAGCAGGCTCTGCCCTGACAGTGCAGAGCCCAGTGTTGGGCTTGAACTCACAAACCATGAAACCATGACCTGAGCTGAAACTGAGTCACACCCTTAATCGACTGAGCCACCCACCCAGGTACCTCTCTCAAGGTTTCAAGATTCCTTCGTGTTATTGTCTATAGTTGTAGCTTGCTCATTTTTCTTGTTCTATAATACCACATTATAAGAATATTCCACAATTTATCCATTCTGTTGATGGGCATTTGGGCTGTTTCCAGTTTTTGAACGTGATGAACACTCTCATATGCATAGTTTAGCACACAGTGGTTCTCAAGTTTGAGCCTGCATCAGAATGCCATGGTGGGCTTGGTAAACAGGATTGCCGGATTCTACCATCAGTTTCTGATTCAGTAGGTCTGGAGTCATGCTCAATTTGTATTTCAAGTAAGTTCTCGGTTGATGCTGTTGGTCCAGGGGTCACACTCTGATAACCATTATCTTAGGTATATAATTGGGAACAGGTTGCTGGTCAAAAGATAAGAGAATCTTCCATTTTGCGAGGTAATGGCTTTGTAAGTTGGTTGTACTAGTTTGTGCTCTCACTGACCATGTTTGGATTTGTTACCCCACATCTCACCAACACTGTGCTTTGTGGTGGGGGTGTAGTCGTAGCTCACTGTGCTTTATATTTATATTTCCTAATTTCTGCTGCTGTTTAGGACCTATTTTGAGGCATCTGTATCTTCTCCCTCTTTGTGGCTCACTTTTTTCACTCTGGTATCTTTTTTTTTTTTTTTTTTTTTTTTTTTTAAATTTTTTTTTTTTTTTCAACGTTTATTTATTTTTAGGACAGAGAGAGACAGAGCATGAACGGGGGAGGGGCAGAGAGAGAGGGAGACACAGAATCGGAAACAGGCTCCAGGCTCTGAGCCATCAGCCCAGAGCCTGACGCGGGGCTCGAACTCATGGACCGCGAGATCGTGACCTGGCTGAAGTCGGACGCTTAACCGACTGCGCCACCCAGGCGCCCCTTCACTCTGGTATCTTTTGATGAATTACAGTGTTTTAAACTTTAACTTAGTAAAAATGATCAGTCTTTTTTATATATCTTTTCTGTCATGTTTTAAGGGATCTTTTCATTTCCTGAGGTCATGAAGATACTCTGTATTGCCTTCATTGCTTTATTATTTTGCCATTCATACTTCTTTCTCTAGACCATTTGAAAGTGATTTTTGTGTGTCATGTGAGTTTCTTTTTTTTTTTTTTTTTTCCATGTGGATATCCAGTTGTGCCAGCACAGTTTACTGGAAGGACTTCTCTGTATCCTCACCTTTATCATTCATCAAGGGTCCATTTAAGCTAAGGTCTGTTTCTGGGCTTCTACTTTGTGCCTGTGGTTGATTTGTCCCTGCTACAAAATCACTGTGTCCTGATTATATAGCTTGACAGTAAAGCCTGAGATTTAAATTTAAGTAAGGTCTCACCTAGTAATTTTTTTAATTTTTTTTTTTTTTTTTTTTCCTGAGAGAGAGCATGCCTGAGCAAAGGAGGGGCAGAGGAAGAGAGAGAATCCTAAGCTGTCCACACTGGGTGTGGAGCCTGATGTGGGGGTCAGTCTCATTGATTGTGAGACCATGAGACCAGGACCAGAGCCTTTTTTTTTTTTTTTTTTGAGTTTATTTATTTATTTTTGAGAGCGAGCAAGCAGGGGAGGGGTAGAGAGAGAAGGAGAGAGAGAATCCAAAGCAGGCTCCACACTGTCAGCACAGAGCCTGACATGGGGCTCGAATTTACAAACCATGAGATCATGACCTGAGTTGGATGCTTAACCAACAGCTACCAGGCACCCTGAGCCTTTTTTTATTTTTCAGTTTTTTTAAATGTTTGTTCGTTTGTTTATTGTTAAGTTTTAACTTTATTTATTTTTAATTTACATCCAAATTAGTTAGCATATAGTGCAACAATGATTTCAGGAGTAGATTCCTTAGTGCCTCTTACCCATTTAGCCCATCCGCCCTCCCACACCTCCTCCTGTAACCCTCTGTTTGTTCTCCATATTTATGAGTCTCTTATGTTTTGTCCCCCTCCCTGTTTTTATATTATTTTTGTTTCCCTTCCCTTATGTTCATTTGTTGTGTCTCTTAAAGTTCTCATATGAGTGCAGTCATATGATATTTGTCTTTCTCTAATTTCCCTTAGTATAATACCCTCCAGTTCCATCCACGTAGTTGCAGATGGCAAGATTTCATTCTTTTTGATTGCTGAGTAATACTCCATTGTATATATATACCACATCTTCTTTATCCATTCATCCATCAGTGGACATTTGGGCTCTTTCCATACTTGGGCTATTGTCTGTAGTGCTGCTATAAACATGGGGGTGCATGTGTCCCTTTGAAACAGCACCCCTGTATCCCTTGGATAAATACCTAGTAGTGCAATTGCTGGGTCATAAGGTAGTTCTATTTTTAGTTTTTTGAGGAACCTCCATACTGTTTTCCACAGTGGCTGTACCAGCTTGCATTGCCACCAACAATGCAAAAGAGATCCTCTTTCTCCACATCTTCACTAACATCTGTTGTTGCCTGAGTTGTTAATGTTAGCCATTCTGACAGGTGTAAGGTCGTATCTCATTGTGGTTTTGATTTGTATTTTCCTGATGATGAGTGAAGTTGAGCGTTTTTTCATGTGTCAGTTGGCCATCTGGATGTCTTCTATGGAGAAATGTCTGTTCATGCCTTTTGCCCATTTCTTCACTGGATTATTTATTTTTTGGATGTTGAGTTTGATAAGTTCTTTATAGACTTTGGATATTAACCCTTTACCTGATATGTCATTTGCAAATATCTTCTCCCATTCTGACGGTTGCCTTTTATTTTTGCTGATTGTTTCCTTCGCTAGGCGGAAGCTTTTTATTTTGATGAGGTCCCAGTAGTTCATTTTTGCTTTTGTTTCCCTTGCCTCTGGAGACATGTTGAGTAAGAAGTTGCTGCGGCGAAGATCAAAGAGGTTTTTGCCTACTGTCCCCTCAAGGATTTTGATGGCTTCCTGTCTTACATTTAGGTCTTTCATCCATTTTGAGTTTATTTTTGTGATGGTGTAAGAAAGTGGTCCAGGTTCATTCTTCTGCATGTCGCTGTCCAGTTTCCCAGCACCACTTGCTGAAGAGACTGTCTTTATTCCATTGGATATTTTTTCATGCTTTGTCAAAGATTAGTTGGCTACACGTTTGTGGGTCCATTTCTGGGTTCTCTATTCTGTTCCATTGATCTGAGTGTCTGTTCTTGTGCCAGTACCATAGTGTCTTGATGATTACAGCTTTGTAGTATAGTTTGAAATCTGGAATTGTGGTTACCTCCTGCTTTGGTTTTCTTTTTCAAGATTGCTTTGGCTATTTGGGGTCTTTTCTGGTTTGATACAAATTTTAGGATTATTTGTCATAGCTCTGTGAAGAATGCTGGTGTTATTTTGATAGGGATTGCATTGAATATGTAGATTGCTTTGGGTAGTATTGACATTTTAACAATATTTGTTCTTCCAATCCTTGAGGATGGAATCTTTTTCCATTTTTTTGTGTCTTCTTCAATTTCTTTCATAAGCTTTCTATAGTTTTCAGCTTATAGATTTTTCACCTCTTTGGTTAGATTTATTCCTAAGTATTTTATAGTTTTGGTGCAATTGTAAATGGGATCGATTCCTTGATTTCTCTTTCTGTTGCTTCATCGTTGGTATATAGGAATGCAACCGATTTCTGTGCATTGATTTTATATCCTGTCACTTTGCTGAATTCATGAATCAGTTCTGGCAGTCTTTTGGTGGAATTTTTAGGGTTTTCCGTACAGAGTATCATGTCATCTGCAAAGAGTGAAAGTTTGACCTCCTCCTAGCCAGTTTGGATGCCTTTTATTTCTTTGTGTTGTCTGATTGCACAGGCTAAGACTTCCAATACAATGTTGAATAACAGTGGCGAGAGTGGACATCCCTGTCTTGTTCCTGACCTTAGGGGGGAAGCTCTCATTTTTCTCCATTGAGAATGATATTAGTATTGGGTTGTTCATATATGGCTTTTATGATCTCGAGGTATGATCCTTTTATCCCTACTTTCTTGAGGGTTTTTATCAAGAAAGGATGCCGTATTTTGTCAAATGCTTTCTCTGCATCTGTTTAGAGGATCATATGGCTCTTGTCCTTTCTTTTATTGATATGATGAATCACATTGTTTTGTGGATATTGAACCAACCCTGCATCCCAGGTATAAATCCCATTTGGTTGTGGTGAATAATTTTTTTAATGTGATGTTGGAGCCAGTTGGCTAATATCTTGTTGAGGGTTTTTGCCTCCATGTTCATCAGGGAAATTGGTCTATAGTTCTCCTTTTTAGTGGGGTCTCTGTCTGGTTTTGGAATCAAGGTAATGCTGGCTTCATAGAATGAGTTTGGAAGTTTTTTCCTTCCATTTCTATTTTTTGGAACAGCTTCAAGAGAATAGGTGTTAATTCTTCCTTAAATGTTTGGTAGAATTCCCCTGGAAAGTCATCTGGCCCTGGTCTCTTGTTTTTTGGGAGATTTTTTATTACTAATTCGATTTCCTTACTGATTATGGGTCTGTTCAAATTTTCTGTTTCTCCCTGTTTTAGTTTTGGTGTTGTGTATGTTTCTAGGAAGTTGTCCATTTCTTCCAGATTGCCCATTTTATTGGCATATAATTGCTCATAATATTCTCTTATTATTGTTTTTATTTCTGCTGTGTTCGTTGTGATCTCTCCTCTTTCATTCTTGATTTTATTTATTTGGGTCCTTTCCTTTTTCTTTTTGATCAGACTGGCTAGTGGTTTATCAATTTTGTTAATTCTCTTAAAGGACCAGTTTCTGGTTTCATTGATCTGTTCTATTGGTTTTTTTTGTTTGTTTATTTATTTTTTTGGTTTCGATAGCATTGACTTTTGCTCTTATCTTTATTATATCCTGTCTTCTGCTGGTTTGTGGTATGTCTATTTATTTTTGAGAGAGGGTGCATGCATGAGTGGGGGAGGAGAAGAGAGAGAGAGAGGGAGACAGAGGATCTGAAGTGGATTCTGCGCTGACAGCAGAGAGCCCCATGTGGGGCTTGAACTCACAAACCATGAGGTCATGACCTGAGCCGAAGTCAGATGTTTAACCGACTGAGTCACCCAGGTGCCCTCCTAGTATTTTTAAAAGACTGTCTGTAAGCTATTCTTGATCTTTGTAATTATATATAAGCTTCAGAATCAACTTTCAAGTCTTTTCCCCTTCACACAAAACAAAAACTGTTGGGGTTTTAATTGGGATTACTTTGAAGATATAGATCAGATTGGGAAAAATAATTGTATTTTGGTGAGTCCTAAAATTTTCCCTGTAAGAATGCTTACAACCTTAACCCCCCCCCCCCCACCTCTAGTAATCACTACACCCAACATGGGGCTTAAAATCATAACCCCAAGATCAAGAGTCATGTGCTCTACCGACTGAACCAGCCAGGTGCCCCAAATGTTTACAACTTTCGTTAGATTTACTCCTGTGCTTGGTGTTTATGGTTTGAAAACAGTATATAAATCTAAATAGTTTTATTTTTGTTAGTTTATAGAAATACACAGATTCTGAATTTCTGAATTCACATAATCTCCAAAATTTCTTTTCCCCTAAATCTCTTGGTGTTTTCTCAGCACTCTCAAAGTTATTCTGAGACATGTGTAGAGCCTTATAAAATTTGACTTGCTCAACAGGCACATTCTCTACTGAGATGGTACAAGGAATGCTTTGCCTTTTCTTTTCCTTTGTTTTTATTGAGGTATAATTGATGTCAAACATTATGTTAGTTTCAGGTATACAGCATAATGATTTCTGTGTTTGTATATATTGCAAAATGCTCACTACAGTGTCTAGTTAACATCTTTCATCATACGTAATTACAGAATTTTTTTGTGATGAGAACTTTTAAGATTTACTCTCTTAGCAACTTTCAAATATGCAATCTAGTGTTATTAACCATAGTCACCATGCTGTACATTATATCCCCATGACTTATTTATTTTATAACTAGCAGTTTGTAGCTTTTGACTCCCGGCACCTGTTTTGACCACCCACCCCACCTCTCGCAACCACCAATCTGTTCTGTGTATCTGTGAGTTTGTTATTTTGTTCTTTGTTTTGTTTTAAGATTCCACATATAAGCAAAATCATATGGCATTTGTCTTTCTCTGTGTGACTTGTTTCACTTAGCACAATGCCCTCAAGGCCACTGATATTGCAAACGGCAGGATTCCATTCTTTTTTATGACTGAAGAATATTCTATTGTATATATTATTACCACAATTTCTTTGGTCATTTACCTGCCAGTGGACACAAGTTATTTCTGTCTTATTCCTTTATAATATATGCTATATATATATACATATGTATATGCTATAGTGAACATGGAGTTGTGTATATCTTTTAATTTTTTTTTTTTTTTAACGTTTATTTATTTTTGAGACAGAGAGAGACAGAGCATGAACAGGGGAGGGTCAGAGAGAGAGGGAGACACAGGATCTGAAACAGGCTCCAGGCTCTGAGCGGTCAGCACAGAGCCTGACGCGGGGCTCGAACTCACGGACCGCGAGATCATGACCTGAGCCGAAGTCAGACGCTTAACCAACTGAGCCACCCAGGCGCCCCGTGTGTATATCTTTTAGAGTTACTTCAGATAAATCCTCAGAAGTGGAATTGCTAGATCATATGGTAGGTCTATTTTTAATTTTTCTTTTACCTTATAATCAATTTATTAAAAAGGTTGATTTAAGCATCTGTAATGGTGATGTCAACCTCAATTCCTGGCTCAATACTGATGGAAGTAATCTGTTTAAAAATCTCAGAAGGATTGTGCAAATCAGTGAGTCGCTTATGGATCCTCATATGAAAACGATCTCAAGTCTTAGAACCGTCACCACAAGGAGTTTCTCTTGTAATGATTCTGAGAGTCTTGGTAGGCATCCAAACTGGTCCTTTCACTTTTCTTTTGTGCCTCTGATCAAGTCAGCACATACCTTCTCCAAAGATTTTACATTGTGGCTGGTTATAGTAATTCTAATTTGGAGAATTGCCACCTCTTGTTCCATGGGTGTCTTCCTGGTGTCTTTAGAAGCCATGGCTGCATCATGGCTTCCTGAACAACTTGTTCCTCAATAAGACAAACAGCGATGAGTCAGGAGCAGTCTATCTTAAATTTTTTGAGGAACTTCCATATTGTGTTCCGCAGTGGCTCCTGGAGTTTGCATTTCCACCAATAGTGTACAAGGGTGTTGTTTTCTCCACATCCTCACCAACGGTTATTATTTCTTATATTTTTGATACAGCTGTCTCACAAGTGTGAGGTGGTATCTCATTGTGGGTTTTTAAAAAGTTTATTTATTTAGAGAGAGAGAGAGAAAGTGTGCACGAGTGCAAGGGAAGGGCAAAAGAGAGGGAGAGTCCTAAGAAGGCTCTGCACTGAGAGCAGGCTCTGCACTCAGTGCAGAGCCCAATGTGGGTCTCAGTTTCACAACTATGAGATCATGAGCTGAGATGAAACTGAGAGTCAATCACTTAACATACTGAGCCACCCAGGCACCACTCATTGTGGTTTTGATGTGCATTACCCTGATGATTAGGTATGTTGAGCATCTTTTCATGTACCTGTCCACCATTTGTATGTCTTCTTTGGACACATGTCTATTGAGATTCTCTGCCTGTTGTAAACTATGAGTCTGGAGTTCTCTCTTGTCCAGCAAGAGAGTGGATGCAGAATTGAATAAGAGAAAGGCTAATGTCTGAGAGGAGACAAGAGCCCCGAATGGGATTTTGTCTCTGTATTTATTGAGCTCTCATGATCTTACACATGTGGTGACGTGAAGAAAATAGGTAGTAATCATTAACTTGTGTGTGTAAAAAGCAAGGCCTGGGTGGCAAGTGGCATTTGTGATCAGAGCACAATAGTGTATTGGTGCCAGATGGAAAGTAGTTTACTATAACGAGTTACTTGTGATCCCATTGTAATATCATGCTAACTAACCTTGGGCACTTTCACCCTGTGGTGGCGACTTTCAGCCTTAAGCTTTTTTAACTCATTTATGTAAGTATAAGGAATTCTTGAACCTGTTTCCCCACATCTGCCCATTTGTAAATTGGATTGTTTTGTTTTTTTATTTTTATTTTTTGCTGTTGAGTTGTAGGAGTTCTTTATATACTTTGGGTATTAACCCCTTATCAGACATATGATTTGCAAATATTTTTTTTCATTCAGTAGATTGTTTTTGCATTTTGATTATTTCAGTTGCTGTGCAGAAGGTTTTTAGTTTGATGTAGTCCCATGTGTTGATTTTTGCTTTTGTTGCTTTTGCTTTTGGTGTCAAATCCAAAAAAATCAGTACTGAGACCAGTGTCAAGGAGCTTACCATTTATGTTTTCTTCTAGGAGTTTTATAGTTCCATGTCTTATGTTCACGTCTTTAATTCATTTTGAGTAAATTTTTGTGTATGGTGTAAGATAGTAGTCCAGCTTTATTCTTTTGCATGTAGCTGTCCAGTTTTCCCAACATCATTTATTAAAGAAACTTTCCTCCACTGTATATATTCTTGGTTCCTTTGTCATAAATTAATTGACTATATATGCATGAGTTTATTTCTGGGCTCTCTATTCTGTTTCATTGTTCTGTATGTCTGTTTTTATGCCAATGCCATACTGTTTTGATAACTATAGGTTTGTAATATAGTTTGAAATCAGGGACCAGGGGGCCTCCAGCTTTGTTCTTTTTTCTCAGGATTGCTTTGACTACAAGGTCTTTCTTGGTTCCATACACATTTTAGGATTATTTGTTCTATTTCTGTGAAAAATGCCACTGGAATTTTCATAAGGATTGCGTTGAATCTGTAGATGGCTTTGGGTAGTAAAGATATTTTAACAATATTGATTCTTCTGACCCATGTCACAGAGCATTTGAGGTGACTTGATAGAATACTGCAAGTAACAAGAATCGACTGTATATACATTTTTGATATTGACTTTGTATCAAATAGTCTTGATAGATTCTTATAAATTTTAGTAATATACCTGTAGGTTTTTTGGGGTTTTCTACATGCATAATCATGTCATATGCAAAATGACACTCTATTGCCCCCTCTCTAATCTTTATGACTATAGTTTCTCTTTTGTGCCTTAGTCTACCAGCCAGGACCTCCAGTACAATGTTGTACAGAAATGGTATTGGTCTTACTTGTCATATTCATAATCTCCAGGGGAAAGCTGTCAATGTTTCACCTTAAGTATGGTATCTGCATAAGTTTTTCTTAGATAGCCCTTAGTAGATTAAGGCTAGTGTAAGATTTTTGTCATGAATGGATATTGAAAATTTTTTAGTCAACTCTGTTTTCTGCATCTATTGAAATGACTATATGATTGTCTTTTCTTTTTTAAATCTTTATTTAATGTTTATTTAATGTTTATTTTGAGAGGGAGAGTATGTGTGCAAGCAGTGGAGGGGCAGAGAGAGAGGGAGATCCCAAACAGGCTATGTGCTGTCACCAAAGAGACTGACACAGGACTCAAACTCATGAACCATGAGCCATGAGATCATGACCTGAGCTGAAACCAAGAGATGGATGCTTAACCAACTGAGCCACCCTATATGACTGTCCCCTATATGATTATCTTAATGGTTGATTTTTCTTTTCTTTTCTTTTTTTTAAGGTTTTATTTTTAAGCAGTCTCCACACCCAGTGTGGGGCTTGACCTCACAACCCTGAGAGCAAGAGTTGCACTCTCCACCCACTGAGCCAGCCAGGCTCCCCTTCATGGCTGAATTTTCTAATATTAATTAACCTTCTCTCTTTCTGGAATTAATCCTCTCTCATATTATATTATCCTTTTTCTATGTTGCTGACTTAAGTTGGCTGCTATTTTGTTTAGATTTTTATGTATATATTCATTAATGAGATTGATATAAATTTTTCTTTATTCAAATGTCCTTGTTAGGTTTTGTGTTAAGGTTATGGCTAGTCTCCTAAAACCACCTAATTTTATATAGATTTTGGGTGGGTAGTGTTCCTTTTTTTTCATTTTTTTTTTTTCATTTTTTTTCAACGTTTATTTATTTTTGGGACAGAGAGAGACAGAGCATGAACGGGGGAGGGGCAGAGAGAGAGGGAGACACAGAATCGGAAACAGGCTCCAGGCTCTGAGCCATCAGCCCAGAGCCCGACGCGGGGCTCGAACTCACGGACTGGGAGATCGTGACCTGGCTGAAGTCGGACGCTTAACCGACTGCGCCACCCAGGCGCCCCTAGTGTTCCTTTTTTAAAAAAGAGTTCTCAGAGTAGTTTATATGAGATTGGCGTGAATTTTTCCTTAAATTTTGACAACAAATCATGTAGGCCTAGAGTTTTCTTTGTGGGAAGGTTTTTATTACTGTTTATTGTTGCTAATGGTTATTGGACTGTTCATATTTTATACTTCTTGTGTGGTTTTGATAACTTTTTTTTTTTTTAGCTGTCTATCCATTTTACCTGCATCTTCATATTATTTGTATCAAGTTGTTTACAAGTATATTCTTAGGATCTGTAATGATGTTTCCTTTTTCCCCCTAATATTGATTTATTTGGCTTTTTCTCTCTCTTCTTGACCAGTTTAATTGACTATTTGTCAATTTTATTAGTGTTTTTAAAGAACTAACTTTTCTTTTTGACCTTCTCTATTTTTGTTTTCTATCTATGCAAAAAAGAATTAACATTGCAGGCTGGAGACTGCTATTCTTAGAAAGTCCTGCTTGCAGGGGTACCTGGGTGGCTCAGTCAGTTAAGCGTCTGACTCTTGATCTCAGCTCGGGTCATGATCTCAGGATTGTGAGTTCAAGTCCTATATTAAAAAAAAACATAAGATAAAAGAGGGGAGCCTGGGTGACTCAGTCAGTTGAGGATCTGACTTCTCTTCGGGTTATGATCTTGCGGTTCAGGAGTTTAAGTCTCACATCAGGCTCCCTGCTGTCAGTGTGGAGCCCACTTCAGATCCACTGTCTCCCTCTCTCTGTGCTCTTTCTCTCTCCAAACAATATAAATATTTAAAAAAAAAAGAAAAGAGAAAAGAATGTCCTGCTTACAAGGTTGGCCCCTGACATGTCTAGAAACTTAGATTTGAAGAGGATTCTCACCAATCCCCAACTGATAAGGATAGTTAACTGTGCCTGAACTGTTTGTGCAAACAATGTGGTATATGCTGAATACCTGCTCTCCTTCTAGGAGTCTAGAATTTTGGTATGTGATTGGTAGAGGGTGCCTGTAGGACCAGCACCCAGTAAAAACTTAGGGCATTGAGTCTCTAAAAAGCTTCCCTGATAGACAATACTTCACACATGTTCACACAATTCGATGCTGGGGGAATTAAGGATATCCTATGTGACTACCCTGGCAGAGGACTCTTGGAAGCATGCATTTGATTTCTAGCAGCCTTTGCCCCATTCCCCTTTTCTCTTTTCTAATTTTGCTTTGTGTCCTCTTGCTGTAATAAATCATAGCTATGAGTATAACTATATGCAAGTACCGAGTCCTTTTTTTTTTAATGTTTGTTAATTTTTGAAGGAGAGAGACAGAGCGTGATGGGGGGAAGCCAGAGAGAGAGAGAGGGAGACAGAATCCAAAGTAAGCTCCAGGCTCTGAGCTGTCAGCACAGAGCCCAATGCGGGGCTCGAATTCACAAACTGAGAGATCATGACCGAAGTCGGACGCTTAACTGACTGAGCCACTCAGGTTCCCCCTCTGAGTCCTTCTTTCTAATCATCACTGAACCTAGGGTAGCCTTGGGGATGTTTGACACACCATTGTGAATGGCAGGTATTTCTATCTGAGACTAGGCTACTTATTGTCCATATTTATCAGTCTGTCTCATTGAGCTTATCTATTTAATTTCACTTGTGCATTAAAAGAGATTTGCATCACATACAGAGATAATTTGATTCTCCCTTTTCCCCGTTACTCCTCAAATTTAAGGTCTTTTAGGGATGGTGCAGTTAAGAAACCTTATCCTCCAAAGATACTGGCCAACAAGAAGTCGTCTGCCTTCTCTGGGATCCAGAGAGAGCTACCTAGTGCTGGTCATCCAGTGCAGTATCATGCCTCACATGGTTGGACCCGAAGGAACCAGTTACGAGAATTGCGCATCAGGTGAGCTTGCTGAGTGGTCATCTGCCTGCAATGATGTTTCCATTGTTCTCCCTTCTTGGTTAAAATGAGGGAATGATTCTTCTTTTCATATCTCAGTTATTTAGGTGGGGACTTTGATGCCTGCTGTTTGTGGCAGAATGTTCAGAAGAAAAGGACATTTAGGAATCTGCAGACTTAAAATCTGTCATTCTGTGTTTTCATTCACATTCTCTAGTTGGGCCCCACAATGTGTTAAGCTATAAGGAGTCTCCAGAAAAAGTCTAAACATAGTCTGAGAGAAATTAGTGTTTTCCACTACTCTTGATTAGGTCTACCAAAGGCATTCATTTATTCATTTAACAAAAATTTATCAGGCCTTCTCTTCCTTGGCGCTGCCTGTGACAGCCATTTCCTGTTGGCATCATAGCTGCCCTCGGACCTCTGGTGAAGCCCAAGGTCATTAAAAAGAGGACCAAGAAGTTTTATTTGGCACCAGTTAGACCAGTATGTCAAAATTAAGTGCAACTGGCAGAAACCTAGAGTCATTGACAATAGAGTGTGCAGGAGATTCAAGGGCCAGATCTTGATGCCCAGAATTGGTTACAAAAGCAACAAGAAAACAAAGCACATGCTGCCCAGTGGCTCCCAGAAGTTCCTAATCCACAGTGTCAAGGAGCTTGAAGTGCTGCTGATGTACAGTAAATCTTACTGTGCAGAAATTGCTCACAGTGTCTTCTCCAAGAACTGCAAAGCCGTTGTGGAAAGAGCAGCCCAGCTGGCCCTCAGAGTCACCAATCCCAATGCCAGGCTGCACGGCGAAAAAAATGAATAGACAACTTATGTGCACATCATATTTGGGCTAATAAAACCATAAAACTACAAAAAAGATTTGTCAGGTACCTATTTAGCCAGGTGGTGGGCTAGATGCTGAGCATACAAGATGAATAAGACATTCCTGGTCCATGACCTCATGAAAGCTTAAAATCATGTGGGCTACCGCGTCAGGCTCTGGGCTGTTGGCTCAGAGCCTGGAGCCTGTTTCCGATTCTGTGTCTCCCTCTCTCTCTGCCCCTACCCCGTTCATGCTCTGTCTCTCTCTGTCCCAAAAATAAATAAACATTGAAAAAAAAAAATTAAAAAAAAAAAAATCATGTGGGCTTGACAGACTGTTAAACAAGTCACAACAAAGCATGATAAGTGCCATAAGAGGATGTGGCACTGTGGGCCACGTGGTTATAACAGTTCCACTGGTGTAGCCAGCAGGAACTTCCCAGAGGAAGTGGGGTTTAAGTCAAGTCCTAAAGGATAATGTAAGAATAAGCTGGATAAAGGGAGGAAGGAAAAAGAGTGTTCCAAGCCAAACCTGAAGACTAACTGGCCAAGACAAGCCAACTTTTTTTGTGTATACCAGGCACTGTGCTGGGTACTTGGGATGCTATAAGACATGGTCCCTGCTCTCAGGGGCTCACAGTCCAGAGCCAACAACAGGCACCCTGTGAGCCCATTACTGTGATTTGGTGTCATAACTTTACATTATACTAAGGGTTGAAACAGAGTTTTGAGGGTGTAAAGCTATTCACTATGTTTGGTTTGGGGAAGGTCCAGGAAGGCTTCACATAGGAGCAAGCATTGAAGATGAGCCTTGATAGGTAAGTGGGCATTTGCTAGGTATTTTAGGCAATAAGAAGAACACGAATAAAAGTATTATCATGTACTTCCTTTTCCTCAACTCTGAAGTTTCATTGACAAAATACTTTGTATTGAAAATATTTTTTGAAAATAATCTGCTTGGGGTGCCTGGCTGGCTCAGTAGTTAGAGCATGCAACTCTTGATCTCAGCGTTGTGAATTCGAGCCCCACAGTGGAGGGAGAGACTACTTAAAAAAACTGCTTGATCTTGGTTTTATAAGTCTGTCCCATCCTATGCTCTATTTGCTACAAGATCAGCTATGATTCACCTTTTGACTCATGCTAGCATCTCTCCCCCTGGGACCTTAGTTTCCTTCTGCTTTCCAGAAAGTTGATAACATAAGTCAAATGGAGTTTTAAAATGTGTATATCCTTTCTTTGCTTCTTTCAGATGCGTGGCCAGAAAGTTCTTATATTTGTGGATTCGAGTAACTTTTGGAAGAGTATTTCCCTCTAAAGCCAGGTAGTATTAGCTCAGAACACCAAACTTCTCTGAGTTTGTTCTAGGTTTTATTTTATATTAAGCTCATGTGTAACCTTTGTTATGGCATATGTTACATTCTTCTCCTGCTGCCCTCCAGTGTCCAGCAGGCATCTGATATAATGGTGACCTAGCAGAGAGTAGTTTGAATGCATGTGTGAAGCAATCGGAAATAAACCAAGATAGCTAAGACCCTCTGTGAAAAGGTATTCTGAGTATTTGCCCAGAAATAAGCAAGTTCCTTCAGGACACTATTGAGACTGACCACATTGACATGATCTAGGACAGGACCTGGGGGAAAAGTTGCATTGGCAAGGGGAGTGAAATTTTAGTCAAGAGAATGTCTCTGTGCTGCACCTTCCCTCTGTATGGGCCACTGCCCCCTGCTATAGGTTTTGGTTAAAATTGCTTTAACTGCAGTACCCAGAATGGATTGCTAGGGGGAGCCACCAGCATCAGGGACACATGCAAGAGGTAGTGGGGTTGGAGAGAAGGGGCCAGTGTATGGTATATTTCAGAGGAAGAATTGGCAGCCGTTGAGATGTAAGCATTTTTTAAAAAAAAACTGGAATGTTGTGGGTTCTTAACCTCTCTATTATTCCCTTATTACAACCTTTCGTTTCATTTTTCTGACATTGTCACTTTACTAATATGAAACGTCATCCAAATTTTTTGATTCAAACTCCTTTAAGCAAATTTGGCCTGTGGGTGTTCTCTGAAATCTTTTTTTTTTTTTTTCACTTTTTTTATTTCACTTCCATTTTTGAAGGATATTTCACTCCATAGAGAAATCTAGGTTGCCAGTTTTCCCTCCAGCATTTTGAAGATATTTCATTGTCTTATGGCTTCCATTTGTAAGTTGTTAGTCTAATTATTGCTGTTTTGAAGATTCATTATCTTATTTTTCAAAGTTTTAATATGATATGCTTATGTAGGGATTCATTTTCTTAAAGTCTTAGCTCATGCTGACATAATAGGTCACAGGGTTTTGGTTTTTTGCTTTGCTTTATGTACACATCTTCCTGGCATACTTTCTTTGTCCAAAGTCATGTTATTCTCCTTTTCCTTTCTCTTACAATCACTTGCATGAGATTTGACCTCAGATACTTTGTTGTTCTTTTTATTTTTCTTATTTTTTAATGTTTATTTTTGAGACCAAGAGAGTGAGAGAGAGCGAGAGAGAGAGAGAGAGAGAGAGCATGAGAGTGGGAGAGGGCCAGAAAGGGGAGACAGAGAATCAGAAGCAGGCTCAGCACAATGAGTGCAGAGCCTGGTGCAGGGCTTGAAACCAAGAGTCGGACGCTTAACTGACTGAGCCACCCAGGAGCCCTTGTTGCTTTTTTTATTAAAAAAAATTTTTTTTTAACGTTTATTTATTTTTGAGACACAGAGAGACAGAGCATTAATGGGGGAGGGTCAGAGAGAGGGAGACACAGAATCTGAAACAGGCTCCAGGCTCTGAGCTGTCAGCACAGAGCCCGATGCGGGGCTCGAACTCACGGACCGCAAGATCATGACCTGAGCCGAAGTCGGCCGCTTAACCGACTGAGCCACCCAGGCGCCCCCCCCCCCCCCCCCCGTTGCTTTTTATGTGGAATTAATCTCTCTGAACTTTTAGAGCGAGGCAAGGTCAGTTAACTTCCCTGATTTCTTTTTTTTTTTCAACGTTTATTTATTTTTTTTTGGGACAGAGAGACACAGAGCATGAATGGGGGACGGGCAGAGAGAGAGGGAGACACAGAATCGGAAACAGGCTACAGGCTCCGAGCCATCAGCCCAGAGCCTGACGCGGGGCTCGAACTCACGGACCGCGAGATCGTGACCTGGCTGAAGTCGGACGCTTAACCGACTGCGCCACCCAGGCGCCCCTAACTTCCCTGATTTCACAGAGCTGTCTCATTTGTAGTATTAAAAAAAATCATGCTGTCTTGCTCTATAGGATATCCTGGTTCTGTTCTCCTAAAATACTTGGTCTGATCCTCTCTTTCCTCTTCTCGATTGTCCCTCTCCTCAATTTCTATTCTACTCCCCGCAGCTTTTTCTCAGTATGAAGCTCTGTCCTAAAAGGGAGCCTGGCATGTTGGGTCTGAGACTATAGGCACTGGACTGCTCCAGCTGTTTCGGTTCTTTCTACATGAGCCGTGGTAACTGAGGGGACAGAGTTCCTCTCAGGTTCAGCTGCTCGTCTCAAATTGGGCCTCTGCACTTTGCAGTGACTGCTTATTGGTGTTTGGAGGTTTTCCCATTCTCCAGCTCCTTAGGTGCCACCCTCATTGTTCTTTCTTCCTCCTGTAGAAATATTAATACTATGCAGGTCTTTTGACTGTGGATGGTGTGTCCCTGTCTGCTTGCATTTTGGATTTATGGCGATACCTTGTCACCTGGTTTTGTTGTAACTGATACATGAATTTTTGGTTTTGCTACGTGGTTGCCATGTGTGTTTTACAGGGATTCAGAGACAGGAAAACTATGTTGCGCCCTCTACTATCTTCACCAAATTCTTTTCCTACGTAATTTTACTTTACTTAATATTTGACCCATATTTAACTGGAAACCTTTTTTTTCAAGTAATACTCATTTATATTCCAAATACTTGGGAAATGCTGATGATATCAGTTAGAAATGCATTTAGGGCACCTGGGTGGCTCAGTCTGTTAAACATCGGACTTCGGCTCAGGTCATGATCTCGCAGGTTGAGAATTTGATCCTGGAGTTGGGCTCTGTGCTGACAGCTAAGAGCGTGGACCCTACTTCAGATTCTGTGTCTCCCTCTCTCTCTGCCGCTCCCTCTACTCACACTGTCTCTCCCTCTCTCTCTCAAAAAAATAAACATTAAAAAAAAGAAATGTATTTGATTCTAAATAAGAGAAACTCTGGCAATAGCTTTAACAAATTGGGATTTGCTTTTTCTCATAAGCAGTCTGGAGGATGGTGTTGGTTTAGCTGTTCAGTGATGCCATCAGAGACTCAGGCTTTTAGTACCTTTCAAGTTCACCATTCTTAATATATTGCCCCTTTGTTCTCAGAGATGACACTGCATAGTTGCAAAATGAGTGTTCTATTTTACACAGGAAGGAGTAAGGGAAGGGTGGTGTCAGCTAGATCTGTCTCTTACGCAGGAAAACGAAACTTTCCTGTAAGCCCTCAGCTGCATTCTGCTTCTGCCTCATTGGCCAGCAAAAAAGCTGGCTACCTTTTGCTGCAAAGCAGGCTGGGAAAGAAACCTTTCCAGCCTCTGCAGTTGGATGCCTGTGAGGAAGCAAAGGCTTGACTCTGGATGTTGGGTTAGCCAGTGACAGATGTTGGCCATACTGCTTTGAAATGATCACATTATTATACTCTTTACTTTCTTTGCTCTTGAATAGTAAGGGTATGGAGGAAAGAATACTGGACTGGAATTGGGGAGACCCAAGTTTTGGTCCTAGCCCAGATCCTAGGTAATTGTTTGGTCTAGGATAAGTTATGGCTCTGGGCCTTCTCAAATTGTAAAAAGAGAGAGTGAGAATGCTATTTGTTGTCTAAGCATCTATCAGAGTTAGTATTCTGATACTGTGTTTCCATTGACTTAGAAATTTGTGATGTTTTGTTTTTTTTTTTTTTTTTTTCAAGTTGTAATCTCTCTTTAAATCAAGTGGGTTGTTATTTGGGGGAAAATTTTACATACTGATCTTTGCTTTTTTTGTTATTGTTTTGGTCTTTTTCCAAACAAGAAAAATTTTACATACTGATCTTTACTTTTTTGTTATTTATTCCTCACTTTTAGGAATATTAGAGAATTATTTCATACCAGAAAATGCAGAATAATGCCTTTATATTCTTGGAAATTTTTTTAACTTTTATAAACTGGCATTGTTTTATCATTAATAAACTGAATCAAAATAATCATTGAATTAGTAGGGTGAAAATAATGCAGTATATGTCCATTTATAAGGTAGTCATAAATATGAGGTAGTTAGCTATTTTTCTGAAGAGGAGATCTAAATAAAAAATTTTGGCTAACTTGGGAAGTAGATAAAATGCTCTTGTCTATTTATAGTATTTATTTATTTTCTAAGTTTATTTATTTATTTTGAGAGAGAACAAGTGGGTGAGGAGCAGAGAGAGAGGGAGAGAGAGAGAATCTCAAGCAGGCACTGCAGTGTCAGTGCAGAGCCCAACACAGGGCTTGAAGTCACAAACTGTGAGATCATGACCTGAGCCAAAACCGAGTTGGACACTTAACCAACTGAGCCACCCCTGCGCCCCTATAGTATTTATTTATTTTTATTTACAATATTTAATTCATCAATATTTCTTTCTCATTCTTAGCTAATGGCCTTGCTTCCTATTTTCTTGATAGAAACAACAGAAGAGACTTGCACAAGCTCCCTCCACCACATCCACCCACTCACTGCGAGCATCTATCACCATGCAACTTGCTTTCCCTACTGTTAGGCCAGTGACCCGTCCTTGCTCTCATCTGCGGCAAAATTTTTGGCTTCTGCATTTGGTTGCCTTTGTGCCTACTCAAGGCCATCACCGTAGCAATTTTTTTTTCTCTTTTCTGCATTATCAATGTTTTGCTCTCTACTGGATCATTTGCACCAGCATATAATACCCTTTATTTCTCTTATCCTGAAAAAAAATAAAATCTCTTTGGCTGTAGGTCCTCCTGCAGCTAGCACTCTGTATCTTTGCTCCCCTTTACATCAACTCCCCTGGCCAGACTCGGTGTGTCCAACATGTCTTGTAATCTACCCTTAAATCTATCCCACTAGGCTTTAGATTCTACTCCTCCACCAAAACTGTATTTGTTAAGGTCATTGCATTTGCCAAAATTAGTGGTAAATTCTGAAACTTCCTCTTACTTGGCCTACCAGGAAGCAAGACAGTCTGTCATTCCCTTCTCTGAGAAGCCCTTTCTTCTTGCACCTTCCAGGTTACCATCCTCTCATGGTTTCCCTTTTCCCTCTTTGACTGCTCCATCTTTCTTTTGTGGATTCCTCCTCACCTAAATACCCAGTGCCACATCTTTGTGCTGCTTCTGTGTACCTCACAATCATGATAATCTCATCAACTCTCAGGATGATTCCCAAATATATACACCCCGCCCAGACCTCTCTCTTGTCCAGATGCTATGTATGTGACAATTCCACTGTGTGTCTAATAGATGTCACAACTTAACTATGTCCAAACCTGCAATCTAGAGCATCCCCACAAACCTCTCTGCTGAGCCTTCTCCCTCTCCGTTAATGGAAACTCCCATATTTCCAGGGACTTGGGTCAGAAACCCGGGAGTCACCTTTGACATCTCTCTCTCATACCCCAGTTTACAATGCTAAATGCCCAAATTGTGTTGACATAACTTTCAAGATACATTCAGACTCCACCTCTCTTCAGCACTTCCAGTACCACCCTGGTCCAAGCCATCATCATGTGTCCCCCTGAATGACTGCAGTAACTTCACTGGTCTCCTATTTCCAGCCCTAGCCCCAGTCAGTCTTTTCACGACTGGTATTCTGAGTAAATCAATTCATGTCCCTCCTCTGCTCAGATGGCTTCCCTTCTGGCCGAGAGTAAAAGCCATAGTCCTTATGGTGGCCTGTAAAGCCAATTGACTTTTTTGTTATCTATCTATGGATTTTTTAAAAATTTCTGCTGTCATATTTAGAATTCCCAACATCTCTTTTTTGTTCTCTGAATATTCCTTTTTTTTTAAGAAATAGCATCCTGTAGGTTCATAATCTTTTGAAGTTAATGTAGCTATTTGTTTTTAGGATTTTTGCTTTTATTGCTGTTTCTTCTGAGCCCTTTTTTTCTCTGTGCTTTTGGTCATTGTCTCATATTGGAGCCTTTCCTCAAATATCAAAACGTCCTTTCATTGACTGTTCATATTTAAGAGGTAGGCACTAAAATGCTAATTTTGGAATCCTTTCTAAGTATGCATAAGGACTTATAAACTGAAGGCTTCACTTTAGGCTTTTGAGGTAGAGACTGGACAGTTTCACTGAGGAACCTTCAGCTGTCACTATCCAGAAGCCTTTTCTGTTAGGTGGTTGATCATGTTCCCCAGAGGAGAGGAATCCTCCAAATTCTTTCTGGGCTGGAGTGGCTTGGAGGTGGGTGGTAGTGATTATACACTTGGAATGTGGATCTCACTGTTGAGTATGTGGACTCTCCATTTAAGACCCTCTCCAGATCTCTGCTGATATTCTGCAGTCCAGTGTTCCTTTGTTGAGCTTCTCCAGAGATAAACCCAAGTCTCTGCTTGGGTGAATAAAAGGATGCAGGGGCCTAATTGCTGCTTATGCCCAGGCTTGCAAACAATCCTGTGTTTTCATCTCCACCCAGGGCTCCCTCATTCCTGATGCCTCATGTTCCCATGCCTCTCTGAGGTCTGTGCCACCAGCTGGTTGCTTCTTGACTCCCACAGGACAAGATACTTAGTACTCTCTTGGCTTTCTCTGATATGGTATGATATGTTGATTCAGTTCTCTGATATGTTGATTCAGTTGCCTGCACTATCATTTAAAATTTGTTGACATCTTGGGGCGCCTGGGTGGCTCAGTCAGTTGAGCGTCCGACGTCGGCTCAGGTCACGATCTCACGGTTCGTGGGTTCGAGCCCCGTGTCGGGCTCTGGGCTGATGGCTCAGAGCCTGGAGCCTGCTTCCGATTCTGTGTCTCCCTCTCTCTCTGCCCCTCCCCCATTCATGCTCTGTCTCTTTCTGTCTCAGAAATGAATAAACATTTAAAAAAAAAAATTAAAAAAAAAATTTGTTGACACCTCTAATCTATCATTGTTGCTCCTATTCTCTTTGTCTTTGTGAGTTTACACCTTTTGAAATGTATGTCCTGTTATTTTAGTGGGGTTTAGGAAGAGAAGGAGGTTGATGGATAGTAGTAGATGATGGAAGGAAGTACATGTGCACATGGAAGTGGTTCTTTTCCATGAAATTTTTTAAAAATTGTGATCAAAGTTGTTGTTTAAAAATTCTTCAGGGGCACCTGGGTGGCTCAGTCAGTTAAGTGATCGACTCTTGATTTCAGCTCAGGTCATAATCTCACCGTTTGTGAGACTAAGCCTTGCATCAGGCTTTGTGCTGTGAGCTTGGGATTCTTTCTCTGCCCTTCCCCCAGTCATGCTTTCTCTCTCTCAAAATAAACATTAAAAAAAATTTTTTTTTAACTATAGACACATGTAATAGGAAGCACTAGTCTTCTATAATCTTCCTGAGAGAAAACCACTGGTAATAGTTTGGTATTGTGGAGATGTTTTCAGGCTTTTAATATGTATAATATAATTATTTTTATGTATGCAGAGTACATGCATATAGATGTATATGTTTTTATGTATGTCTACAAATATGTATGTGTGTGCATACATTATATATGTGTAAATATATACAAATTTGTATGCATTCTAACATAGGAGTAGTGGAAATACAAAAAAAAAATGTAACTTTAGAGGTGCCTGAGTGGCTCAGTCGGTTAAGTGTCCGATTTTGGTTCGGATCAGGATCTCATGGTTTGTGAGTTCAAGCCCCACATTGGGCTCTCTGGTGTCAGCGCAGAGCCTGCTCCTGATCCTCTGTCTCCTTCTCTCTCTGCCCCTCCCCCATTTGTTCGTGCTGTCTCTCAAAAATAAATAAACATGAAAAAAATTAACTTCAGAAAATGGTGTCATACATACTATGAGGTAGCTTTATTTTTTCACCTAACCACTTCTCTGGAACATCTCATTTCAGTATCTTTAGCTCCACTTCACAAAAAATGACTAGGTGAAGTTAGTTGAATTTAACCTATCCATCCCTTTGAGGGACATTTGTTGACTTTTATCCTCTTTTATTATGAACAAGAGCGAAGTGAATTTCCCTATGAATATTTTTGCTAGCTAGTTTTTTAAAAACTGTGAGTGGTGAGGAGTAAGCACATGTTAATAAGCTGCAGAACTATGAAAAGAATTCAAAGTGACTGACAGGCACAGAGTTCTTGAATTATCAGTCACCTCCACAGTGCCTGTTAGCATCAACACAATCTGCCATTGCTCTTGTTTTCTTTCTTACTACCTTTGTCCCCTCTTTATTGCCTATACGTATCTTCTGCTGTTTTTATAACTCTCCTGGACAGATTTCAGTGAAACTAATATGCTCTGTTCTTATTAAGTACTAGGAATAACATTAAGTATTTGCTTATTTTATAACTTTTAATCTCCTCTATACATAAATGTGAAGTGTAGTTACTACTTTAAAAATATTTTTTAGGGCCACCTGGGTGGCTCAGTTGAGCATCTGACTTTGGCTCAGGTCATGATCTTGTGGTTTGTGAGTTTGAGCCCCACATAGGGCTCGCTGCTGACAGAGCCCGCTTTGGATCCTCTGTCCTGCTCTCTTTGCCCCTCCCCTGGTTGTGCTCTCCCCAAAATAAATAAATATTAAAAAAATAATAATAATAAAAACATTTTTTTAGTCTGAAGAAAAAAATGAAGAATAATTTTCAACTCATGGTATTTGAAAAGTCAGATTTTTATTTTACTTTAACCTCCTCAATTGGTAAGATCTGTAGTATAACATTTTTAGCTTTTTTCCTAGTTTAAGTACTTTTTTTTCCTAGTTTAAATACTTCTAAATATTTGATCTGAAAATATGTTTTTATTCTATTCTGGTGTTATCAAATAATGAGCCATGCTTTTCTATGAGAATGTAACAGTAATATGAAACTAATTTGGGAACAAATACCAGCTCCCACATCATCATGGATTTTTCTCTGATTTTTGTTCATTGCCAAAGGTGTTACTATGAGCAGAGAATACTACGGAAGGTCTTTGAAGAATGGAAAGAAGAGTGGTGGGTTTTCCAGCGAGAGTGGAAACTCTGTGTTCGAGCAGACTGCCACTATAGGTCAGGTTTCATGTTATATTACTTTAATTTTGCTGATTCACATTATGAAATAGTTATTTGTTGGCATATTTCAGGTAAAAAGGAGAAAGTTTTTTTGTCCCCCAGTTTTATTGAGATAAAACTGACCTATAACTGTATGAGTTTCAGGTATACAGCATAAAGGTTTGACTTACATATATTGTGAAATGATTACCACAATAAGTGTAGTTAACATCCATTGTCTCATAAAGATACAATAAAAAGAAATGGAAAAAAAATAAAAAAGCTTTTTTTAGTTATAATGAAAAGTCTTAGGATTTATTCTCTTAACTTTTACATATATCATACAGTAGTGGTAACTATAGTTATCATGTTGTACATTTCATCCTGAGGACTTATCTATTTTATAATTGGAAGTTTGTACCTTTTGACTACTTTCCTCCAATTCCTTCTCCCCCTACTCTCCCTCCCCCACCTCTGGTAACCACAAATCTGATCTTTTTCTATGAGTTTTTTTGGTTCGTTTTTAGATTCCACAGGTAAGTGAGATCATACAGTATTTGTCTTTGTCTGACTTAATCATTCAATATAATGCCCTCAAGGTTCATCCATGTTGTCACAAATAGCAGAATTTCTTTGTTTTTTATTCCATTGTATATATAGACCACAACTTTATCCATTCATCCATCATGGACAATTAGGTCGTTTCCATATCTTAGCTATTGTAAATAATACTGCTATGAACATGAGGGTGAAAATATCTTTGCAAGTTAGTGGTTTTGTTTACATTAGATATATTCCCAGAAGTGAAATTGCTGGATCACATGGTAGTTCTACTTTTAATTTTTTTAGGATCCTCCATATTGTTTTTCATAGTGGCTGTAGCAATTTACAGTCTCCACATTCACACCAGCATTTGTTATCTTTTGTCTTTTTGATAATGGTCATTCTAACAAGTATGAGGTGATAGCTCATTGTGGTTTTTCATTTCCCTGATGACTAGTGATGTTGAGCATCTTTTCATGAACCTGTTGGCCTTACATAGACTTTCTTTGGAAAAATGTCTATTCAGGATCTTTGCCTATTTTTTTTAAAATGGGCTCCATGCCCAGCGTAGGCCTTTGACTCATGACTTCAAGATCAAGAGTTGCAGGCTCTACCAACTGAGCCAGCCAGGTACCCCTTTGCCTATTTTTAAGTTAGATTATTTGGAGGGTTTGCTATTAAGTTGTACAAGTTCTGTATATATTTTGGATATTAACCCTTTATCAGAATTATGGTTTGCAAGTATTTTTTCCCATTCCACAGGTTATCTTTTTCACTTTCTTGATTGTTTCTTTTGCTGTATAGAAGTTTTTTAGTTTGATGTAGTCCTACTTGTTTATGTTTACTTCATTGCTTGTGCTTTAGGTGTCATACCAAAAAAATCATTTCTAAGATGTGAAGGTGCTTTTTCCCTATATTTTCCTTTAGAAGTTTCATGGTTTCAGATCTTATATTTAAGTCTTTAATCCACTGCAAGTTAATTTTTTGTGAGTGGTTTAAGATATGTGTCTGGTATCATTCCTTTACATGTGAATATCCAGTTTTTCCAACACCATTTATTTTTTTTTTTTTTTTTTTTTTTTTTTAATTTTTTTTTTTTCAACGTTTATTTATTTTGGGGACAGAGAGAGACAGAGCATGAACGGGGGAGGGGCAGAGAGAGAGGGAGACACAGAATCGGAAGCAGGCTCCAGGCTCTGAGCCATCAGCCCACAGCCCGACGCGGGGCTCGAACTCACGGACCGCGAGATCGTGACCTGGCTGAAGTCGGACGCTTAACCGACTGCGCCACCCAGGCGCCCCTCCAACACCATTTATTGAAGAGATTGTCTTTTCTCCACTGAGTAGTCTTGGCTCCTTTTTCAAATATTAGTTGACCATATATACTTGGGTTTATTTCTGGGCTTTTGATTCTGTTCCATTGCTCTGTTTGTTTTCATGCCAGTACCATATGCTTTGATTACTATAGCTTTACAACATAGCTTTAAATCAGGAAGTGTGATGCCTCCTGCTTTGTTCTTCTTTCTCAGAATTGCTTTGGATATGTGGAGTCTTTTGTGATTCCATAGAAATTTTAGGATTGTTCTGCTTCTGTAGAAAATGCCATTGGAATCTTGATAGGCTTACATTGAATCTATAGATGGCTTTTGGTAGTATTACTTTAATAATTTTAATAATATTTTATTAGTTAACACTTAATTACATAATTAATTAAATTACATAATGTAATATAATTTTAATATTAATTCTTTTAATCCACGAATGGAATGGATACCTTTACATTTCTCTCTTTTAATGTTTATTATTTTGAGGGAGAGAGTGTGCACATGTGTATTCACACAAAGGGGAGAGGTAGAGAGAGAAGGAGGGAGAGAGAGTCCCAAGTAGGCTCTGCATTGTCAGTGCAGAGCCCTACATGGGGTTCAGTCTCACGAACTGTGAGATTTTCACCTGAGCCAAAATCAAGAGTCAGACACTTAACTGACTGAGTTACCCAGGTGTCCCTACCTTTCCATTTCTTTGTGTCTTTTTTGATTTATTTTGTCAATGTTTTGTAGTTTTCAGAATAGAGATCTGTCATTTCCTTGCTTAAATTTATTACAAAGTATTTTATTGTTTTTGATGTATTGTAAGTGGAATTGATTTATTTCTTTTTTAGATAATTCACTGTTAGTGTACAGAAATGCTACTGATGTGTGTGTTGATTTTGTATTCTGCAAAGTTTAATGAATTTATTTATTAAATATAATAGTTTTGAGGCTGAGTCTCTAGGATTTTCTATGTATAAAATACATAGAAACTGCAAATAGGCAGTTTTACTGCTTCCTTTCCAATTCTGATGCCTTTTACTTTTTCTTGACTGCTTGCTCTGACTAGGACTTCCAGTACTATGTTGAATAGGAGTGGTGAGAGTGGACACTTTTGTCTTGTTCCTCATCTTAGGGGAAAAGCTCTCAGGCTTTCTCCATTGGGTATGATGTTAACTGTGGACTTGTCATGTATGGCCTTTATTATATTGAGATATGTTTGGTCTATGCCTAATTTGTTAAATGTCTTTATGATGAGTGGTTGTTGAATTTTGTCAAATGCTTTTTCTGTGTCTACTGAGATGATCCTATAATTCTTTTCTTTTATTCTGTTAATGTGATATATCACATTGATTTGGAGAAAAGTTTTGAATCATATTCTGTTTTGCTTCAAAATATTTTTAGAGTAAGTAAGATCAAATTCCTAAATTAAACCCAAGCACATGTGCATGTGGGCACACACAAACACACACACACACACAGACACCTTTTTAATGTAAGTTACCATTATGTGTTGGTAATGTTCATGATTTCAATAGTGTTTTCTCACTGACACTTCTGTATAATTTCTAATTCTGAGAGTATTCTGTTTTTTAAACTAATAAGTTGATTTAATTTTTATTGATTATGGGAGAAAATATATGCCCAATAGCAGACAGTAAAAAAATAGAAATGGGAAGGAAAAAAAAACTCTAAATCTTGACGTTGGTCAAGGGATAAGTAGAGGAAAATGTAAAAATGGGAATTATATTAAATACACATTTTTATACTTTTTTAATTTATTTTTTTTAATGTTTATTTAGTTTTGAGAGAGAGACAGAGCATGAGTGGGGAAGGGGTAGAGAGAGAAGGAGACACAGAATCTGAAGCATGCTTCAGGCTCTAAGCTGTCAGCACAGAGCCAGATGCAGGGCCCAAACTCACAAAACATGAGGTCATGACCTGAACTGAAGTCAGACACTCAACCAACTGAGCCACCTAGGCACCCTTTTTATTATACCTTTTCTAATAAAAGATTAATGTACCTTATACATCATATCTTCTTAAAATAGTATTCACTCTCATAATCTTCTTTATTTAGGTTCTTTGGGTCAGAGTTTCTGATTTATAGATATTTCAGATAAAATATAGACAATGTTGAATCATTCCAATAAGGTGGTAGAGTATGAAATCAAGTCTTAGTCGGGGCGCCTGGGTGGCTCAGTCGGTTAAGTGTCCAACTCTTGGTTTCAGCTCAGATCATGAACTCAAGGTTTTGTGAGTTCAAGCCCCACATTGAGCTCTCTGCTGACAGCACAGAGCCTGCTTGGGATTCTCTCTCTCTCTCTCTCTCTCTCTCTCTCACTCTCTCTGCGCCCCTCCCTGCTCATGCTGTCTCTGTCTCTCTCAAAAAAATAAATAAATAAACTTAAAAAAAAATCAAATCTTAGGACATGAGATAGTGAAAATATGGAAGGGCTGACAGTCTTTCTTTTTTTAAAAAAAAAATGTTTATTCATTTTGAGAGAGAGAATGCAGGCATGAGCGGGAAAAGGGCAGAGAGAGAAGAAGAGAGGGAATCCCAAGGAGGCTCCGAGCTGTCAGTGCAGAGCCCTATGTGGGACTCAGTCTCCTGAATTGTGAGATCATGACCTAAACCAAAATCAAGAGTCAGAGACCACCAAATGAGCCACCCAGGTGTCCCAGGACTGACAGTCTTAATGGGTACATTAAGGTGTAATGTTTTATATAATGTGGATGATTAAGGTGATAATATTGCTGTCATTCACAGCTTTGTGAATGCTGAAGGTGAAGTTATTCTTGGATAATTCCAGCCTATTTTTCCTTAATGATTCTATGTGGTGAGGAGAATGACTCTGCATTAAGGAGAATAGGTTTCACTTGATTGTGGGAAATGAAATTTTTAGCTTAAGAGATAGGTAAGACTTTTTTATATCAGAATCATCCATGTTAATACCTCCTGAGTACAGAACGGATTTGGTATATTGAGTTAGGAGTTTTTTTGGTTTAAAGAAATACCATTTGCTTTTTTTCACCTCTTCAGATATTACTTGTACAATCTGATGTTCCAGACCTGGAGGACCTATGTGCATCAGCGGCAAGAGATGAGGAACAAGTACATGAGAGCTGAGAATCATGGTGAGAAAAGGAAGTACATGTCTAAAAAAATTCCTTCATTTATTTGATTTTTTTTTAATGAAGACTTAATTTTTTAGAGCAGTTTTAGTTAGGTTCATAACAAAATTGAGAGGAAGATTACAGTGATTACCCATTTATCCCCTTCCTCCCACATGCATAGTCTCTCCCACTATCATCATCACTCACCAGAGTGGCACATTTGTTACAATGAATCTGCATCCACACATGGTTATCACTCAAAGTCCATAGACCTCAGGGTTCACTCTTGGTGTTACACATTCTATGGACATGTATCTCATTACGGCATCAAACAGAATATTGTCACTGGTCTGAAAATCTTCTGTGCTCTGCCTATTTAGTTCATTTCCTCCCCCTTGCAACTTTTAACTGTCTTCATAGTTTTGCCTCTTCCAAAATGTCATATAATTGAAATCATCTAGTATGGATGTAGCCTTTTCAGATTGGCTTCTTTTACTTGGTGATATGCACTTGAGGTTCCTCCATATCTTTTATGTCTTGATAGCTCATTTCTTTTTAGTGCTGAATAATATTCCAATGTCTGGATGTACCACAATTTATCCATTTCTAAGAAGGACATCCTGGTTGCTTCCAAAGTTTGGCAATTATGAATAAAGCTTCTGTAAATCTCCATGTGCAAGTTTTTGTGTAGATATAAGTTTTCAACTCCGTTGGGTAAATACCAAGGATTGTAGTTGCTGATCATACGGTAAGAGTATGTTTAATTTTGTAAGAAACTGCCAAACTGTCTTCCAGAGTGTCTGTACTGTTTTGCATTCCCACCAGCAATGAATGAGAATATCTGTTGTCCCACATCCTCACCAGCATTTGGTGTTGTCAGTGTTTTGGATTTTGGCCCTTCTAATAGGTTCATGTAGTGGTATCTTGTTTTAATTTGTATTCCCTGATGACATATGATGTGGAACATCTTTTCATATGCTTATTTGCCATTTGTGTATTTTTGCTGAAGTATCTGTTAAGGTCTTTCGCCCATTGTTAAAATTGGATTGTTTGTTTTCTTGTTGAGTTTTAAGAGTTCGTTGTATATTTGGGATAACAATTTTCTTTTATCAGATGTGTCGTTGGCAAATATTTTCTCCCAGTCTGTGACTTGTTTCCTCATTCTCTTTACATTGTCTTTTGCAAAGCAAAACTTTTTAATTTTAATGAAGTCCAGCTCATCAAATTTTTCTTTCATGGAAGATGCTTTTAGTGTTGTATCATACCCAAGGTTATCTGAGATTTCTCCTATGTTATTGTCTAGGGGTTTTCTAGTTTTGTGTTTTACATTTAGGTCTGTAGTCCACTTTGAGTTAATGTTTATGAAGAATGTAAGGCCTGTGTCTAGATTCTTTTTTTGTTTTTTGTTTTTTTTTTTTGCATTTAAAAAAAAATTTTTTTTTTCAACATTTATTTATTTTTTGGGACAGAGAGAGACAGAGCGGGGGAGGGGCAGAGAGAGAGGGAGACACAGAATTGGAAACAGGCTCCAGGCTCTGAGCCATCAGCCCAGAGCCCGACGCGGGGCTCGAACTCACGGACCGCGAGATCGTGACCTGGCTGAAGTTGGACGCTTAACCGACTGCGCCACCCAGGCGCCCCGTTTTTTTTTGCATTTTTAAATCGAATTGTTTCCACACCATTTGTTGAAAAGACTGTCTTTACTCCATTGTAATGCCCTGCTACTTTGTCAAAGATAAGTTGGCTGTATTTACATGGGTCTGTTTCTGGACCTTCTGTTCCATTGAAGTATTTGTCAGTTCTTTTACCAATATCACTTTGTTTTGACTACTGTAACTTTATAGTTAAGTCTTGAAGTCAGGTAGTGTCATTCCTCCAACTTTATTCTTCTTCTTTAATATTGTGTTGGCTATTCTAGGTCTTTTGCCACCTATAAACTTTAGAATCTGTTTGTTGATTTTGGTTGGAATTGCACTGAGTATGTAGATCAAGTTGGGAAGATCTGACATCTTGACAATATTGAGTCTCCCTATCCATGATAATGGGATATGCCTCCATTTATTTAGTTCATTGATTTCGTTCATCAGAGTTTTTCAGTTTTCCTCACACTGACATTGTATATATTTTGTTAGATTTATACCTATTTCATTTTTTGGGGTGCTAATGTAGATTCTATGGGATTTTCTATGTAGATAGTTAAGCCGTTTGTGAACAGAGACCGTTTTATTCCTTCCTTTCCAAATTATTTTTATTACACTGGCTAGAGCTTCCAGTAAGACATGAAATAGGAGTGGTGAGAGTGGACACCCTTGCCTTGTTCCTGATTTTAAGGGAAAAGCATTCAGTCTTTAACCATTAAATATGACGTTAGCTGTAGGGTTTTTTTTTGGTAGATGTCCTTTATCAATTAAGGAAGTTATTTTTTATTCCTAGTTTTCTGAACGCTTTTATCATTAAGAGGTATTGAATTTTGTTGGATGATTTTTCTGTATCTATTGAGATGATTCACGCTTTTCTTTTTTAGTCCTTTAATATGGTGAAACACATAGAGCAATTTTCTAATTTTGAACCATTCTTACATTCCTGAGATTAATGCCATTCTTTATATATTCCTGGGTTCAGTTTACCAACTGTTTTATTGAAGATTTTTACATCATGTTCATGATGATATTGGTCTATAGTTTTCTCTTGTTGTAATGTCTTTGTCTGGTTTTAGTTAAGCGGTAATCCTGGCCTCATAAAATGAGTTGGGAAGTGTTTCCTCGTCTTCTATTTTCTAAAAAGGATTTGTAGAATTGGTATTATTTCTTCCTTCAGTATTTGGTAAAATTCTTTAGTGAACTCATCCGGGCCCCTTGTTGGAGAATTTTGAAGTTTGAATTCAAGTTTTTGAGTAGATGGAAGACTATTTAGGTTACCTATGAAGCAGTTTTGGTAATTTGTCTTTCAAGGAATTAGTCCATTTTAAATATGTGTTTAATTTATGGGCATAGAGTCATTTGAAGTACTCCATTATTATAATGTTAATGTCTGCAGGGTCTGTAGTGATAGCTCCTCTCTCATTCCTAATATTGATCATTTATATCTTTAACCTTTTATTCTTGGTTAGTGTGACTAGAGCTTTATCAGTTTTATCCGTCTTTCAAATAACCAGCTTTTACATTCATTCTGTTTTTCTGTTTTCAAGTTCCTTGATTTCTGCTCCTGTTTTTATTATTACCTCACTTCTGTAAGATTTGGTTTCAATTTGTCCCCCCCCCCCCCGCCCAGTTTCTTAAGATGTAAGCTGAGATTACTGATTTGAGGCTTTTCCTTTTTTCTAACACAAGCATTTATGGTAATAAAGCTTCCCTTAAGCATCGTTTTAACTGCACACCCCCCCCCCCCCCAGATTTTAATATTTGCAGTTCTGAGAAACATGAGAAATGTTTTCTAACTTCTGTGATGACTTCCTTTTTGACCCACAGGTTATCTAAAAGTGGGTTTAGTCCTATATTGGAGATTTTCTAATACCTTTCTATATTTATAGAGATAGTTAAAAATAGGAGAGGAGTTAAGATGGCGGAGTAGTATGGGGACCCTGAGCTTGTCTCATCCCTGAAATGCAGCTAGATCAGCATCAAGCCATTTTGAACACCTAGGAAATTGATCTGAGGATTAATGCAACAATCTGCATGATTTGAGCCAGAGAACTTGGCAGGTATGCAATGTGGAGAAGTGAACTGGGGGAGAGAAAAGCCATGGGGCTGCTGAGGGTTGGGAGCCATTTTGACGGAGAGAGGCCAGAGAAAGAGAAAGGAGGAAAGTGCAGTGTATCAAGATCACACACAAAAAAGCACTCTACCCTAAAGTAGCTGGAGAGAGAGAGAAAGGGTGAGAACACTCACGGGGGACTGGACAAGAAATCTGTTCCCCAAAACCATTGATGAAGAGAAAGGAGAGGGTTTCAATATCTCCAGGATTCTATAAACAGTCGAGCACAGAGTTTGAAGTTTCAGAGCTCCAGTGAGGAAGATGTGAGGCCTCCAGTGAGGCCAATCCCCAGGAGGAGGCAGTGTGATCTGAGGGGTCCATGTGCCACATGGAGAAAAGTAGTTCCCCTACTTGGAAAGCATTTGGTAGAGGCTATATAGCCTTCCCTGTGGGCAAAAATCCAGCAGACCCCAGAGAGCTGCAAAGCTTACTGATATTGGAACAAAAACACCAGAGTGCGGCAAGACCTGGTGGTGGCTGTGTGTTGTTATTTACTATAAACTCTGAGTCTCTGCCACCATCCAATCATACAAACGTTTTCTGGGGCAAGTCAATACCTGGCCATTGCTCCACGAGACACTCCCCCAGAGAATCACCGTGGGTCCAAGCCATGGGGTCTCTGAAGTATGGGATTTTGAAACACATCCCCATTTGAGATAAAACTCTGAAGGGAGGTGCCACCTGGCTGGCAGACAGCTTGGACACAGACAGGGTAAAGGAGGGGGGAAGACAGATGCCTGAGACAAAGGAGAAGTGCTTGATCATGTGTTTGTGAGGGCACGAAATTCCTGCACCAGAGACTAGAGAGCTGGGTGAAGCCATTTTCACCTCTAGCACACACACAGATCAATCCCAGTGAGCTAAGCAGCACCACCAAGTGGAGAACAGAGCCATCACACCAAGCCCCACCCACTTGTGCCCTCCAGGCACATCCCCCAGAATAGGAGCACAAATCCCTTCCACCTTCTTAATCTAGGGACTATAATGTGCAGAGTTTCAATTCTAGGGGAAACTGGCTGTAATTTCATCCAGATTTCATTCTGTTGGCTTGTTCGTTTTTGTTGCTTCTGTTTCTGCTTATGTTGTTTGCTTTTTTCTTTCTCTTTCTTGGATACAGAAAGAGCAAATTAATTTTTTGGTTTTTTATTCTAGTTTATTTTATTCCATTTTATTTAAAAATTTATTGGGGCGCCTGGGTGGCTCAGTCGGTTAAGCGTCCGACTTCAGCTCAGGTCACGATCTCACGGTCCGTGAGTTCGAGCCCCGCGTCGGGCTCTGGGCTGATGGCTCAGAGCCTGGAGCCTGCTTCTGATTCTGTGCCTCCCTCTCTCTCTGCCCCTCCCCCATTCATGCTCTGTCTCTCAGTCTCAAAAATAAATAAACATAACAAAAATTTTTTAATTTATTTAAACTTTTTTTTTTTGTCTATTTTTTCTCTTTTTTATCAAGCTTCTTTCAACAATCAGACCAAAACACATCTAGGATCTAGATTCCTTTATTTGATTTTCTGCTTTGTTTTTTATTTAAAAATTTTTATTTTTTATTAATTTTTTCTTCCTCCAAAATGACAAGATGGAAGAATTCATCCCAAAAGAAAGAACAGGAAGAAATGATGGACAGAAATTTAACCAACACAGATATAAGTAAAATATCTGAGCTAGAATTTAAAACCATGATTATAAGAATACTAGCTGGGGTTGAAAAAAAAAAAGCATAGAAGACACCAGAGGATCTCTTTCTGCAGAGATAAAATAAATAAAATCTAGTCAGGCTGAAATTAAAAATGCTGTAACCGAGATGCAATCTCTGATGGATGCCATGATGGTAAGGATGGATGAAGCAGAGCAGTGAATCAGTGATACAGAAGAGAAAATTATGGAAAATAATAAAGCAGGAAAAAAGAGGGAAAGAAAGGCAAAAGGTCACAATACAAGACTGTTTTTGTCGTTTTTTTTATTTTTGAGAGAGAGACAGAGCATGAGTGGGGGAAGAGCAGAGAGAAGGAGACCCAGAATCCAAAGCAGGTGTTAGCACAGAGCCCAACATGGGGCTCGAACTCATGAACTGCAAGATCATTACCTGAACTGAAGTCAGACTGAGCCACCCAGGTGCCCCAATCACAATACCAGACTTACAGAACTCAGTGACTTATTAAAGAGGAATAACATGTGTATCATAGGAGTCCCAGAAGATAAAGAGAGAGAAAAAGGGGCAGAAGGTTTATGTGAGCAAATTATAGCTGAAAAACTTTCCTGATCTGAGGAAGGACACAGACATCAAAATCCATGAAGCACAGAGAACTGCCTTAGATTCAACAAAAACCGACCATCACCAAGGCATATCATACTCAAATTCACAACACACACAGACAGGGAAAGAATCATGAAAGCAGCAAGGGGAAAAAAGTCCTTAGCCTACAAGGGAAGACAGATCAGGTGCACAGCAGTTTTGCCCTCAAATACATGGCAGGCCAGAAAGGAGTGGTGGGATATATTCAGTGTGCCCAGTGGGAAAAATATGCAGCCAAGAATTCTTTATGCAGCAAGGCTGTCATTCAAAATAGAAGGAGAGATAAAGTTTCCCAGACAAACAAAATCTAAAGGAGTTTGTGACCACTAAACCAGCCCTGCCAGAAATCTTAAGGGGGACTCTGAGTGGAGAAACAAACAAAACAAAACACCAAAACAAAACAGACCAAAAGCAACAAAGACTAGAAAGGACCAGAGGACATCACCAGAAACATCAACTCTACAAGCCACACAATGGCACTAAATTCATATCTTTCAATAATCACTCTAAATGTAAATGAATTAAATGTTCCAATCAAGACAGGATATCAGAATGGATTAAAAAAAAAATAAGACCCATCTAAATGCTGCCTATAGGAAACTCATTTTAGACCTAAAGACACGTGCAGATTGAAAGTAGGGGGATGGAGAACCATCTATCATGCTAATGGACATCAGAAGAGAGCTGGAGTAGCTGTACGTCTATCAGAAAAACTAGATTTTAAAACAAAGACTGTAACGAGTTGAAGGACATAATATCATAATTAAAGAAGAGCTAACAATCATAAATACTTATGCCCCCAACTCGAAATCACCCAAATATATAAACCAATTAATCATAAATATAAACTCATTAATAAAATACAATAGTAGGAGACTTTAACACCCCACTTACAGCAATGGACAGATCATCTCAGCAGAAAATCAACACAGAAACAGTGGCTTTGAATGATAAATTGGACTGTATGGACTTAACAGATATATTCAGAACATTTCATCCTAAAGCAGCAAATACCCATTCTTCTCGAGTGCACATGGAACATTATCCAGAATAAATCACACGGAGTCACAAAATCAGCCCTCAAGAAGTACAAAAAGATTGATATCATACCATTCATATTTTCAGACCACAGTACTATGAAACTTGAAATCAACCACAAGAAAAAATATAGAAAGACCACAAATACTTGGAGGTTAAAGAATATCTTATTAAAGAATGAATGTGCTAACCAGGAAATTAGAGAGGAAATTAAAAAGTACATGGAAGCCAATGAAAATGAACACATGACAGTCCAAAACCTTTGGGATGCAGCAAAGGCAGTCATAAGAGGGAAATACATAGCAATCCAGGCCTTCCTAAAGAAGGAAGAAATGTCTCAAATACACAACCTAACCTTATACCTAAAGGAGCTGGAAAAAGAACAGCAAATAAAGCCCAAAACCAGCAGAAAACGGGAAATATAAAGATTAGAGCAGAAATCAATGATATAGTAAAAAAAAAAAAAAAAAAAAAAAAAAAAAAAAAACAGAACAGATCCACAAAACCAGGAGCTGGTTCTTTGATAGAATTAACAAAATTGATAAACCCCCAGCCAGATTTATCAAAGAGAAAAAGGAAAGGACCCAAATAAATAAAATCACGAATGAAAGAGGAGAGATCACAACCAGCACCACAGAAATACAAACAATAATAAGCGAATATTATGAGCAATTACATGCCAACAAATTGAGGAATCTGGAAGAAATGGATAAATTCCTAGAAACATATAAACTACCAAAACTGAAACAGGAAGAAATAGAAAAATTTGAACAGACCCATAACCAGAAAGAAATTGAATCAGTAATCAAAAATCTCTCGACAAATGAGTCCAGGGCTGGATGGCTTCCCAGGGGAATTCTACCAGACATTTAAAGAATAGTTAATACCTATTCTTTTGAAGCTGTTCCAAAAAATAGAAATGGAAAGAAAACTTCCAAACTTATTCTATGAGGTCAACTTTACCTTGATTCCAAAACCAGACAGACCTCACTAAAAAGGAGAATTACAGACCAATTTCCCTAATGGACATGGATGCAAAAATTCTCAGCAAGATGCTAGCAAACCAAATCCAACAATATATTAAAAGAATTATTCACCACGATCAAGTGAGATTTATTCCTGGGCTGCAGGGGTGGTTCAGTGTCCACAAATCAATCAATATGATTCATCACATTAATAAAAGAAAAGATAAGAACAACATGATCCTCTCAATAGATGCAGAAAAAGCACTTAACAAAAAATAACCTACTTTATTGATAAAAACCCTTAAGAAAGTAGGAGTAGAGGGAACATACCTCAACATATATGAAAGACTCACCACTAATATCATCCTCAATGGGTAAAAATTGAGAGCTTTCTCTCTAAGGTCAGGACCCGTGACAGGGATGGCCACTCTCACCACTGTTGTTCAACATAGTACTGGAAGTCCTAGCCTCAACAATCAGACAACACAAAGAAAAGGCATCCAAATTGGCAAGGAAGAAGTCAAACTTGCACTCTTGCAGATGACATGATACTCTATGTGGAAAACCCAAAAGACTCCACCAGAAAACTCCTAGAACTGATAACATGAGTTCAACAAAGTCAGTATAAAATCAACATACAGAAATCAGTTGCATTTCTATATGCCAATAATGAAGCAGCAGAAAGAGAAATCAAGGAATCGATTCTATTTACAATTGCACCAAAACCCATAAGATACCTAGGAGTGAACCTAATCAAAGAGGTAAAAGATCTGTATGCTAAAAACTATAGAAAGCTTAAGAAGTTGAAGACACAAAGAAATGGAAAAACATTCCATGCTCATGGATTAGAAGAACAGTTATTGTTAAAGTACCTACACTACCCAAAGCACTCTACACATTCAATGCAACCCCTAGCAAAATAACACCAGTATTCTTCACAGAGCTAGAACAAACAATCATAAAATTTTTATGGAACCAGAAAAGACCCCAAATAGCCAAAATAATGATGAAAAAGAAAACCAAAGCTGGAGGCATCACAATTCCAGACTTCATGCTATATTACAAAGCTGTTATCGTCAAGACAGTATGGTACTGGCACAAAAACAGACATGTAGGTCAGTATAACAGAATAGAGTACCCAGAAATGGACCCACAAATGTATGGGAAACTAATCTTTGACAAAGCAGGAAAGAATATCCAATGGAAGAAAGACAGTCTCCTTAGCAAATGGTGTTGGGAAAACTGGAGTGACATGCAGAAGAATGAACCTGGACCACTTTTTTACACCATACATAAAAATAAACTCAAAATGGATGAAAGACCAAAATGAAACACAGGAAACCATGAAAATCCTAGAGGAGAACACAGGCAACAACCTCTTTGACCTTGTCCACAGCAACTTTTTACTAGACATAGCTCCAGAGGCAAGGGAAACAAAAGCAAAAATGAACTATTGGGACCTCATCAAGATAAAAAGCTTCTTACACAGTAAGAAACAGTCAACGTAACTAAAAGCAACCAACAGAATGGGAGAAGATATTTGCAAATGAAATATCGGATAAAGGGTAAGTATTCAAGATCTATAAAGAACTTCTCAAACTCAACACCCCAAAAACCAAATAATCCAGGGAAGAAATGGGCAAAAGACATTGAACACTTTTCCAAAGAAGACATCCAGATGGCTAACACACATGAAAAGATGCTCAACATCACTCATCATCAGGGAAATACAAATCAAAACCACAATGAGATAAATACCTCATACCTATCAGAATGGCTAAAATTAACAACTCTGGAAACAACAAATGTTGGCGAGGATGCAGAGAAAGGGGAACACTTTGGCACTGTTGGTGGGAATGCAAACTGGTGCAGCCACTTTGGAAAACAGTATGGAGGTTCCTCAAAAAATCAAAAATAGAGCTACCCTGTGATTCAGCAATTACACTACCTAGGTATTTATCTGAAGGATACAAAAATGCTGATTTGAAGGGGTACATGCACCCCAATGTTTATAGCAGTACTATTAATAGTAGCCTGAGTATGGAAAGAGCCCAAATGTACATTGATGGATGAATGGATAAAGACGATGTGGTATATTTTATACGATGGAATATTAGTGATCAAAAAGAATGAAATTTGCCATTTGCAACAACGTGGATGGAACTAGAATGTATTATGCTGAGTGAAATAAGTCAGACAAATATATGATTTCACTCATATGTGGAATTTAAGAAACAAACAAATGAACATAGGGGAAGGGAAGGGAAAATAAGACAAAAACAGAGAGGCAAACCGTAAGAGACTCTTTTTTAAAAAAAAAACATTTTTTTAGGTTTACTTGTTTATTTTGAGAGAGGGAGAGAGAGGGAGGGAAGAGGAGGGGGGGGAATGGGTGGGGGGAGGGGCAGAGGAGAGAGAGAATCCCAAGTAGGCTCAACACTGACAAAGCAGGGCTTGAACCCATGAACTGTGAGATCATGAGTTAGACACTTAACCAACTGAGCCACCCAGGCCCCCCAATAAGAGACTCTTAAATACAGAGAATAAACTGAGGGTTGCTGGAGGGATGTTGGGTAGGGGGATGGGCTAAATGGGTGATGGACATTAAGGAGGGCACTTGTTGGGATGAGCACTGGGTGTTGTATGTAAGCCAGTTTGACAATAAATTATATAAATAAATATGTATGTAAGTGATGTAAGTGATGAATCACCAAATTCTGTTCCTGCAAACATTATTACACTATATGTTAACTAACTTGGATTTAAATAAAATGAAAAATATGAAGAAATATTCAAAATATCTTTATTGATGTTCTAGTTTACTTCATTATGATCAGAGAACTTAGTATGACTTCAGTTCTGTTACATTTGTTCAGGTTTGTTTTATTTTGTTTCAGAACATGCTTTGTCTTGTGAATATTCTATCTTTGAGGAATGTGCATTCTTCTGTCTCATATTATTTAAAATTATAATGAATACAGCTATATTATGGGGTAGAAAGAAAAGTCACTTGAATTCTTCAGATAAAAAGAGTTGTTTCTGACCTATGACAGTTGTCTCAGGCTATGCCCACAGACCTCGGGGAGTATCTTTTCACTCTCATACTGTTAAGTAAAAAAGTAACAAGTACTTTTAGGCCTTTGGGAAGTGTGGTTCTTTAAATTATCTAGAATCATGGCAGAGACCATTAATCCAGATTCTTGTATACCACCCTCAGGAAAATAACAGCTTGCATTTATTGGAGACACTTTTCATAGATGATCTCATTTACCCTTGGCAAACATACCTTTAAAGAAGGCGCCATTTTATAGATGAGGAACTTATGATGTTACTCAGCCCAGTGATAAGCTCAGTATTCACACCTGGTGTGTCTTACTCAGGAACCCAAACTCTAAACCACAGCAGCATTGCCCGAGGGGCCTAAGGAAGCTACACATTGTATTCTCTGTGTTTTGACTTGATTGGTTAATTGCTATGAAATAGAAATAAAGCTCTTGAGTCTTACCACATTTTGAGAAAGTCTTGAACACGGTTGACATAATTTTGTTTTCTCCTTTGTGTTCTGAAAAGAACAGAAATTAACTTCATTAGTGATGGCTTTCATAATGAAAATGGCATTACTTCAAAGGGAGACCTATGGAACTTTACACTTCCCGTATTTAGTAAATTCTCTTTCTTCCAGGAACACTACTGGTCCTTTTTATTCTGTTTTCCAAGCAGATACAGATAGTATCCTTTTCTTTTGTCTCGCTTATTCTACTTTACAATTATTATTTCAAGCAGCAAGTTTTAGAACATAATTTTTTCTCCTTTAACTTTATGCTGTGGGAAGTTTTAAATGTCTACAAAATTGGAAGATGAAATAATGAACCTCCATGTACCTGTCACTCAGCTTCATCAGTTACCAACTCATACCAGTCTCACTTCTCTGCTTTTTTGTGTTATTCACATTATTTCATCTGTAAATATCACAGAATATATATCTAGAAAGAATATCGTTTAAAACAGAAGATTTCTGAACAGTATAGTATATTTATTTTCCTTTAAGTGGTTTGTAAATGTCATCACTTGTATAGCCATTCTTCACCTGTCCTTTTGTCTTTATTCATTTTGTAGATTTTCACAACTTTTCCACCAGGGGGCACTTGAAGGCTGGATGAATTTAGATATTCAAAAGGAGGGTGAATACAGAGAGCCCATGAGCTTCTCTATAACCCAGAAGTACTCTGTTATCTTTCCCTACTCCTTTTTGAAAATCTTTTTGATGCATCTAGATGCAAAGCAAAAGATGCGGCAGGCCTGGAAGTCCTGGATGATCTACGTGGTTTTTCGTAGAACCAAACTTCAGATGCAGACCACTGCCCTGGAGTTTAGGCAGCGGAGTATTTTATGGTGAGTGTGTTCAATTGCTCTGCAAATCAGCAGCTATCATTTGACCTCTGTTTTGTATTATGCACATAAATACCCACCTTAGGGGTGCCTGGGTGGCTCAGGTGGTTAAGCATCTAACTCTCAATTTTTTCAGCTCAGGTCATGATCTCACCGTTTGTGAGATCCAGCCCCCTGTTGGGCTCTGCACTAACAGCATGATGCCTGCTTGGGGTTCTCTCTTTCCCTCTCTCTCTGCCCCTCCCTTCCTTGCTCTCTGTCTTTCTCAGAATAAAAAAAAACATTTTTCTAAAAACCCACTGCAGGGTGTCTGGGTGGTTCATTCAGTTAAGTGTCTGACTTCAGCTCAGGTCATGATCTCACAGTTCAAGGGTTTGGGCCCTGCATTGGCTTCCACGCTGGTGGTGTGGAGATGGCTTGGGGTTCTCTCTTTCTCCCTCTCTCTCTGCCCCCTCTCAATTCATGCTTTCTCTTTCTCAAAAATAAATTAATTTTTTTAAAAAACCACCTTAAAACAGTGTTTCAAACATAGTTGATCCTTAAATAAATATTCATTGACAACTTGTTCAACTACACTATCAGGTTTTCACATAATCAGCAGTAACAGTAATTGAGTACTTACTGTGTTTGAGTAAACACTGTTGTTTGTGTGTGTTAATTTTTTAATGTAAAGTCTCATTTCATCATCACCATAAACTAAAATAAGTACTGTTTTTGTAAATATTAAGATACACAGAGTCCAAGGGCACCTGGGTGGCTCAGTCATTTGAGTGTCTGACTCTTGATTTTGGCTCAGGCCATGATATCACAGTTTGTGGGTTTGAATTCCACGTCGGGCTCTGCACTGACAGCATGAAACCTACTTGGGATTCTCTCTCTCCCTCTCTCTTCTCTTTCTCCACTTGTGTGCACACCTGCATTCTCTCTCAAAGTAAATATATAAACTTAAAAAAAAAAAAAAAGATAACACAAAGGGTCTCAGAAAGGTTGAGTAATTTGCCTGAGCCCATATAAGTTGTAATTGGTAAAATAGGGCTCAGCTACCCATCTTTCTGATGCTAAAGCCCATTTTCGTAACTGCCCTATACAGCATTTCATCAGCATTGTCCACATCTTGGAGGGACATGAGTTAGTTGACTTTGAAAACCAGACATGTGTAACAATGAGCTGCTTTTATAGTGGGACTGATCCCACTGAATGTTGTCTCTGGTTGGTCCTTTAGGTGTCCTGAATGGCAGCATATTAAAAGCTCAAAAGAGGTGGACCCTCTGATATAGATAAGAGCAGAAGCTTTGCAGCTAGACTGACTTGAGCTCAAATCCATGTTCCCACATGTATAGTTGTGTCCTTTCACCTCCACATTTCACTTTCCTCATTTGTGAAATAGGTACACCTTGAAGTGTCTTTCAGGGTTGTCATGGGAGATAAATATGATGACATCCGAAGTATTTAGCATGGTATCCAGAACATCAGTACACCTAAAAATTCTTTTTTGTTTTAAATAACCTCTTTAAGTTATTTAAAATTTATTTGGCAAATATTTTTGAATGCTTAATAAGTGTACATTTCTATCAGAGTCTATGGGGGATGTTTTTACATAATTTTACTTTTTACGGGGCTTAAAATGTTCCTAGTCCTGTACTGGCTGCTGGGACTGAATTCAGGCAACTTGTAATCCCCTAAGTGCTTATAAAGGTAAGTAGTAATGTAAGATAGCTTGAGATTTTGAAGTGAGTGATGCTGCTAAGCATGGCCCAGGTTAGGACGACATAAAGATTTTGCTAGGTTAGAGTGACCAAAGTGAGTGCTTCTGTAAAAAGCAGAGGTTGCAAACTCTCATTTCCTCATTACTGTTTTCCTACAGCTAATTAGAAAATAAGCAGAAAGGACGCCAAGACTGGAGATCTAAAAGCCATGTTTTTTGTAATTTGTTTTGTGAAATCTCCTGATTTTTTTGTATGTTGGCAATAATTCATATTTTTAAACATGTGTAGTTCCAAATAGAGCATGTCTGGAGTTTCTAAGACTGGAGCTGACCTTAGGAACCATCAGTTTCCAGCCCTAAATTAGCTGTTCTAGGACTGCTTCTCGTTTTTTTTTTTTTTGTTTGTTTTTTTGTTTTTTTGTTTTTTTTTTCAGCAGTGGCTCCAACAGATGTCAGTCGAGATGGCACAGTGAGGGAATAGAGACTTGAGACGAGGGTCCAAGGCCCAGTCCTCGTTGACCTTCTCTTTTCTGGGTGGCTTTTTTTTGACTGGTTCCATCTTTGGTTTGTTCTTTGACAGGGTGTGGTGGAGCCACTGGAGGCAGCAGCTGGGATGGGTCCGTGTGGGCCATGTCCTCCATGCATCAGCTGTGAAGCACAGGGCCCTGAGCCTCCAGCTGCAGGTGAGCGCAGCAGACTTTGGCATAGGTGTCTTCTGTCCATGTTGTCAAACCCCACAGCCACAGAGGGCAGGGTTGGATTCCTAAGAAGCCTGGCCATCATGCTGCTCCCTCTCTCCTAGGCCCTCCCGGCAGCTAAGGGGGTCAGGGGCGGTGGGCGGGGGTGGAGGGCAGAAGCAACATGGAAGGCTGGGTTCAACGGATAGAGGCTGCTATTAGGAATATGCTAGGGTCATCTGGGTGGCTCAGTCAGTTAAACATCCGACTCTGGCTCAGGTCATGATCTTGTAGTTGGTGAGTTCAAGCTGCACACCGGGCTATGTGCTGACAGCATGGAGCCTGGAGCTGCTTCAATCCTGTCTTCCATCTCTACCCCCACCCTCGCACTCAGGTGCACAGGCACACATGCACTCTCTCCCTTTTTCAAAAATAAAATAAAAAACATTTAAAAAATATGCTTAAATGTGATTACCAATGGTTTGTATGGTGCATTTGCTAATCATGGAGCTGGAAGGGCATTTATGAATTAGTTACAAATATGATTAAAGAAACAACAGTATATTCTTTATTTCTTTATTGCTGTTTTCCTATAGCAAGTTAGAAAATAATGAGGGCAGAAAAGAAACTGAGACTGTAAAGAAAACCTGGCTTCTAAATACAATTTTGCTTATATTGAGGTTTCTTTTGAGGATGCCACTAGCTTTTGATCAGTAATAAAGGCCTAACATCTGTACTAAGACTATGCTGTGGTGAAGCTTTCTTATGACCTTTGATAGACTCTGAGTTTCTCTCAGTTCTTTGGTCTGCTGAGTACTTCTAGGGCTGCCATGTCAGTTATAGAGAATAGAACAGGGAATAGGGAAAAAAAAGAAGTGACCTTTACTATATATAGGAGTAAATCTCTTTTTAATCTGACAACATGTTGCATCGTCAGTACAAAGGTGTGCAGTATATGGAAATCACATGCAAATAGCATATACAATCATCTAGGTCAGGGGTCCACAGAGTGGCCCACATGTCATATTTGGCCTACAGTCTGTTGTAAATAAAGTTTTATTGGGATGCAGTTATACCTGCATTGTCCAAGGTTGCTTTCAGGCTACAAGGGCAGAGTTGAGTAGTTCCCACAGAGACTGTGTGTCATGCAAGTCTAAAATAGTTATTAATTGACTTTGAAGAAAAAATTTGCTCAGGGCACCTGGTTGGCTCAGTTGGTTAAGTGTCCAACTTCGGCTAAGGTCATGATCTCTTGGATCGTGAGTTTGAGCCCCATGTCGGGCTCTGTGCTGACAGCACAGAGCCTCTGTGTCCCCCACTCTCTCTGCCCCTCCTTCTCTCACCTTTCTCCCAAAGAGCCACTCCGAGAGCCTATAAACCCATTCTGCTGGTGCTATTGCTCAGAACACTTCAGAATTCCCTTTTGATTGTTGTCTTCAAAGCTTGCAACCACAGATTTGACTGAATAATTTTAGTGAGAGCAGGTTTTCATGGTTAGTGGTTGGATTTAACATATAAAACAACCCAAGGTCATTCAGAGTAAAATTCAGTGAAAATTATGAATCATCAAGATCATATTAGTATATACGGGGCATGGGGTGTCTGGGTGGCTCAGTCAGTTGAGCATCTAACTCTTGATTTCAGTTTGGGTCATGATTCCACAGTTTAACAGGCTCTGCACTGATACTGTACAGCCTGCTTGGGATTCTCTCTTTCTAAATAAATAAATGAACTTAAAAAAAAAGATATTGATATGGACCAAAAGCTGTGTGAAACTCTAAGACCAGATTTTATTATGCAGATTATGAGTAATAGTGCATTATGTCTAGTAAGTACCATATGGTTTACCAAGAATTTATACTTAAGTCATTTCTTTTAAGCCTCATGACATCTCTGAACTAGGCAGCACAGACATCATGAGATACGTGAAATTAAAAAAATGTTTATCAATTTGTGTACCTCAAACATAGAAACACTGAATATAAAACCTTTATAAAAACATGAGCAGATACCCAAGTAACCACTACCCAGATTTAGAAGGTGTTTGCATTTTCCATACTTGTTCAAACACTGCTCAAGCCCTGCTCTTCCTCCATTCTGACACCATCCATCCTCAGAGATGTCCCCTGCACTGATACAAGGTTATCATTCCCTTGTGTTCTTTTTCACTTGTAGAAATGTGTGCATACATACCACAAAGAAGAAATGTTCTGGTTTTGTGTAGTTAGGAAATTGATGAATGGTGTCATACTGGGCATTACTATGCAGCTTGCCTTTTTTATGCAACAGTATATTTTTGAGGTGTATCCTTGTAGGTATGTAGAGATCTATTAACCATACACTATGCCATTGTATGAATAAGGTACAGTTTATCTGCTTCAATAGTAGTCAGTATTTATGCTAATGATGGACTATTGATTACTTCTACATATTTTCAATTACAAATGTTTCTGCAGAGAGCATTTTTAAACATATATTCTTGTGCAAGAGTCTAAGAGATTCTGTATTCTGGTTCCTGGAGATGACCTTGTTGGTTCATTGGGTCTCTGTCTTTATTAATTTATCTCTCTGTCTTTATTAAGGATTGCCCAGTTGCTTTCCAGTGTTGTGCCGATTTAAGTGCTAATGTTTCAGTTCTCATTTCTTTCTGCCTCCTTAGCACTGTGCATTGCCAGACTTGGTCATCTTCACCAATTTAATAGGTATGGAACAGTAATTCACTGTTGCTTTAATTTGTGTTTCACTGATTCCTGGTGAGGCCCAGCATCTTTTCAGATGCTTGTTTGCATTTGGGTTTCTGCTTTTGAGCTTGTTTACATTCCTCACTCTTTATTATGTTGGGTTATTTGACCTTTTTTTTTTTTAATTTTTTAATGTTTATTTTTAAGAGAGAGAGAAGGAGATAGATAAAGCATGAGCAGAGGAGGGACAGAGAGAGAGGGAGACACAGAATCCTAAGCAGGCTCCAGGCTGCTCAACGCGGGGCTCAAACTCATGAGCTGTGAGATCATGACCTAAGCCGAAGTCCGATGCTTAACTGACTAAGCCACCCAGGCACCACCCCCCTTTTTTTTAAATACTGATTTGTGGACATTGTTTTAGATTCTGCTTACTAATCTTTTGACTGTTAGGGGTGCCTGGGTGGCTCAGTTGGTTAAATGTCTGACTCTTGATTTCAGCTCAGGTCATGATCTCACGATTTGTGAGTTTGATCCCCGCGTCAGGCTCTGTGCTGAAAGTGTGGAGCCTGCTTGGGGTTCATTCATTCATATTCTCTGTCTCTCTCTCTCTCTCTCTCTCTCTCTTTCTCTCTGTCTCCCTCCCTCCCTCCCTCTCATCTTCTTTCTCCCTCCCCCCTCAAGAATAAATAAATAAATTTAAAACAATAAAAACCAAAAGCTAATCTTTTGAGTGTTATATACTTTACATGTACTTTTTTCCAGTCTATAGCTTTTTAAAAATTTTTTTTTGCTTATGATGCCTTTTTTTCCATACAGATATTATTAATTTCACCCTAGCCTAATTTATTCTTGTATCTTATGGTTTGGTCTTTAATATATTTGGGGTTTAATTTTATAAATTGTGTGAAAAGGGTCTTAATTTGTCATTTTCCATATGGATAATTAATTGCTGCAGCACTATTTGCTGATTCATCCATCCTTTATCTTTTTTTTTTTTTTAAGTTTACTTATTTATTTTGGGGCGGGGAGGGGCAGAGAGAGAGAGAGAGGGAGAGAGAGAGACTCCCAAGCAGGCTCTGCGTGGGGCTTGATCTCACAAATTGTGAGATCATGACCTGAACCAAAATCAAGAGTCAGATGCTTAACTGACTAAGCCACCTAGGTGCCCCTGTCCTTTATCTTTTTTATATGATTATTAATCTACTTTCACTATAGAGTAAAGTCCCAGTTATTCATGGGTCTTTTCTGGGCTCTTCATTCCATTGGTCTGTATTTCTCTCTCTGAGCCAATACCACACTATTAATTGTGATTGAATAAAGCAGGTAAGAAAGACTACCTAGGTTTCTACCTCAATCACCTATTTGCTTTGTACCTTTTAATGAGTTACCTACCCTCCCTGTACCTTAGATTTTTTTTATCTGTAAGTAGATAATAATAGTGCCTACCTCATAGGTTTGTTGAAGATTAAGTGTGATGATACATGTACTAGGCTTAGAGCAATACCTAGAATATGGAAAGCTCAGTAAGTGTTAGCTGTTTATTACTGTTTCTACTTTTACGAGCTATCTCTTCTCTTTATACATGAAAAAGGATGACCTGTTTTATTCTCGATCTTTGTAAAATCACCTTACCTATTCTTTTTACTCTTTCTTACTAATTTTAGGATCAACTGTCAAGTTCCACCTCTAAGCCTACTAGGATTTTTACTATAACGCACTGACTTTTTACATTAGATTGGGGAAAATTGTCATGTTTATGATACTGAGTCATCCCATCCATGAACTTGATCCGTCTTGTGATATGTTGATGAGCATGAGAGGGAGACTAAGAAGGATTAGGTCATGAAGTACATAAGGAGGCAGAGACTGTAGGTAAGGTCTTACAGGCTACGCCCATGAAGGCTTTGGTTCTTATTCCAGTGGAGGTAAGAAGCTGCTGTCTTTGAGCGAGGGTGATATGATCACACTTACTTCTTAATGGGATCCTTTTGGTTCATCATGTGCTGCCTTTTGGGAAGAAAGAGAGGTGTGTGTGTGTGTGTGTGTGTGTGTACACACGTGTGTTTATATTTTTGAGAAGAACTAAGGGAAGAATAAGCCCAAAACTAACAAAAAGTGGTTACCCGTAGCGGGTTGCAGGGAATAGTGTGGAAACAAAATATTTCTGTGATTTTACTTTCTTATACAATTTTAACTTTGAACCGTGTAGATATTTTATATAATTAAAAAAAAAACACTCAAGTGAATCAAAAAGGAAAAAAAGCAATCCCTAGAATTTTGAGGCACACTAAAACAAACTTAAATTTGTAGCCATGACTATACAGAGAAAATAATTACTTCAAATAACTTTAAAATAGAATATTTTGACTGTTCATCCCTAGTGGAATGCATTCTAAGGACACAAAGAACTTCTAGGAAATCCAAAACCCGCATTCAGTAGTCTTATTGTTCATGGCAGGTTTAGAAACTATTATAGCTACATTGTGAAATAGAGCAAATGACTATGGCAGTCGCATTGGGAATCATGATTTTCAGTTTAAAAGAAAAGATTACAAATATAAAAGAAATTAAATAAAAAGCCCTGTCATCTGAGATTGGAAATGTAAATATCAATATGGACTTAAGATGTTTTTTAACCTTAAAAAATGTATTTCTAGTTCTATTTACTGAAAAATTAGAAGCAATGAGTAGCGAGAATGTATGGCATTTAGCATTCCCAGTGCCCAAGTTATGGTCTCTGTTATGTCCTGGCTGAAAGGAACTGAGGCTTTTTGGAGAAATGGCTGATTCCAGGTCTAGATCAGGATATGGACATCATAAGCCTAGGATATAGTCTGCTGGAAAGTGAGGAAATTAGCAAAGGCTAATGGAATTGTGTCAGAACTCAGCCAAAAGACTCATAGACTTACGATAGAACAATTGGGACCTCAGAAAGTAATGACTGCAGTGAATGAAAACACATCAAATATATAAAAATCCATGCATGTATAATGGGGGAGGAGGAACTCACTGGTCACATATTTGGGTTGTTAGAGCATTTACTCAATTAGAAAATTAATGAAAGCCTAGGTGGCTCAGTTGGTTAAGCATCCGAATCTTGATTTCAACTCAGATCATGAGTGAGTCCCATGTTAGGCCGAGCACTGGGCATGGAGCCTGCTTGGGATATATTCATTCTCTCTTTCTCTCTCTCTCTCAAAAAAAAATTAAATTAATGAAAGCAAAAAATCAAGCATTTTCCCTGCCTTTCCTGTATAAACTATATCTTTGCAAAACCAGAGGGTAGGCCTCTTTACAAAATTCCAGTTAGTAGATGCAGAAGGATTACTAGAATCAGAAGATCAGTTTTGCCACCCCTAATGAGAAAATGGATCTAAGCAGCAACCACTGACTGAGAAGACCATGAGGAAAAGTAATGGAGGGATCAGGCTAACTTCATCTGAAGCCACTGACAGTCTTGACATGGCTAAAACTGGGGCAGCCAGCCATGATGCGAGGTAGTGGGAGGCCCCAGCACCACTTGAGAAATGTTCTTGCCTAAAAATTTGAACATGACTCCAACCAAGTCTAACATGAATCTAACTATCAGTTCCCAGGAAATATAGGGATCAAGGAGAAAAGTCAAAGACGCTTGCTGAGACAATCAGCCAAATCTAAAATGTGGGACATGTTTAGTGTCTCTGAAAAATTGGTGGCATGAAAGAGGAAAAGAGGCAGGGAAGAAAACTGTCCCATAAAAAGGAGAGATTTAAGTGACATAACCAAAATAAACCAAAAAGGATCGCTCTGGCTATGTAACCAAACCACACAAGTGTTCATCCATCCAATGCACAGCAAGCCAATAAAAACTGATACCAAACTTTTGCTGTGAAGAAAGATAGGCTACTTATTAGCGTGGCACCACCCAGGAGAACAAGAAGGTAATGTTCAAAAGTCCCAAACTGTTTTGGGCACCTGAGTGGCTCAGTTGGTTAAGCATCTGACTTCAGCTCTCTGGGCTCTCTGCCGTCCGTGTAGAGCCCACTTTGGATCCTCTGTCCCCCTCTCTCTGACCCTCCCCTGCCTGTGCTCACTTGCTCTCTCTCTCAAAAATAAACATTAAAAATAAATAAATGAAACAAAAGTCCCAAACTCTCTAATGGCTTTACAAGCAGGGGTTTTTAAAGGGTGAAAATTCAGGGTAAGGGTCTCAGGGTCTTGGATCACACTTGATTAGAGTTAGGTCAGCTATCACATTTCCTTCCTTGATCATCTTGTCCCTTTTGGCATCTCCCAGTCTGGTTTCAGTGTGATTGTAGTGAGATGGTTGTTCTGCTTCAGGGACCCGGTCGTTCTGCATTATGGGCCTGGAACTGCAAAACATTCTTAGGGATTGCATTAGCGATGTCATCTCTAGAGTACAAAGGCAAAAGTTCTACATCCTGTGACTATCACTAAGCTGAAAATTATTATTTTTTTTCTGGCAAACACAGCACATTGTTTTTGTTATCTCAGGCAGAACAGCATCCCACAGAGTTGTTGAGAGGCAAGTTTATGTTACTCCCTGAGGCATCTTTACAGGTTTTTTTAAATAGTAAGTAGGGGCTACGTGACTCTGGTCAGAGGCAGCTAGAAGCCATATGTCTAAATTGTGGGTTCCAGGGAGGCTTGCATCCCTGGTTTCAGCTGTTGTGTTAAGAATAGACCATAAAAGATCAAGAATGAAAGCAGGGAGAGCAGTTAAGAAGCTATTACAAAATCCCAGGTGGGATTCTAGACAAGGATGATAGCAAGATGGTGTTGGATTCTGGGTATACCTTGAAGGTAATGCTGACAAGACTCGCTAATAGATGGTTAAGACGTAAAACTTCAGAGAAAGAGTCCAAGGTGACTCCCAGGTTTCTGGCCTAAGTAACTGGAACAGTGGAGTTGCCATTTAGTAAAATGGGGAAGATGGAGGGGATTTAGCTCCATTCTGAGCTTTGTGTCTTCAGCCTATATTATAGGCCTTTTGAACATCCTCAAGGAAATGTGAAGGAAGCAGTTGAATACATGTGGAGTATGGAGGACAGGTCCAGACCTGAGATGTACATTTGGGAGTTTTCGGCATGCAGTTGGTATTTAGTCATGAAACTGCATCAAAGGACAAAGGGAGTGAGTATAGCTTGGGGGGTCGTGGGGGGAGGGCGATTAGTCCCAGGACTGAGCCTGGGAGGAATAAAGGCGAAGGTAGCCTGGAGAATCTGCAGGCCTGATTGGCCATGTCAGATGCTTCTGGCAGGTCAGGGAAGGTGAGGAGTGGAATTTGACCTTTGGATTGAGCAACACGGAGATCATTGATGCTCTTGGTGAGAGCAGTTTCAGTGAGCCTGATGGGGAGAGGATTCATGAAGGCCTTCCTGGGAGAAGAGAAATTAGAAAATAGACCCTTCTTGGGGCGCCTGGGTGGCGCAGTCGGTTAAGCGTCCGACTTCAGCCAGGTCACGATCTCGCGGTCCGGGAGTTCGAGCCCCGCGTCAGGCTCTGGGCTAATGGCTCAGAGCCTGGAGCCTGTTTCCGGTTCTGTGTCTCCCTCTCTCTCTGCCCCTCCCCCGTTCATGCTCTGTCTCTCTCTGTCCCAAAAATAAATAAACGTTGAAAAAAAAAATTTTTTTAAGAAAATAGACCCTTCTTTTGAGGAGTTTGGAAAGAAAAGAACTCCAGTGTTAGCTGGATGGCAAAGTGGTGGTTTGCTTAGGAATCTGATTTATTCCTTTCGGGTAGTGTTTTTTGTGACAGTAATCTTTTCCCCACAGCTTTTTATTTTTGACAAACACCAAATGACAGATACTGTATTCTCTTCACTGGTTTATCCTATTGCTAACATCTTCCTACATTTGCTTTCTCTAAGTATATCAATATATTTCTTTATATTTTCTGAGTCGCTTAAAGTTGCAGACATAAAAGTTTACCCTAAATACTTCAGCTTCTATCTCCTAAAAATAAGGATGTTCTTCTATATAATCACAATATCATTATCATATCTAAGACATTCAATATTAATATGGTAATATCTACAATACAATTCATATTTAAACCGTAGATTATTGCTATTTTAGTGTCAGGTACAGGGTCCAATCAGAGGTCATCTGTTGTTTTCGATTGTCATATCCCTGAAAGGATTTGCGTTTTAGGATTGGAGAAATAATAGCACATTCGTACGCTGATTTTAAAAACCTAGTAGAGGGGCGCCTGGGTGGCACAGTCGGTTGAGCGCCCGACTTCAGCCAGGTCGCGATCTCGCGGTCCGTGAGTTCGAGCCCCGCATCGGGCTCTGGGCTGATGGCTCAGAGCCTGGAGCCTGTTTCCGATTCTGTGTCTCCCTCTCTCTCTGCCCCTCCCCCGTTCATGCTCTGTCTCTCTCTGTCCCAAAAATAAATAAACGTTGAAAAATAAAAAAAATAAAAAAAATAAAAAATAAAAACCTAGTAGAGGGTGAAAACCAATGATGCAGAAGGGGGGGGGGGGAATTGCCAGTGATGAACCTGAGAAGGTGAGAGACATGGGATGTATCCATAGTGGGGGTGAACTTCTGATGGAAGGGAGTATGGATACTTTATTCAGAGTAGCCAGAGAGAAGGCAGAGCCTGTGGGTAGGTGGGTAGGTAGATGTGAGAGAAGCTTGAGAAAATTCTCTTTTGATAGCTTTTATTTTCTTGGTGAAATAGGAAGAATGGTATTCAGCTGAGAGGAAGGAAAGGAGAATAGGTGTTACAGGTTTAAGAAAAGAAGGTATGAAGTTGTCATCTGAGACTGTCATCTTCAAACTAGGGCATGCATATAGCTAGGCACACATGAAGACTTTGCTAAGGGTGCACAATTATGGATAGTCTTGAGGGAATCCTTTTGTAGACCCTCAACTTCTGCAGGTCACACTTCCCAGAAACTAATGTGCCTGAGACGATAGGCTTCCTCCCACTTGGGAGAGAAAGGCAGACCCTCGCCTATCCCAAATCTGAATTAAATATATCACCCCTTGGATTGTCACAGCTTCTTGTCTGTTCGTTGATTTCATTATTCCTCTTTTTCCTTGTTGTTCTTTTAAAAAAATTTTTTTTAATGTTTATTTTTGAGAGAGAGAGAGAGAGAGACAGAGCATGAGTGGGGGAGGGGCAGAGAGAGAGGGAGACACAGAATCTGAACCAGGCTTCAGGTTCTGATTCTGAGCTGTCAGCACAGAGACTGACATGGGGCTCGAACCCACAACTGTGAGATCATGACCTGAGCCGTAGTCGGACCCTTAACCCACTGAGCCACCCAGGCACCCCTCCTTGTCCTTAATCCAGAAAATAAATTACTTTCTGGAAGTAGAATGTCCTTCTTTTTTTTTTTTTTTTTTTTTTTAATTTTTTTTTCAACGTTTATTTATTTTTGGGACAGAGAGAGACAGAGCATGAACGGGGGAGGGGCAGAGAGAGAGGGAGACAAAGAATCGGAAACAGGCTCCAGGCTCTGAGCCATCAGCCCAGAGCCCGACGCGGGGCTCGAACTCACGGACCACGAGATCGTGACCTGGCTGAAGTCGGACGCTTAACCGACTGCGCCACCCAGGCGCCCCAGAATGTCCTTCTTAAAGAGCCTTTCACTGCAAATTTCTATAGCTCATGATCCTGCTTGGGAGTTGTTACTTCCTTGTTTCTAGTTTTAGCTTTGTATCTCAGTTTCTTTTTTCCCTCACCAGTACTTCACCTCTGTTTTCCTGCCTCTCCTTTGATTGTTGCCTTTTCTCTGGTTTTCAGGCTTGGTCACAGTGGCGGGAACAGCTCCTGTATGTCCAGAAGGAGAGACAGAAGATGGTCTCCGCAGTGAAACACCATCAGCACTGGCAAAAGTGGAAATCCCTGAAGGCCTGGCTTGGATACCTGCAGGTCCGCAGAGTGAAGAGACAGCAGAAGGGTGAGCAGGAAGTCCCAGGCTCCAGAGACAGAGGATCATGTCACAATTTACAGTCTTCTGCCAGTGGTGCTGCTCTTTATTAGGAGAGAGATAACCAAAGGAAAAAAAAAAATAGAGGTAACCACATTATGCCACAAATTTTGGAAAAAAGAGATTGAGGAGGAACATACATCATCTTCAGTTCACATTTAAGTTGTTTCCTTCTGGCCTTTTCCACTAAAAATATTTTTTTTCAACAGGTTTAATTATTACATAAATACTGTGATTATTTATGATTAATAGGATACATACAACTTTATATCTTTTTCTACACAACTAAACATTTTCCTATGTCTTTCAGTATTCTTCATAAATGTTATTTTTTTAATGATTGTCTGCATTTTGTAGGATGGCTTACCTTAATCTATTTAGCCACCCTTGTATCTATAGATATTTGGATTGTTTCTACTTCTCCCCAGTTATGCAACCCATGTGATTTAGGGTAATGAGGGTTTTTTTAACCACTATTCTCATGGTTTAGTTTCCCAATTAGAGTTCAGAAGTAATAACACACTGATCATGATCATTGGTACTTTCTGTACTTTGGTTTCTGGAGCCCACACAGAAGTGAGTCAAGCAGCGTGCTAGACGTGGCTGGCTTTCACCCAGGCCTCCCTCCTGGGCTGCCAGGCCAGCACTGCCTTTTGGGAGAGTTTGAATGTGTCTGTCTGAGGATAATGAAGGAGACCTACTGTCTGGTTGCCCAAGCCTGGAAGGTGAAGGCATGAAGCTATTTAGCATGATAAGCTGTTATTTAGGCACTGACTAATGTGCCCCTCTTTACAGCATTTGAATTCCAGGACCAGTTCCCTTCCACTTCCTGGACTTCAGTTCATCAGAATATTAGCTAATTAGTATTAAAAGCAGGTGACTGGCAACCAGGATCAGTCTGGCTAAAAGCTCGAAAAACACCTTTGCCAGCATGGTGACCAAGTTGTGTCATTGAGTCAATCCCTGAAGTCCCACCCAGGAGACATCAGTAAAGAGGCAAATGTGAAAGAGTCTTCTTTGAAAGCAGCCGCCACCATTCCTGGTCATCAGTAGTTAAGTGGAAGCCTCAACTCTTTAATAGAACTGATTTTGTAACATCCTCCTCCCTAAAATTACAGACCTTTTCTCTTTCCTTGGAGAGAAGAAGTGTAGCTAAGGGCTTCCAAATTACCCTCCCCTGCCTAAAAAAACTTTTATTTTAGAATTCTTTGTAAGAACATCCTCGAATCCCTGCTGTCTGCCAGTAGTAGGGTGCAGCTTATCTTAAAGATGCTTCCAGCTCATCTCTCAACCTTGCAGGGGGCAGCACGTAGTTACTTTCTTTGTTGCAGACATGGCTGAGCGATTCCACCGGGTCACTGTGCTCCAGACACACTTCTGTGATTGGCAGTGGGCCTGGGAGCGGAAGGAGAGTTTGTATGCCGTGCACGCACGCGTGGAAGGGCTGGCCAGGAAGATGGCAATGCGGCGGGCCTTTACTCATTGGAAACACTGTATCCTTTTCAGTCACCCAGCCCTATCCATCACCACAGCCAGGGCATCATGAGCTCAGCAGCCTTTGAGACAAAGGGCAGGAGATATTTGGAAAACAATTACTGACAATATAAGGTGGTCCTGATCTCTGTTTTCTTTTTAAAAAATTTTTCACTGGACATGTGCTTACAAAAGAGTATGTGTAGTACACATTAACAGTTTAATGAATGGTATTAAAATACTTATGTACCCACTACCCAACTTAAAAATTAGAACCTTGCTGGAGCGCCTGGGTGGCTCAGTCAGTTAATTGTCCGACTTTGGCTCAGGTCATGATCTCACGGTTCGTGAGTTCGAGCCCTGCATCAGACTCTGTGCTGACAGCCTGGAGCCTGCTTTGGATTCTGTGTCTCCGTCTCTCTCTGCCCTCCCCCCACTCATGGTCTGTCTCTCTTTCTCTCTCTCTCAAAAATAAATAATAAAAAAACATGAAAAAAAGAAAAAAAAATTAGAACCCTGCCGATTTCCTAACACTGTTCATCCTTGATTGCATTCCCTTTCCTCCCCCTCAGTGGTAATCCCACTATCCTGAATTTTATGTTGCCATTTCATTGCTTTTCTTTACCCACTAGGTGGTGGAAATAGCCATGGCTGTGTGTTTCTTGGCAGCCCTAACATTATGATCATAGTTTCCATTTATTGGGCTTTACCATGTACAGACTATGCATTATCTGTTTAACCCTCATAGCAACCCTGTGGAGTAGATGTCAGTATTTCCATTTTATAGATGAGGAAACCGAGATTCAAAGGGGCTCAATTATTGTCAAAGTCACAGCATATCATTGGGCAGAGCCAGGAGCTTTTAACCCAGGCATTTGACTCCGGTGCTTTGACTCCTGTGCACATGTCCATAATCACTGCCCTCATTACAGTATGTGCCCAGATGTGCAGATTCAGTCAAGGAGGTGGGGCTTGAGCTGACTTTGTCCTTAAAGGATCACAAGGTCACCTAGCAAAGTCAGGAAGAGTGTTTCAGGTGGAAGGAATGGCGTTTACACACAGATGAAGAAAAGATCCAAGGGCAGTGACAGGGATCTGTTACCGAGCTGTGGGGGTGTGGATGGCAGTAGGGCAGTGCAGGTAGATGCAGGCTAGGGAACAGCTTGTAGAGCCCTGGATGCAGCGGTCAGGAATTTGGGCTTTCTCCTGATGGCACTGGGGATCCTCTGGAGGTGTTTAAGAAGAGAAGTGATGGAGCAAGTTTGTACTTGAGAGGTCTGGATTACAGGGCAAAGCTGGCACGAGGAGAGCAGTTACATGAGACTCTCGCCAGTCTGTGTGAGGAGCAAGTCAGATGCACTGCAGGGCATCAGGGGTGGGAACAGAAAAGCAGGAGAGATTTCAGAGGAGACCAGATGGACTTGGCAGCCCAGTAGATGGAGAGAGTGGGAGGAGAAGGTTTGAAAATAACTCCAAGGTTTTTAGCTGAAATATCTGACTGGGGTTTTGGTGCCAAAACAAAGGATGCAGGAAGACAGGAGAGCTTTAGATAAGGTTACTTGCAAATGTTTACTGTAATTCGTGACAATTTATCTCAACTGTTCTTGCCTGTCATCAAATGGGCATCAGAAGGGAGAAAGGCAAGGCCAACTGTTTGATAAGCAACTCACACAGTTTCCCTTTGCCTCCTCCTCTTCCTGGGATCATCAGGAGGAGGCAGAGGTGGACGTAGGCCATCTGGCATGCCTATTTTCCCTCAAGCCAGGACCCTCCCGATGGGTCACTGGGTTGCAGTGTGCTGGGGTGGGAACACTTTTGAGATGAAAGGCCTTAACTCCCTGGCGGATGTGCTGCTGTGCACTGAAGAAGCAGCCCAGTGGAAGGCGGCCGAAGATCACAGCAGACACAGCTTGCTGGTGAGAACACGGAAGCCTCTCAAGGCCTTTTTTTTTTTTTTTCTTCTTCAGGAACTGCCAAAGTTTTAGTGTTTAATATTTAACAGCACAACTGACCAAGGTCCAAGATGTGACATTACCATGTTTAAAAAACTCTATAAACTAATTATAAAAACTATAAACTAATTATATAGTATGTGATAAGAAGAAAGCACACTTTATAATAGAAAGCCTGTCTACACGTAGGAGTGCCTTCAAAACCATAGTTACCAACCCTGCTTAACCATCCACTTTTGGGGAACCCAGGCCCACATAATGCTCTTCAAGTATATCTGGTTGTGGGATTAGCTTCACTCAAGAAGATCTGTTCCATTGTACGTGTCCCTGTTTTCATTTTGGATAAGAAATGGTAATGGTGTGGGGTCAGAGGGTCTGGAGCTGTAAGGGAAACTTGGAGGTGATCTAGTACTGCACTTTTTTACATGGTGGGCCCTCTTTTTCTTCTTTTGTTTTTAAGTACTCTCTACTACACCCAATATGTGACTTGAACTCACGACGCCAAGGGCAGGCCCTCTTTTTAATTGTGGGAACCTAGCCTGTGAAATCAATCAACGCAGAAATTCTGCGGATGAAGCAGGGTCTGGGGAGTAGTCCCTCTTCTGCTGCTCTCCCCAACCCTCACCACATAAGGAGATCTTCAGACACTTTCAGGAGCCTCTGGGGTTCCACAGACCACAATATGAAAACCCCTAAACGCTTCACTTCTGTCTCAGAAAACTGGAGCCCAGGGCATTGGAGAATAGGCTTTGCTTAGGTGACATGTGAGGCAGTATTGCTGGAGCTGGAGCCAGTCTTGCGTCTTGCCCCTATCCCAGCCCCCCTACTCACCAAGGCTTCCCTCTCCTCCTTTTATTCTATTCTACAAAACTACTTTCTAATTGTATAAGTGTGCATGTTGACACCCCCTGCACACATACATGGCTTGAAAAAAAAACACACCATAAGCTAAAAGTCTGTCTCTTTTTCTGAGAGGCAAAGTTGATGTTTTTAACCTTTGTCTGTAGTGTTCCCTCTGGACCATGGTATCTCTCCTGGTCAGAGGTGAGGGTGTGTTTGTTCTTGTGCAGTAACAGTGGACAGCGGAGGATCAGTTAGACAGCTATTTATTAAGTGCCTACTGTGTGGGCTGGCTTGTATCAGACTCCCAACTGAATCTCAAAGCAGAAAGGATCCCAGGGACATGGGAGCAGCTGTGAATATCCACGACTGAGCCTCTGGCTTAGCTGCTCTTACTTTTACAGATGCTGCTGATTTGTAACTAGTTGTGTCCTTCCTTCTATTCACAGCACTTCTGTTTTCGAGCCCTAAAAGACAATGTGACCCACGCCCGTCTCCAGCAAATAAAAAGGAACCTCGCTCACCAGCAGCATGACATAATGGTGAGGGTCATCTGTAAGAAGGGACCTCTGATGGCCATTGTAGAGTTTTGTCCAGACTTTTTAGACTCCAAAACCTTAGTGTCCATTTTCTCTAGTTAGCCATACTGGCTAACTCTTGGTTTTCCCTAATCTCATTTTTTATCTGTTTGCTCAGAAACTTGATAGCAGACTCAGAGGTCAGGCTCCTGATCTAGGGAATACACTTTGAGTCTTGCATTCCAGGTGGTGTTTGCACTGGGAATCTGTTGTCTTCAGTGGTTGGTTTACCTGAGGGCAACAAACATCCTATCTTTACTTATAGATCGTGTTTCTGGGTTTAGGAGGATGGGGTTTTTTGGTTTTTCATTATGAAAATGTTCAAACATACAGAAAAATATAAAGAACAGTATAATGAACATTTATATACTTACAATCTAAATTCAAATATTAGCTGATTATTAATACTTACATTTTTTTGCTGAATCATTTTAAAGTAAATTACAGACAACATGAAACATTACGCCTAAACTTTTCGGCATGCATCGCCCAAAAATAACGTTTTCCTTCATAACAACAATATCATTGTCATCCTTAATAAAATGAACAGTAATTCCCTAATTTGATCCAATGCCCAGCCCATATTCAGATCTTCACAGTTGCCCTCAAAATGTCTTTATAGATGTTTTTTTCAAACCAGGATCCAGTAAAGGGTTGGTGACTCACTGTATTTGGTTATATCTTTAAGCCTCTTAATAACAGCCCTCCTCCTTCTACTTCTTTTGTTTAACATGTTTATCTTGTAATTGTAGTAAAAAAAAAAAAAATAACAAAATTTATCATCTTAACCACTGTCAAGAATACAGTTCAGTGACATTGAGCACATTCCCATTATTGTGCAACCATCACTGCCATCCATCTCCAGAACTTTTTTCATCTTGAAAAACTAAAATTCTGTCTCCATCAAACACTAACTTCCCATTCTCCTCCCCCGTCCACCCCCAGCACCTGACAACCACCTTTCTCCTTTCTGTCTCTATGAATTTGACTACTGTAGGAACCTCATATTTACAGTACATGCCCTTTGTTTGTTTTAGCGTTTATTTTTGAGAATCGGAGACTGAGCATGAGCAGGGGAGGGGCAGAGAGAGAGGGAGACACAGAATCTGAAGCAGGCTCCAGGCTCTGAGCTGTCAGCACAGCTGAGATTATGACATGAGCCAAAGTCAGATGCTTAGCTGAGCCACTCAGGTGCCCCCAGTACATACCCTTTTGTGACTGACTTAGTTCACTTAGCATAAGGTGTACTTTTTTTTTCAATCACACTGATTTTTGGAAAAGAAGGGCCAACTATTTTGTACAATATTCCATACTCTCGATTTATCGGTTTCCTTTTGATGCCATTTCATCTTTCTTTTTTAAAATATTGTTTGTGTAAACTAACGGTTAGATTTAAGGGCTTGATTAGATTGAAGTTAAACTTTTTTTCTTTTTTTTTTTGGCAAGCCTATTTCATAGGCAGTAATATCTGATAAGATCAGTTTTAACTGTTAGAATGGCATTGTTGGGGCACTTGGGTGGCTCAGTTAAGCATCCGACTTCAGCTCAGGTCATGATCCCATGGTTCATGAGTTTGAGCCCCGCATCAGGCTCTGTGCTGACAGCTCAGAGCCTGGAGCCTGCTTCGGATTCTGTGTCTCCCTCTCCCTATCTCTCTCTCTGCCTGTGTGCCCCTCTTCTCTCTCTCTCTCAAAAATAAAACAAACAAAAAAAGATAAAATGCCATTGTCTTCTATGAGGCCCAGATGAGGAATAGCTTCAGCTTCTTCATTCTGATTTCCATAAACTGGAAAATCCATCTTTTTGCCTTTTATGTTGGCCCACAATAGCTCTGTATAGCTTAGCTGTAAATATTTTGTAAACCTGTTATATGTTGGGTACTCCCGGCTAAGGTAATTCCTGCTTTGGGGGAACTTGTAGTCTTTTGGGGTAAGGATTTGCTAATTAAGAGAGATCATTTTACCTTTTGGCTTAATAAACCTCTGTTTCCTTCCTGTTTTACTTCAGCTGCTGCACAGGTTCTGGAACCTCTGGCAGTCTCGAATTGAGCAGAGGGAAGAGAGGGAGCAGCTCCCCTCACTGCGTGCTGCCTGGGACCACTGCAGGTAGGAACTCTGGCCTTCTCCTGGGGCTCTCTGGGGACTGACTCGCTGCACTCCAGAAGTGAGCACTTACTGTCCCTGCATGACTAGGCAGATTCAGAAAGGCCCTGCTATAAACCAGCAGTTCCTGAGCTTGCATTTTCCTTTTAGCTCATCAGATGAGAGGTGGAGTGAAGATGTTTGTGTTGGTTCTTGGTCACCATAGTTTAAAGTATGTACCTGCTGGTTCTCTGCCTCAATCCTTCAGGCTGCAGTGACGTTCACATCTTAGAATTCATGCATTGATAGTGTCAAAGAGAAGGCTTAGGCGAGTGAGTATTTGTGGCTTGGTCTTGAAGAATGCAGAGAGTGTCTTGAGTTTTTTGGAGTTAATTATTCAATTAAAATAAATAAGCACTACATGTCTGTGAGGAAGGCAGGTATAAAGTGAAAACTGAAAGCTCTCTGAATCCCTCCAATTCCTAAGTCCAATTCATTAGGTTCTTCAGAGGGAACCACTGTTCACTTTCTTGCTGCCAGAAATGTTCAATGTGCCCTCCTCCCCAGTAATATAATCAACTTGATTCGCATAGTTGTAGGTCTCATTTTGGAGCACTTTTTTAATGGGTTGTTGAGAATCTCATTATTTAACTAAATTTGGAGTTATCAGGGTCTGTCATTGCTCTAAATCCTGGTTTACAGAACTGAATGTGGTTCTCACTCTTAGTATCACTTTTGTGAAAGGAGCTTGTCACAGACCCAGGTGGTCCTACACAAGCCCCAGACTAGTCATAAAACCAGAAAGTTCAGGATAGTTAGGGGATTTCATATGTATTACTCAAGTTCCAGAGACACTGTGCTTGGTGATCTACTTAGGTTTGTAAGAAAGTTTTAAAAATTTGGGGGCAAGCCACAGCCCCAAATCGGGTTGACAGATTTCATGTTGAATAATAGGTTCTTATTTCTCTCTCTCCCAGAGTGAAACCCATGGTGTGCCTTTAATGCTAAGATGTAACCACACCCAGACTTTCCAGTCTTAAAAAAACAAAGAACATTTTTATTTTTATTTTATTTTATTTTATTTTTATTTTATTTTATTTTATTTTAATATTTCATTTCATTTCATTTCATTTCATTTCATTTCATTTCATTTCATTTCATTTCATTTACTTATGAGAGTGAGTGTGCATGGGAGCAGGGGCAGAGCAGAGGGAGAAAAAGATTCTTAAGCAGGCTCCATGCTCAGCACGGAGCCCGATGCAGGACTTGATCTCACAATTGTGAGATCGTGATCTGAGCTGAAATCAAGAGTCAGACGCTTAACCAAATGAGCCACTCAGGTGCCCCCAAACAGCATTTTTAAGACCCAAAGCCTGAAAGTGCAATAGGCAATACCTTGGTGTTATGTGTTTTATTTCAGAATAACGTTGCTATGCAAGTGTATCAAATTGTGGTTACGGTATACTCAGAAGAGACGATACAAGCAGGTATGGAGTACTTCATAGTAGATAATTCCACTGGGTTACATTCTTGGATCCATTTGCTTTGGAAAGATTCTTGGAAAAGACCTATACTAAGGGGTCTTAGTGTTCTGATTTGGAAGAGGGGTTGCTGTAAAAAGCTCAAAGGTGTTTCCCCCAGATCCCTCTAGTGACATTGGAAAGTTTGCATAAGCCCCATTCCTTCATCTGCTGGGAAAACGCACATGCTAAGAGTGATGAGCTCTTAACCAGCCATTCCATTCACATCGTTACTCACTTATTATATTAGGTGGCCAACCTTCAGGAAGTACTGGAAAAGGTACAGAACGTAAGTGCTGTGTCTGAGCGCTAAACAGTGTGAGACCAGTACCCAAGCAGGTGGGAGCATGTGAGGGTCAGGCTGGCAAATTAGTAAAGGTAGATTGAGAAAGGATTCAGTTCCATTTTTTTAAAGTTTTATTTAAGTAATCTCTACACCTGACGTGGGGCTCAAACTCACAACACCGAGATGAAGAGTTGCATGCTCTTCTAACAGCCAGCCAGGCACCCTCTAATCAGTTCCATTTAAGAAAGACTCATTTAGCATCTGCTGTACCTCAGACACTGCTAAGCACTGAGAATACAGTTGTGATACAAACCAAGTAAAATTCCTGCTCCCGCAGGCCTTGTAAGTTAGCACCAGGGTGGCAAATTAGCTGTAATGATGGGAGCAGCTGTTGAGAGTGCTGAACCAAGGATTTCAAGGCCACCTTTAGGCTTGGGGGAATTTGTGTTCAACTGATAATGTCTGCATGGGCATTGCAGTAGTAAGCGGTGCTGCCCATGGCTCTTTTTGGCCATCCATGGTGAAATGGAGGAAGACACAAACCAAACTCCTGCCAGTTGTTTTTCTGCTGCCTTCTCCACCCCCACCACCATCTGCTTCTAAAGTCTAACACATGAATCTAAAGAATTTGGCTGTTTCCTCATAGTGTTGAGATAGAATCTGAATTTTCTAACAAGGTGTACAAACTCCTTTGGGAGCTGGTCTCTGGCTGTTTCTCTGCCCTTTTCTATTACCACTCTGTTCCTTCATAACAGCTAAGCTGCAAGTCCTTCCCTGAATGTGCTTCTCACTGTACCTGCACTTTTTTTCTTAAGTTTACTTATTTATTTTGAGAGAGAGAGATGGCAGGGGAGTGGCAGAGACAGGGAGAGAGAATCACAAGCAGGCTCCGTGTTGTCAGCACAGAGCTCAGTGTGGGGCTTGATCTCACAAACCATGAGATCATGACCTGAGCCAAAATCAAGAGCTGGTCGCTTAACCAGCTGAGCCACCCAGGCATCTCTGTACCTGGACTTCCCTGTCCCTCCTACCTGTTCAGCTCAGGTGCTGCCTCTTTCCCCAGCGCCACACCATGTGTGGTTTTACCAGCATATTCATCATATCATTATGTAGGTGTCTACATGCCTCTCTCCTGCCAGACTGTGAGCTACTTGAGGGTAGACCCTGTCTCTTTCTTCTCAGCTCGACAGTGTTGACAAAGGGAAGGTGCCAACTAATGTTTAGACAAATGAATGAACAAACAAGTGAACAGACAGACTGCCATTGGTTGCTTTGGAGTTTTTCCTAAAGATCATCCCAATTCTTGCTTTTTGGGTGGTACCAGCCTACGGCATCGTTTGCCTTCCACACCTGGAAAATGCTTAGAGTTGCTGCATTATTTGACATTCCTTTGGACGATGTGGCTGTTTCTGAAAGGATGTTGCCACTTGGTCTCTTAAGCTCATTTAATGCAAGCTCACCAGAAGATAGAGACCTTTTAGAAAAAGAATCTGCTTGCTAGGGTTGAAAAGTGTTTATTTAAGGTGGAAAAGAAACAGAGTCTCCTATTTTCCTCGTGGAAAAAGAGAGCCCCTGGACACTGGGACCCAGCATTGGTGGAAAGGTCAAGGCAAGTGTCAGTGTTCTTATCTCTCACACTTCTCTTACATGGCCTGCATAATATAGAAGGTCTGAAAAATAGTAAGAGCCCTTGCTTAGTTGCTGTTGGATTTTTTTTTTTTTTCAAATCTTTAGCTAACAATCTGAACGTCATCTAAGGAGATGACATCAGAGAACATCAAGTTCTTTAAGGAGAACATCAGTTCTTTCTATTTCAGGCAAAGATAAAAATATTATTCATTGTGGGTTTCTTTCTTTTTAAAAAGTAATATGTAAAGAATGGCAAAATGTTTGCTGATTGTTGGGGCTAGATGGTAAGTTCATGGGGATTCATTATAGTATTGCTTCTACTTCTGTTTACATTTGAAAATGTAAATGCCCTTAAGCAATATATAGACATTATAATTTGAGAAGTGTAGGAATACATAAAAGAAAAAAAAAATAAAACACCCATAGTCTTAAGATAACATTTGGTGAGTAAGTCTGGTATCTTTTTTCCTCCGTGTGTGTGGGAGTATGTATGTCATATATTCACACACACACACATATGCTTACTGTTCAGTTATCTGTTGCTATGTGAAAAATCACCCCAAACCCAGTGGCTTAAAAAAACAACCATTTTGGGGCGCCTGGGTGGCTCAGTCGGTTAAGCGTCCGACTTCGGCTCAGGCCACGATCTCGTGGTCCGTGAGTTTGAGCCCCGCGTCGGGCCCTGTGCTGACTGCTCAGAGCCTGGAGCCTGTTTCAGATTCTGTGTCTCCCTCTCTCTCTGACCCTCCCCCGTTCATGCTCTGTCTCTCTCTGTCTCAAAAATAAATAAACATTAAAAAAAAAAAAAACAAAAAAAAACAACCATTTTATTATGCCTATGGATTCTGTGGGTCAAAAATTGAAAGTAGACATAACAAAGATGGTTGGTCTTTGCTCCGTGATTACTGGGGCCTCAGCTGGGAAGTCTGATGGCAGGGCATTAGGATCATCTAGAAGTTTCTTTACTCACATGGCTGGTTCCTGGACTAGAATAACTCGAAGACTGAGCTCATCTGGGATTGTTAACCAGAGCACCTACATCAGGCCTCTCTGAGAGGCTTAGATTGTCTCACGCATGATGATGGTGACCTCAGGGCGGTCAGACTTCCTATGTCGCTGCTCACTCCAAAAGTGTCACAGTGAACCAGACACAAGCTGTGTGGCCTTTCATGACCTAGCCTCCGAAGTCACATGTTGATATTTTCACCATTCTCTGTTGGTCAAAGCAGTCACTATCCTGCCCAGATTCAAGGGGATGGGACTTTTCAGTAAAGGAAGACCCAAGAATTTGAGGTCCTATTTTAAAATCTACCACATGTTTTATCCCAAAGTTTTGGATCATGAAGGCATATGTATTTTTTTATGTTGGTTTTCTGTCTTCCTACTGATATTTAGTGATATAGTAGTAGCCTTTCATAATTACATAAAAATTTAAAGAATCTGTATTGCAAATAAACATCATAAAATCAAAAGATATATTACAGGGTGGGAACAGTGTTAACACACATGACAACTGATAAATTTTGTAAGGTTCAAAAAGCCCATTTATATCACTGAGGTAAGCACTGGCAGATGTAAAACAGGCAATGGTATGAACACTTAGTACATAGGACAAAACATTTAGATATATGCATGTATATATGCGCACACACACAAATGTGTGAAGAGATGCTCAACCTGTTTTTAAAGTAAAAATCTCTTCCTTCTCATATTTCATTCTTCACCTGTTGTGTTGACAAAGATTAAAAATAATTATCTTAATCTTTTTCTCAGTTTTGTGTAGAAAGCAACCGTCCCTCTAGAGTGTGACCCTGAAAGGTCATTTTTTTTTAATAATATAAAGTACAAATAAAGGCCATTCATTGTTTTACTGTAGCGGCTGCAGTCCAGAGCAGACAGTCACTTCCAGCAGAGAGCCCTGCCTGTGGCCTTTCACGCATGGAGAAAACTCTGGCGATGGCACCAGCAGGAAAGTGTCCTCAATGCAAGAGCAGCACTCTTTCACAGGTATGCTGTGCAACTCCTGTCTGTGCAGGCTTCTTGGGTCTAATTCTGCTGCCCCCACTGCCATTTGTGTTGTTTTTCTGCTTCCTAGGCCCCTAGGCCCTGGTTCTTCCTGGTTTTTCAATTAGGTGGGCTCATTGATTTCATGGAGCAGGAAAAGACAGCCACTATTTCTCCTGGGAAAGCTTTTGCTCATCTTTATTGCAAATGCTTTCAAAACAGCCCGAGTTTTATGCCCCTTTCCTCATTGCAAGCCAGTGTGAGCTCCATTAGAGCTGCCCATTAGCTTTCTGGATCAGAGTGTGGTTAGACCTTGCTTTGCCTTGGCAGGCATTCTTGAGTGTGATTTCCCTGAAATGCTTGCTTCCTGTTCTGCTAGACCTGACTTTGAAGTTTGAAATACAGTTGTCAACAAAATTAGGATGGGCAAAGAGCAGAGAGCTATGTCTTTTTAGCTCCCACAGAGGTAAAATTTGCCCATAGCAGATCCTTGCTGCATTCTGGCAGAATATAACAAAGAACTTAATAATCACTGACTGTGTGTCTACCACTGTGGTGGGTGTGGTGTGATGGGAGAAAGGAAACAGATATATAAGCTCATTCACCTATGACATCACCAACTTCATTAATAATTTTCCTTCTCACAGCAGTCCTAAGAGAACAGGCTCAAAATGACAAATGACTCCCCCATGTAAAACAACCAGTAAGTGGCAGAGCCAGGTTTCAGTTCAGGTCTCCTTGACTCCAGGGACTTTGTGCTAGATCAAAAGGAAGATCTTTTTGATGACTTTGTAGAAACTTTCAATCTTTGTGAGGAGGTAAGACTGATACACAAGAAACAATTGAGGAACCATTCCAGAGAATAGATCCATGTGTCCTCAATTATGTCAGCCCCGAGTTCTTCTAGAGCTCAGAGCTGGTGCTGAGGGAAGTCCCTGGGGGAAGCATGCTATGAGCTGAGGGGTGAAGATGGATGGCAGGAGTGGGCAAGATGAGGAGGACCAGACCCAGGGGATCACCCAGGCCCATAGAAAGGTAACAGATGTTTAAGCAGGTGCATGTAACTAGTAAAGTGATAGTTGTGGAGATTGCCCTGAGAAAAGTGTATATCAATTTAGGACAGAGAGACCAAGAGGCAGGGATGTAGGAGAAGTTACAATGATTTTGACTTTGAAGGACTCTGAATGCTAGTCTGAGGGGATCAGCCAGAAATTTGAGTCCTTAGCACAAAGTTCAAGGAGAAGATTATTAGGGGGAAGCCCTGAGAAATTAGAGGCTGACAAGGGGACAGCACTTACCTTTTCCCCTTCTGCAGACCATGGCTTCACCTTTACCTAGTTCCTGTATTGATGTCTGATATAAGATTCCTTTGAAAAATGTCATTAATACTTAACACACACACACACACACACACACACACACACACACCCTTTGTTTCTTTTACAAAGTCATGATTTATTCTGTTGCTTTTTTGTATTTTGGCATGCTGCAGAGACTTTCACATTTTGAGAGTACTTTGAAAATAGCCAAGAGGAGGGGTACCTAGGTGGCTCAGTCAGTTAAGTGTCCAACTTCAGCTCATGTCATGATCTCACAGCTCATGAGTTTGAGCCCCGAATTGGGCTCTGTGCTGACAGTTCAGAGCCTGGAGCCTGCTTTGAATTCTGTGTCTCCCTCTCTCTCTGCCCCTCCCCCGCTCATACTCTGTCTCTCTCAAAAACAAATAAACATTAAACACACACACACACACACACACACACACACACACACACACGCACGCACACACAATAGCCAAGAGGAGTTTCTAAAAGAATTTTTGTTGAGGCACCTGGGTGGCTCACTCGGTTAAGCATCTGACTCTTGGTTTCAGCTCAGGTCCTAATCTCAGAGTTTCATGGGTTCAAGCCCCACATTGGGCTCCATGCTGACCATGTGGAACCTGCTTGGGATTCTCTGTCTTCCTCTCTCTCTCTCTTTGTCCCTTCCCCACTTGTACTGTCTCTGTCTCTCTCAAAATAAATAAATAAACTTAAAAAAAAGTAGAAGTTTTAAAAAAAAAATTTTAATTAAAGGATTTTTGTTGGGGATCAGTCTTGGGTGATTTTACAGTTATCATTCTTGAGACAAAAAGGTGGAGGGTGAATTGGAGACAGGGAAGTAGCCAGAAGGCTTGGAAGATAACCAAGACCTGATGTGGATTTAGCCTGATCTGGATTTTATCTTGTTTTAGTTTAGTTGGATCTTTTTAGAAAACTTAGTTTTTTAGGTTCCTGCCTTTCTGGTCATGAGGGAGCAAAGTGATGGAGAGCCTGGCTTGGAAGGTAGACAGGCCCGAGTTCAGACCCTATCTTATAGGGTTGTCATGAAAAGTAGTGAGATAATCCATGTGGAATACAAGCGGAATGTCAGCACAAGATATCAACCTTCCTCCTAACCCCTAGAATTGATTTGTGATTCCTACAGCAAATGAATATTCGTAGGTTTCGTACGGAGTTTAGCAAATCAGAGTTCCCCCAAAATATGTATGTTCTATTTTTCCATAATTCTTAGGGTATTTTTTAAATATCTTAGGAATATGGACAGAATTTATAGTGGGAGCTCATGAATGGCAACTAAAAATTGTCGTTTCTTAACCTACCAGTGAAATACTATTCTGAGAATGAGACAAGACTGGTTTGTCTTTTTTTTTTTTTTTTAATTGAGCTAAAATTAATAGTGAAAGGCACATATGTTAAGTAAATAGTTTGATGAGTTTTCACAAATTGTATACCTGGATAATCAACAACCCAGTCAAGATCCACAACATTTCCATCACCTCAGAAAGTTCCCTCATTTCCTTCCAGTTAATTCCTAACCCTCACATGTAACTATCATCCCAGGTTAATTTTGCATGTTTTTGAACTTTATATAATGGGATCATACAGTGTATGTTCTGTTGTTTCTGGCTTTTATTATTTATCTTTTGAGAGAGAGAGAGAGAGAGAGAGAGAGAGAGAGAAGGGAAGGACAGAGGGAGAGAGAGAGAATCTTAAGCAGGCTCCATGCCCAGCACAGAGCTGACATGGGGCTTGATCTCACAACAGTGAGATCATCCCCTGAGCGGAAATCAAGAGTCAGATGCTTAATCCATTGAGCCACCCAGGCGCCCCAGTGTCTGACTTGTTTTAAAGTTCAATGTAATGTTTTTGAGGTTGAGCCATGTTTCTTGTTTGCTGAGTAGTATTGTATGAATATAAGACAATATTTTGATCCATTTAAACATATGAGTTGTTGCCAGTTTGAGGCCATTATGAATAAATCTGCTGTGAACCTTTAGGTGGATGGTGTTGTCATTTCTCTTGAGTAGATACTAGAAGCCGACTTCTGGATCACAGGGTAGAGATATGCTTAATCTTAATCCTACAGGGGGTCGTGTCATTATACACCCGCCAGCCTGGTTGTTCCATATCCTCATCAACATTTGGTTTTGACAGTGTTTTTAATTGAGCCACTCTGGTTGATGTGGAGTGCTGTCTTATTTCCCTGTCGACTAATAATGCTGAGCATCTTTTTAAAGCCTCATCAGCCAGGATCAAAAGTCTGTAGTTTTACCAAGCCAGATTGATTGCCTTTGAAGGAGGGAATTCCAGAGGAATTCTGGAATGGTGCTGTTTCTGAGGGAAAGGAATTTGTAAGGTTTGTGTTCCCACTAAAGGATTCTGAAGAGGGAAAAGAGAAACAGGAATTAGTTTTGGATTGTTCACTATTTCTTTCTTTCTTGTTTTTTTTTTTTTTTTTTTTTTTTATGTTTATTTTTGAAAGAGAGCAAGCAGGAGAGGGGCAGAGACAGAGGGAGACAGAGGATCCTAAGCAGGCTCTGTGCTAAGAGCAGACAGCTGATGTGGGGTCCGAGCTCACGAACTGTGAGATCATGACCTGAGCCAAAGTAGGACACTCAACTGAGCCACCCAGGCGCCCTGGATTGTTTGCTGTTTCTGAGGCAAAATTAGGAGGGATGAGCAGTGGGGTTCACTAGGGAGTACTGTTATGTGTGCCCTCAGGAATAAATGAAAACAGCAAAGCTTGTCTGGAGCATCATTGGTAAGGAAGAAATCACTACTCAGAGTAAAGAAGCCCTTGTGGCATTTTACAACTAACTGCTGCATACCTTGGGAGAAACCATTTCCTTGCAGCTGGCTTTATGAATTAACAGTATTTTTTCGATGAGCAAGCCTGTTTAATTTTGTTACAGTCCAGTTCATCAAATTTTTTCTTTTATAATTACTGATTTTTGGGTTTTCTCTAAAAAAATATTTACCTATACCCAAGATCTTAAAAGATATTTTCCTACATTTCCCCTGGAAGGTTTATAGTTTTAGCATTTCATGTAGGTCTGTGATCATCTTGAACTTTTTTCTGTATATGGTCTGAGGTAGGAGCCAAGAATTAACTTTTTTCTGTTTTTCAGGTTTTTCCAGTACTATTTGTTGAAAAGACTTTTTATTCCTGAATTGAATTACCTTGACACCTTTGTTGAAAATCAGTTTGCATCTATTTCTGGACTTTCTCTTCTGTTCCATTTATTTACTCATTTATCCTTATGCTGTTACCATACTGTCTTGATTATTGTATCTTTATAGCAAGTTTTGAAATCAGTTCTTCAATTTTATTTTTCCTGGGATTTTTTTTATTTGGGATTGCACTGAATCTATATAGATCAATTTAGGAGAGATTGGACGTCTTAAACATATTGATACTTCCAATAAGTGAACATGAACGTCTCTATTTATATAGCTTTTCTTTGTTTTCTCAATGTTTTGTAACTTTGCATAGGAGTTTTGTATGTATATTATAAAATTTATTCCTAAATGCCTTTTTTATGATACTGTGAATAGAATTATTTTAAAAATTCATTTCCAATTGTTTGTCCTACAGTATAGAAATACAACTGATACCTTGTGCTTTGTGACCTTTCTAGATTCATTTACTGATTTGAGTCTGTCGTGAGATGAAGCCCCATGTCAGCTCTGTGCTGGGCATGGAGCCTGCTTAAGATTCTCTCTGTCTCCCTCTTTCTCCCTCTGCCCCTCTCTTCTTCTCTCTTTCTCTCTAAAAAATAAATAAAAGCCAGATACAACCAAACACATACTGTATGATCCCATTATATAAAGTCTTGTCTTATTGCACTAACTAGCATCTCCAGTAAAGTCTTGAGCAGAGGTAATGAGAGGATACATAATTGTCTTTTTCCTACCTTGGGAAAACAAAAACAGTTTTCACCATTGAGTATTTTTATAGATACCCTTTATTAGATTGACAGTGTTCCCTTTTGTTTATTGAGAGTTTTTATTATGAATGGTGGTTAAATTTTTCCAGATGCTTTTTCTTTATTTATTGAGATGATCATATGGTTTTCCTGATTCCTATATTAAATCAACCCATATTCCTGAGATATAGAACCCCCTTAGCCATGATATATTATCTTTTCCACATGCTGTTGATTTTTTAAAAATATTGTAAAAGTTTTTGTTTATTTGTTTTGAGAGAGAGAGAGTTAGGGGGAGGGGGCACAGGGAGAGAGAGAGAGAGAGAGAGAGAGAGAGAGAGAGAGAATCCCAAGCAGGCTCCACATCCCAAGCAGGCTCCGCATCCCAAGCAGGCTTCGCATGCAGGGCTCGAACTCACAAGCCATGTGATCATGACCTGAGCCGAAATCAAGTGTCACATGCTTAACCAATTGAGCCACCCAGGTGTCCCTCACATGCTGTTGATTTTGGTCTGTTAATGTTTTATTTGAAAATTTTACATGTACTTTCATGAGGGATATTGGTCTATAGTTTTCTTGTAATGTTTGTCTTTCTTATTTCTTTCAAATTTTTGTAGAATTTAATAGTGAAATTATCTGGACCTAGAGTTTCCTTTATGGATATGTTTTTGGTTACAGATTTAATTTTGAAAATAGATATAGAGCTACTAAGTTTCTTTTCGTGTTAGTTTTGATGAGCTCTGTTTTTCAAGGAATTTTTCGTTCTATCCAAGGTGTCACATTTAGTGGCAGAAAGCTGTTCATAAAAGTGTCTTTTGACTCTTTTAATGTCTGTAGAATTAATGATGATACTACCCTGTTCATTCCTGATTTGGGTAATTTGTGTTTTTTCTCTTTTTTTCTTGATTAGTCTCACTAGGAATTATCAGGTTGTGTTTTTTTTTTAACTTTTGCTTTACTGATTTTCTTATTGTATATTTTTCTTACATTGATTCCAGCTCTTCATTTTGCTTCTCTTTCTACTTACTTCAGATTTAATTTGCCCTCTTTTTTTTTTTTTCTTAACCTTAAGATGGAAGCACAAATCACGGTTTTTGGGGTTTTTTTTAATTTTTATTTATTTTTTAGCAATCTCTACACCAGCATGGGGGCTCGAACTTATAGCCCCAAGATCAAGAATCGCACGCTCCGTCAACTGAGCCAGCCATTCACCCCCACCTTTTCTTTTTGTTGTTGTTCGATTATCCATTTTAAATGTTCAAATAGGAATTTTCAATTTCAATAGGAATGTTCAAATAGGAATTTTCTTGATATATTGTGTTTTTTTTGTTTTTGTTTTTATTTATTTTTGAGGGGGGGGGAGAGCACAAGTGGGAGAGGGGCACAGAGAGGGAGACGCAGAATCCAAAGCAGGATCAGAGCCCAATGTGGGGCTTGAACCCACAAACCCCGAGATCATGACCTGAGTCACAGTTGGACACTTAACCAACTAAGCCACCCAGGTACCCCAATATACTATTGTTTTTAATTATTAATTTAATTCCATTGTGGTAGAGAACATACCTTGTATAACTTCAGTTTTTGAGTGTTTTGACATGTTTTATGGTCACATATATGTGGTCTCTTTTGGTGAACTTTTGTTTTTTCCCATGTGCACTTTAAAAGAATGTTTATACTACAGTTGTTGGGTATAGTATTCTATAAATGTCTATTAGGATGATTTGGTTGGTAATCATCTTCAAATTTTTATATCCTTACAGGTGTTTTGTTTGTCTACTTGTTCTCTCAATTACTACAGAGGAGTGTTAAACATCTCTAGCTATGGGATGTCTGGGTGGCTCAGCTGGTTAAGCATCTGACTCTTGATTTCAGCTCAGGTCGTGATCTCATGGTCATATACGATCAAGCCCCGTGTCAGGCTTTGTGCTGGGCATGGAGCCTCCTTGGGATTCTGTCTCTCCCTCTCCTTCTGCCCCTCTCCCACTTGTGTGAGCATTCTCTCTCTCTCTCTCTCTCTCTCTCTCTTTCTCTAAAGAAAAAAAAATCTCTAGTTATGATTATGGATTTGTCTATTTCTCCTGGTAATACTAACAGTTTTGCTTCATGTTTTTGGAAGCTCTGTTATTTGGTCCATGTACAGTTATGATTGTTATGTTTTCCTCATGAATTGCCCTTGTATCATTTTGAAATGAACCTCCTTATTTTTGGTACTAGTTCTTTTCTCAAAGTCTACTTTGACTTAAAATATTCTCACCAGCTTTTTTTATGTTTACAGTTTACATGGTTTACCCTTCCTACTCTTACTTTCAGTTTATCTGTTTGTCTTCCTATTTAATTAAAGCATGTCTCCTGTAAACAGCATATAGTTGAAGTTAATTTTTTATCCAGTCTGACAATTTCTGCTTTTTAATTAGTGTGTGGTTCATTTATATTTAATGTAATTGTTGATATGGTTGGGCTGGAGCCTATGTCCGGTTTTTGTTTCTCTGTTCCTTCTTTTCTGCCTTATTCATTTAAAAAAATTTTAATTGTTCATTTAAATGAAAAATTTTAATTGTTCATTTAAGTGGACAATTTTAATTGTTCATTTAAATTTTAATTTACATTAAAAGTAAATTAAAATTTAAATTTACATTAAAAGTAAATTAAAATTTACATTTTATTTCCTATATTGACTCTTTAGCTCTATACCTTTTGTATTTTTAAAATTGTCTTTCTAGGGATGCCTGGGTGGCTCAATTGGTTGAGTGGCTGACTCTTGATATTGGTTCCAGTCATGATCTCACAGTTTTATGGATTTGGGCCTTGTGGTGGGCTCTGTGCTGACAGCACAGAGCCTGCTTGGGATCCTCTTTTTCTCTCTGCCCCTCTCTTGCTCATACATCCTCCCGCACGCGCTGTCTCTCTCTCTCAAAATAAATAAACTTAAAAAAAATAAATAAAATTGTCATTCCAGGAATTATAATATGCATCGTTAATTTATTACCTATTTAGTTCTATCATACCACTTCATGTTAAGTGTAAGAATATAAAAACAGTAGAATTCCTTTCCTCTCTATCCTTGATGGTATTTGTCCTACATTTTACCCATGTAATGTTACTATTTTTGCTTTAAACAGAATTCTTTTTAAAAATTAACAGGAGAAAAAACAGTCTTTTATACGTACTCACATATTTTCCATATTTAATATTCTTTGTTTCTTCCTATAAATCTGAGTTTTCATCTGTATGCTTTCATCTTTTCAGCCTGAAGAAGATCCTTTAGCATTTTTATAGTATAAGTCAGCTGGAGATGAATTATCTCTGCTTTTGTTGATGGTTCTTTCACTCTCACTCTCATTTTTAAAGGACCTTTTCCTGGCAGTGCCTGGGTGGCTCAGTCCATTAAGTGTCCAACTCTTAGTTTCAGCTCAGGCCACGGTGTCCCAGTTCCTGGGTTTGAGCCCCGTGTCAGGCTCCATGCTAACAATACAGAGCCTGCTTGGATTCTCTCTCTTTGCCCCTCCCCTGCTCATGCTCTCTCTTGCTTACTCACTCTGTCTCAAAATAAATAAACTTAAAAAAAAACAAAAAAGGACCTTTTCCTAGATATGGAACAATGAGTTGATTTCTCCACCCCTCACTCCTGAGTTATTTATTTATTTACTTAAAAAAATTTTTTTTAATGTTTATTTATTTCTGAGACAGAGACAGAGCATGAGTGGGGGAGGGGCAGAGAGAGAGGGAGACACAGAATCAGAGGCAGGCTCCAGGCTCTGAGCTGTCAGCACAGAGCCCGACGCGGGGCTTGAACTCACAAACCATGAGATCATGACCTGAGCTGAAGTCTGTCGGTCAATCGACTGAGCCACCCAGGAGCCCCCCAAGTCTTTTAAAGACATCTTCCCTTGTCTTCTGGCCTCCATTATTTATGTTGTAAAGTCACCCATCATTTGTATTGTTCTTCCCCTGGATGTAATCTGTCTCTCTTCCTTTGCCTTTAAGATGTTTTTATTAAGCTTTGGTTTTCAACAGTTTGGAGTGTGATATGTTTTAAGTGTAGTTTTCTTGTGTTTATCCTGCTTGGGGTTAGTTGAGCTAACTTAAATCTGAGGTGTTTCCCCCTCCACCACCACCACCACCAAATTTGGAAAGTCTTTTACCATTATTTCTTTAAATAATTTATCTATCCTATATCCTTTCTTCCCTCTTTCTATGACTCTATAATTACACAATGTTAGACTATGTGATGTTGTCCCACAGGTCACTGAGGCTCTGTTTGTTTTTTTTTCTTTTTCTCTCTTTTTCAGATTGGGTACTTTCTATTGATCTTCCAATAGAAAGTCTTTAGTGGTCTCTTTCCTTCACTTTCTCATTTGTAGCTCATCCAGTGGTTTTTCTCCTTCAGATATGGTACTTTTCAGGTCTAGAATTTTCTTTCTTCCTTTCTTTTTTCCCAATTCTGGTAAAACATAACATAAAACTTACCATATTGGTAATTTTTAAGTACACAATTCAGTGGCATTAAGCACATTTGCGATATTATGTAGCCATCACCACTATCCATTTCCAGAGCATTTTCATCATCCCAGACAAATTCTGTATCCATTAAAAATTAACTTCCCATTTCCATCTACTCCTAGCCCCTGGGAACCTCTCATCTACTTTCTGTCTCTGAATTTGCCTATTCTAAGTATCTCATTTACATGGAATTGTGTAATAGTAAACCTTTTGTGTCTGGCTTATTTTACTTAGCATAATGTTTTCAAGGTTTATCCGTGTCGTAACATGTATAAGAATTTCATTCCTTTTTATGGTTGAATAATGTTCCATTGTATATACCACAGTTTGTGTATGCATCCGTATGTTCATAGACACTTGGATTATTTCTACCTTTTAGCTATTGTGGATAATGCTGCTGTGAGCATCGTTGTACATACATATGTTTGGGTCCCTGCTTTTAGTTCTTTTGGTTTTATATACCTGGAAGTGGAATGCACCAAATCATATGGTAATTCTACATTTACTTTTTGAGGAGCCACCACAGCATTTGGTTCTTTTTTGTACTTTCTATTTTTCTGTCAAGATTCCTTGTCTGTTAACTAATTTTGTTCATCTCTTAAGTACACAAACTTGGGGCACCTGGGTGGCTCAGTCATTTGGGTATCAGACTCTTGATTTTGGCTCAGGTCATGATCTCCCAGTTCGTGAGTTCAAGCCCCGCATTGGGCTCTGTGCTGACAGTGCAGAGCCGGCTTGGGATTCTCTCTTTCCTTCTCTCTCTGCCCCTCTCCTGCTCTCATTCTTTCTCTCTCAAAGTAAATAAATAAAACTTTTTTAAAAAAGTACACAAACTTATTTATAATAACTTTTTAAGTGTTTGCTGATACCAACATTTGGGTCATTGTCTTGTTGACAGCTATTTTTCCTTTAAAGCGTTTTGCATTTTATTCTGGCAGGCAATAGTTGCTGTTTCTTCTGGTGGTTCCTGTTGATCGTATCAAGTATGATTCTATTCTTCATTTGTGTGGGTCTGTGTGTGTGTGTGTGTGTGTGTGTGTGTAAGATTTTATTTATTTTTTTTAATTTTTTTTGTTAACGTTTATTTATTTTTGAGACAGAGACAGAGCATGAACGGGGGAGGGTCAGAGAGAGGGAGACACAGAATCCGAAACAGGCTCCAGGCTCTGAGCTGTCAGCACAGAGCCCGACGCAGGGCTCAAACTCACGGACCGTGAGATCATGACCTGAGCCGAAGTCAGACGTCCAACCAACTGAGCCACCCAGGCGCCCCAAGATTTTATTTTTTAAGTAATGTCTATACCCAGCATGGTACTTGAACTTACCACACTGAGATCAAGAGTTGCATGTTCTATCAACCGAGCCAGCCAGGCACCTCATGTGGAAGCTCTTTAAATGTTGTCTTCAGTGTTAGAGCATAGCTCTTGTTACTGAGGCTTAGCCTTTCTGAATTCTGATGTTCTCAGCAAAGTCTCTCCATTCAGGCTGGGTCTGAACTCCATCTCCCAGCCCTTTCCAACCTCTGGTCATCTCCGTCCAGCTGTCAGCCCTGATATCAGCTATCAGCCTCACAGAGCCTGCCTGTACAGTGTTATATGTAGATGGAGCAGACTCACATGGAAGTTTGGGTGTTCCCCTTATGGAGTGTGCAAGGTGTCTGTGAGCATGCCTCTGGGGCAGGGCGAGTTCTCTACCTGCCCAGGTTCAGGAAGGCCACATGTGTCCATACAGTCTTTCACCTGCAGTTTTGAACTCTAGTCTCTGCCTCAACTCTGTGAAACTGTCCTTCTCTGCTTGGATTCCCTCCCCCTGCCCCCATGGTTCAGAACATGCCCTTGGGCAGAAAGTCTGGGCAACCAGAGAGCTCACCTTACTTGTTTCTGGTCTCTAAGTATCACAGTCTGTGTTGCCTGCTGTCCAGGGCTAAAAACAGTTGCATCATATATTTTGTTCCATGGTTTTACCAATGCACAGCTCCTAGTGGCCATTGACCAGTTGTCCCAGTGCTGCTTTTGCAGGATTTGACGTCATTATGGTGAGTAGGGAGTCCTAGGCAGAGGTGACGAAGCAGTGGTTCTCAAACCTGTCTCCTTGTCTGTCTCACTTGGAACACTTGTTTTAAACATCATTTCTAGGGGCCCACTTCAGACCTACCATTTCCTGGGGCCACAGTAATTCCCGGAGGCCTGGAATCTGTTTTCAACCACTTCCCACAGGGATTTATGTAGCAGCAACCTGGCTGGTCAGAATGAACTAGAAAGGCTTTCACTAATGATCATTGAGCACTGTTAGTAATTCAGTGTGGAACTGAACTGATGAAGAGACAAGGTCTCAAAGTCAGTCTTTTACGTACTGTGTGAATGCTTCGCTGACACCAGAAATCACTTGGAGAGTATTGGGTTGTCTGTGGGGCTTTTTGGTTACTGTTGTTTGCTTTCCTGGTCTTTCTCTTTCCTTCCCCCCCATATCAACTTATTCACCTTTTTTTTTAATGTTTATTTATTTATTTTTGAGAGAGAGAGACAGAGCACGAGCAGGAGAAGGGCAGAGAGAAAGGGAGACACAGAATCTGAAGTAGGCTCCAGGCTCCAAGCTGTCAGCACAGAGCCTGACTTGGGGCTCGAACCCACGAACCATGAGATCATGACCTGAGCCAAAGTCAGATGCTCAACCAACTGAGCCACCCAGGCGTGCCATCAACTTATTCAATAGCATAAGAGGAAAAATCCAATTATTTGGAACTTCTCATTGTTTTTTTGTAGTTGCTTTGTTTTAAGTCCATTATTATGATGATGATGTTTGCCATTTTTAGGGAAATGCTGGAGAGGAAAGTATTTGCTGTGTGGTGGCAGAAGATGTTTCAGCATCGAGAAAACCGCCTGGCAGAGAGAATGGTAAGTGGCCATCCCTGAGGAGGTAAGACCTGTTTCAAGTCTTTGCACTTGCTGCCTCTTCTGCTCTGGATGTTGCCTGGAACCCAGACCCACACTGAGGGGTGTTCTGCCTGTGACCAGGACTCACGAGACAGGGCAGGGCGTGAGATGCCTATTGACTTTGTCAGCAGAGTCTATATGTGGCTTCTAGGCCAGGGCAGCTTGTTAAAGCCCATTTCTTTGGCCTTGGTCATTATTTTTGGCCTGTAGATTCTTCTTGGCTCCTGTACCCATGCTACCTGACCCGCTCTGTTCTTTCCCTGCTGTCCTGCCCCAGGCCATCCTTCATTCAGAGCGGCAGCTTCTGCGAAGGTCCTGGTCCACGTGGCACCAACAGGCAGCAGCTTGTCACCAGGAGCGGCAGCGGCAAGCAGTGGCCTGTGCCCACCACCACCACACACAGCTCAGGAAGGCTTTCTACATCTGGAGGGAGAGTGCCCGAGGGCTGAGAACAGAGTGAGGGGCTGCTTCTGGCCCAGACGCTCTGCCATCTCAGGCCAGCTTTGACCATAGTGGCAGTGCCATCAGCTCTGAATGCCCATCGGAGAGTCCTGTTAGCCTAGACTCTGGTTTTAAGTTCCAGAAATTCTACCTGATACAGTCTATGCAAAACCAGGGCTCAAGTGAAAGTATCCTGGGGTACCTCCTGGGGCTCCCAGCCTCAGGAACTCAACTAGGGACAGACATGCTCCGTGGATCTGAGGTCCTATCCATTGGATGCATCCTACTCACTGGTTGGGGCCCATTCAAAGTGACCGTGGCCAGGGACTAGACTGATGAGCCCATTTCAGGGTAGCTGACCTCCCCTAGGACCAGCGGCTACAGCCTGGGGACAGGTTGTGGCAGTTTTTACCACACTGTGTGGTCAGAGAGAGCTGGGGCAGACAGCCCACATGGATACTGCAGACACTGTCCTGCTTTGATGCCTTTCTGCACCCACTTTGTGCTGTGAGGATCTCCCCCACTCTCAAATTCTGGCCACATTTAACCTCCTAAGTTGCCTGCACATGAATGTGCTTCACTGGTACTTGAGCCCTTTAGTTGTATGCAAAAATTTGACTAGGTGCTCACTTTCCTGAGGTGAGAACCCACATCCTTTGGCAGCTCTTCAGAGAAGGTCTTGGTCCCCTTCTCCTCCAATTTAAGAACCACTAGGTAGGGGCCAGGGACCGTGAGGGGTGCCCAGGTCCAGGCTGCCATGCTGACTCCAACCCTCCCCATAGGAAGATGGGCCTAATGCTGGCTGCAGAATTCCACTCGGTACGGCTCCTCCACTGGGCCTGGAACAGGTGGAGGGAGGTAAGGCTTTGGCATAGACGCCCCCTCATGTGGTTGTGGCCAGGCGGAGCTGTGTGTCAGCGTGACTCAGAGCGGACATATGGCTTCTCTACAGCCTCTTGGCAACCACCTGCCTCTGAGCATGGGGGAGAGGCCCGGCAGCAGAGGAGGAAACGCTAACCTGGTTTCGTGAGATGATTGGCTCAAAGTCCCTAATATTCTTTTAGGTTCTTGCCTGAACCCACTGAACGTAAAATTCCTGGTCTAACCATTTATAAGCATCCTACTTGGGGTAAAAAGTGTTTAGACCATCACCATTGCTTGAGCATTTACCCCGAGTCAGGCACTTGCCCCACCTGATCCTCACAAAGCCCCCAAAAGATATCTATTCAGAGATGAGGACTCAGGCCCAAGTACCCAGGCTGGGTGTAAGACAGAGGCACAGCTGAGCCACCCCTGGGCCCCTGGCCCTTCTTTCTGTCCACAGTGCCTGGCCCTGCGCGATGCTGAGCAGCGGGAGCTGACGCGCGCCAACCTGCATCACCGGCACACGTTGCTGCACAGGGCGCTGCACGCCTGGGGGGTAGGGGCTGCTGCTTTCGTCCATGTCCCGCCTCGCCGGGGGGGGGGGGCGGGGGGGGTTGCTGGAGACTTGGCTTCCCTTCCTTGTTCTCCCTGCCCCTGCTGGAGCGAGTAATTCCACAAGCCTCACAAAGAGCAAGGTACCTGGGCTGTGGGTCTTACAACCACAGGGCTGAACTCTTTGATCCTCCCTCAGCAAAGTAAAAACAAGTGCTGCTGGAGGTACCAGCCTTACCGTCCAAGTGGCCTATTGTCCGGGCACTCTTCTGACCTTGGGACTCTGGGCTCTTGGCCTTTGCCCCCTCTGTGGTGAGTGCCCTGGGCATCACAGCACCTGTGAGGCCTGCCTAGATATAGGGAGTGGTGTGGGCCCACAGCTGGCTCCTAGTCCTCTTGGTCTCCCACAGACTTACCAGAGCCAGGTGCAGAGCGTCCTACGGGAGGTGGCGGCCAGGGAGAGCCAGCACAAGAGGCAGCTGCTATGGTGAGTCTCTCGGCATCTCTGGGCCCAGCCCTAGGAATGGGGCGCAGACTCCAGAGCCGGGCCGGACGCTCACAGCGTGGCTTTGGCATTTCCACAGCAAGCACCCTATTCATTGGTTCATCTCCTGTCTCAAATTCCTGCTATGTGCAGAGTGGGGTCTCGAGGAGGCAGCCGTCACTTGGACATTTGCGAGAACTCCCACTTGTCTTGCTCCTCTCAACACGGCTCCCTCCCCTGCAAGATTGAGCACCTCCTGCTCCAGGGCTGCAGTGGCTCCCTTGGCCTCAGCCCCGCCTCACCTGCCTTCCCGCTTGGTCCTCCAGGCCTTTCACTGATTCCAGAGGCATCTCTCACACCCTTCAGTCACTTGCTCTCTCAGCTCCAGCTCTGTCATGAGTCCACCCTCCAGCTCTTGCTAAACCCGGCTGTATACTCACTGCTTCCTGGCAGACCTCCCTCATTCTGCTCTTTATTTTCCTTCCTCTGGATTTGTTCAGCATATCATATTCCAGACTGCTTGTTGGTGGTGGGTCTTGTGGACTTAACATCTCCACCCTCCAGGGAAGTGCCCGTCCAGCTCTTTAGACAGAATGAGGAAGAGGGAGTCCCTGAACTAACTCAGCAGCGTGCATGGTGATGGGGCTCCAGTGCCCTTATGCCATCTCTATCTGTGCCTCTCTTATGGCATGACTCACCTACACTGTCACCGTTCTGTGTGCCCTGCAGCACATTAACGTGTGTGGACGTCATATTTGGTCTTGTTCACCATGGTGCCCCCAGTGCTCCCCCAGTGCCTGGCACAGGGCAGGTGCTCACCAGCCATGTGTTGAATGTCTGTGTCAGCATAAACATGGCTGCCAGTGAGACCAATATTGTTAGGGACAAGGAGTCCAAGGTACCTTGTACCTCGACTGAGGAATGAGTGGAAGAACCAGAAACGGCTCACAGAAACCTTGTACTGTCTCCACACTGGTGTCACCCCCATCTCCCCGGCCTGTGTCCTACAGGAATGTGTTCCATCGTTGGAGAGAGAACACCATGGCCCGTGTGAATGAAGCAAAGAAAACCTCCCAAGCAAGTGCTCACTATAGGCAGACCTTGTGTTCCAAGGTGAGGCATGAGGAGACCAGCTGGTCACCCAGGAGGGTTTGGAACTGTGCTTCTGCGAGGGGGTGGCACCAAAGATTTGCACTGAACGTGGAACCTGGGAAATGGGCTAACACCCTCCTCTATGCATACATAACAGCTGTGTGAGCATTTAGTTGGGTTTTATTTATTAATTTTTTTTTTTTACGGAATTAATAACCAATATCCATTAAAACAAAAACATAGTGAGCAAACTGGTTCTTACCAGAACCAGTATTTCCTACACATGTGGAATTTTCCACTGGGACAAACTAAGCATGCTTCTGTCTTTTTATCAGAAGAGGTTGCTCACTCATTGTGGCTGGTTTTGTGGCTGCAGAGGCTTTCTGGAAAGCATAGAGCACCCCAGGAATGTGAGATTGTTGGTCATCATCCGTGGGAAGTGGCCCCCAAATGCTATGTGTGGGGCCCGTCCCCCGTGCTAGAGGAGGGAGGGCATGCCAGGATGCAGCTGTAGGAAGAAGGCATGTTACAGATGGGGAGGAATGACAGAAGTGGTCCCTGGACTTGGGGATGTTTTAGAAAAAAGCAGTTTGCCAGGAACCCAGAACAGCAGTGGTTCACCTGCTTGAAGGCTAGGAGGCACTGGTACTGGTCCTGACAACTCTGAAGCCTCCCGAGGATGAAGAGTAACACAAAGTCAAGGCCCAATCTGTTGTCAGAAAAGCTCCAAGGCCAGCCCTGGAAGGAGGGTCAGGACTCTGCTTCAGGGCATGGAAGGGAGAAGGCCTTTGTGCGGGGAATGGCATTCATGCCTGGGCAGCAAGTGTCCCCTGGCTGCTTGACTTCTTTGTAAAGTGTTCTGTTAGTGTGATTTCGTGTGTGTCTCAGTGTGAAAGATTTGCATGCAGGGGCACCTGGGTGGCTCAGTTGGCTGAGTGTCTGACTTTTGATTTTGGCATAGGTCACAGTTCATGAGATTGAGCCCCATGTTGGCTTCTGTGCTGACAGCATGGAGCCTGCTTGGGATGCTCTCTTGTGCGCTCTCTCTCTCTCTCTTACCCCTCCCCCATTCGTGCTCTGGTGCATGCTCTCTCTTTCAAAAATAAACTTAGGGCACCTGGGTGGCTCAGTTGGTTAATCGTCTGACTCGATTTTGGCTCAAGTCATGATCTCACTGTTTGTGGGTTCAAGCCCCACATCGGGCTCTGCACTGACAGTGCAGAGCCCACTTGGGATTCTCTTTCTCTCCCTCTCTCTCTGCCCCTCCCCTGGTTGTGCACTCGCTCGTGCTCTCTCTCTCTCCCTCTCTGTCTCTCAAATAACTAGGGGTGCCTGGGTGGCTCAGTTGGTTAAGCATCCGACTTTGGCTCAGGTCACGATCTCACGGTTTGTGAGCTCAAGCCCTGTGTTGGGCTCTGTGCTGACAGCTCAGAGCCTGGAGCCTGCTTTGGATTCTGTATCTCCCCCTCTCTCTCTGCCCCTTCCCTGCTCATGCTCTGTCTCTCAAAAATAAATAAACATTAAAAAAAATTCAAAATAAATAACTAAACTTAAAAAAACTTGCATGCATATAACATATAGCTTCATTTAACAAGTAATAATAGAACAAAAACCCACATAATGACTTTTTGATGGCCGGTAGGAAGTTTAAGTTCTTCTATAGAATAGTCCCATCACCTGAGATACTGGGCTTCCTGTGGGGACTGGGGGTTTGGTCATTGCCTGTGTGGCTGGCTGGCGTTTCCCAAAATGTGCATGTGTGCCGTGTTCCCAACTGGGCTTATTCCATGAGGAGCTGCCAGCACAGCTGGGGTGTCCTGGGAAGTCAGGATGTGCCATGATCACATCTCTGCTCTTCATCTCCCCTTAGGTCCTGGTCCAGTGGCGGGAGGCTGCATCAGTGCAGATATACTACCGACAGCAGGAGGACTATGCCATTAAGGAGGCCCAGAAGGTGCTGGATAGGGGTGAGCAGAGTTCCTGGAAGCTGGGGAGAGGATTGTGAAGGACACAGAACTGTCTTGTGTTCCATTTGCTTCCCCTCAGTCTTTGTATTCTTCTCCTGTAGGTGTGTTTCCTGATGCTAAAGTACCTTAGGCTAGGAAGTTTAAAACATCAGAAAATTGTTCTCTCGGTGTTCTGGAGGCCCGATCCGAAATCAGGGTATTGGCAGGGCCATGATTCCTGTGAAGGCTGGAAGGGAAAGTCCTTCCTGGCCTCTTCCAGCCTCTGATAGCCCCGGTGGTCCTTGGTGTTTGTGGCTTATAGACTCATTACTCCAGCCTCAGCCTCTGTGTGCACAAGGCTCTCTCCCCTGTGTCTCTTCTTAGAAGGACACCAGTCCTACTGTATCAAGAGGTCCACTCTACTACAGGATGGGGTCAGTTAATTGTGCTGACCCCCTTGCTAAATAATACACCAACCCTGAGGTTCCAGGATGAACATAAACGTGGGAAGGGGTAACTGTTCAACCTAGTACATCATAGCATTCTGTTCCCAACCAATCCCAGCCAAACACTTTGTGTTCATTTTTTTTAATGTTTATTTTTGAGAGAAAGAGAGTGTTTGTGGGGGTGGGCAGAGAGGGAGAGAGAGAATCCCAAGGAAGCTCTGAGCTGTCAGTGAAGAGCCTGACGCAGGAGTCGAACTCACAAACCATGAGATCATAAACCGAGATCAGATGCTTAACTAACTGAGCCACTCTGGTGTCCCAACCAGTTTATGTTCAAATGCAAGACCAAGGCTTAAAATCTAATTCTTTTTTTTTTTAAGTTTATTATTTATTTTGAGAGAGGGAGGGAGAGAGGGGAGGAGGAGCAGAGAAAGAGGGAGAGTGAGAGAATCCTAAGCAGGCTCCACATTGTCAGTACAGAGCCCAACACAGGGCTCAAACTCACGAAGCATGAGATCCTGACCTGAGCTGAAATCAAGAGTTGGATGCTTAACTGACTGAGCCATCCAGGTACCCAAAAATCTAATTCTTAAAGAGGGGTCAAAGGTGCGGTGGTTGCAATTGGAAAGTCCTTCCAGGGGCTGGCTGCTTCTCAGGTCAGCCCCATCACATAGAATCCTGCTTCCTTGTATGTTTAGGGAGCAGTGGCCTTGGGCAGTCTGAATACCTTCTATAAAAAGCCTGGAGTAGATGGTCCAGACAGGAGCAGAGATGAGATGCAGGGAAACTGAGATCCATGTCCCTGAAGTGGGGTATCCAGCACTCTGAGGGGACAACCAGTGCTTAGAGTAAATGAAGATACAACTGGAAGTGAAAGCAAATGGAAATGGTTTAAATCAGACCATAGGGAAAACAGATCAAGTTGTTAGTTTGCTCCAGGACAAAAATTGATCAACTTTGGTTGGGTTCTGACTTTGGTTGTGTTGATAAACACAGATCTCTGCTTTCCTCTGGGCAGAACCCTGGGGTCAAACATCCCACACCTGCTCCACCCCTGATGTGCTTCTCTATGTCCTCACGCTGCCCTTCACCCCAGAAACCAGTGCTGCGTTTCCAGTTCACTCCAAAAAAGAAGCTGAGGGGCTCAGCTCATCCCTTGGCCTCTATTTGGACAGAGCTTTGGCATCAAGGGCTGCAGAGGCCTTGCCAGTGCCAGTGTGGGTCAGGCGTCCACACTCGGCCCAGGTGGTCACGGTGGGTGTTAGAGGTGACAGGCATGGGGTGCAGCCTGAAGCTGCTTCTCTGCAGGGCCAAGGGGCAGGCAGTTTCCATAGAAGGGAGTGACACCGTGTGGTGGGCCCTGCGTGGGGCCATTACAGGTGGTACAAAGGATTTGGGAGGCCACGTGACAAGACGCTGTGCTCTCAGCAAACTGCAGATGCACACAGTACCTGTGGAACCATTTTTGGGCTTAGTTAAGGCCTTGGGTCTCAGGCACACCTTGGCAGCCCAAGGATGGGGCCCAGTGCTGGGGGAGGATGAACTCAGGGCAAGGCGTCATAAAACACATTCAACAGAATGCCTAGTACAGGCGGGGTCAGATGCTGGCTGTGTGACCTCGCCAAGTATTCTTTGAGCCTCAGTTTCTCCATCTGTAAAATGGGAGTAATAGTACCTGCCTCTTGGGGTGGTCCTGTGGGTTCAGTGAGACACAATAGGCACACTTGAAGCAGTACCCAGCACGTATCAGCACTTGGTACTAATACTCACCTCCAGGCGTGTGAATCCTCCTTCCCTGCCCTCTCCAGCAAGTCCCAGAGGACACCCCATCTTGGCATCAGTTCCCTGGTACCAACCCTCTTCTGTTGTCTCTAAAAGAAACTTCTCTCAGGGTCTAAGAAAAGGGAAAAACCTGAAAGAAAAAAATAAAAACAAAAAACAGAAGAAAGTGCTTGCTCCCTCAAGGGAGAATCTGGTGACGTAAACAAAATGCATTATGTAGCCTCTGCCTGCCTGCAGTGCCCACAGTGGCAGAGGACATGGCCCAGCAGACACTGTGCCTGGCTTGAGCTGCCTGGACCAAGCCTTTGTTTCCTCCCGGGCAAAATCGAGCCATGGCGCCCCACTCCCTCAGACTGAGGCAAAGGTCTTATCCACACCCCCGGCAGCATCCTGAGGACACTCTGCAGGGGTGCTGCAGACCCGTGGCTGCTGTGGACAGGCTGGTGGCTCTGGAAGGCCCTTGCAGTAAACAGCAGACCTGGTTCCGGCCTCCAGGGTGCTCACAGCCACTGAAGGTGGCCAGAGCTGTCCTCAGAGTGGCCACTGTCTGCATGTGGAGGTTTTACTGAGTGCAGCTGACACCCCAGTTCCACCCCCACACGACCTTTTCTGCTCTCTGAATTTCCACCATTGCAGAGTTGTCTGTAGAAACCTTCCAAAAGAGCAAACTCTGACTCAGATCTGTCTTAGGATGTCTCAGGACCTGGTTTCGGCGCTGGCGGGACCAAGGCCAGAGGGCAGCCCAGCGAAGAGCCCAGTTCGAGAGGGCAGCTGGGCATCACCACCGGTGGCTGCTGCTGCAGGCCATGGCCCAGTGGAAGGTGCACCATCTGGGCTGTGTCAGGAAGCGGGTGAGGCAGGCGGCAGCTCCCCACGTGCCGCTGTACAGAGGGGGTGCTCCAGGCTGGGAGACAACCATCTGGGGAAAAGGAGGGCCTTTCTGTAGAACCCACGACCACCAGGATGGGTGCTGGGTAGTTGGGATCCTGTAGGCACAAGATTACCGGAGCCTTTCTGAGAAGACTGAGGGAAACCAGTTTCAGGGTCGGGTCTCCCCCAGGCAGAAGATAGCCCAGCAGAGAGATCTGATTCATTCTGAAACATGGGATATCAGAGCTGGGAGACCTCCAGAGTCCCGTAGACACCCATGCCTGGTACGGGAGGCCCTTGGCTTCCTCCAGAACTCCTCTTCCTGGGGATGGGAGGACAATTCACTTGGGCCCAGAGCCTTTCACCCTCTGGCTGCACCCAGGTGTTTGTGATACAGGGCCCTGATTGCTTTTGTCTGCTCTCTTCCCAGCTCCTGCGGAGGCAGGGTGCCCAGCTCCTGGCCCAGACTCTTAGCCGGGCCTACTTCCGCCAATGGAAACAACAGGTGGGAGCCAGCAAGAAGCCCCTTCCCCTTCCCACTGCCTCCCAAGCCCATGTTTAACTTTTTTTAAATTATCATTTTCATTTCTTTTAAGTAATCTGTACACCCAATGTGGGGCTTGAACTCATGACCCTGAGATCAAGAGTTGCACGCTCTGAGGTGCCTGGGTGCCTCGGTTAAGCATCCGACTTCGGCTCAGGTCTTGATCTTGCATTTCGTGAGTTTGAGCCCCGCATCGGGCTCTATGTTGACAGCTCAGAGCCTGGGACCTGCTTCAGATTCTGTGTCTCCCTCTCTGTCTGCCCCTCTCCCACTTGCACTCTGTTTCTCTCTCAAAAAAAATATTAATAGCATTAAAAAAATTAAAAAAGAGTCTCACACTCTACTGACTGGAGCCAGCTGGGCACCCCCACATTTAACATTTTTAATTCCACCCTCGTCCTAGGGCCCCCCCAACCTTAATCATTTCCTAGCACTGCCAGTTCTTCTACCTGTGACCTGTACAAGCTCAAGTCACTTCAGGGCCCGATTTCTACAGTGTCACATTAGAAAATATTTCAGGGGTAATATCCAAAAAATTAACATGAAATGCATGTCTTTCCCAAGGACTTGATAAAACACCAGGCAGGATTGCATCATGCCCAGCAAACCTTCATGTGCAGGTGTCTGGTGAGCCCAGCACACCGCCCCAAGCTGCTCCCTTCCCTAGGAGCTTTTTGCCTTTGTTCTTCCCAAAGGATCACTCCTTGGCCCACCAGCACTGGGCCCTTTCTAATGGAAGGAGGGCAGCGAGAAAAGGGTCTCAGAGTGACCAGGACGCTGTGGTCAGGGCAGCCTCCTTAAAGGCTAAACTTCCATAGTCCTCTTTTTGACCCCTAGCTGGCGAACAGGAAGCGAGAGCAGTGGGGCACAGCCCGGGCCTTGTGGTTCTGGTCCTTCTCACTACAGGCAAAGGTAAGGGGGGCTCCACACCCCACTGCCCCTGCCTCTCCAGGAGAGGGCCATGCCTCAAAGGAGGGCACACCTCCAGGGGGAGGCTTAAGCAAGGTGAACTGGGCCTCATCTCCTTTCCCTGGAGGTGTGGGCCGCGTGGCTGGGCTTGGTACTGGAAAGGAGGAGAAAGAAGGCGCGACTGGAGCGAGCTGTTCAGGCCTACCACCAGCAGCTCCTTCAGGAAGGTGCCACACGCCTCTTACGGTTTGCAGCCAGCATGCAGGCCTTCCGGCAGCAGCTGCATGCCCAGCAGCAGGTGCAGGTGAGCCCTGGGTCCTCCACCCCTTCTCCTGGGGAACAGGCAGGACCAGGCATGACCTGACCAGAGGCCTGTTGCAGGCGGCCCACAGTCTCCACCGTGTGGTCCATCGCTGTGCCATGCTGTGGAAACAGAAGGTTCTGGGCCAGGGCAGGGAGCCTCAGCCCCTGACATCCACCATGCCCAGAAGGAGAGTGACATTTGACAGTCCCCTTTCCACCTGTGTTGCTGCTGGGGCTGGGGATGCCGCCCTGGAGGCCAAGAGGACACGAGATCCTCAGTCACGGGCAGCTCTGGGCAGCTTGGCCCTGGCTGCTGGAGATTCCCAACTTCTAGAGCTGTGAGTAGCCCAACCCTCACCTCGTCCTCCTTTCTTCCTGTCTGGGCAGAGGCTTGGACTGTACAGGAGGAAGGTCATGGCTGAGCTGCTTGGACCCCTCTCCAGTTAGAATCCTGTCACATCCCTCCCATTCCCATTGGGTCCCAACTGACAGGACCGCATCCTCTGTTCCTGCAGAGCATGGGGGAGAGAACATGTAGTTTTAGGAAAAGGAATATAGGCTGTAGGGCAGCCCCGCCCTTGTGCCCCTAGACCTTCCAGTCTCCCTGCTTCTCCACGTACAGCTGAGAAATGGGCTCCCTCTCGGAAACCCTACTGCTTGTGACCTGGCCCATTCCTGCACACCGGCTCCAAGTGACCAGCACTACCTGAGCCTGGCAGAGAGGTTACCTGTGGTGGGGGCGAGGGGGGGTTTTGGGTACTGGACTGGGCCTCAGTCCTCTCTGCCTCCCTTACCCCCAGCCCTGATAGGGTCTGACCATGATGAGCCTGCTCCCACTCTGATGTGGGGTGAGCACCAGGTTGCTATAGAGGTCAAGTGAGATGATGTGGGTGAGGCATCCCCACGTCGTCAGGCTCATTTCATTGGAATTACTGGAAGTACTATATGGCCCAGGATCACTTCCGGTTCACCGCTTACCTTGGGCAAGAGCCTCTCCTTCTCTGGCCCTCAGTCTCCCCGTAAGATTGGAGGGGTCAGACTGGGTGCCCCAAGCAGCCTAGAGGAACAGGCCTGTGTTTCTTCCCAGCAATGCTGCCCGCTTGGCAAGAAAGCAGCCTCGACGCCCACATTTCCTGCTGGAGCCCGTGCAGAGCCAGGGACCCCTGGGGTGTCGCACCCTTGGGAGACCAGGGTATGTTTTATGGTCCTAGGGTGAGTGGCCCCCTTTCCCTCCTGGTCCTCAGGAGGGTACTGTGGCCTGACCACCTCCTGCCCCTCCCTCTGCGTAGGCCTGAGGCACCGTGGGAGTGTGACCCAGGTGTGACCCAGCCAGCGGGCCCTTCCCTGATGACGCCTTGCCTGCCAGAGGCCTGGACAGCACTGGTCCCAGGCAGCCCCCTGCCCCAGCCCAAGACCCTACCAAGTCACCCTGGCCCAAAGTTGCCCCCCACATTGAATATGGGCCCAGAACTGCTGCCCCCTTCCTCCTTCATGCCATGTGGGGTGGAAGCACCTGCTAGGGTAAGTCCTCCTGGTCACCTGGGGTCTCATTCTTTGGTCTGGCCTTCAGTGCTCTTCCTCATGTACTCGGTGCTGTAGCCGGAGCTGTACTCACTGCTTCCAGAGCACTGCCAGCTCAGGAGGATGCAACGAGGCCACTCATGCATTCACCAAGTGTAGGTGTCCCTGTCCTAGGGACACAGTATGGAAAGGCTGCTAAGGCCCCCCTTGTGAAGCTTCTATCCTAGAGGTAGAGACCAAAGAGCCCCAGACATAGATGAAGACACTGCAGATCATGGAGGGTCCTGCAGGCCCTGGGGGAATGTCTGGATTTTAAGGAAAGTAGGAAATGGTGGGGGCCTGTTGGCTGCTGTGTTCCCGTGGCCCAGCGGAAGGTGCTGGGAGCCAAGATCAGGTGGTGGCTGTGGGCAGAGCCCATCGTGGGAGGCAGACTAGGCAGGACCTGCTCTGATGCTCCGATGGGTTTGATAAGGGTGAGGAGGGAATCCAGGATGGCTCCTGGGTTTCTGGCTTGAGTAACTCCAGGAAAAACGAGTTCTTTTACTGAAAGAGGGAAATGGGGGTAGGGAGCCCATTTGGGGTAAAGCCTGAAGAGTTTATCTTAAACCTGTCAAATCTGAGATAAAGCAACAAGATTCTAGGTGTGGTCAGGGCTGGAGAGCAAAACTCAGTCCACATAAGGTGAAGGTAAACCCTTGGGACCTAAAGAGGTCACCTGGGAGGAAAGGGGCAGAGGCTCCTGAGGGCATGTGACATACAAGTGAAGAGTCTGGGCAGGGATGGCCAGGTGGTAGAGAAGGTCCCAGTGCTTGGTAACGGAGGAGACGGCAGCAGGGTTGGGACACCCCCAGAGTTGGTGCCGGAAGCTGGTCCGTCGTCACCAGAAAGGAACGGAAGGTGTGGGGTTTGACGAGGATAGTTGCCTTTGACCACTTTTCTCCCTGAAGCGCAGGATCCCCACTCAGAGTGAGGTGAGGGTAAAACGGCTGCTTGGGGAGGTAAAGAGCCAGGCTCTGGGGAAGGGGCGGGACTGGCCTGCACAGGTGTGGAGTGTTCCTTGAGCTGCTTGTGGGACGTCCTCCTATCAGGTCCTGAAGAAAGGGGCAGAGCCAGGGCCAGACTAGGTGAGCTGGCTAGGTCAAGTCCTGTGGCCTCACCTCCCCATACCCCTGCAGTGGGTAGCCTGGGTGCCCCTCCCCAGCCTTCCTTCCTGCTCATCTGTCCTCCCTTTACAGGCATCTACACAGCCCATCACCCCTGGGCTTGTGCCCCAGGCCTCTCCATCTGCAGCCAGTGTCCCCCACCCCCACCTGCTGCTTCCTGGGGACTTCACAGGCACTGGGCCCGGGCCAGGCTCTGCAGGCACAGGTGTGTGCCTAAGGCCTGTCCACACTGTGAGCGCTCAGGCCCCTGCCCGGAATCCCTCCATCCAGCCGTGGCATAGCCGGGAGGGTGACCAAGATCAAGCTTATTCTCCTGTTACCATGGGCCATACTGACCTGGAGGCCGAGCTTGAGGGCATCCAGCAGCAACTACAGGACTACCAGACCATGAAGCAGAACCTCTCGTAAGACCCAGAAAAACCCCAGCCGTGTCCCCAGAACTGGCTGCCAGGTTCCTTGGGGTGTTTTGCCTGTGCCCACCCCCCACACGTGGCACCTTTGTCCCTCAGTCCAGCTCAGGTCTGCCTCACCTGTGGGACAGAGGATAAAGGGGAGCAAAACTTTCCACCTAAGTCAAGTGCGAGGCCAGCGGTCCAGTGACTGTGCACGATGAAGGTGCAGAAAAGACAGGCCTGTGCACAGGGGGCTGTCCTGTCTTGTCTGTGATCCAGGTCCAGAGCCTGTCTCCCCCCCCAAGCCCAGGAATAGGGACGGGGAGGAGTTCCACCAGGGCCCACCTGAGTTGCCTGAGCTGGTGGTGGAAGCTGACAGAGGAACAGAACCCTCCCTGCCCCAACCAGAAGTAGCAGATGTGCTGCTTCCCTAGCTGGAGGCACTGCCAAGGGCCTGGCTGGCAGCAGATGTCTCACTCCCTCAGGTCCTGCCAGCGGCAAGCCAGAAGCCTGCGCCAGTGGCTGGAACTGAGCCAGGAGGAGCCCAGGCCTGAGGACCATGAAGCAGAGCAGCAGGTGCAGGAAGAACTGCAGGAGGTGAGACCCCAGGCAGCCCTGGGACAGCTCCCTTGGCTGTGCTTTGTCTCAGCTCAGCCTCCCGTCCCCCAGGTGGAGTTGCAGATCCAGCAGCTGGCCTCTGAGCTCCAGGCCCAACGCCAACCCATTCGTTCCTGCATCGCCCGCATCCAGGCCCTGCGGCGGGCTCTGTGCTAGTCATTGCCCCAGGGAGGCCTCAGCCCACCTCCAGGAACAGAACGCAAAGCTGCAATGAGTTTTATTTTTTATTTCAAAATGTTGCAATTAAATGAATTACTGTTCAGAAGTCTCCCACTTTTCATACAAAAATACTGTGCTACTGATACAGTTGAAAGAGTTCAAATGGCTTCTCCTGCAGGAGAAATTCACAGCGTCCCCAGGAAACCTGAACCCTGGTCCCACTGTCGGTGGCTCCCTAAGGATTGTGTACCTGTTACCTGGGGACAGGTGTGGTAGGCACGGACCCGCCCCCTCCCAATACACCAAGGCTCCTCCTCTGCTTCCAACACAAGCCCCTGAATCAACAGCAGCAACTTACCATGTTTTATGTGGGTCTGGATATGAGTGGGGGACAAGCTCTCCCCTGGCCCCCATAGGTCACCCCTGCCTGCCTGTCCATTCACTTTGGACACCGTTCAGGGGATTCAGTAACTGGTCTTGCTTACTGGAAAGAGGACTTGCCAGCTCCGGAAGGTCACTCAATGGGACCTGCTAAGCGCCATGCCATTAGACCCCCTCAGAAGACACTGGCAGAGTCCAGGATGATGCATTCAGCCACAAGTGCAGAGAGACAGCTTTTCCCAAACAAGCATGGTGGGATGAATTGGGAACAGAAAGCAGTTGTGTTAAAGGCCACATGGCCCTGCTCTGGGGGCAGCACAGCCCAGTCAGTGCAGGAAAGGCAGAAGGGGAGGCCAAAAAGCAGTGCTGGGGATACATAACCACTTCTGTCTTACAACAGAAATCAAGACCAACTGAACACCCAGCCAGGAGATATAGGGTCTCCAGTTTATACAGATTAAAAAAATCTCCAAAAGGGAATTTGAGATCATCTTGGCCTACATGTTCTTTCTCTTTAGAGTGGGAAGAGGGGACCACATAGGTCCAGGGTCAACAGGGGCTCTGACCTCATCTACATCTCTGGGACAGCAGAAACTAGTCACCCAGGTCCTGCCTGGTCAGACTCCACAGCCCTGAGACCCCTCCCTGACCAGCCGCGGAGGCTCCCCTCTAAAAGACCCTCCTGTTTCTGTTTGAAAAAGCTCCCACAGTAGCCACCACCAGGAGAGAGGCTCTAGAGGGAGCCCAGAGCCTCCCCAAACCGAATCTTCTGTCCAGCTTTCAGCTTAAAGTTGAAGTCCTTGGGGGCCTCGAAGATGAGCACGATGGTAGAGCCCAGGTTGAACTCGCCCAGGTGCTCTCCCTTGCGCATGGGGATGCCCTCCTTGTTGGCATGCGTCACGAAGCTGAAGTCATTGTAGGAACCCTTGCTGTAGCGCGGGCTATTTGTGTGCAGGTCCTGTGGGAGGCCAGAGGCACAGCATGTGGAGTCTGCCCCTGGACTCGGAACATACCTCTGCTGCCTGTCCCCAATCCAGACTGGAAAGGGAGCTAGGGACAGTGACTTGATGGGCCAGGTCTAACCACAGTCCCCAGTATCAGCTGTGAACTGGGACCCAGAAAGACATAGAGGAATCAGACCCAACTCTCCTCCAGCATCCAGGGTGGTTGAGGCGCAGTCACAAGCTGACACCAAGAAAGGCAGCTCCCGGGGAAGGACAGGCAGTGGCCACCCTCTCAGACGCTCAGCCTCCAAGCAGCACGCCTCACCCTGAGCTCAATGTTCTTGCTGGGTTCCCAGCAGAAGCAAAGTGCGGGCTGGGAGTTTAACCCCCTCCCTCTCTAACCACCTCCAGACGAGCAAGTGGCAGCACATCTGGGGTTGGGGCTGGCAGAGCAGGAGCCCAAGACCCAGCCCCTCCTCAGGGCAGCTGCTCAGCAGAGCCAGGCCTAGCAGGGGCCCATCTAGAACTTACAGTCCCAATAGATCTGGCTGCATGGAAGAGGAGGTGGGGGAACTCCAAGTGGCCCAGCCCTTGGGCCTGGCTCTGCTTACCCGGTCAAAGTAGATGCGTATAGAGCCCACATTGGTGGCCCCCACGGCCGTCAGCGAGAAGAAGCCGTGTTTCCAGTCCCCGGTGAGGACCACCCGTTCATTGTGGCAAAAGAGCTCTTTGATCCAGCGGGCCATGCCGGGGTTCACGGACATCAGGGAGCCTGTGGGGGTAGGGACACTGTTATTCCCCACCCAGCAAGAAGACCAGCCTCCCAGAGTCCCATGTCCACCCATATCATTCCAAATGCAGAGTGGGCTAGACCCCAGGCTGCACCTTGCTGCCCACATCCGGCCAGACTGAAGCAGTCACCTCCCCACCTCAGCACCCCAAATGTGGAGCCCCGGTCCCTTGACACCAAAAAGCGGGAGGCTCTGGCCAACCTGGGAAGTGGCGCCGGTGGGAAACGGTCCAGTCAGTGGGAGAATGGAAGCAGTGGTAGTCCCCGGGGGCCAGGTAGATGACACAGTGGTAGAGCTCATTGCCTTCTCGAGTGACCAGCTGGTTCCTGAAGGAGCCGCAGGGGGTAGCTGTGGGGGGCAGACACGAGGGCCAGGCTCTCAGACAAGCACCTGAGCCTGTGTAGTCTGGACGTGGGCTCCAGGGAGGCCATGAAGCTCCACACAGTGATTCCTGGCCCTTCCCTCCCCAACCCATTCACGTCCTTCTCCCGGACACCCAGCCCAGCACTGCTGCAGCAGGGCCGTGGGGGCCACCACCAGGCACCAACCCACCTGGAGGGAAGGGCAGGTCCTCTGTGGAGATGCGTGGACCCAGGAACGACTCCAGCGAGTAGGTGACCCCCTTCACCTGCTCCACTTCGCAGTTCTTCACCTGCCCAAAGTTCAGGATCTTCCCATCTGATGGGCTGATCTGAAAGGGCAGAGAAAGGCTTGCCACTAAGGGAGGCAGGGGGACTCCCCCAGCCTGAGAGGAGTACCCATGGGCCACCAGTGGAGGCTGCCGGGACTGGTTCCCAAAGACACAGGTGACAATCCCATTTCTGGAGGGAGGAGTGGAGGGCAGGATTGGGCCTCACCACGCTGTGCAGGCCACACACGGGCCGGGCCTGCGGCTTCAGCTTGCGCCGGAAGAACTCGCTGAGGTTGCGGTAGTGGTGCAGGTCCTCCACGGCGGCCTCCTTCATGTTTACCCCGAAGGTCCAGATATACAGGCTGTACACAGGCCTGCGCAGCCAGTGCGGCAGCTCCACCTGGTTGAGGCGGCCCCAGGCCCGCGACAGCAGGCGCGTCGGCACTGACTTGTACAGGGCCACCTGCAGGCCACAGACAGGCAGATGAGTGGGCCGCCCTGCGTGCCCCCTGCCACCTCCCAGTCAGCCACCACCTCTGGCCACCTGGGCACCCGCGATGGCTTTGTGATGTGGCTGTTTCCTACTAGGAACCAGACTGAGCTTCCCAAATACTCTCACAGACCAAATACTGGCCGAGACTGTGACACAGTGACCTAAACTCAGTATTTCAGTCATTTTATACACAGGTCTAACAGCAACTGCCCTGGTCCCCAGGAGAGACTGGCCAGCACAGTATCACTTCTTAAGGAAAGGAGGGGCATAAATGGCTCTGATACCTGCACAGAGACGCTGTGGCAGAAAGGGGCAGGACCCTGGGTGCAGGCGAAAGTTTACAGCCCAAAGCACACATTCTGGTCCAAACAGAAAGCGGAGGGAATATGGCCCGCACAAGGTCGAGGACTTTCATATGAGGATGCGCTGTATCACTGTCACCCCCACCCCAGCCGGCAAGCACCCCCGGACACAGCTGCGCCCTACCCAGCCTGCCTGAGCTCCGAGGCACTCTACTGTGAGAGACTGGTCCACAAAGCTGTCTGCACCTGGGGCTGCTGCCCCGAGGCACAGGGGAATCGGCCCCAGCTGTCTCTGTTGGCACCGCGGGCCAAACTCCCAGGGCCAGGCGACCTGGAGGGGGAGCGCCTCTTAAACCCCAGGTGCCGCTGCCACAGTGGGACCTGCCTCTAATTGGCAGCTGCTGCCTGTCAGCCCGACCTAGACACCAAGTCCCCGCGGTGTAAGTATAATTTCATTCCAACTTTAAACACCTCTACAGTGCACTGAGCTAATGGCTCCCCTACTTGGGGTCAGCCTGCCCAGAGAGCCCAGGGCAAGGGAGCCGGCCCTCTAGGGAATGGTGGCCAGGTTGCTCCCTCATCCAGCTCTGCCTGGGGCTCCCACATCTTCAAAGGCATCCACACCCTAAGGGGCCCAGACAGGCACCAGCCTTCCTGAATCACCCTCTGGCATCCTGGAATTGATTCACACTCTTCTCAAAATCACCTCTGAGCTCTCTTCTACCTGAACCCAGGGAATCAGACACCATTTTCTGAATGCCCAGTGTGGGTTCATCTCAGAAACAGAGCCCCTAAATGGCACAAATGCAGGCAAGGAAAACAGGCGGTGCACAGCAAGCCCTCAGGGCCACCAACCAGCCTGGCCTTCCCAACCAACTCGCCTGTCAAGATGACCAACCAGGGGGCTCAGCACCCACACCATCACCTCTAATCTGACAACTGTTTCCTTCTCTGTTTCCGTGTCCTGGGTCCCAACCTCAGGCCTGCGCCCAGGACAGCCAGGCCAGCAGTCTGTGCACACTTACCCTGCTTACGGGCCTCCATCCCACCCGGCTGAGCGGTCTGAGGGCACCGAAGGGCAGGAGGTAGTAGAGGACCGTCAGGGGCCAGGAGCGCAGTTTCAGGGCAGGTCTGGACATACAGCTCAACTGTCCCAGCCTCCGCCTCAGTGCCAGCTGGGGGAAGTGCAACCTGCAGAGCAGATGTCCGCGCACGGCCAGGTCAGCAGTCAGGGTCTGGGAGGCCCCACCCCACCCTCAGCAAGTTTGCCTCTCTATGGAGTCCAGCAGCACTGCCATGGGCCCTCAACACAAGCCCGTTCTGAGTTGGGGGGCTCAGCTGCCTCTGGTCGGCAGACTCACATCCCAGTCTCACCCAACTGCCTACCAGCTTAGGAGGACTAGGAATCAGGGGCAGCATGGGGAAGACGGGGTGCACAGCCTGCCTCACAGCCCCCAACTCCTGGGGCCAGCTCTGCCCACAGAGGCGCCAGGAAGACAGTCTGATCTGGAGCCCCAACAGTGCAGAAGCACAGAGCAGCGGGGAGCTACGGCTACCATTGCACTGCAGGATCTGGGAAAATCTCTTCAAGGCTCTGGGCTTCTTGTTTCCTCATCAGATAAATTAAGGGATTGGGGCCTGGCAAGACCCCAAAAGAAAACACCCATGAACGTGTACCTGCACACACGCACACCCCTAACAGCTACAGCTCCATCCACCTGCCTGGTCTTTCTACATCGCATCAGGTTCTCCAAAACAGACCCAGAGGTTGGTGGGGGGAACCTCCCCAGAAACCCTGAGACCACCTCCCAGGTCTGCTGGGGTCACACACCTCAGCCAAACCCCTCCTTTCAACAAAGCCCAAATTCAGTGCATTCAGCACAGGCTCAGCCTTGCGGGGATCTGAGGCTGGGTGGGCCTTTTCACCAGAACCCTGGCCTCCTGAGACACAACAGGGACACCCAAGTCCCCTGGTCTCATGCCTAAGCACTAGAAAATGTTCCTGAAGCCCCAGTGCAGCCATCAGAAGACCACCTTCCCACCCGCTCTGAGAATGTCCCCAGGCCTAAGTTTCCTCATTTGCAAAAAGACTGCATTAAACTGGATAATCTAAGGCTCCCATCCACTCTCAGAGAAGCCATGTCCTCTGCCCCCAGTTGCTGAACAAACCAAGGAACAAAGAGGCATCTCAGCTGATACCAAAAAGAAAAAAATGGAGCGCCAAGCTGATGGCCGGGCACCTGCTATTCAATGATGGCAATGGAAGATGCTTCTTTCCACAGCTCACCAGACTCCCTGCGTTCATTCTCTCCCAACCCACCCCACCCCACCCCACTGTGTTTTCAAAAGGTTCAGGAAGGTAGTAGGGGCCAAACAAAGCTGAACAAACTCCTGCTGTCCCCAGGGCTTCCCCCACCCGCCCTGATCACTGCAGAAGCCCAGGGACCAATCCTAGAAGAGTGGCACCTCTCCAGAGCAGGGTGGGGAGCGCCTGGGGGTGGGGGCCTGGGAGCAGCAATTAGGGAGCAGCAGACACTAGGCCACCAGCCCGCTCCGCCTCCCCAGGTACCTGAAGCGGGCTCTCCGACTCAGGCCCCCCGGGCCGGGCCCCTCCAGCCTCGGGGGCTGATCCCCCTGCCCCCTGCCGCCACCTCCACCTCGGGGTCGCTGGACGTGAACTCTGACCTTCCGGAGGTCGTGGCGGGGCACAGTGAGGTTAGGACGCGGCCGGCAGCATCTCACCATTTCGCTGCTCGGAGCTCCGGTCCTCGCCGAGCCTCTGACTGACACATGGTGGGCGGCGCCAGGCACACTCGCCTTTGTTTCTCCTCCTTCCTCCCTTCCCCCCAGCCAGGAGCTCCTGCGCTGTCACCACTCCTCGGGCTGGCCGCCTCGTGGCTGGTGGGCCGCTTCCCAGCTCAGTTGGGTCCTGTGGCTCACTGGGCGCAGCTTAGAGGTTGGGGCTATCGTGAAGACAGGCACTGGTCACACCTGCTTGGGAAGCAGTGGGGGCCTGAGGCATCGGACACAAGCCCCTGCCCTCCACCCACTCTGTCCCCAGGCTGGGCCACCTGCCCCCTCCAGCGCAGCGAGCTAATGCCAGAGAAGGGACCAGGCGCCTGTGGGCGCAAGAAGCACAAGCTTGGAATCTGAGCCCTGTGCTCCAGGCAGGCACCCAGCGTCGGCCTGTCTGCAGCTCGAGCGGCCCCTCCCTCACCAGGACCTGACCCATTTTCCATTCAGGTGACAAAACAGCATCTGAGGAATGAGGGAGCGGGAAGACAAGAGAGACACGGTGGGTGGGGGTCAGACGATGGAAACCTGACCTGCTCCAGCTCTCTCACCAGCCCCCCACAGCCAGGCGTCAGAGCCTCCCATCCCGGCACAGACCCCCCCAAGGCCTCCTCAGCAGATTAGCACACTCATGACGTGATCTGAGGGAAAACCAACCAGGACTGAAGCCCAAACCAGCCCCTCACTCCGATCTTTGCTGTGGACAGCACTCTGGCCCTGCCTGGTGATCTGGGAGGACATGCCCACAGGCCCTCACAGATAATAGGAAAGGAGAGCAAACATTCCAGTCGTTGCTGTCTGAGCCCAGGGATAGTCAAGGACCCAACCAGCCTGGCCTCCAATCCCAACTGCAGGCTACAGAGGACAGGCACTTGCCACCATCTTTAGACGCAGAGATGCAGGCCCTGAGAGAAGCTCCCAAGGCAGAAAGCTGACCCAGCAGAGGTCAGCTGGTGGCTGATGGGCCGCTTCCCAGCTCAGTTGGGTCCTGTGGCTCACTGGGCGAAGCTTAGAGGTTGGGGCTATCGTGAAGACAGGGACTGGTCACACCTGCTTGGGAAGCAGTGGGGGCCTGAGGCCTCAGACACAGGCCCCTGCCCTCCACCCACTCTGTCCCCAAGCTGGGCCACCTGCCTGCTCCAGCGCAGTCCCAGGCCAAATGCTGACCCCCGCACAGCCAACTGACTCACAACAGAACAAGAGGCCCCACTCAGACCCGGCTCCACCCACACAAGGGTGAATGTCTGATGCCCTGGCAAAGGCACCTCAGCCAGAGGTGAAAATGCCAGTCCCTGGCAAGTCAAATCCCTGGGAGTGTAGTGTGCAGTGGGAGCCAGCACAGGTTGAGTAACATCCGAAAGTAAGCATGGATTTCCAGCCCTGACCAAGGAAGTGGCAAGGCCTGGCCACCCCGGACCCAGACCCCTCCAGCAGAGATCATCCCCAGGCCACTCACCTGAGTGGCAGGACAGCTCCGTATGGGTGGGCACCTGGTCTCAGCCAGAAGCGGATATGCACAGGAGCCTCCTCTGACCTAAGGGCCAGGCCCCGGGACCCATGGACACCACGGTGTCTATCCCTCACCCATGCTGAGCCTCCTAACTTTCCCATCTGTGACAGGTCACTTCAACTATATCACCCATGTACTGAGCACACACCCCACCCCTCCATGGCCCACCAGGCAATGGGGCCCCACAATGGCCTCCTGTCAGCTCCCCAGGCCCAAAGCGGTGACAGGCAGTCAGGACTAGGCACAGTGCTTGAAGTGCTTGACTTCTAGGACAAGGCTCTTTCCCCCACTCGAGAAAGCTCAGACTGAGTGCACACCTGGGATTTCCGGTGAGGCCAGTGAGGCCTTGTGGAAGAGGGCGGGGACCCCAGCCTCAACCTGCCTATTTCCCCCACTATGTTACCAGATGGGGCAGTGACCACTGCAGCATGCTGCCAGAAAGGCACATGCTGGAGCCCACAGACAAACCTAGCTAGACCCAAAACCTCAGGTCCTCAAAAACAGATTCCTGTGTATGCCTCTGCCATTTCATTTACCCCAGGGCCCCCAGTGCAGGGACTTGGCCAGGCCTCACGGCCCACCACAGTAAACTGGGCCTTCACCCTTCCTCCTGCAGTGCAGGGTGCTCAAGGGGGCCCAGTTCAAGTTGCTGCTATCCTAGACTCTAAGAAACTGCCCCCACAGGGCCAGGAGGATGTCCTGAGCCCTCAGTCCTACCTCCACCACCACTCTACCTCCTCTTCCGAAATGGGTCAGGGACCAGGCTGTCAAGTTTCTTCCAAATCACCATGCATGGGCCCCAAAAGGTCCCCAGGGAGCAGACATGAATTCACCTGTCCCCAGAAAACAGGCTTGGCACCCTCTGTCTAGCTCAAAGCTGCAGGATGGAGGAAAGGGGCTCCCCTAAGGCTCATTCCTTCCTGCTTCCCAAAGGCAGAGCCACTTCCTAGGCCAACAGTGCTCCTGGCCTCCCCATTATGGTGCCCCACTTGCCCTCCATTCCTGCGATGACCCTTGGAGCCCAAGCCAAAATTTTCTTACTCTCTGGCTCCTTGGAGCCAGGCCCAGATGAGGAACCCAAAAGCAGGACTCCCTGAAGCAAGGGAAGTACAGTTACATTCCCTCTCTCCTCCATCTCAAGGACACTCTGTGGAGAAGAGTTGTGAGCTGTGACCAGTAGGAGTTTAAAGTTATCACAAGGCCTAAGGACCAGCCATACTGAACAGGGGAACTCAGAAGCTAGGCTTTGGTGGGGGAGGGGGACAATCCAGTTACTGCAATCCTGGCTGCCCTACCCTGAGAGCTGGGAGAGGCCTTGCAAGTCACAGGTGCTCTGTGGCTATCAGTTTGGCTATCTGGAAATGGGAAGGGTCACTCCTCCTGCTCACCCCCTCGAGGCTCAGATCATAGTAGCAACACTGGCCCAGAACTCTGCTCTGCTCAGAAACACCATGCCTCACTTTCACCCAAGACCTGGTGCCGTCTCATCCCCTAGACCTGACTCCCAACACCCCACCTCCGTTTCCAAACCCAAACTCTGGGAGCACCAAGGTATGCTCCCACTGGCAAGAGAGCAGGGACAGGGTGGAGTCAGTAGTTCTGAAAGAGCCCAAATCACACGGACACTTGCTGCCCCATGAGAAGATTTGATGGCCCAACAGGACCAGTTAGGGGGTCACCTGTGTCTGGACATGCTATTCTGGGTATTCACACCCGACCAGTGCTGCCATGTTCCCTCACAACCTGTAATGAAGGCAACAATAACCCCCTCAGTGGAATGGAACATTCCAACTGAAGTCAGATGGACGAACCCAGGCCAGTTACCAGTTACTACAGGTGTGGGGGCAGGGGGCCATGCTCCTGACTGGTTCCCTTGGACTTTGATGGATTCAGGTTTGAGTCTGAACAAGGTCAGGAAGGCAGGGACGGAGTCAGACTGTCCGTCCCCCGCCCCCCAATAAGCTCTCCCTGAGCACCAAGGGCCTTGCAGCCAGGCACACAACCTGCCAGAGACAACCTAAGAAATTTGTTCTTGCTCCCTGAGCGTAACTCTCACTGGGTGCCAGGGTCACTCCCCCTGAGGCCGCAGCAGAAAGCCTCAGTGTCCCCATTTCCCCAAATTCTGTGTCCATCTGCTTGACTTTCTGGGCCCACTTCCACCTTGGAAGGCAGGGCCACTACCCGACACCCCCAGCCCCCCACCCAGCTCACCTGAAGCATGACACAAACAGCTGTGTCCAGGTGGGACCACCAACCCTTCCTCCCTGTGTTCCAGGACTAGAAGCAGACAAAACTTCAAAAACAGAGAACAGGGAAAATGGATTCTCCCCAGGTGAAATGGGTGAGCCATCTTGGGGAAGCCTTGGGCAAGAGAAGAGGGAGGAAAGAGAAGGACCCAGAGATACTTCTTTCAAGCCAGCAGCCAGGGAAGGGTGGTTGGAGGTGGGGACAGTCCTCCCCGCAGCACGGGACTTCTAAGAAATTTAAGAATCCCAGAAAGGAAAAGAACCTTCCTTTGGGGATAGGGCTCTGTGAAGGGCAGCTTGTCACCCCCCTCTCTGCCCCTCAGGTGAGACCCTGGGGACACCTACAGGTCCCACTGAGAACAGGGCAGCTTTCTTCCCTAACTGGCGCCAGTCACTGAGGAAATCTTTCGGAGCAAGAGGGGACTTGGAGCCCCAGCATTTTCCCTTTCCCGGCCGGCTGAGGGCCAGGAGATGCTGCCCCGCCTGGCGGAAGTGAGCTCATCCAGGACAGCCCGTGACCCACCATGTGGGCAGGAGAAGCCCGTGAAGGGATGAAGACTGTGGGGTGGGCTCTCCAGCCCAGGGCCCCGCAGCTCCAAGGGGCGACCGGCACCCAGGGCGGCCCCGCTACGGGCTCCGCTCACTCACCAGCAGGTAGTCCGGTCTCGCTGGGTGTCAGGCGCCAACGCCCAAGGAGGCGCCACTCGGAGAGGAAGCCCCAGTAGGCAGGCGGGGGCTCAGCTCTGGCCACTCGGACCACCCAGGGCGGGGATGGAGGGCGGACACCAGAAGCAGTCACGCTCCGCCCTCGGGCCAGACCCAGCCACCGGGCCCAGGGCCCCTTTAAGAGGAGGGGCTGCGGCCAGGGAACCAGCCCCGCCCGATCACGGGATTTCCCGGCGACACCTCCGGGGCCTGGGGGCCATTCTTCCTCCTCACTCCAAACTGGGCAGTCCCAGGCTTCAACGTGTGGCTGACCTCACCCAGGGCCAGCTTCCTGGGACTGAACAGAAAGCCACCTCCAGCTACCTTTTCTAGCCCTCGAAAAGGCATCTAAGTCCTTGGCTCTTTCCCACACCCCACCTGGAAGGCACAGGATGCCCCCACCTCCACACCCCCCCCTCCTCCAGGCAGACACACTCCTACCATACAAATCCCCTGCCACACAAAATCTGGGATAGACCCCCAAAGAGACCAGACTCAGTAAAAGCAAAGTTCCCCTCTGGCCCCAGGCTGTGAAGTGATTCATGCAGTGTCCTTCTACCCCAGTAGATGGCAGGGCCCAGTGGGGGGGGGGGGGGGGTCAGCACCTTACACCCCATGCCTGCAAGCACTCGCTCCACATAGGATGAAGAGGCATTTTCTAGGTGAGATAGAGTGAACGGGGAATACCAAAAAAACCCAAAAAAAACAAACGGTGAAATTCAGCTGTCAGACTGCCTCAGAAGGCTCAGTCTTCATGCTCTAGGCCACTGAACAAGGAGCCCTAGCTCCTTCTGATCACTGAAAATTTAATTTTTTTTTTTAATTTTTTTTTTTCAACGTTTATTTATTTTTGGGACAGAGAGAGACAGAGCATGAACGGGGGAGGGGCAGAGAGAGAGGGAGACACAGAATCGGAAACAGGCTCCAGGCTCTGAGCCATCAGCCCAGAGCCCGACGCGGGGCTCGAACCCACGGACCGCGAGATCGTGACCTGGCTGAAGTCGGACGCTTAACCGACTGCGCCACCCAGGCGCCCCTAATTTTTTTTTTAATATCTATTTATTTTTGAGAGCGAGCAGGCATGAGTCGGAGAGGGTCAGAGAGAGAGGGACAGAGGATCCAAAAGCAGCAAGCCTGATGTGGGGCTCAAACTCACAAACCGTGAGATAGTACCCGAGCTGAAATCACTCAACCGAATAAGCCACCCAGGTGCCCTGAGAATTTGATTTCTAAAACAACATTTGGAACAGGAAGAAAGAGCCTTTAGGCTTTCGAAGAGATGGGCAGCTGAGCCCAGGCAGCCTGGAGCAGGACATGGTGGCATACAAAGCCCCAAACACCTGTTCTCATCTGGATCCACTCTGCAAGTGCTCTGTGACAAGCTACAGACCTGGGATGCCACAGCGAGGATAGGGGCAGAAGACGGGCAGGGTCCCTACTCGTGGACTTCCATAATGCTGGACACTTCCAATGCACAGCAGGAATAGGGCAGCAGGGGTGCACTATGCAGAGTTCCAGCCCTCTACGGCTCAGGTTCCATCACAGGGGCTGCACCTTGCAGTCTCCCAGCCTAGGCCCACAGCATTCTCTGAGCCTCAGTGAGACTTAAGACCCCTTCTCACCCCAGAGCTCTAAGCAAACACACCGTGAAATGGGATAAAAAGTAGTGAAAGCACAGGAAGATAACAGAATCCTGGCAACACTAAATTCCAGAACCAGAAAGATCCTGGAGGACCATTCTGACTTCCCCAAAGCCTCCAGTACTTCCAGACCAGGCCTTGTCCAAGTTACACTTAGGGGAGGAAAACAAAAGCCCAGGTTCTCATTTGCTGAGCAGCCTCTGAAACACCAATGCTCTCCCAGTAAAATGAACAACAGGGACACTCCAGGTCTACCAGGGTTCCTTTGTAATCATTTTAAGCCTCTCAGGAAGACTGGTGTTTAGAAAACTCATAAACCAGCCCACAGGTCTGTCCTGAGATTAGCCTTCTAACCTGACTTCCACCACATATGTTTCAGTAAGGAAATGCCTTCTAGATTCCAGATAATGGTTAACAAATGATTTCTGGGAAAAACAAAAGTTTATGTTCCCACCCTGAACGAGGTCCCTTCCAGCCACACTGGGTCCTCCTACCTGTTGGTACTCCCCTGGGTGGGAGTGCCACCTAGCGCCACCGCAAGGCTCTGCAGGCCCCAGGCCTCTTGGCCTCCAGCACCCGTGGACAGGTGTCCCACGTCACTCATGCCACTGTAGTTCCCTGCCTAGTGAATTTCATGCACTACTGTACAAGGGGATGAAGGTAGCAGTAGGGCAGGGGTGGCAGGTGCTTTCTGCTAATTCTCATTCCCTGGGGGCTGGCAGAAGCCTCCTGAGGAAGACCAGTGATGGCTGGTGTCTCAGGGCTGGTGGCTGGTGGCTGGTGCAAGAAGCCACGGGCAAGTTAGCAGCCTCACAAACGTGCCCTCAGGCTATTTCTTCATCTGAAACCTTCTCCCAGCCCTACCCCCTTGCATTTGCCAGCGTTTCTCAGCAATCCTACCAGCAGCTCCTGGAGGAGGGGGCACGGAGCAGGGGTGGTCTGCAGCACAATAAAGGAAACCGTGATTTGTGGCAGAACAGCCTGGCAGAAAGCTCCACACAGGGCCCTAAAGGTTTCTGAGTCAGCCACCCTGGACTCCTTCCAGACCCAGAGCTCAGCTTTATCTTATTCCTCATCTTCTTCAGGCAGTCCTCAGCTCTTCCACACACCACTCAGCGTTGTCCCTGGGCTGGGGCAAGCAGGGAAGAGGCAAAGCACAGCCTGAGTGACCTGGGGGTGTGGCCGCCACAGTTCCTCCCAGATAGGGGCCCTGAGGCCCCTGAGACGCCCTCTTGACCTTGAATGAGCCCAAGATTCTCTGAGGATAGAGCTGGGCAGTTAGTAAACGACACCTGAGCAGACAAGTGGGATCTACTTCCCTGCCAACTTGACTGCTCACTTTAACATCCACCTTTCCTAACATCTATTAGGTAGGAAGTAAAACAGTACAGGCATACCTCAAAGATATTGCTGGTTTGGTTCCAGCATACTGCAATAAAGCAAATATTGCAATAAAGCAGTATGCCTGGGGGGTTCAATCAGTTAAGCATCCAACTCTTGATTTCAGCTCAGGTCATTATCTCACGGTCCTTGAACTTGAGCCCCACATCGTGCTCTGCACAAATAATAGGGAGCCTGCTTGGGGTTCTCTCTCTCTCCCCCCCCCCCTCTCTGTCCCTACCCGTGCATTCTCTCTCTCTCTAAAGAAATAAACTTTTAAAAAATGCAAGTCAAATGAATTTTTTTGATTTCCCAGTGCCCTTTCCCCGCTCATGCTCTCTCAAAATAAAACTTTTTTAAAAAACCTTTTTAAAAAAAAGCAGTGTATGTAATTAAAACACACTTTATTGCTAAAAAATGTTAACCATCATCTGAGCTTTCAGCAAGTCGTAGTCACTAATCACAGATCACCATAACAAACAGAATGAAAACGTTGAAATACTGCGAGAATTACCAAAATATGACACAGAGACACAAAGTGAGTAAACACTGTTAGAAAAATGGTGCTGACAGACTCACGAGATGCAAGGTTGTCACCAACCTTCAATTTGTAAAAAATAAAATAAAATAAAATAAAATAAAAAACAAAAAAATGCAATTACCTTCAAAGCACAATAAAGCAAAAGCACAATAAAATGAAGTGTGCCTGTATTTACTGAGTTTCTACACCCTGCCAGCATAGAGCGAGGTATTTACACATACATCATTCTCATTTAACAACCTTATGAGGGAGTTTATAGTAGCCTGTTTACAGATAAGAAGAAGAAAGCTATAGTAATTATATAAAGTTGTAAAAAAAAGTGCAGAACATGTTCAATACTGTCCAGAGTCATAGGCACCACAGCACAGAGGGGTATGCTGAATGCAGGCAAATGGAGCTCCAGGCAGGTGGGCAGGAAAAAGGACATAGGGTGATATGTGGGCACAGGCTGATCTGTCCTCCCTCATTCCTTTTAATGAATTGGAATGTTGCACCATACATTTTTTAAGTTGTAAGCTGAGGCTGGAAATAAAGCGTTGCTAATGCAGGGAGTGAACATGGATGTGGGCCCAGCTGCTCTTGACTGAGGCCTACTGTCTACACCACTGGTCCCTGAACACCTCACACCTTGCCACAGGACCCCATGGCTAGGCCAAAAACGAACAACAAAACCAAGTTGTTATACTCAGATGCGTACTAAAGTTTTTAGAGGTGAAGTTTTGTAATGACTGCAACATACTTTCAAATGATTCAGAGAATAAAAGATATATATACACACGAAGATAAAGCAGGTATAATAAAACATTAACTGTTCAATCAAGAGGTGTGTAACTCTATTCTCTTGACTTTTCTACTCTATTCACAATTTAAGAGTTGGAAGTTTGCTTTAAACCACAGAAAATTCCCTAAATTCTATTACTGGGTGGGGGGAAAAACCCAAGACCAGATTCCACATACAGAGCATCTCCTGCTGACAGGTGAGGCAGAACAAGTCAGGCCTGTTCTCAGCACCCGCTGCTGCTGCTTCACATGGAGGGACTCAGGGATGAACTTTTTATATGCTGTCCACTCAGCCAGATATGTTCAGCACCCGAAGTGCCTGGCTCCAGGCTGGGTGCTTCCAGGCTAGGTGCAGGTGTTCAAGTGAGAGCCCTTTGCACCTGATAAGAAAGGCCAGCTGCCAATCCCCACTTGCTCTGCAGTCATAGGCCCACCTCTGTCTGTGGATCACCTCTGGAGGCTGGCAGGAAGAGAGACAGGAGGACTGCTTCCTCCCCAAAGAGTCCACCATTTCCAGCAGGCCAGCTTTCCTACCAGATGCATCTCTGTTCTCAGGTCCAGCAGTCAAGAAAAAAAGGACACCCTGGAAATGCCAGAGACCAAAGGAGTCTGCCACCAGATGTCATCCTGCATGGAACTCAAATCACCTAGGTGTTCACAGGAAGCCTTGGAGTCACTATGCTGCACAGGTGTGCACTGTACACTTTAGGTTTACAGATGCGACACACTTCGACACCTCTTGTTAAGAAATGCCTATGAAGGTTTTGGTTCCCTTTTTGACAACGAGGACAAAAGGACAATGAGGACACAAGGACAGCATATCTGGAATCACAACTGCCACACAAACCCAGAACATGTGACAGCTGCAGGCACACCTGGTTGTCTTCTATCCCCTGTGCTATTCATGCAAAGCCAGCTCTCTACAGAGAGATGCCGGTGTCAAGCACCCTCCTTTCTAAGGCCAAACACCAGGCCTTGAGCAGCCTAACTGAACAGGCAGTTTGACCACAAACCCAGAACTTGTCCATGACATCATGGGTTCCTGAGAAGAAACTCCTGAAAGCAGCTCCTCAACTCTCGGCTCCTGCTCTAAGGCCAAGGGCATCCTCAAAGTAGCACAAAATGTACCAAAAACCTAAACAGAAGACCTACAATTTTTCTTAAAAAAAAAAAAAAGAGAGAAAGGCCTAATTTTTCTTAGAAGAGAATCTTCACAATACTGGATTCAGAATGACTTCTTGGATAGGACAACAAAAACACAAGCAATAAAGGTAAAAATAAACTAGACTTAATCAAAATTAAAAATTTTTGTGTATCAAAACATGTTATCAAGAGAGTGAAAATACAATCCACAGAATGGAGTATTTGCAAATACATGTATCTGGTAAGGGTCTAGTATCCAGAATATATAAAGAACTCCTGCAACCCAACAACAAAAAACAAACCACCCAATGTAAAATGGACAAAGGTCTTGAATAGACATTCCTTCAAAGAAGATATATAGGGGCACCTGGGGGGCCTCAGTCGGTTAATTATCGGACTTCAGCTCAGGACATGATCTCATGGTCTGGGAATTCAAGCCCCACATCGGGCTCTGTGCTGACAGCTCAGAGCTTGGAGCCTGCTTCAGATTCTCTCTCCCTCTCTCTCTGCCCCTCCCCCATTCGTGCTCTGTCTCTATCTCAATAAAATAAAATAAAAACGTTCAAAAAAAATTTTTAATAAAAAATAAAAGAGAGGGGCGCCTGGGCGGTTCAGTCGGTTGAGCGTCCGACTTCAGCTCAGGTCATGATCTCACCGCTCGTGAGTTCAAGCCCTGCGTCAGGCTCTGTGCTGACGGCTCAGAGCCTGGAGCCTGCTTCTGATTCTGTGTATGTCTCTCTCTCCGCCCCTACCCTGCTCACACTCTGTATCTCTCTCAAGAATGAATAAATGTTAAAAAATTTTTAAAAATAAAAATAAAAAAGCAACAATGAACTGTATACTTAAAAAGGGTATGTTTTATTGCAAGTAAATGACAATACATGAGTAAAAGTGACTTAAAAATGAAATCATCATGGCAGCATTATTTACAATGGCCAAGACATGGAAACAACCTAGTGTCCAATGGATAAACAAGTTGTGGTGTATATGTATGTCTGTGTGTACGTACATACATCATACATACATACATTGGAATCTTTTTCAGCCAGAAAAAAAATGAAGAAATCCTACCACCTGCAACAACATGGATGAACCCCGAAGGCATTATGCTAAGTTCATTAAGTGAGCCAGAGAAAGACAAATACTGCATGATCTCACTTATATATAAGTGGAATCTAAAAAAATGAATAAAAGGGAAAAAAGAAAAGAAAAACCAAACTCAAGAGGAAAAGGGATCAGACTATAGGGGGTGGAGCAGAGGGAGACAGGGAATTGGAAGAAGGTCGAAAGGTATAAACTTCCAGTTATAAGAGAGATAAGGACTAGGGATGTAATATACAAAATGATGCCTATAGCTAACACTGCTGTACATCACATAGGAAAGTAAAGAGAATTAATCCTAAGAGTTCTCATCACAGGAAAAAATGTTTTCTTTTTCCTTTTTTCTTTTTTAAAAATGTTTTCTATAGAGATGATGGATGTTAGCTGTTATTCTGGCAATCATTTCACAATATATGTAAATCAAACCATCATGCTGTATACCTTAAACTTACATAAGTGATGTATGTCGATTATTTCTCAATTAAACCGAAAAAAATTAAGTCACCTTTGAGTAGCCAAAATATATGTAAGTAGGGAGAGACGTTCTGGAAAGATACAGTAACGTTAAAAACGCTTGCATGCTTAGGGGTGCCTGGGTGGCCCAGTCAGTTAAGCGTCTGACTTTGGCTCAGGTCGTGATCTCACAGCTCGTGAGTTCGAGCCCCATGTTCGGTGCTCACAGCTCAGAGCCTGGAGCCTGCTTCCGATTCTGTGTCTCCATTCTCTGCCCCTCCCCGTGCACTCTCTCGCACTCTATCTCAAAAATAAATTAAAAAAAAAAAAGCTTGCATGCTTCTGGAGAGTAGGGATGGGATTAGTAGATGGGACAGAAAATGGAAGATATTTTTATGTAAACCCTTCAGTAGTATTTGAATTTTTATATAATCATGTTTTATTTAAAAAATTTTAAACATTTTGGGGCTCCTGGATGGCTCAATTGGTTAAATGTCCAACTTTGGCTCAGGTCATGATCTCACAGTTTGTGAGTTCAAGCCCCATGTCAGGCTCTGAACTGATGGTGTGTGGCCTGCTTGGGATTCTTTTTCTCTTTCTCTCTCTCCCTCCCCCTCCCTGTCCCTCCCCTACTCATGTACTCTCTCGAAATAAATAAACTTAAAAAAATTTTTAAACTATCTCATTAAAAATTAACTCGGGTGCCTGGGTGGCTCAGTCAGTTGAGCGTCCAATTCTTGATTTCAGCTCAGGTCATAATCTCTTGGTTAGTGAGCTCGAGTCCCACATCGGGCTCTGTGATGGTGGTGCAGAGCCTGCTTGGGATTCTCTATCTCCCTCTCTCTGCCCCACCCTTAGAATAAATAAACATTTTTTAAAAATTAAAATTAAAATACATATTCCTAAACATCTAAAAGCCCGGAAGGGCTAAGTTCCCCAAAATGTGAACTGTGGTTTCCTGCATTGTGGGATCGTGGGTCACTACTGTTTTCATTTTCATATTTTGTAATGTTTTCTGATTTTTTAAAAAATGAACATTTACCTTTACAAGCAGGTAAATGACCAAATTATTTGGTCTCAACAGGCTACTTACTTTGCTGCTAGTTGCAGAATTCCCTTAATCACATAAAACAAACACACAGGTTTCATTTCTACTCAGCCAACTACATGTGCTTCTTTTCCTACCATGAAAAGAATAGGACTCTCAGAGCAGGCAAAGAGGCTAGAAACATTTTCTTAAATGTGAAAAACAGAACACATGAAAATGAAACACACTCAAGACCCACAGCTGAGTTCAAGTCTCCTTAAATCACATCCAACACCCACCTCCCCTCTGCAAGAGCCATGCCCTCTCCCCGCACCCCAGAGTAGAGCTTGCAGTGAGTGAGATGGCACACATTTTGGAGCAATGGTTTCTTCTATACTGTTAGGGAGGAGAAAGGGCAGGGGGGTGGACAGGAAGAACTGAAATAAAGGAAAGATATGTATATAAATTCTTCAAGAGTATTATGATGGGGGATGGGTGGCATAATATGAATTCTCACCTATGTAACTACAGACAACTTTTCAAGTCAGTATACTCAATTCACCTCATAATTTAAACAGGCGGAGCCCTCACAAATGGAGGTATCTTGAGTACACAGCAAGCCCCAGTGGGCAGGTTAAAGTTCACCTCCATCTGTTGCCAACACTGTCTAAATTCTGTACTAACAGCACCTTTTATTGGCAACATGGTATTGTTTTAAAGAGTATGGGATTGGGCATCGAAAGATCTCTGTTCTGGAACCCACCCTGCTACCAAATGGTCTTTCTTTTTGTAAAATGGCTCTAACACCGGCCTTTGCCACCTCAGTGAGCTGTTATAAATAAATGGATTCAGAAAAAATGTGAGGTGCTGGGATACGTGGGTGTCTCAGTCAGTTGAGTGTCTGACTCTTGACATCAGCTGAGGTCGTGATTTCATGGTCATGGCATGGATGCCCACATTGGGCTCCATGCTTATTGTAGAGCCTGCTTGAGATTCCCTCTCTCCTCTTCTTTCTGCCCCTCCCCCGCTCATGCATGCACACACGCGCACGGTGTGCTCTCACTCTCAAAATAAATAAACTTTAAAAACAGAAAGAAAGAAAAACTGTGAGGTGCTATTCAACCTAAAGCATTACAAACATGCTCTTAAGAGTTTTGATACAGGGGGGTACCTGGCTGGCTCTGCCAGTAGAGCTTGTGATTCTTTTTTTTTTTTTTTTTTTTTTAATTTATTTTTTGAGAGAGAGCACAAGCAAGGGAGGGGCAGAGAGAGAGGGGAACACAGGATCCAAGGCCAGCTTCGAGCTGACAGGCTGACAGCAGCAAGCCCGATGGAGGGCTCGAACCCACAACTGCAAGATCATGACCTGAGCCAAAGTCAGACACTCAACCAACTGAGTCACCCTAGCACCCCTAGAGCATGTGACTCTGGATCTTGGGGTCATGAGTTCAAGCCCCATGTTGGGCACAGAACTTACTTAAAAAATAAAAAATTACCAAATTACAAAAGTTTTGGGGTATTTGGATGGCTCAGTCGGTTGAGCGTCCAACCCCTGATCTTGGCTCAGGTCATGATCTCACAGGTTCATGAGTTTGAGCCCCTCACAGGGCTCTACACTGTCAATGTGGAGCCTGTTTGGGATTTCTCTCTCTCTGCCCCTTCCCTGCTCATGCACGCATTATCTTTCTTGTTCTCTCTCTCCGAAAAATAAACAAACATTTTAATTTTTTTTTACTTTTTTTTTTTAATATTTATTTATTGTTGAGAGAGACAGAGTGTGAGTTGGAGAGGGGCAAAGAGAGAGGAAGACACAGAATCTAAAGCAGGCTCCAGGCTCTGAGCTGTCAGCACAGAGCCCAATGCGGGGCTTGAACTGACGAACTGTGAGATCATGACCTGAGCTGAAGTCAGACGCTTAACCGACTGAGCCACCCAGGAGCCCCAAAACAAACATTTTAAAAATATTTTAAAGCTTTGATAGAGAGGGATGCCCAGATATTTCTTCAACACAAGAGAAACTTACAGGATGGGAAAGGGGAACAAAAGCTTCCTGCTGGCACACTGACCAACAGGAGCTAGCAGGACTGCTTCATGTGTGGGGAAGGCTACATTGCCCCTAGACCCATGTCTATCTCCTGGAAATCCAAAAAATGCTATTGGTAAAACAAAATCACCCAGTCACCTCAACTGTGCCACTGACCCCAGGAGCTCATCTCAGCCTAACTACCAGCCTGTCTTCTCTTAAGCTCTGGAGATGCCTGACTTGACCCAAGGATATGAAGAGATTATATTCCAGCAAAATCACCCACAGAAATTTTCATTTGCCACTTAAAAACAGAGCCCCAAAGGGAACCTTACAGCTCATCTGCCCATGGTTCCTACATTATCATCAGAATCCTCAAAGGGGCTTTTTAAAAACAAAGATCTTGAGTCTTGCTCAAACTTTCTAAATCTCCAGGGATAAGAACAAAGAATTCATAGTTTTAAAGCTCCCCAACAATTCTGATGATTGACCAGATTGGGGTACTCTCATTTTTCATGAGATGACAGGGATTAGGTGGGGCAGGGGTAAGACTAGGATCCAGCCCATGACTCCTAGTCAGCACTCTCCCTTCTCACGACCTGCTGCCTCTCCGGAAATCCTACAATATCTGGTCAGAGTCCAGACCATTTCCCTTTCATAAAGTGAAATGCTGGAGTCCTGCCTGTAAATCCAGCAGTCCTATGGCCATTTTACTCAGTCAAAAGAATCTAACAGTATCTAACTTAAACCCAGCTCTGAACCAATAGGGGCTTCAGACCTTGTGCAGCACTGAGCCACTCTGATCCAGTATTCTGTTACTGTCCAGGCCCTAGAACTTATAAGCCAATCAACCCTGTCCTCTTTACAAACGGTCATCTTTCAGACATTGACTCACATATGGCAGTAGTTCCAATTATACAAATGGTGAATGCTAAAAAAATACGACTGACATTAGTCTTTTATGATTTTAGAAGTCACAGATTTCTTCCAAATGTAGATTCTCTTGGAAGACCTTTGAAATGGGTCTCAAGCTCATCGCAGAGTGACTCAGCCTGACAAATGCTTGGGGTCAGAGAGAAACCATCTTGAGTGGGGTCATTGATCCCAGTCTTACAAGTATCAGCCTAAACAAGAAGGTACGTTTACAGAGGAAACCATCAATGTCATGGGAAATAGAGTACAGCAAAATTTCAAAGTGTGACTCACATACTACACAATTACCCTTCGCCAAAAGGACTTTGTCATATACTACCAGAAAACAGAAAGCCTTTTTTTTTCTTGGTCTGAGATAGGCTATTATGAAGCCCAAGGTGTATGAATAGGCCAGAAAAAGGACAGACACACGGGCAAGCAGGTATCTCCTTGGGTAACAGCCACATCTGGATCTGTATGACCAGCTGAATAAGTCACAGTTTTATAGGACTGGTGGAAATCAGGTGAAATCTTTACACTAGATTCTACTGGAGGAAGAGGGTCAAAACCAAAATTCAAAACAGGATTTTAGGAGGAAGCCTATAATGTAGCATGTAATGCCAATGCCAACAAATATTCCTAGATAAACTATGCTAGAGCTGGAAGAAATCTCAGTTGGGTTCCAATCCAACCTATTTTATAGTTGTTTATGACACTGTCACACAGAGAACCAAATGGCAAGTTCATTTGCCGTGAACCAAGTTCACGTTCACACAGCTACTGAGGAACATGGCTGGAACTCGCCTTTAAGACCCACATGCCTTGGTCAGTGGATTCAGCAGAGCTGGATTACTGATAGGGAACGGCTCATGAGGAAACCCAAGAGCATCATCTAAATACCATAAAGTCTCTACTCTCACCCCCCCCACCCCCGCTTTTACCCACTGGCTCTACTAATATTTCAGATATTTTATTTGCTAAATTATGGCTGAGAAGACATTTTTAAGCTTGCATCTTAATACTCAGTTCCAAATTTACTGACTGTCTACTCTAAGTTACCAATCATTCTGGGCCACTGGAGCACAGATGAATAAGACAGTTCTATTGTACATCATTCATGGTTCAACAACATTGAAGCCTGCCCCTACTGAAAGGTCCTATTGTCGGGGAAGCATTTTGAGCAATAAAAATAAAGGAAATTTTATTATTTCAGTCTGGTTCCTGGTGAGAACTTAGCCACATTCCAAAAGTCCAACTGTTTCAGCTTATCCTCAGAGAAGGGCATGAACTCTGAGGATTTCAACAGCAGGTAATGAATTTCTCCTCAGAGCTGTTGGGGAGATTAGGAGTAAGTGTGGACACAGAAGGGAAGCCCAACATGACACCAAAGGTATAATGTCTGTGTCTGGCCAAAAACCCACTGGAGACATGAGCTCCAAAAAAGAACATTGCACTTTTTCAAACATTTCAACTTTGGGGCAATTTAAAAAGTGTCAGATAGTTGTGTTAAATGAGAATTCACGGTGACTACACCTTAGTCCTACCTCCCAGGGACCAGCAAGTTTGGGTGGAATCTCCAAGCCCAGCTTCTCCAGCTCTCGCTCCCTGTACTTCTCATACTGCCGGTAACCTGCATACCCGCTGCCTGTCACCAACAGAATGGGCAGGGGGCGCAGCAGGAACAAGGTTCGAGCCGGGGCAGTGTGGACTCTTCTGGCATCTGTTAACAAAAAAACAGAAAATTCTGAGACTGGGAGAAGGCACAGGGATGAGTCATGCAAACAGCACCAAAAGGAGGCCCAGGAAAAGTCACGCATCTTAGAAGCCTTCAGTAGGGGTGCCTGGGTGGCTCAGTCAGTTAAGCATCTGACTTTGGCTCAGGTCATGACCTCACAGTTTGTGGGTTCGAGCCCCACATCGGACTCTGTGCTGACAGCTCAGAGCCTGGAGCCTGCTTCCAATTCTGTGTCTCCCTCTCTCTCTGTCCCTCCCCCATTCGTACTCTGTCTCTCTCTCTCTCTCTCAAAAATAAATAAAAACATTAAAAAAAAAAAAAAAAGAAGCCTTCAGTAAAGGTTACAGGACCCTAAAGGGGTATGATAAGCAGGTACAACCTTGAGTCACTAGTAAGACCCTTCTGTCTCCAAATCTTACCAATAAGTAAGGGACAAGCATCTTTCCTGTGAAACTACAATGCACCTCAACTGCCACCATAGCCAGAGAATTTAACATGAAAACACTGAATCACAAAAGAGATCAAGAAACAAAACTAATCAAAGTTGCCTGGCAAGACACCACCAGGTCCACAACTGGGAGTCAGGTATCACTTCTCATCCAGCACTCTCTGACCTTACTTTTACAATCCAGGCCCAATTCTGACTGGACACTAGTATACTACAATGCAAACTCTCATAAATTCTTACAATTTGATAATAAAAAAGACAACCCAATTAAAAAATGTACAAAGGATTTGAATAAACATTTCTCCAAAGAAGATATACATATGACCAATAAGCACATGAAAAGATGCTGAACATCTATTATGGGTTGAACTGTGTCCCCCCAAAATTCGTATGCTGAGTCCTAATTTCCAGTACCCCAGAATGTGACTTTACTTGGATACAGGGTCTCTAGAGAGGTAAACAAGATGAAATAAGGTCATCATGGTGGGCCATAATCCAATATGACTGGTGTCCTTATAAAAAGGTAAAATCTGGAGACAGACAGGCTTATAGGGAGAATGCTATGTGAAGATGAAGACAGAGACCAGGATGATGCTTCTACAAGCCAAAGACCACCGGCAAACCATTAGAAGCTAGACACGAGGCATGGAACAGATTCTCTCTCATGACCATCAGAAGGAAGCAATCCTGTGACACCTTGATCTCAAACCTCTAGTCTCAGAACTTGAGTAAGTTTCCTGTGTAAGCCACTCAGTTTGTGGTACTTTGTTACAACAGCTGTAACAAACCAATACAACATCATTAGTGATCAGGGAAATGCAAATCAAAACCAAACTGAGCTACAACTTCACACCCACTAGGATGGTTATAATCAAAGACAATTCAGGGGCACCTTAGCCGGCTTAGTCGGTTAAGTGCCTGACCCTTGATTTTGGCTCAGGTCATGATGTCAGGGTTGTGAGATCAAGCCCAGAGCGGAGGCTGCTTGGGATGCTCTCTCTTCCTCTCCCTCTGCCCCTCTCGTGCGCACTCTCTCTCAAAAAAATTTTTTAGTTAAAAAAAAAAAAAAAAAAAAAAAGACAACTCAGTATTGGCAAGGATGTGGAGAAACTTGAACCCCTGTACACTGCTGGTGGGATTTTATAAAGTGGGGCAGCCACTTTGAAAAAGAGTTTGTCAGTTCCTCAAAATGTTAAACATAAAATTACCATACGACCCAGCAATTCTGTTCTTAGGGATATTCCTGAGAGAAAAGAAAGATACATCTACACAAAAATTTGTGCAAGAATGTCCAACACCAGCCAAAAAACAGAAACAATCCAAATGGCCTTCAATTGGTGAATGAATAAACAAAATGAGGTATATCCATATAATAGAATATTTGATCATAAAAAAGGAATGAAGTATTGACACATGATATAACATGAACCTTGAAAACAATACATGAAAGAAGCCAGCCACAAAGGCTGCATACTGTAGAATTTCTTTCACATGAACCGTCCAGTATAGGAAACATACTACAGAGACATAAAGTAGATTAGTGGCTGCAAGGGACTGCAGATTTGGGGCGGGGTCGGGGGGGTGTTGAGGCGCAGTGAGGAGGGAATGAAAATGTTCTAAAGTTAAATAGTGGAGGGGCACCTCTGCCCTTCTCCCGCTTCTGTGCTCGCACACACTCTCTCTCTCTCTCAAAATAAATAAATAAACTTTAAAAAAAAACTTTTTTTTTAAATAAATAGGAGCGCCTGAGTGACTTGGTTGAGTGGCTGACTTCAGCTCAGGTCATGACCTCATGGTCTGTGAGTTCAAGCCCCACATCAGGCTCTGTGCTGACAGCTCAGGGCCTGGAGCCTGCTTGGATTCTATGTCTCTCTCTTTATGCCTTTCCTGCTCACACTCTGTCTCTCTTTCTCAAAAATAAACAAACATTTTAAATAAATAAATAAATAAATAAATAAATAAATAAATAAATAAATAGTTTTGCTTTCGCTCTCATCAACCATCTCATTTTATCCCCAAGATATTCTCACTGGACAGTTCAAAATGGCTTCTGATATGATAGAATAAAAAGGATATCTAGGTGGTGCCTGGGTGGCTCAGCTGGTTAAACACCCAACTCTCAATTTTGGCTCAGGTCATAATCTCACAGTTTGTGAGATGGAGCCCCACATCAGGCTCTGCACTAACAGCACAGAGCCTGCTTAGGATTCTCTCTCTCTCTCATTCTCTCTCTCATTCTCTCTCTCTCTCTCTCCCCCCCCTCCCTCCCTCCCTCTCTCTCTCTGCTCCTCCCCTGCTCACACATTCTCTCTCTCTCAAAATAAGTAAACTTAAAAAAATGGTATCTAAATAGTAAAGACAAGACACATTCTTGTACAAGTTCAAATGGCTGCTTACAATATCAAAAAGTTCACAATCCACAGTTTTGATGAGGGTGTGGGGAACTGACACATTCACGAGCACCTCCTACTCAAACGCATATAAAGTGGAACAATCCTCTTTGAAGAGCAATTTGGCCTAAATACCAACTTGCAAAACACATAAATCTTCTGATTCAGCAAGTCTAACTCTACAAATTTATCCTGAAGCTGCACAAATATATATTACCACAGAAATATATAGTAGAGAAGTCCTTGGGTGGCTCAGTCAGTTGAGCGTCTGATTTCAGCTCAGGTCACGATCTCACAGTTTGTGGGCTCGAGTCCCACATCCAGCTTATTGCTGTTAGTGCAAAGCCCACTTCAGATCCTCTGTCCCCACTCTCTGACCCTCCCCTGCTCGTGCTCTCTCTTAATAATAAACATTAAGGAGAAAAGAATAAGTATATAGTAGAAAAAGCCTAGAAACAATTTAAATGTCTAACACCAAATGGTACAGTCATTCAATGGAATACTATGCAGCCAGTAAAAATGATCAGGTCACAATCACTAGTGCTTCAGTAATAACTATATGCCTGGTACTCTAAGCACTCCACAGATATAAGGTCATTTAATTTTAATTTAATTCTAATAATTTCCCTATGAAATAGGACCTGTTTATCCCAGTATACTGATAAGCAAACTGAAGCACAGAGAGGCCAGCACTACCTATAATTGCTACTTACTTGTATAAAAGGCTCTGACAGGCAGCTTCCTTAAGGACTGTAGGAAATGGCTCAGAACAGTGTTCTCATGGTGGAGGAGGCTATAAGCAAACAGAAATGAACTGTTAAACATTTACCTTAAAATTTTTAAAAAATTAGTGGAGCAACTGGCAAAACTTGAATACAATCTATAGATTCACTAACAATCTTATATGAATGTTAATTTCCTGGTTTTGACCACCACTGTGGTTGTGTGAGAAAAATGTTCTTGTAGGAAAAAGGCTAAAATGGTTCAAAGTAAAGGGATATCAGATCTGTAATTTTCTCTCAAGTGTTTTGGAAAAATATATATATACACACACACATACACCTGAAGAGGGGACAGGGAGGGAGAATAGTAAAGCAAATACAGTCGACATCTGGGGAATCTGAGTAAAGAGTATTTGGGAATTCTATTTTAACTTCTGAAACTATTTCACAATAAAGTTATTTTCTTAATTAAGCATAATATCATAACAGGCAGTAAAGCCAGCACTCTTACACAAAGCCGTATGTTTCTGTACCACAAAAGAACTCTAAACAGCCTCGTAAACATCTAACCCCCAGGGGAGGCCAGGTGGCTCAGTCGGTTGGGCATCTGACTTCGGCTCAGGTCATGATCTCACGGTCCGTGAGTTCGAGCCCTACATCGGGCTCTGTGCTGTCAGTTCAGAGCCTGGAGCCTGCTTCGGATTCTGTGTCTCCCTCTCTCTCTGCCCCTCCCCCACTCATGCTCTCTCTCTGTCAAAAATAAATAAACATTAAAAAAAAAATTTGTTTTTAAAACATCTAACCCCTACGCATTAAAGAATCTAACACATTTTAAATTTTAAAAATCTGTCCTGGAAAAAAAATGACACAAACCATGTGTAATTATTCTAATCTACTTCAAGTCTAGAAAGCTCAATTAATTTAGAATTTCTGGATTATCTTTTGTGGCTACTTTGCTACTTTGTCAAGCTATGCTGACAGATTGAACACGTTTCAGGCCTCCTGAGAAAAAAAATACCAAGGATAGCTTTCCACTCTAAGAAAACATTATTTCTTTTTTTTTTTTTTATGTTTATTTATTATTGAGAGACAGAGTGAGCAGGGGAGGGGCAGAGGGAGACACAGAATCTGAAGCAGGTTCCAGGCTCTGAGCTGTCAGCACAGAGCCCAACACGGGTCTCGAACTCCCAAACCGCGAGATCATGACCTAGCTGAAGTCGGACGCTTAACCGACTGAGCCACCCAGGTGCCCCTAAGAAAACATTATTTTTGACTCAGTTTGTTTCTCTTTCACCTTCACCCAAGGAAACTGGACATTTTCCCAGTGGCAATAAATGACTGTCAGCAAGGAAAGCATTTGTGAATTTTCATTTCCCCTAATCAAAGAGCACACATCTCATTGTCAATTCAGATAGCACTTCGGTTTCCCCAAATTTTGACCTGAAATCTAAAGTAAAGAAATTAGTAAAAAAATAGTAAAATAAAGAAAATAGTCCTTGTCAGTAAGCACTTCTTTTTCTGCTGAGGCCTTTTATGTGAGATGTAATAATTTATTACAAATGTCTACATTGCTACTTTTATGGAAAATAAAACTACATTTATGACCTTCATACAATAATATACATTTTCATGGATATTTAGTAGTTATGTCTTATATAGATAGCCTGCAAACATGATCAGATTTAGGCACCTTTTTTTTTTCTTTTACTTGAAATTGACTTAAAAACACCGTCACAGCATGGTGCTAATATGTGGGAGAATCTGATTCTCCCACAGGCAAGTCAGATTCGTATAGAGAAAAAGGATGGAATCATGATAATCATCACCACTAAGGCCAGAGAGATGTACAGCTATTAACACAAAGGGTATGTTTCAGTATATGAATGTTCTTTCAGCAGTGAACAATGCTCATCTCTAAGACTGGAAACTCCCACTACAAAAGCTAAAAGCCTCAAACCCCGCTTTCCAAACAGAATTAGAACAAGAAGTGTAAAAACTGACTAAAGGTACATTGTTGTGTTCTGTACACTGCTGTATTGTGTTCCAGAATGAATGCTGAACCCCCCAACTAAAAGAATGTTTGCAGACTGCTGAATAAGGCTTTTCTTCCCTTGGCTGGGGAGGTACAAATGGGAGATAATGGTCTATCCACTGTAACCAGACACACAGCACTCAGGTGGTTTGTCTTGCATATGGGCCTTCACCTCAGCACGCCTGCCCAAGAACACAGAGCTCAGTTCTCTCATACACCTCTGTAACCCCGGCTCCTGGAAAAAAATGCCTGGCAAATACCCCATTACACTAGTTAGTCTTTTGTAACTGGATCATTCGTATCCTGAGATAAATGCTGCATGTTCTCCAATCTTACATAAACACTGTCTACCATGGACCCTTCTCTAGCTTCCACCCCACTTTTCTTCTCTCCTTCATAACAAGCTCTTAAAAAGAGCTACGTGCACTGTCAACTGTAAAAATCCTAGAACACAGGCAGTAACTTCTCTGACATTGGCTGTAGCAACTTGATTCTAGATAGGACCCCTGAGGCAAGGGAAACAAAAGCAAAAACAAACTATTGGGACTACATCAAAATAAAAGCTGCACAGCAAAGGAAACAAAACTAAAAGGCAACCTATGGAATGAAAGAAGATGATATATCCAATAAAGTGTTAGTATCCAAAAAATATTAAAGAACTTAAAAACTCAACACCCAAAAAAACCAATAATCCAAATAAAAATGGGCAGAAGACAGGAGCAGACGTTTCTCCAAAGAAGATATACAGATGGCTAACAGTCACGTGAAAAGGCACTCATCATCACTCATCATCAGGCAAATCAAAACTACAAAGCAATATCGCCTCACACCTGTCAGAATGGCTAAAATCAAAAACACAAGAAACAACAGGTGTTGGTAAGGCTGTGAAGAAAATGAAACTGTCTTGTACTGCTGGTGGGAATGCAAACTGGTACAGCAACTGTAGAAAACAGTATGGAGGTTCCTCAAAAAGTTAAAAATAGAACTTACAATCCAGGAATTACACTACTGGGTATTTACCCAAAGAATACAAAAACACTAATTCAAAGGGATACATGCAGCCCTATGTTTATAGTAACATTATTTACAATAGCCAAGATATGGAAGCAGACCAAATGTCCATTGACTGATGAATGGTTAAAGAATATATGGTATACATATACAATGGAATAGTATTTGGCCCTCAGAGGGAATGAAATCTTCCCATTTACAATGACACGAACGGAGCGAGAGAGTATAATGTTAAGCGAAATAAGTCAGAGGAAGACAAATAACAAATGATTTCACTTATATATGGAATTTAAGAAATAAAACATTAAGAGAATTGGTTGTTACCAGAGGGAGGTGTGTAGGGGATAGATTAAATGGGTGATGGGGATTAAGGAGTGCACTTGTCATGAAGCACCTGACTTGAGCACGTGGCTCAATTGGTTGAGTGTCCAACTCGATTTTGGTTCATGATCCCAAGGTCTGTGAGTTCGAGCTCCACATCAGGCCCTGCCCTGGGAGATCCTCTGTTTGGGATCCTTGGGATCCTCTCTCTTGCTCTCTCTCTCTCTGCTCCTTCCCGACTCACCCGCACACTCACTCTCAAAAATTAATAAGCAAACTTAAAAAAAAAAGAGGGGGCACCTGGGTGGTTCAGTCAGTTAAGCATCTGACTCTTGGTTTCAGCTCAGGTCATGATCTCACAGTTTGTGGATTTGAGCCTCGTGTCAGGCTGTGCTGACGATGCAGAGCCTGCTTGAGATTCTCTCTCTCCCTCTCTCTCTGTCCCTCCTCCTCTCTCAAAAAATAAACATTTAAAAAATTAAAAAGAAAAAAAAAAACAGTGCACTTGTCACATGATGAGCAGCATGTGTTGTATGGAAGTGTTGAATCACTGTACATCTGAAACTAATATAACATTGTACATTAACTGGAATTAAAATAAAAAGTAAAGAAAAAAAAGAGCTATGTTCACTGGCACTACTTCCTCACCTCTAACCCTCTCTTAATCCTGCTCAACCAAGCTTTTGTTTCAACCATGTCACCTCTTGTCAAGGTCACCAACAACTTCCAGGTTGCCAACACCAATGCATATTTCTTGAGTCTCGTGTTATTTGACCTCTCACAGAGCATCTGCCACAACTGACCCCTTTCTCTCTTTTTTACTGAGGTATAATCGACATATAACATTGTTAGTTTCAGGTGTACAACATAAATCAATATGTATATATACTGTGAAAAGATCACCACAATAAGTCTGGTTAACATCTGTCACCATACAGTTAACAAAATTTTTTTCTTGTGATGAGAACTTTAAGATTTTTTTTTTCAAACGTTTATTTTTGAGAGAGAGAGAGCCAGAGAGCAAGCAGGGGAGGGGCAGAAAGAGAGGGAGAAAGAATTCCAAGCAGGCTCCATGCTGTCAGCACAAAACCCCATGTGGGGCTTGAACTCACAGAACATGAGATCATGACCTGAACCAAAATCAAGAGTAAGATGCTTAACCAACTGAGCTACCCAGGTGCCCCAAGACATAAACTTTCACTGTGTTAAGTCACTGAGATGCTGGGGTTTACCTGTTACCATAGCAGCATTACTATAATATACCATTTCAGCAAAAGGCACCCTTTACACAGCTACACAAGTCAAAACCCTGAGACTCATTCATATAGAAGACGTTTCTCTCTCATTATCCACACTCAATCCACTGGCAAGACAGGAAGACTCTACCTTTAAAATATATTTATCTGTCTAGGAGCACCTGGCTGGCTCAGCTGGAAGAGCATGCGACTTGTTCTCGGGGTCATGAATTCGAGCCCCATGTTGGGTGTAGAGATTACTAAAAAAAAAAAAAAAAAAAAAAAAATGTAAAAAAAAATTATACACACGCATAGATATAAAGATATATAGATGTATATAAATATATCTATTTCTCATTGCCACCACTACTCACACTCTAACCGAAGACACCTGATTCTCTTAACAAGTGATTGAGAAAGTCTGTTCTCCACTTTCCACTCTTGGCCCTCTATATCCTATTCACCACAAAACAGCCAGAGTGACCTTTTCAAAACAGAAAAGACCAGACCCCATGTACTTGGTCCTTGCTGGATTCTCAGATATCCTACTGCTTTCTGTCTCCTCCTTACTCATTCCAGTTGCCACTCCTAGTACTCACCACACCTTTGCCTCTTTCCACACCCTTGCATTTGCTGTTTGTTCTAATGGGCACACCCTTCTATGTGGCCCACTCCCTCATCATTCAGTTCTCTGTGAAATGTTCCCTTCTCAGTTTGTCTTACCCGAATACCATGTGCCCTTTAATCATCTTCCTTTATTTTTTTCATGGCACTTCTCACTACCTGAAACAAAAAGATTGTGTGTGTGTGTGTGTGTATGTATGTATGTATGTATGTGTGTGTGTGTATATATCACCTATTTGTTTACTTTGCCTGCTTTCCCACTGAACTCCAATCTCAATGGTGAGATTAAACCCCAGAAGGATGAATGGATAAATTCAATCAGCTGACTCTTCTAGGTGGTGACTCAAGTGGGCATGCTGCAAGCAGGTGATTAAAGCCCATGAGTGAGCACATAAGTCTGAATGCATGACTTACTGCCACTCATTAGCAATGTGACTTTAGGAAACTCAATTAATTCTACGCCTCAATTTCCCCACCCGTAAAAACAGGATCCCATTGACACTACATGAGACAATCATAAAAAACCAGCACCTAGCTACATATTACTACTTTTTAAATGTTTATTTATGTTTGAGAGAGAGAGGGAAGGAGCCCGAGCATGAGCAGGGGAGAGGCAGAGAGGGAGAGAGAGAATCCCAAGCAGGCTTCACACTGACAGCAGGAGCACAATCTCACGAACCAAGAGATGCATGACCTGAGCAAAAATCAAGAGCTGGACGCTTAACCCACTGAGACACCCAGGTGCACCCCTATTACTATTTTTTAAAGTAACAGAGTTTATGTTCAGCTGGCACACACACTGAGATGGCTATATCAACTGTCTATGACCAGGGGCCCATGGCTAGCTCAGTCAGTGGAGCAAGCAACTCTTGGTCTTGGGGTCATGAGTTTAAGCCCCACGTTGCGGGAGTAAAGATTACTTTAAAAAAAAAACTGCCTATGACAAGCATCCACACTGACTGCTCTATGGCCATATTGTCATGGTTAAAAAACACTTTTGGGGCACCTGGGTGGCTCAGTCGATTAAGCATCCAGCTTCAGCTGAGGTCATGATCTCATGGTTTGTGAGTTCAAGCCCCACATCAGGCTCTGCTCTGGGACCATGGAGCCTGCTTCAGATCCTGTCTCCCTCTCTGTGCCCATCCCTCATGTGCTCTCTTTCTCTCTCCAAAATAAAAAAAAAATAATAATTAAAAAAATAGAATTAAAGTCATGTAAACTTAAAATCTTTTAACATCATCCCGGGTGGTGACATTTTAACTATAATCCTTCTATCTCTCCTGCCCCCCCCCCTTTTTTTTTTAACATTTATTCATTTTTGAGAGACAGAAAGAGACAGGGCATGAGTGCTGACAGCTCAGAGCCTGACGCAGGCTTGAACTCTCGGACCATGAGATCATGACCTGAACTGAGTAGGGGCTTAACCAACTGAGCCACCCAGGCGCCCCCGTTTTTTTAAAAAAATTTTTTTTAGCATTTATTCATTCTTGAGAGACAGAGAGAGACATAGCATGAGTGGGGGAGGAGCAAAGAGAGGGAGAATCGCTCCTGCTTTCTGAACATACGAAGCTTTTCTAAAAATGAACTGGCAGACCTCCTGAAGGCCTTATTCCACATTCTATCTTGTGTTAGTGTTGAGTGTTTTCTCTCTCTTCTACTAGACTGCAAAATTCTTTAAACAAAAAGCCCATTCCAAATGCTGTATCTTTTAATTCCTGTCTTCGTTGTTCCTTTCCCCATGGTCCCTGGCACTATGGTTTGCAGTGGTAGGAATGTCAATATTTCTGAATGAAAGCCTTGTACAAGCCAACCACTCCTTAGGTACTAAGGAGTCAGTGTATGCTTGCCTGAACCTAAGAGTCATCTAAGGCACTTGCAGTCCCAAGCTACTACACCTAGTAAATCTGAATTTGGCAGCAGGATGGGGATATATCTGAGAATCTCAATTTCTAATAAATACCTACCCTATTATTTTATCAAACAAATTTGGGAAATATGGCCCTTAATTACCCAAGACGTTGTTTTCTCTTTGTTCTATCACCTGCCACACGTCACCCAGTAACTGTAAAACTCCCCTGCAATATGAGGTTTTCATCTGTATGTCTCACAGCCATGCTTTACTTAAAGCCTATGAAAATGCTGTTTTGGTATTTGTTATCAACAATATATAATACCTTTGAAAATTAAAAGCTCTTATTGTACCCAAATCCTCATCCTTTCCAACCACTACACCTAAATCCAATCTCATTTATCTATATTGATACTAAAGTAGGACTCCCCACCTCCAACCCTTTTTTTTTAATGATGGTGAGTGAGTAAATCTTCCTCCTCATCTAAAAAAATATTTTAGGAATGCCATTTTTTAGTCATTCTAACTCATGACACAGTTTAGGTGAATTCACGGCTGACTGACAAACAGCACATCTGGTATTAGTATCGAAAGCAGAGACCCTCCTTTCCAAATCCCAACTGTTACCACACGTTGCAGAGCCCCCTCCTGAGAGAACTACACCATTTCTGAAATAGTCCATGATAGGAGAGTAAAGCTTTGATGGTAAGGACAATCAGTTTCTGCTCACTTTCAGTCCAAATCCAGTATCCTTTTACTTCCCCAAATCACAATGATAGGTCACCTCTGGTCACAGAGCAAGTTTTGGTCAATGCTGACAAAATTAACCCTGCCAGAAAAACAAAAATCACTATGCGTCTCCAAACCTTCTCACTTTGAAATGACACCAAGCAGCCGACTCTGAGTCATAGCTACCCACATTTTAATCCATTTTCTGAGAGTCCAAATGGTCCCTAGCTATTTGTGGATAATAAATGCCCTCATGGTGGACAGCCTAAGGGAAAGCTCCTTGAGTGAGAGACAGGTAGCCTGGTCGGGGTCGGGACTCTGCTACTAATTGGCTGGGTAAAACTGAGCAAGTCCCTCCCTCTCTCAAGGCCTCGATTTCCACAATTCCAAAAACAGCTGGATTTAGATGACCTCTCACGTCTCTTCCAACTCTAAGAACTTAACAGTTGGGAGTCAACCAGAGTAACCAAGACCTAATTTCTTAACAGACTATTTGCAATTACTGAATCCAACCTCTTCGCTTCAAACACCAAGAATCCAAAGTAAAGACCCCAACTTCCAGTCCAAAGCTCTTCCCACATCTTGTCGCCCTTCCAGGAACACAAATCCCGAAAGAAGCGTTCAGTCCAGCCTCGACTCTAGTGGCGGGCAGGCAACCATCTGTTTTGTTTGGTTTTCTTGTTTTTCTCCCTTCTGGACTTCCACTTAGCTGTAAAAGGCAAAGCGAGAGCGCTCAGGCCAGCCCCTAACTAAACCCGGACCTCCCTACACGCCGGGAGTCCCACCTGATTGAGGTGAAGGTGGATGGCGCCGTCTCCACCCGACCCCTCCTCAGGTCGAGCCCGTAACAGGGAAACGACTCCTCCCTCCCGACTCCGGTTCGGTCTAAGCTGCCTCCGGCCCTGAGGCAACCTCCCCAAGCAGCTATACCTGCTCCGCCACGACGTGACACCGCGCAGCAACCTCAGGCACCGCGGCCCCACGGACGTCGCCATCTTGTCTCCTCCTTCTCGGTGGGCCACGCCCCCTTTTCCACACTCGTGGCGCACACGTGTGACGTCACGAGTTATAGAGCTCACGGGGCCAATAAGGAAAACGGTGGGGTGTGGGCGGAGACGGGTAAGCCCCTCCCCTTGGCCGCTGCCCGCCCCTTCAGCCTGGCTCTTGGGTCGCCTCCAAAGCCAGGTGGGTAGTTACCTGCTGTGCTAAATCCGGGCCTGGGCGCAGAGTCGCCAGGCTTCTTTGTTTCCTCTGGCTTCCGTTTCCCCGTGCGCCTGGAAAATGAATCACCCAAGGTCCGAGAATGTATCAACTTAGCCAATTCCCTTATTTACAGACGGGGAAGTTAAGAGGGTCCACAGCTCAGTTACCATTTATTCCGCTCTTCCTAAGTGCCAGGGTCTGTTCTGAGCACTTTGCGTGCCCACTGTCTCCTTTTTTCCCAAACTGGAGAAATACACCTCCACTTTTTCCTCCCCTATTCTGCTAATTACAGTTGCTTTCAGACATTTGACACAAGAGGAATGTATTGCCTGGTGCCTGCAATTATTTCTGTGTGGTTATTTAAGCTCAACTAGAACACAACCAACCCTTCCATGGAGCCTAACAGGCATCAGATTTCCTGTTGGAGGGGAGACACCTCTATGAGCCTTAAAAGACTGAGAAAAAAAGAAGTATACAATTGGTTTTACTATTCAATTGAGAGTAGTAACTCAGAAGGAGGGGGCGGGGTTGTTCCAAAATGAAGCACATTTAGGACAACAAATATCCACATGCAAATGAAGTGGACCCTTACCTTATAACATATACAAAAAGTAACTCAAAATGATTTGAAGACCTAAACTTAAGAACTAAAACTATAAACCTCTTAAAAGAAAACATAAAGGAAATCTTCATGATATTGGATTCGGCAGTGATTTCTTGAATATAACACCAAAACGCAGGCAACAACAACAAAATAAATCAATTGGACTTCATCAAAATTAAAAACTTTTGTGCACCAAAGAACACTATCAAGAGAAATCAAAGACAACCCACAGAATTCAAGAAAATATTTGTAAATCCTGTATCTATCTGATAAGCATCTAGTATCCAGAATATACAAAGAACTCCTAAAACTCGATAATAAAAAACAAACATGGTGCCTGGGTGGCTCAATTGGCTAAGTGTCTGACTCTTGATTTCAGCTCAAGTCATGATCTCACAGTTAGTTAGAATGAGCCCCGTCAGGCTCTTCAAAGAGCCTGCTTGTGATTCTCTCTCCTTCTCTCTCTCTTTCTCTCTCTGCCCCTCCCCCATGTGCGTGCTCTCTCTCTCTCAAAATAAATAAATAAACTTGAAAAAATAATAATAAAAAACAAAACGACTCAGATCAAAAATGGACAAAAAACTTGAACAGATATTTCTCCAAAGACGTTATACAAATGGCTAATAAGATCCTCAACATCACTAGTCATTAGGGAAATGCACATCAAAGCCCCAATAAGATACCAACTTCACATCCAATAGAATGGCTATTATAATTTTTTTAAATGGAAAATAACAAGTGTTGGTAAGGGTGTGGAAAAATTAGTATCCTTGTGCATTGCTGGTGATAAGGTAAAATGGTACAGCTGCTATGGAAAACAATTTGGTGATTCCTCAAAAAGTTAAACATAGAATTATCATATGATCCAGCAATTTCACTCCTATATATATATACTCAAAAGAATTGAAAGCAGGGACTCAAATACTTGTATACCAACATTCATAGCAGCATTATCACAGGAGCCAGAAAGCAGATTAATAAATGAATGGATAAACAAAATGCGATATATCCATATAATGAAATATATAAACTTTAATTACATTATGGTAAGTAAAATTAGTCAGACACAAAGAAACAAATATTGTATGATGCCACATGAAGTACCTAGAATAGGCAAATTTATAAACAGAAAGTAGAATAGAGGTTACCCAAGAGGTTGAGAGGAGAGGAGATTAGGGAGTTAATGGATACAGAGTTTCTGTTTGGGATGATGGAAAAGCTCTGGAAATAGTGGCAATTGTTGACTAACATTGTGAATATACTTAATATCACTGAATTACACACTTAAAAATATTATGTATACTTTATCACAGTTTGTTTAAATCAGCTGATAACAAATGTTGATAAGGATATAATGCAAAGAAATCACAAACTTCATTCTCCACTGGTAGGAATGTAAAAAGATGCAGCCTCTTTGGAAGACAATCTAGCAGTTCCTCGATTAAATATAGAGTCGCTGCAGTATGTCCCAGCAATTCCATTTGTAGGAATATACCCAAGAGAAATGAAAAGGTAAAAACCTGTCCACAAAGGTTTTTGTGCTGTGTAGAAACAGCACAAATGTCCATCAAACTGACATAGATATGGAACAGATTAACAAAATATGGTACATTCATACAATGGAATATTATTTATTTGGCTGTAAGAAGGAGTGAAGAACCAATACATGTCATAACATTGGTGAACCTTGAAAATATGATGCTAAGTGAAAGAAGCCATGCACAAAGACCACATATTGTATTATTCCATTCATATGAAATATCCAGAATGGAGAAATCTACAGAGACAGAAAGCAGAATAGTGATTGCCTAGGGCTGGGGAAAAGGGACTGAGAGGATGGGGGATAACAAAGAGTATGAGATTTTTAAGGGGTAGATGAAAATGTTCTAAAATTGACTGTGGTGATGATATACATAAGTGTGAATATGCTAAACACCATTGAATTGTCAACTTAAAATGGGTGAATTATATGGTATGTGGACTACATCTCAATAAAGATGCTTAAAATTTTTTATTTCTATTTATTGCTGGAATACAGAAATATACTTGATATTTATATTTGAGCTTATATCTAATAAGATGTTTGGTGTAGGTGTTTATAGTAGATATTTTTCTGATTAAAAGTCTTCCCTTCTGGGGTGCCTGGGTGGCTCAGCTGGTTAAGCGTCCGACTCTTGATTTCTTCGACTCAGGTCATGATCTCACAGTTTCTGAGTTAGAGCCCCATGTTGGGCTCTGTGCTGACAGTGCTGAGCCTACTTGAGATTCTCTCTCTCTCTCTCTCTCTCTCTCTCTCTCTGCCCTTCCCCCGCACATGTGCACACACTCTCTCTTAAAATAAATAAATAAATAAACTTAAAAAAAAAAGTCTTCCCTTTTAGGGGCACCTGGGTGGCTCAGTTGGTTAAGCGTCCAACTTCGGCTCAGATTATGATCTCACCATTTGTGAGTGTGAGCCCCATGTCGGGCTCCATGCTGACAGCTCAGAGCCTGGAGACCACTTCAGATTCTGTGTCTCCCTCTCTCTCTCTCTGCCTCTCCCCACTTGCACTCTGTCTCTCTCTCTCTCTCTCTCGAAAATAAACAAACACAAAAAAAAAAAAAAAAAAGGCCTTCCCTTTTATTCTTAGCACGTGCAAAATGCTTATTATGAGTGTATACAAATGTACATTTGGGCATTTTTTAGGATTACCATATATTGTTGGGCTTTTTTGCTACTAAATTCTGTTAATGTGGTAAATTAGATTGATTTTCTTTTATTTTTTAAAACAAATGTATCAAAATATAAATTCACATGTTACAATTCACCCATTTTAAGTGTATAACTCAATGGTTTCTAGTATATTCACAGGTATAGTGTGGTTCACCATAATGAATTACACTTTCATCACCCCAAAAAGAAAGCCCACACTTTTTAGCTGTCACTGTCATGCCCCCATTCTCACCTCCCCAGACCTAAGCAATAAGAAATCTACTTTTTTCTCTATAGATTTTCCTATTTTGGATTTTCATATGAATGGAATCAAATAATATTTGAACTTTTGTAACTGGCTTCTTTCACTTAGCATAATGTTTTCTTTCTTTCCTTCTTTCTTTCTTTCTTTCTTTCTTTCTTTCTTTCTTTCTTTCTTTCTTTCTTTCTTTCAAGTTTATTTATTTTGAGAGAGACAGCGAGCACAGGAGAGAAAGAGAGAAAGAAAGAGAGGGAGAGAGAGAATCCCAAGCAGGCTCCCGGATGTCAGCACAGAGCTCAACTCAGGGCTCAACCTCACAAATTGTGAATCATGACCTGAGCCAAAATCAGGAGTAGAATGCCTAACTTGATAGGAGGTCACCCAGGCACCCCATAGCACAGTTTTCTAGGTTCATCCATGTTGTAACATCTGTCAGTACTTCATTTCTTTTTATTGCCAAACAATAATCCATTGTATGGATATACCACATTTGTTTATCCATTCATTGTTGATGGACATTTGGGCCATTTCTATCTTTTGGAAATCGTGAATAATGCTGCTATAAACATTCATATATAATTTATTGTATGAACATATATTTTCAAATATTTTAAATATTTTCAATGTTTTCTCTTGTGTATATACCTAGGAGTAGAATTGCTGGCTTGTACGTTAACTCTATTGTTAATTGCATGAGGAACTGCCAGATTGTTTGCCAAGATGGTTGCATTTTACATACCCACAAGCAGTGTATGAGGGTTTCGATTTCTCCACAGCCTCGATGACACTTGCTATTTTGTCTTTTTAAAATTATTATCATGTCCATCTTAATGAGTATGAAGTGGTATCTCATTATGGTTTTGATTTGCATTTCCCTGGTGACTAATGATGTTGAGCATCTTTTCATGTGTTTATTAGCTATTTACATATCTCCCTTGGAGAAATGTCTATTTAGATCCTTTTCCATTTTTAAATTGGGTTGCCTTTTTATTACTGAGTTGTAAGAGTTCATTATATATTCTAGATACAAATCCTTTATCAGATATATGATGTTTTCTCCCATTCTATGGGTTGTATCTTCATTTCTTGATGGTGTCCTTTGAAGCATGAAAGTTTTTAATTTTGAAGAAGTCTGATTTATCTACTTTTTCTTTTGTTGCTTATGTTTTTGACGTCATATCTAAGAAACATTTGCCAAAACCAAGCTCATGAAGATTTACACCTATGTTTTCTTCTGAGCTTTTGTTTTTTTTTTTTAGTGTTATTTATTTTTGAGAGAGAGTGACAGAGTGCGAGGGGGGAGGGGAGAGAGAGAGAGAGAGACAGAGTGCAAGCAGGGGAGGGGAAGAGAGAGAGGGAGACAAAGAATCCAAAGCAGTCTCCAGGCTCTGAGCTGTCAGCACAGAGCCCCATGTGGGGCTTGAACTCATGGACCGTGAGATCATGGCCTGAGCCGAAGTTAGATGTTTAACCGACTAAGCCACCCAGGTGCCCCTAAGAGTTTTATAGTTTAAGCTCTCACATTTAAGACTTTGGTTCTTTTTTTTTTTTTTTTTTTTATGTTTTTCTTTATTTTGAGAGCAAGTGAGCAGGGGAGGTGCAGAGAGAGGGAGAGAGAGAGAGAGAATCACAAGCAGGCTCCGAGCTGTCAGTGCAGAGCCTAACATGCGGCTCAAATCCACAAACCGAGATATCATGATCTGAGCCAAAAACAAGAGTTGGACACCTAACTGACTGAGCTACCCAGGCACCCCAAGACTTTGATTCATTTTAAGTTAAGGTTTTTTTGTATATATATTTTTAATGTTTATTTCTTTTTTGAGAGAAAGAGAGCACAAGCAGGGGAGGGGCAGAGAGACAGGGAGACACAGAATCCAAAGCAGAGCTGTCAGCACAGAGCCCGATGCAGGGCTCGAACCCACGAACCATGAGATCATGACCTGAGCCAAAGTCAAATGCTTAACTGACTGAGCCACCCAGGCTACCCCCCCGCCCAACTTTTTAAAATAATTTTTTTATGAGTTAAGTTTTGTACATGGTGTGAGGTAAGGATCCAACTTCATTCTTTTGCCTATGGCTATTCATTTGTCTATTGATTTTCATAGTTAAATCAACCTTGCATTGCTGGTCATGGTGTATTATCGTCTTTTATATATCACTAGATTCAATTTGCTAATATTTTGTTTAGGTTTTTTGCATCTACTTTGTGAGAGAGAATGGACTGTTATTTTCTTTCTTTCTTTCCTCTTCCTTTCCTCCTTCCTTTCTTTCTTCCTTCCTCCCTCCCTCCCTCTCTCTCACTCTTTCTTTCTTTCTCTCTCTCTCTCTCTCTCTCTCTTTCTCTCTTTCTTTCTTTCTTTCTTTCTTGTTATACCCTTGTCATGTTTTTGTTATCATAAATGAATGTACACTTCTCTTTTTCAATTCTCTGGAAAGTATAAGATTGGTGTTACATCCTCCTTAAAATTTGGAAGAATTCATTAGCAAAGCTATGTGGGTATGGAGGGCAGACTCAATTACAGATTGAATAAGTTTCAAGATGTGGAGTGTCTGGCTGGTTCAGTCAGAGAAGCACAAGACTCTTGATCTCCGGGTCATGAGTTCAAGCCCCACATTGGGTGTAGAGATTAGTTAAAAATAAAATCTTTAAAAAAATAATATAAATAAATAAATACATAAATAAATAGATAAATAAAATCTTAAACAAAAACAAAAACAAAAAACCTTTATGGGATGCTTCGGTGGCTCAGTCGGTTTAGCGTTGACTCTTAATTTTCGCTCAGATCATGACCTTGTAGTTTGTAGGTTCGAACCCCACATCGGGCTCTGCACTGATGGTGTGGAGCCTGCTTAGGATTCTGTCTCCTTCTCTATCTGCCTCTCCTCTGCTTGCTCTTTGTACCTTTCTCAAATATAAATAAAAAATTGTTAAAAACTTTAATAGATGGGTATTTGTTCAGATTTTCTATTCTTGTGTCAGTTTGGTAAATTGTCTTTTTTCCTAGGAATTTATTCATTTTATCTAAAATTTCAGTTAATTGGGGGCGCCTGGGTGGCTCAGTCGGTTGAGCAACCGACTTTGGCTCAAGTCATGATCTCACAGTTTGTGAGTTCGAGCCCCTCATCAGGCTCCGTGCTGACAGCTCAGGGCCTGGAGCCTGCTTCAGATTCTGTGTCTCCCTCTCTCTCCCTGCCCCTCCCCCACTCATGCTCAGTCTCTGTCTCAGAAATAAACATTAAAAAATAATAAAATAAAATAAAATAAAATTTCAGTTACTTGGCATAAACAACATTCTTTTATATTCTTTTTGATGTCTATAGGATTTTTAGTGAGGTACTTATGTTCTTTCCTGACATTGGTGAATTTATGAAGTTTCTTCCTTTTTTTTCCTCCTCATGATCAGTCTTGCTAAAAGTTTATTAATGTTATTATTTTCTCAAAGGACACATTTTAACTTTGGTTATTTGCTCTATTGTACATTTGTTTTTTTGTTTTATTTTATTAATAACAGCTTAGCTATGTTACTTCTTACTACTTTCTTTGGGTTCAATGTGCTGTCCTTTTCTTTCTTTGTTTTTAATTATTTATTTTGGGGGGAGAGCACAAGCGAGGAAGGGGCAGAGAGAGGGGAACAGAGGATCCAAAGCAGGTTCTGTGCTGACAGGCTGACAGCAGTGAGCCCGATGTGAGGCTTGAATTCACGAACTGTGAGATCATGACCTAAGCTGAAGTCAGATGCTCAACTGACTGAGTCACCCAGGTGCCCATCTTTTTCTTAAATATTTATTTATTTTGAGAGAGAGAAAGAGAGCACACACGAGAGAGGCACAGAGAGGATCCCAAGCAGGCTCCTTGCTGTCAGTGCAGAGCCCGACTCGGGGCTCAATTCCACAAACTGTGAGATCATGAACCGAGCTGAAACCAAGCGTTGGATCCTTAACTGACTAAGCCACCCTATGCTGTCTGAGAAAACTTTTTTATTATTATTATTATTTTTTTAATTTACATCCGAGTTAGTTAGCATACAGTGCAACAATGATTTCAGGAGTAGATTCCTTAATGCCCCTTACCCATTTAGCCCATCCCCCCTCCCACAACCCCTCCAGTAACCCTCTGTTTGTTCTCTATATTTAAGAGTCTCATGTTGGGGCGCCTGGGTGGCTCAGTCGGTTAAGTGGCCGACTTCAGCTCAGGTCATGATCTCGCGGTCCGTGAGTTTGAGCCCCGCGTCGGGCTCTGTGCTGACAGCTCAGAGCCTGGAGCCTGTTTCAGATTCTGTGTCTCCCTCTCTCTGACCCTCCCCCGTTCATGCTCTGTCTCTCTCTGTCTCAAAAATAAATAAACGTTAAAAAAAATTTAAAAAAAAAAAAAAAAAGAGTCTCATGTTTTGTCCCCCTCTCTGTTTTTATATTATTTTTGCTTCCCTTCCCTTATTCTGTGTGTATCTTAAATTCCTCATATGAGTGAAGTCATATGATATTTGTCTTTCTCTGACTAATTTCACTTAGCATAATACCTTCTAGTTCCATCCACATAGTTGCAAATGGCAAGATTTCATTCTTTTTGATTGCCGAGTAATACTCCATTGTATATATGTACCACATCTTCTTTATCTATTCATCCATCGATGGACAATTTCTGAGAGTACTTTGAGCATTTGTCTTTCAGGATTCTTTTCTAATATATACATTTTAGTCTATAACTTCTTTCTTTTTTTAATGTTTATTTATTTTTAAGAGAGAGAGAGAGAGAGACAGAATATGAGCAGGGGAGGGGCAGAGAGGGAAGGAGACACAGAATAGGAAGCAGGATCCAGGCTCTGAGCTGTCAGTACAGAGCCAGATGTGGGACTCAAACTCACAGACGGTGAGATCATGACCAGAGCTGAAGTCAAGCGTTTAACCAACTGAGCCGCCCAGTATAATAGGTGCCCCTATAGCTTCTTTCTGAGTACAGGCAGAGAGCCTCATCTCTGCTGTCCTGCACACCACTCTGTTGTGGTCTATTCAGTAAACTTCTATCTCCTCTAAAACAAAACAAACTAACAAAAACCCAGTTATTTCTAAGTACAGGCTTAGCTATACCTTCTCTTTTGAGCTATCATATTTTCAATATTATTCAGCTCAAAATGCATTTTTTTAAGATTTTATTTTTAAGCAATCTCTACAACCCAAGGTGGGGCTGGAACTCACAACCCTGAGATCAAGACTTGCACACTACCCACTGAGCCAGCCAGGTGTCTCCCAAATACCTTTTTTAAAAAGTTTTTAGTTATTTTATTTATTTATTTATTTTGAGAGAGCGAGTGCATGCACACAAGTGGGGGAGGGGCAGAGAGAGAGAATCCCAATCAGGTTCCACACCATCAGTGCAGAGACCGATGTGGGGCTCAAACCCACAAATCGCTAAGATCATGACCTGAGCCAAAGTCGGACACTTAACCTACTGAGCCACCCAGGCACCCCAGATTTTATTTATTTTTATTTGAAGCATGGTTCACACATTACATTAGTTTCAGGTATACAACACAGTAATTCAACAAGTCTATATGTATTCATCTCAATATATTAAAGTACATTGTGAGGGCACTGGCTGGCTCAGTTGGTGGAGCATTCAACTCTTGATCTCGAGGTTGTGAGCTCGAGCCCTACATTGGGTATAAAGATTACTTAACAATAAAATCTGAAACAAAACAAATAAGGTACGCTGTGATTTCTTCTTTGACCCTTACGATAATTATGTATTGCTTAATTTATTTTTTTTTAATTTTTTTTTAATGTTTATTTATTTTTGAGACAGAGAGAGACAGAGCATGAACAGGGGAGGGTCAGAGAGAGAGGGAGACACAGAATCTGAAGCAGGCTCCAGGCTCTGAGCTGTCAGCACAGAGCCCGATGCGGGGCTCGAACTCACAGACTGTGAGGTCATGACCTGAGCCGAAGTCGGACGCTCAACTGACTGAGCCACCCACGCGCCCCGTATTGCTTAATTTAAAAAGCCTTTGGATTTGTCGTGGTTTTTAAAAAAATTTTTTTTTTAAAAAAATTTTTTTTTTTCAACGTTTATTTATTTTTGGGACAGAGAGAGACAGAGCATGAACGGGGGAGGGGCAGAGAGAGAGGGAGACACAGAATCGGAAACAGGCTCCAGGCTCTGAGCCATCAGCCCAGAGCCCGACGCGGGGCTCGAACTCACGGACCGCGAGATCGTGACCTGGCTGAAGTCGGACGCTTAACCGACTGCGCCACCCAGGCGCCCCAAAAAATTTTTTTTAATTTAACATTTTTTATTTATTTTTGAGAGACAGAGAAAGACAGAGTGTGAAAGGGGGAGGGGCAGAGAGAGAAGGAGACCCAGAATCCCAAGGAGGCTCCAGGCTCTGAGGTGTCAGCACAGAGCCCAATACGGTCTCAACCCATGAACCGTGAGATCATGACCCAGGCTACAATGGAACGCTTAACCGACTGAGCCACCCAGGTGTCCCTATCTAGTTTTGTTTTTATTTGTAATTAATATTTAACATAACTCCACTGTGTTCAGAAAACACACTTGGAATTTCGATCCTTTGTATTTGTTGAGATCATTTTGGTGGCTCAAATAAGGTTAATTTTAAGATATATTTCAATTAAGTTAAACTGATTAATACAGGTTTTCAGATCTTCTATAACCTACTAATTTTTATTTACTTGTTCTATCAGTTGAGAGACACATGTTCATATCTTCAAACTGTAATACAAATTTGTCTATTTTTCCTTTTAGTTCTATTTTTATTTAACATTATTTCTGGGGTGTTTGGGTGGCTCAGTCGGTTGAGCGTCCAACTCTTGATTTCGGCTCAGGTCATGATCCCAGTGTCGTGAGATGGAGCCCTGCTTCAGGCTCTGCCCTGAGCATGGAGCCTACTTGAGATTTTCTCTCTCTCTCTCTCTCTCTGCCCCTCCCCCCTCTCTAAAACAAATAAAATGAAAAAAAAATTAAAAACCCATTATTTCAATGTTTATACAAATTTTAGATTGGGGGGCACCTGGGTGGCTCAGGTAATGATCTCACAGCTCGTGAGTTCGAGCCCTGTGTCGGGCTCAGTACTGGCAGATCAGAGCCTGAAGCCTGCTTCAGATTCTGTGTCTCCCCCTCTCTCTACCCCTCCCCTGATCACACTGTATCTCTCTCTCTCTCAAACATAAATAAACATTAAAAAAAATTTTTTTTAGATTGGTATGTCTTCCTGCTGAATTCCCCCCCGCCTTTTTTTAACCATTAGGAACATCCCTACTTGTCTCTAGTAATGCTATTTGTCTTGAAGTCTAGCCCTAGCTGATATTAATCACCTTTGCCATGCTTTTTGCTTTTGGTTTAGTGTTTGCATAGTACATCTTTATCCATCATTACGTCTTCAAACTCTGTGTCCTTATATAGTGTGTCTCTTGTAAGCAGCATATTATTAGCTCTTGTTTTTTAATTTAGTCTGACAATATTTATCTTTCAATTGGGGTTTTTAGTCCATCAATTAAATTATCAATACGTTTGGATTTAAATAGACTCTAGTTTCTATTTGGCCAAATGATCTCTATTCTCTTTTCTCTTTTTTTCCTCACCTACTTGTGGATACATTGTTTCTTTTTTAGTTACTCCACTCTTTCCCTTGTGTTAACTGCTAGTTATCATTTCTGTACTAGTCTTTCAATGATTACACAAGAGATTAAAACATGTATATTTGCCTTTTTTTATTTACGTAAAATTTACATACACAGAAATGCAAAAATCTTCAATACAACTCAAGCCACACAACCACTAATCCAGTCAGGATATAGAACATTACCATTATCTCAGAATGTTCCTTCAATCTCTTCCACACAATCTCTGCTACCTGTAGGCAATTACAGTTCTGACTTCTAGCACTATATTACTGTAGCCTGTTCTTGAACTTCACATAAAAATGGGATCATTCTGAGGTGCCTGGCTGGCTCAGTCAGTAGAATATGTAACTCTTGATCTCCAGGTAGTGAGTTCAAGCCCCATGTTGTGGGTAGAGATGACTTAAAAAAATAAAATCTTTAGGGGTGCCTGGGTTGCTCAGTCAGTTGAGCATCCAATTCTTGATTTTGGCTCAGGTCATGATCTCATGGTCGTGTGATCAAGCCCCACATCGGGCTTTGCACTGGCATGGAGCCTCTCTCTCTGTCCCTCCCCCACCCTCAAAAAAATAAAATCTTAAACATTTTTTTAACTTAAATTAAAAAAAAATTATTTTAGACAGAGAGAGAGAGAGAGAGAGCATGCGAGTGGGGGAGAGGGACAGAGTGGGAGAGAGAGAGAATTTTGGCTCAGTGCAACATCTGGCTCAGTGCAGAGCCCCATGCAGGACTTGATCCCACCATCCTGGGATCATGGCCTGAGCTGAAATCAAAAGTCCGACACTCAACTGACTGAGATACCCAGGCACCCCATAAATTTTTTAAAATTTAAACAAATGGAATCAATCATTCAGTGCATTCGGTCTCCTCTGCTTAGAATAGTGTTTTTGAGATTCGAGTATGTTGTTGTACTGGTTCTGTCATTTTTACCACCAAGTAATATTCGATTATATAAACATACCACAGTTTGCCCCTTCTCCTATTGATAGGCATTTGAGTTCTGGTTTGGAGTTATTATGAATAAGACTGCTGTAAACTTACTTGTACAAATATGTTTGTGAACAGAAGTTTTCGTTTTTCTTGGGGCTGGAATTCCTGCATTGTGCTTAATTTTATAAGAACTTGCCAAAAAAGGGGCGCCTGGGTGGCTCAGTCGGTTAAGCGTTGGACTTCAGCTCAAGTCGTAATGTCATGGTTCATGAGTTTGAGCCCCCCATCAGGCTCTGTGCTGACAGCTCAGAGCCTGGCGCCTGCTTCGGATTCTGTGTCTTCCTCTCTTTCTTCCCCTCCCCCACTCGCACTCTGTCCCTCTCTCTCTCAAAAATATATACACATTAAAAAATTTTTTTAGGGGCGCCTGGGTGGCGCAGTCGGTTAAGCGTCCGACTTCAGCCAGGTCACGATCTCGCGGTCCGTGAGTTCGAGCCCCGCGTCGGGCTCTGGGCTGATGGCTCAGAGCCTGGAGCCTGTTTCCCATTCTGTGTCTCCCTCTCTCTCTGCCCCTCCCCCGTTCATGCTCTGTCTCTCTCTGTCCCAAAAATAAATAAACGTTGAAAAAAAAAAATTAAAAAAAAAATTTTTTTTTAAATAAATAAACTTAAAAAAAAACTTGCCAAAAAGTTTTCCAAAGTGGTTGTATCACTTTACATTCCTACCATCAATGTGTCAGTTCTGGTTGCTCCACATTTTCACCAACATTAATTTCAGCCATTCTAATGAATGTGATGTGATATCTCATTATGGTTTATTTTGTATTTTTCAGGAGATTAATAATGTTGAACACGTTTTTAATGTGCTTACTGACCATTCATATATCTTCATTTGTAAAATGTCTGCTCAAGTCTTTTTCCCATTTAAAAAATTAGGTTGTTTGAATTTTTATTATTTTTTAAAATGTTTATTTTTGAGAGAGAGTGGGGGAGAAGCGAAGAGAGGTGTGGACAGAGGATCCAAAGTGGGCTCCACGCTGACAAAGAGAGCCAGCCGGATGCGTGGGGCTCGAACTCACAAACTGCAAGATCATGACCTGAGCTGAAGTCAGATGCTCAACTGACTGAGCCACCCAGGTAACCCTGAGGGAGAGGGAGCCCCGCTTCTAGCTCTGTACTGACAGTGTGGACCCTGTGTGGGATTCTCTTTCTCTTTCCATCTCTCTCTGTCCATTGCTCACTCGTGCCCTCTCTCTGTCCTAAATAAATAAATAAATAAATAATCCCAGTACAGGGGCGCCCAGCTGGCTCAGTCAGAAAAGCATGTGACTCTTGATCTTGGGGTCATGAGTTTGAGCCCCACATTGAGTGTAGAGATTACTAAAAATAAATAAATAAACTTAAAAAGAAACAGAAATCCTGGCACAATTTTTCAGGTGAGGGTAATTATTACAACACTTTTCCGGAGTGAGTGACAATGACAACAAAATTGAAAGACACCAATATATGACCTCTTCCATTTTAAGAATGCACACACACACACACACACACACACACACACACACACACACACACAAATTCCAGCCCTCCTAAGTTTTAAGTACAGATATATGTTTATATATGTGTATATACATAGCTAAGCATATATAAACGTGTGTGTGTGAAATCTTTACGTGTAAAATCTTTAAGGCCTCCTTCCACCTATGAAGTTCTATGATTTTAAGGCAAATTTGCATGATTTGGGATCCTGTTCCATAAAATTTTCAAATAATGAACAAGTTCTAGATTGTGTCTCTTTAATGGGGAGAAGAGAAAGGGACTGGACGCGGGACAGAGAGGGAAGAGATGTAGAGAGAACAAGGCAGATGTGGCATTAGAAACAAACAGGCCCATAATGAGCTGCGAATAGGAAAAGGGGACTAGAGGAGGGCAGGCAGGTGCCGGGACCTCTCCTCCACCTCCTGGCCTCCTAGGGAACATTATTACAGTTCTTTCAAAGCCGTGTTGCTGACCTAAACGTGGAGCGTGACCTGCCGGCAGGTCAGTGGAGCCGAGTTTACTGCAGGCCATCTTCACTGTCCCAGAAAAAGATGTCTTCATGCAGTAGGTGCAGAGGAGCAAATAATAGACGGCAGTAGCTTATTTACCTGAAATAGGGTATGTGCAGATTGCATGCTGCAGCCAAAATGAAGGAATTACCCCTAAAGTAGCTTCTGGGGGACTCTTGGACAACAGTAACCCAATTCTAGTCCTTCCAAGTTGTCATTGATAACTCCTGAAAGCATCATCTCTACTGTAATGTGGGTGAGTGAGAGAGAGCCTACTTTTTCAAGCTTGAGGGAAAGAAAGAAATGGCTAACAGAATGGTTTAAGTAAGAGGCAATCCCAAACTCTGAAACACGCTCCCTGTCAATCAGTGCTTGCCCTCACTGTTCCTCCCTCAGTAGGGAAAGGCTCCTATATCTAGAAGGGGTGAGGCACCCAGTGCCTTAATTTCAGAGAGGCTGGTGGTGTGTGAGTAGATGTGATTCCAAAGAGCTGTGAATGAGGTAGCCCAGTCAAATCCCTTCTCTAATTTGAAAATGCAACCTCCTTAGAAGACTGCATTTAGAGACAATCCCCATCATAGCCCTAAGCACAGTGTCTGGCTCCAAATAAATGCAGACACCATGAAAGATGCTGACCATGTAAAACTCTCCAAATATTCTGCTCTGTCTCCAAACTGGAAAACCTGGAGCACTACTGTAATTCTTACCACCGGAAGAGCTCATCTCAACAATGGGAAATCCAGATAAACCGGGTTCTCCATAGTGTTGTGCCACAGCTGGAGACCAACGCTCCATAGGGTCATGTGACCCTAGCTAAATGCTTTAAGTACCCTGAATCTCATTGACTTATGTGGACACTGGATATCATTTACTACATGGGATTGTGAGGATGAAACCATATAGCACAATTTCAAAGCTCCTGGTGGGGTGCCCAGCAGCTAGCTACTGGGCATTTGTTTCTTCCAAAATTTCCCTACCACCACTAGGTGGCAGAGCTGACCTAGGATTTAAGAACAAATTTGCAATTCCCTGATATTCAATTTTCTTTTTTTTTTTTTATTTTTTTTAAATTTTTAAAATTTTATTTCTGAGACAGAGACAGAACATGAGTGGGAGAGGGGCAGAGAGAGAGGGAGACACAGAATCTGAAGTAGGCTCCAGGCCCTGAGATGTCAGCACAGAGCCCGATGTGGGGCTCAAACTCACGGACCATGAGATCACGACCTGAGCCAAAGTCGGATACTTAACCGACTGAGCCATCCAGGCGCCCCATCAATTTTCAATTTTTAAAGCTGTTTTGCAAACTGTGCATGGTGGTAGCTAGGCTACCTTATAGCTTTTGTTGCCTTAATGGACCCCTTCCTTGTAAAAAAATATTAAAAATTGCAATATATAACTGTGTTGATATAAAATCAATGGAATCCATGCCTTGTTTGTTGCTATAATTATATTCTTTTTCTCCTCATTTTAATTTAAAAACATTTTTTCAAACACTTATTCATTTTTGAGAGAGAGAGAAAGAGCATGAGCCAGGGAGGGGCAGAGAGAGAGATGGAGACACAGATTCCGAACCAGGCTCCAGGCTCTGAGCTGTCAGCACAGAGCCGGACACGGGGCTCGAACTCACAAATGGTGATCATGACCTGAGCCGAAGTCAGATCTTAACTAACTGAGCTACCTAGGCGCCCCAAAATTTCTTCTTCTTATAAAAACACCCCTCAGAATGGATTAGAGCCCACCCTAACAATCTCTACACTCAGTGTGGGGCTTGGACTGATGACCCGAGATTAAGAGTCACATGCTCTTCCAACTGAGCCAGACAGGCAGCCCTAACAGTTTCATTTTAACTGAGTCACCTCTTTAATCACCCTATCTCTAAAGGTAGTCACATTCTGAAGGTCCTGGGGGGACACAATTCAGCCCATAATACATTGTCATCTTGAGCAATTGGTTAATGTCTTCAAAGTCTGCCCCTCCATCTGTTAACATGGGGCAACACCGGTGACTGCTTATGCACATTATTGTATTTTGGGGTGATGAAAATGTTCCCGAATTAAGTAGAGATAATGGTTGTACAACACTGTGAATGTATTAAATGCCACTAAATTCTTCACTTTGAAATGGTTGGTTTTAACAACCAAAAAACCAAACAACCCAATTTCAAGATTGGCAAAGGACTTAAACACCACTTCATAACCATTAGGATGGCTATAATTTTTAAAAACCAAATAAAAAGAAAATAACAAGTGTTAGAGAGGATGAAGAGAAATTGGAACACCTGTACCATGCCGATGGAAATGTAAAATGATATAGCTGCTGTGGAAACTAGTTTGGCAGTTCTTCAAAGAGCTCAAACACAGAATTACCTTTTGATTCAACAGTTTCACTCCTAGGCATCTACCCAAAGTAACTGAAAGCAGGAACTCGAACAGGTACTTGTACCCTTACTCTAACAGTAACCCTAACACTAACCTTTCAGCTTGATCTGGGTGGGCGTGCTGCAGCTCATAGGTGTTGGAGAAGCTACCTGTTTGGAATCACACCTCCCTGCCTGCTTTCAATGACACTATGTTCTAATGGCACCTCTGATGTCACTTTATTCCTTCTTCTGTTTTATCATTCTTCATAGGCCCCCTCACTACCTGACGTGACATCAGGTAGATCATCTGCTTATTATGCATATTTCCCACCAGAAAATAAATTCTATAACAGGAAAAGATATTTATTAAGTGGATGCCAAGATTTCTTGTCTCCATATGTGGCCTACTTAAGGGCCAGGGCTGCAGTCAAATGCAACCCTCTGTTTAGGTCTGAAAATTCTGGCCTATTCAGATATTTGGCCTCACAATCAGTATATATTTATATATACACATATATATATATATACACACACACACATATATATATATACGTGTATATATATATATATATACACACATGTATGTACATACATATATATATATATATATATTCTTTTTCAATTTTTTAAATGCTTAATTTTATTTTTGAGAAAGAGAGTGCAAGCAGGGGAGGGACAGAGAGGGGGACAGAAAATCTGAAGCAGGTTCCGAGCTGAGAGCAGCAAGCCTGATGTGGTGTTCCAATTCACGAACTGTGAGATCATGACCTGAGCTGAAGTCAGAGGCTCAATTGACTGAGCCACTCAAGCACCCGTATATATTTTCTTTTTTATGTAATAAGGGAAGGAAGCACTTAAGAGTCAGAACCTACAGTAGGGGTGCCTGAGTGGCTCAGTTGGTTATGTGTCCAACTTTGGCTCAGGTCATGATCTCGCCATTCCTGAGTTCCAGCCCTATGTCAGGCTCTGTGCTAACCTCTCAGAACCTGGAGCCTGCTTCGAATTCTGTGTCTCCCTCTCTCTCTGCCCTTCCTCTGCTCGCACACTGTCACTCCCTCTCTCTCATAAATAAATAAACATTAAAACAATTTTTTTTAAGAGTCAGAAACCATATTAGATACTGGGGAGAGAAAAATTAATTCAAATCAACAAGGGTAATCAGCATGTATAACTTGAGTTCAGTAGACTTTTTGGTTCAAAAGCAAAGGCCATTTAATTTTTTTTTTTGAATATTTATTTTGAGAGGTGGGGGGAAGAGAGACAGAGAGCAAGTGGGGGAAGGGCAGAGTGAGAAGGAGAGAGAATCCTAAGCAGGTTCTGTGCTGTCAGCACAGAGCCCGATGTTGGGCTCAAATTCAAGAACCATAAGATAATGACCTAAGCTGATATCAGGAGTCGGATGCTTAACCGACTGAGCCACCCAGGCGCCCCAAGCAGAAGCTATTTAGATTGAAACTATATCAATTGCTAGCTGTGATGAAGAGCCAAAAACCAATTTTAAGCATGTTTGAGTAACCCGAGTTTAACTGTCTAACTCTATGAGCAAACTTCTGTTTTTCTTTTTTTTTTAATTTTTTTTTTTTAATTTTTTTTTTCAACGTTTATTTATTTTTGGGACAGAGAGAGAGACAGAGCATGAACGGGGGAGGGGCAGAGAGAGAGGGAGACACAGAATCAGAAACAGGCTCCAGGCTCTGAGCCATCAGCCCAGAGCCCGACGCGGGGCTCGAACTCACGGACCGCGAGATCGTGACCTGGCTGAAGTCGGACGCTTAACCGACTGCGCCACCCAGGCGCCCCAAACTTCTGTTTTTCGACATCACATTCAACACTTACTACAGTAACTTGGCAGCTTGTGAGAGGCTTTATCAACTCCCTGTAGTTTCCTTCCTAGCACTCATCAGTTTGTCATTGTATATCTACTTATTACAATGTAAAAATTACTACTTATCTCTGTCTCTTTCCTCCAGAAGGCAGAATTCACACCTCTATTTGCTCATTAAGTCCATAGCACCTGCTGCAATGAGACATGGGACATGGGACATGCTGAACAAATACTTGTAGAATGAATGATTCAAAGCAGTTTGGACGTCACTGCAATGTGCAGAACCAAGTGATTCTAAACTGGGGCCCAGGTGCTGGGAAAGGCTAAACAACTTCTTAGAAAGAGCCATGCTTTTGGATATTAGTCCACTGAACACGAGGAACTCATCCCATTTCTGCTGCTACTTGGTTTCCTAGCAGTCTTTCTTTAAGGTCTCCTGACACTACCCTCACTTAAGACAGCTCCTGAGGTCAAGGGAAGGACTGGAGAAGCTGACGGCCCTTCGTTCATTCAAAGACAGCTTCTTCAGAAACCCAGGACTGTTGGATCGAGAAGGCTTCCCTGGATACCCTCTACTCCCACCCACTGCAGCAGGCACCCCAATGAGCAGCCCACCCGTCTCACCTATATTGATTCCTCCCCAACCAGGATAGTTCTTCAAACCATATCTGGGCATAGATATAATACAAAAAGACTGAAAGGTAGACAGAGGCAGACTGACTAGGTAACTCAGAGTACAAGTAACAACATAGTGGTAATTTCCCTGGGTTTTCTTTTTGTCTCATATACCCCAGACTTGGAGCTGAAAATGTTGGCAACCAGAAAATGCCAGTGAGCATAGACACCTCCCCCGCAAAAAAAACAAAGCCCCAACAAAAGCCTGCAATCTCTAGCCAAAGTACCAGGAAAGGGGTAGACTTTCAGAACAGAATAGATAATAGCCATTCTACTCCAGCCAAACACCATAAAAGAACTGTGGCTACACCCCCACCAGCAAAGGCTGAATGGGGTGCCTAGACTTCCATCTTTAGCAGACTGTAATGAAGCCCCTCAACCTTCCCACCTGGGGTGGTGTCAGAGAAGGCCAAGTGGGGAGCCGGGACTTCCATTTGCATCCATAGGTGACCAAGCTCACTCTCTTCACCTCCACAGTATCAGTGCAGACCACACTGGGGAACCTAATTTTCACCTACCTGACAGGATCAAGGTGTCCCACTGGGGTGGTGTCAGATGAGACTTGATGGAGAGTCAGAACTCACACCATTGACCAGCAATAACAAGGCAACCCCCTCGCCCGAACTCTGTGTTGTCAGTGGAGGCCCTGTGGGGAGCCAGAATTCTCACCTCAACCCACTAGTGGGAGGAAGACCACCCCAGGTAGTAACAGAGGTGGGTGAGTGGGAAACCTGGCCTTCTACCCTTAACTGGCAGTAATGAGACAGCACTACCACTTCACCCGCCTGAGGGGTAGCATTAGAAATTAGCTAAGATCACCTGGGTGGCTCAGTCGATTAAGCGTCTGACTTCGGCTCAGGGCATGATCTCGCCATTTGTGGGTTTGAGCCTCACATCAGGCTCTGTGCTGACAGTGCGGAGCCTGCTTGGAATTCTCTTGCTCTCCCTCTCTCTCTCTCTCTCTCTCTCTCTCTCTCCCCTTCCCCTGCCTGTGCTTTCTCTCTCTCTTATTAATAAATAACCTACACACACACACACACAAAAGTAAAAACAAGAAGGAAAGGGGCGTCTGGGTGGCTCTGTTGGTTGAGCGTCAAACTTTGGCTCAGGTCGTGATTTCATGGTTCATGAGTTCAAGCCCCCCATCAGGCTCTGTGCTGACAGCTCAGAGCCTAGAACCTACTTCAGATTCTGTGTCTCCCTCTCTCTCTGCTCCTCCCCTGCTCATGTTCTGTCTCTCAAAAATAAATAAAGATTTTTTAAAAATTGAAAAAAGAAATTAGTTAAAATAAAAGGTTTAAATGAGATCCAGGGTCTCATAATACCCAAAGTTTCAAAGTTTCAATGAAAAAATTCACTCACTATACCAAAAAATAAGAAGATCTCAAACTGAATTTAGAAAAAAAAATCAATATATAGCAATACAAAATGGCAGAGATACTAGAATTAACTGAAAAAGATTAAAAATATATATTTAAATGTTTATTTTATTAAAATATATGTATTTAAATGTTTATTTATTTTTGAAGGAGTAAGAGAGCATGAGCGGGGGAGGGGCAGAAAGAAAGGGAGACACAGAATCCGAAGCAGGCTCCGGGCTCTGAGCTGTCAGCACAGAGCCTGACACGGGGCTCAAACTCACTGGTTGTGAGATCATGACCCGAGCTGAAGTTGGACGCTTAACCGACTGAGCCACCCATGCGCCCCAAACATTAAAATATTTTAAAAGCTATCATCATAAAAATGTTTCAGTGAACAAACACATTTGAAACAAATGAAGAAAATAGTAACTTCTCCTCAAAACAAAATAGAAAGTCCTAGCAGAGACACAGAAAATACAAAGAACTGGGGCATCTGGGTGGCTCAGTCAGTTAAGTGCCCAACTTCAGCTCAGGTCATGATCTCATGGTCTGTGAGCTGTTATGACAGCTCAGAGCCTGGAGCCTGCCTCACATTCTGTGTCTCCCTCTCTCTCTCTCTGGCCCTCCCCTGTTCATGCTCTCTCTCTCTCTCTCTTTCTCTCAAAAATAAATAAACATTAAAAAAAATAAAAAAAAAAGGAAAATACAAAGAACCAAATAAACATTTTAGAACAAAAAAATACACTAACTGAAAAAAACAAAACAAAAAAAAAAAAAAACAAAAAACACTCAGTGCATGGGCTCAACAGCAGAATGGAGGGACAGAGGCAACAATCAGTGAACTTGAAGATAGAACAATAGAAATTACCCAATCTGAAAGAAATATACTGTATCCTGATAGAAATTGTCTTGTCTGTTCAAGTGGCTATAGCAAAATACCACAGATTGGGTAATTTATAAACAACATAAATTTATTTCCTATAGTTCTGGGTGCTGGTAAGTCCAAGATCAAGATGCCAGCTTGGTCAAGGTCAAGTGAAGGTCTTCTTCTGGGGTTCACACTTCCAGTTGTATCCTCACATGGTGGAAGGGGCTAGGGATCTCTCTGGAGCCTCTTTTTTTTTTTTTTTTTTAATTTTTTTTTTTAATGTTTATTCATTTTTGAGAGACAGAGAGAGACAGAGTATGAGCGGGAAGGGGCAGAGAGAGAGGGAGACACAGAATCTGAAGCAGGCTCCAGGCTCTGAGCTGTCAGCACAGTGCCCGATGTGGGGCTCGAACTCGCGAACTGCGAGATCATGACCTGAGCTGAAGTCAGACGCTCAACCGATTGAGCCACCCAGGTGCCCCTGGAGCCTCTTTTATAAGGCACTAATCCCATTCATGAAGTCTACCTTCATAATTTAAGCAGCTTTCCAAAGCCCCACCTCCTAATATCGCTATCTTTAGGGTTAGTTACTTCTACATATGAATTTGGGGGGGTGGGGGTGGGGGACACATTCAGTCCATAGCAGAAATGTACTGTTATCTTGACTGTATCAATGTCAATATCGTTGTGATACTGTATAGTTCGGCAAGATGTTACCATTGGCGGAAACTGGCTACTCTGTATTATTTCTTGCAGAATGTGCATGTGGATCTACAGTTATCTTAAAATCAAAATGTTTTTTTTTTTTTAACGTTTATTTTTGAGAGAGAGACAGGGCATGAGTGTACACACAAGTGGGGGAGGGACAGAAAGAGAGAGGGAAACAAAGAATCGGAAGCTGGCTCCAGGCTCCGAGCTGTAAAGCGCAGACCCCAATGCGGGGCTGGAATCCATGAACCATGAGATTGTGGCCTGAGCTGAAGTCAGATGCTCAACTGACTGAGGCACCCAGGTGCCCCTAAAATCAAAATATTTTACTTAAAATAATTTTTTAAAATGTTTTATTTTTGAGAGAGAGAGAGAGAGAGAGAGAGAGAACGAGCCAGGGATGGGCAGAGAGAGGGAGACACAGAATCCAAAGCAGGCTCCAGGCTCTGAGCTGTCAGCACAGTCTGATGTAGGGCTCAAACTCATGAATGGCAAGATTATGACCTGAGCCGAAGTTGGATGCTTAACTGACTGAGCCACCCAGGCACCCTTCAAAATGTTTTATTCAAAAAAAAATCTCAGATAGGGCTCCTGGGTGGCTCAGTTGGTTAAGCAGCCAGCTCTTGATCTCAGCTCAGGTCATGATCTCACCTTTCGTGAGTTCCAGCCCCTTGTGGGGCTCTGTGCTGACAGTGCAGAGCCTATTTGGGATTCTCTTTCTCCTTTTCCTCCTCCCCTGCTTGCGTGTGCTCTCTTCCTCTCTACCTCAAAAATAAATAAACTTAAACAAAAAATTTTGGGGGTGCCTGGGTGGCTCAGTCACTTGAGTGTCCAACTTTGGCTCAGGTCACGATTCCACGGTCATTGAGGTTGTGAGTTCGAGCCTCGTGTCAGGCTTTGTGCTGACAGTGCAGAGCCTGGAGCCTGCTTCGAATTCTGTGTCTCCTTCTCTCTTTGCCCTTCCCCCACTTGTGCTCTGTGTCTCTCTCTCTCAAAAATAAATTTTCTCTTCAAAAAAAATTTTTAAGTGACCAACTCTTGATCTTAGCTCAGGTCTTGATCTCAGAGTTGTGAGTTCAAGCACTATGTTGGGCTCTTCGCTGGTTGTGAAGCCTACTTTAAACAAACAAACAAACAAACAAACAAATAAATAATGAATGAATAAATAAATAAATAAATATCTCATTCCATAGGCACCTGGTTGGCTCAGTCTGTAGAGTGTGCAACTCTTGATCTAGGGGTAATGAATTTGAGCCGCATGTTGGGCATGGACTTAACTTAAAAAACAAATAATAAAGGGGTGCCTGGGTGGCTCAGTCGGTTAAGCATCTGATTTCCACTCAGGTCATGATCTCGAGGTTTGTCAGTTGAAGCCCTGCATGGGGCTCTGTGCTTATAGCTCGGAGTCTGGACCCTGCTTCACTTCTGTGTCTCCCTCTCTCTCTGCCCCTTCCTGCTTGTGCACATTCTCTCTCTTTCTCTCTCTCAAAAATAAATATTTAAAAAAATTTTTAAATAAATAATAAAAATAAAGATTAAAAAATTTATCATTCTGGACAGATTTGAGTCAACCTTCTGTGCTTTCATTCAGCTGCCTCTGGAATAAACCCTTTCTTTGATGCATTAAAAAAAAAATCTCATTCTGACTGCTTTGTACAGTTGGACTGAGGGAAAGCAAGAGTGGTTGATCAAGTCTTTCATTTTAAAGAGGTCATGTGACTTTCTAAGATTCATAGGGTCAGTAAGTGAAATGGCTGGGCTATTACACCCAGATTATCCAGCAATTTTTCGGGATGACTTTTCATGATTTCTGCCTCCCAAAGAATACTGGGACAGTGTGGGTTCTGAAGGGTATCAAAGGAACTGTTGCTGGTAACCAAATCCTGAGCTAAGGTGGAGGGGGGTAGTGTGTGAGGAATGCCAAAGGCATTTAACCCCATTCATCAAACACAAGTTTTGTTACATTGTGAGAGTTTTAACATCTGAGTGATTTGCAGCACACAGTCCCAGGAAGAAATTCCAAGGGTCCCTCCCTGCTAAGATTTTCATTTCTGTGACTTTGAAGTTGGGGCAACCCCCCCCCAAAAAACAAACAAACAAACAAACAAAAAAACCTGGCAAAAACTTGTTTGGCAAAGCAGACATTTTTGCTGTTCGTAAGATGGTATCTCAGGTAGAGCAAGTGTTTGGCTACTTCCGTCCATAATTGCTATCAATTTTGTTTTCTTATTTACACTCTGGTAGATTGAATTATTGACCATTTGTCCCAGTTCTTCACACCTCCCTCTATTAAAATATTCATGTTCTTTCCTATATGGCTTTGTGATTCTTCCTATTATGGGTAGAATATTTTCTTCTGTTCTGCTGATGTTGAGGTTGGCCATATGATGTTGCGGTTGCTCCAACAGAGCAAGGAATGGTATGAGGAGGGCAGAGGCCTTAAATGTGTTTGTGTGGTCTGGCTAGGCTTTCTTGCTTTGGGGAGCTATTGGTGCAAGGAGTGTGAGAGATCCTAAACGAAACTAAACTAGAACCTAAACTATGGCGAAGCCCACCTGACCTGAAGTTTGAAGCAGAACCACTGAACTGAGCCCATTCTAGATCAGCCAAACCACAGTTAATCGACAGCCCCATGAGCATGATAGTAAATGCTCACTGTTGCTTTCCACTAAATTTAGGGTGGTTTGTTATGCAGCAATATCGCAACAATGGTTTACTAATACACCCTAGGAATGCATGTCTAATTTAGATTTCGTACATACAATGTATTCAATTCAAGTTTATATAGTATTTTTACCATTTTTCTTTCCAAAGGATTCTTTCAAAACCTGTAACTTTTTATCTTGCTCATTTTTATTTCAGCCTTAATCTTGCCAAAAATCTTAACATTCTGGAATGGCCGGTTTGTTTTGTTTTGAGTTTTGAGTTTTGATGGGGATTTATTTTTGAGAGAGATACGTAAAGTGTGCATGCACTTGGTGGGGGAGGGGCAGAGAGAGGGAGACAGAGACTCCCAAGCAGTCTCAGTAATGTCAGCGTAGAGCCCAAAGCGGGCCTCAATGCTCAATGTCACAAACTGTGAGATCGTGACCTGAGCCAAAATCGAGGGTTAGATGCTTAACCAGTTGAGCCACGTGGGGCCCCTGAGATGGCCAGTTCTTTAAAAGAAAGTTTCCTCTGAGTTTTGGAGATGACAGATGTATCACATTTCATCACACCCACCTGGAGTGTCACAGAGAAATGAGTCAATCTGCTAAATGAGGAGGTAGTCTCTTACTTTGAAAGTTCTTTTTCTTCCAAGGCCAAGAAGAGGTATCAAGACTTTGACCTCTATGTGCATATATTCATAATCCGTAATTGGAAAACCCATTGCCTTTCTAAAGCAGAAATCCCCAGACAATTCCTGCTCTCCTTCAGTAGACTGCACCATCTCTCTGAATCCCTATTGGTGCAGGAATTCCCCAATTACATTTCTATGATGGTCTACTCTACAGCAATGGAAAGCAATGACCTAGATCTATGTTACCAACCTGAGTAGGTTTCAAAAATGAAATGTCAGTTGAAAATAACCAAGATGCTAATTGACACATACTAAGTATATGATTGGTGCATTTTATTTTATTTTTTAAGTTTATTTTTATTTAGGGGCACCTGGGTTGGCTCAGTTGGTTAAGCAAACAACTTCCTGGTTTGTGGAATGGAGCTCCATGTCATGCTCTGTGCTAACAAGGTGGATGGAGCCTGCTTGGGATTCTCTCTCTCTCTCTCTCTCTCTCTCTCTCTCTCTCTCTCTCCCCCTGTTTATTTTTATTTATTTTGAGAGAGAGACAGGTGGTGAGAGAGAGAGAGAGAGAGAGAGAGAGAATGAATGTGTACGAGTGGGGGAGGGACATAGAGGAAGAGAATCCCAAGATGGCTGGGAGCTATCTGCACAGAGCCTGACCTGGGGCTCAATCCCATGTACCATGAGATCATGACCTGAGCCCATGACCAGAGCCGAAATCAAGAGTCAGACACTTAACGAACTCAGCCACCCGGGCACCCATGATTGGTGTACTTTAAAAACAAAATACCTATCCTTTCTGCCCTTGGATGCCAGCAAGTAGGCATTGTTCAAGTTTCTCCTCCTCCTGTGCTCATGTCTAAGTCAGTCTTCCAAAGATTCTGAGCAGCTGCAGAAGCTCTTCATGGAAACTTTGAAACAACCAACGGGTCTGAGGAGCCATTCTGAGCAATGGGGAATGCTCATAGACTGTGTGGTAATGGTGATGAGAGATCCAAACACCAAGTGCTTCAGGGGGAGGTGGATTTAAGAGTTGTGGAACTAAAGAGAAGATTGTCAAAGACTTGTGCTCACTTAACTGTGAAAAGGATTTTTTTGTCGGTGGCATTAAAGAAGATGCTGAAGAATATCACCTAAGAGATTATTTTGAACAATATGGGAAAACTGGAGTGATTGAAATCATGGCTGACTGAGACAGTGGCAGGAAGAGAGGCTTTGCTTTTGTGACCTTTCATGACTGTGACTGACTAGACTGTCATTTAGAAATACCATACTATGAATGGCTACAACTGTGAAGTGAGGAAAGCCCTATATAAGCAAGAGATGGCTAGTGCTTTGTCAAGCCAAAGAGGTTGAAATGATTCTGGAAACTTTGGTGGTGATCATGGAAGTGGTTTTGGTGGGAATGACAACTTTGGTCATGGGGTGACTTTGGTGGCAGCCATGGTGGTGGTTGGATATGGTGGCAGTGGGGATGGCCGCGTTGGATTTGGTAAAGATGGTAGTCACTTTGGAGGTGGCAGAAGCTATAATGATTTTGGCAATTACAATAATCAATCTTCAAATTCTGGACCCATGAAAGAAAACCACTTTGGAGGCAGAAGCTTTGGGCCCTTTGGTGGTGGAGGACCATACTCTGCCAAACCACAAAACCAAGGTGGCTATGGCGGTTCTGGCAGTAGCTATGGCAGTGACAGAAGGTTTCAATTTCTGTCAGTAAATAAAGCTTAGCAGGAGAGGAGAGTCAGAGAAGTATCAGGGAAGATACAATAGATTTGTGAACTCAGCTAAGCACCACTGTGGCAGAGCCTAGCTGCTACAAAGAAGATACGTTTTAGATAATATTCATGTGTATGGGCAAAAAACACAAGGATTGTATTTGTTACTAACTGTATAATAGATTATTTTGGTTTCTGTTCTGTATAGAGTTGAAGTATTCCAACAAAGGGTCTTAATACGGATGCTTTGTTTTGTTTTCTTGCACCCATACAGTTGATTGCTAAATGTTAATAGTCTGGTAATGATGTTAAATAAATGTGTCTTTAAAAAACCCCAAAAACCAATATAGGGGTGCCTAGCTGGATCAGTCGGTAAAGCATGCAAATACTGATCTTGGGCCGTGAGTTCAAGCTCCACATTGGGAGTAGAGCTTACAAAACAAAACAAAACAAAACAAAAAACAAAACAAATAAACAATGTAAAAATATTGTTAAGTTGCTGATGGAGAGAGACAGAGACAGAGACAGAGAGGAGGTAGGGCACTGAGGGACAAATACTAACCTTTTGATAGTGGCTGTCTCTAGGGAGTGGAGAGGGGATATAAGAGGGACTGATAGTTTTGGGACTTCAGTGATCTGTAATGTTTTATTTCTTTAAAAAAATTTTTAATGGTTATTTATTTTTGAGACAGAACGTGAGCAAGGGAGGGGCAGAGAGAGAGACACAGAATCTGAAGCAGTCTCCAGGCTCTGGCCTGTCAGCACAGAGCCTGATGTGGGGCTCAAATTCACAAACTGTGAAGTCATGACCTGAGCTGAAGTCAGATGCCTAACTGACTGAGCCACTCAGGTGCCCCATGTAATGTTTTATTTCTTTTAAACATGACTGGAAGCAATTTGGAAAATATTAACCCTTGTTAATTCTGAATGGCAGAAATATGGGTGCTTGTTATGTTGTTTTCTCTTTTCTGCAAGTTTTACATTTCTTAATTGAAAAAATCTGTCTTGGGGTGCCTGAGTAGCTCAGTTGGTTGTCTTTTTTTTTTTTTTTTTTTTACTTATTTATTTTAGAGAGAGAAAGTGGGGGAGGGGCAGAGAGAGAGAGGGAGAGAGAGAATCCTAAGCAGGCTCTGCACTGCCAGCACCAAGCCCAACATGGGACATGAACTCATCAATTGTGAGATCATAACCCGGATGCTTGGGGGCACCTGGGTGGCTCAGTTAAGCGTCCGACTCTTGATTTTGGCTTGGGTCATGATCTCATGATTCCTGGGATCAAGCCCCACATCTGAGTCTGTGCCAACAGAGCAGAGCCTGCTTGGGACTCTCTCCTCTTTCTCTGCCCCCTACTTTCTCTCTCAAACTAGATAAGCATTTAAAAAAATCTATCCCCACAGCACTTCTCTCTGTATTCTAAAACTCTCCAGTTGGGCTCCTCTCAGTTCCTGACCCGTGTCTGTCTCCCCTACCTGTCCATGCCCTTCCAGAGGACTGGCTTGATAGTTTTGTGCCCATGATACATGGATCTGTTCAATAAGCAGTGACTGAGCACCTGTGTGTCAGGGATGTGCAAGGGGCTAGGGATGGCAAACAAGACTTCACTCTTTTGAAGCTCACTGGCAAAAGGGGGAACCTGAGGAGTGAGCAGACAATTCAGAGGGTGGAGAGTGCATGGGCTGAGGAAGCATCTAAGAGGGGTGACTATCATGGCAGTGGTGGGGGGCAGAGTGGGAAGGGGCTAGGGGAAAGCCCCCAGAAATCTGAAGTAGAGGCAGTCCAATGAAGGGGTGGGAGAAAGAACACTCCTGGCCAAGGTCACAGCTTTTGTGTAAAATCTTCAAGGCAAGCGACAGCATGGAGGATCTGAGAAACTAGAAAAAATTCAGGGTGGTGGAGCATCAAAGGGAAATGAAATAGAGAGAAAGGTGTGGGCAGAAACGTTGGGTTTGGTAGTACCATGGTCAGGAGTAGATGTGAGCTTTAAGCCTGTTTCCTCATCTACAAAGTGGGGATTAAAAATACCTACTTCAGAGGTGCCTGGGTGGCTTAGTCTGTTAAGCACCTGACTTCGGCTCAGGACATATCTCGCTGTGAGTTTGAGCCCCACATCAGGCTCTGCACTGACAGCTCAGAGCCTGGAACCTGCTTTGGATTCTGTGTCTCCCTCTGTCTGCCCCTTCCCCACTTGTACTCTCTGTCTCAAAAATAAATAAACATTAAAAAAAACCCAAAACCTACTTTAGGTTGCTGTGAGAATTCATGGAGGTAATAAGCACAAAATGCTTGGCCCTTGGTCAGGGCTCAATAAATGGTAGTCACTATCTTTATTTGGGGGCGAGGAGAAAGCAACAGGGAGATTTTAAGAGGTGGTTCTGAGAAGTGTGAAATTGTGTTTTACCAGGATAACTTAGGCAGGCAGCAGTAGGGGAAGGACATGAGGGGCAGCCAGACTCATCCCATTCTTTGGGGTATGTTCGCACTATTTCAGGGACCATTTCACCATCTTCAAGAGTCTGACATTAAAAATGCAAAACAGGGGGTGCCTGGGTGGCTCAGTTGGTTGGGTGTCCGACTCCAGCTCAGGTCGTGATCTCACGGCTCGTGACTCGAGCCCCTGTCTGTGCTGACAGCTCAGAGCCTGGAGCCTGCTTCGGATTCTGTGTCTCCCCCTCTCTCTCTCTCTGACCCTCCCCCGTTCATGCTCTCTCTCTATGTCTCAAAAATAAATAAACATTAAAAAAAATTTTTATTTTTTTTTTATAAATTTTTTTTTCAACGTTTATTTATTTTTTTGGGGACAGAGAGAGACAGAGCATGAACGGGGGAGGGGCAGAGAGAGAGGGAGACACAGAATCGGAAACAGGCTCCAGGCTCTGAGCCATCAGCCCAGAGCCTGACGCGGGGCTCGAACTCACGGAGCGCGAGATCGTGACCTGGCTGAAGTCGGACGCTCAACCGACTGCGCCACCCAGGCGCCCCAAAAAATTTTATTTTTGATATATATAGAGAGAGCACACAAGCAGCAGAGGGGCAGAGAGAAAGAGAGAGACAGTTGCAAGCACGCTCCAGGGTCTGAGCTGTCAGCAGAGCCTGATGAGGGGCTTGAACGCACAAACCGTGAGACTGTGGCCTGAGCCAAAGTCAGACACTTAATGGACTGAGCCACCCAGGTGTCCCACAACAGAGGACTCTTAAATCAGCTTGGATCAGTCCTCTTATTCTCAGGAAGCCTTACCAACGCTGAGACTCTATAATGGGAGATGCTAGAGAAATAACATGTAATAGATGATTAGCCTTTCCCTTCTAAACAAAGAACATGTGTTCTTCTCAAAGAACTGTGAAATCTAAAAAGCAGAAACATAGCTGTGAGGCAGAATGCTCCCCAAATTCTGTTGTAGAAGCCATGAATTGGAAAAGTCCAAGCAGGGATGCTGTACACTGCTTTTCCTCTGGACAAAGGAAAAACATCCTCAGAAATCATGCTTCTTCCTGGGACATGTCAGTATGGTGTTTGAGAGCCATGTTTTCAGTCATTCTTTCACTAGTTGCCATCATCTCACTAGAGAACTGAGAATAGAAGACTCATAGCCTAACCTGTGTACAGCTGGGAGGATATGTGATAAAAGGCAAGCCTTTTTTTTTTTTTTTTTTTTTTTTTTTACAGCAAATGAATGTACTCCACCACATTTACACTCTCCTTAGTAGTCTCATTAGCAAGTGAAGCTCTTACTCCAAATAGGTTGCTAATATTTGAAACATCTTATGACTTGAATTTATAACTGCTTCTTCCCCCTTCGCCAAATGAGAAAGTTGCACTATTTAAAAATCACACCTAAAATACTTACTCAGCAAACCTACTGCACTTAAGTGGGTAGGACTCAGATCTGAATGAGTATTGACTGTTTCCAAATACCAAATTCCCTCAAAGAGATGATTTGCTGCCACTGAGTAAATTTAAAAAGATTCATCGAAAGCTCAGAAGGCCACCCAAAGGTGGAGGCCTATACATGTTCTGAGCACAGGACAGTCCTCAGAAAATGGTGAAACCTCATAACGTTATAGGTAAACTTTTAACGTAAAATAACAGGGGCACCTAGCTGGCTCAGTTGGAAGGGCCTGCTACTCTTGATCTTGGGGTTGTAAGTTCAAGCTCTATGTTGGGTGTAGAGCTTACTTAAAAATAAAATCATAAAAAAAGAGAATAAAGTAACAGCCTTGACAGTTTTTGAAAGGTTTTCCCAAAAAAAATTTATTTTCATAAATTAACACACATAACAGTGGGAATTTAGAGTCACAAACTACCAAACAGAAAAAGAACTGCAGGGGCATCATGTATGCCAATGTTACCAAAAATGTACAAATTTCACTGAACTATATTGACCATGATAATATATAAACACTTCAGGCAGCTATTTACTGGCCCAGACCAGCCCAAGGAGATGCTGAGGCCTCTCACCAAGAATTCCAATCCAACTCAGCACCAGGGAGGGGCTCGTGAAGACACACAACGAATAAGCATCAAATCTGAGAATATGCTGTGCTAGATGGTGGGCTATATGGGGACCCTTACTTTATAATCAAATTAGTGTCTGCTGCTCAATTTGTGGCTAGATGATATCAAACTTTGATTTTTGTAAAATTAACTCTTCCTCTGCAGCCAGCTTTTTATATCAAGAAGTGCAGTTGTGGTAAGGAGCCCTTCTTTTGCATCAATTCAGGAAAGGCTACTCCCTACCTCTGGCCAATTATCTAGACTTTGGATACAGCCACCCAACAATGTGGTGCTTAAGAGGTCCTTTCCATGATACCAGGGGAAAAGCTTCCAAAACAAAACAAAAACAAAACAAGGGAATTAAAAGAAAGCACCAACTGCATACTTCTCCCTCAGGTAATGGGAGAAAAGCATCACTGACTAAAAGTTGGTCTTTCACGGATCTCCATGTACGTGGTATTAGGAGATGGAATCCCAGCCTGGGGACCAAGTGCCGGCTGTGCTTTCCATCAGGCTGCACCAGAGCCTTGGTGCTGCCGCCCCAGTACCGCACACCCCATGCTGCTCTTGGTCTGGTGGGCAGGGAGTGAGCCCTGTGGGGGGAGGGATCGTGCCCAGATGGTAGGATCTGGAATTTACCTCAGGTTGGCTCTGGCACCCGCGCAAAAGACCCTTTCAGGCAAAACTGTGACAAAATGTCATGATTTTCACAGCTCTTAAAGGAGCGCTGAGTTTTGGGATTCACAGCATGAGTTTCTAAGCTCTTCAGGCTCCACGTAAGGCAAATGCTACATGTCTTTCCACTGTACCTCCCTCAGCTGTAGCTCTTAGAGTAAGGTCAGTAAGAAAAAGTGGACATAATCTGTTTTAATAGGTGTGATGAGGTACATTTAAACTAATGAAGAAATGAAACTGGAAAGGTGACCAAAAGAGGAGAAAGGGGGCAGGAAGCAGATGAGGGGCAAATATAGCTATAACTGAAAGATGGGAAAAAAAAAAAACAAAACATAGTTGAAGTTTCAGTGAAAAGCTGATAGGCAGAACCCTGATTGGACCTGAGATTTCTCTTCTCTTTCCCATATTAAAAGCACTAAGCCTCTGGAGTTGAATTATAGTTGAGTAAATCATAGTTAACTGTAACTTCCCACCATTTGGGGTGGGAAGTCCCCATACTCAGAAACTACCAACCCCCACCCCAGAAAGAGACCTCCTGTAGCTCTGGGCAAGTGGTGTGCCAGCAGCCGACTAACACCCCCCCCCCCCCCCCCCCCCAATCGTGGGCAGGTTCCACAGGCTCCGAGGACCACAGATCTAGCCTTGCAGCTGGCCAGGCCAATGGTGAAAACAGATGCAAAGACAGGTGTGGCTGAGCACAGCTAGAACTTGATGTATCAGTTTTAGGCAAGCAATTTCAAGTTTGCAATGGGGGCCCCTTCTTAACTTTGGAGCAGGGGAAGGCCCCGAGCCAGAGGGCAGGCCAAGAATTTCAACGATAGGCAGAGATGCCTCAGAGCTGCTTCTCTTCCACATTGCCAGGACAAGGAAGGAGCCCAAGCCTCCACTTACTCCATGCCTCCAATGTTCCAAATCATTCTTCCTGGCTCTTGCAAATACCGTGCCTATGTATAAGGGCAAACTTGAAATTATATCTCTGTAATGGTGGTGATGCCACAGCTGTGCCCGTTCAACTTCAGTCTGCTGGATGACATGGGTTGTTGCCGCATTGCTGACTCGTCTACACCAGCAACGGACCTGGCAAACAGGGCTCTGCTGAGTTGCTGGGAGTTTGCAAGCTGTCCAGCAGCACTCCCTAAAAATGTTTGTCAGAGGGTAAAATGGAATACTAATCCCCACTCCCTTAGGCAAAAAGACAGAGAAAAGCATTTAGTGTCTAAGGACCCTGTCCCAGGATGGGAGAGGTACTGAGGTGAAACACAGGTTGTGTCTATACAGTCTGGGCAAAGCAGATGTAGAACAGCGGAATCTGGTTCACATTCCAAGCCAGTGTGGAAATGCAGCTCTCTTCAATGCTATTTGGCCATGGCCTTAGAAGCTTCTATGGGTTACCAGATGTGTATTTCACTTACTAAATGCTATGTCTGAGGCAGTGGGCCTAGAAGACAGATGTGGCACTTTTATTTTCTTGCTCATGTCAGTTCTTCTGCTCCAGTGTGGCACAGACTGTCAACCTGCAAAGGAAAGGCACATAGAGACCCCCTGCCCCGACCCCATCTTCCCACCCACTCACAAATGGGGAGACAAAGGAACCCTAGGAGACACACCAGGACGGCACCACTCACTCTTCTCTAACAGACTGACTTTGAAAATATCTCTGGAGCTCTGACAGTCTCCTTGGGTGGCTGCTTCCTAGCAGTGGCTCCTAGGAGAATGGGAAGAGGTGACCAGTGTCCTGAGGCTGGGTGTAGCATCCCACTCACCAGCCAAGGAATGTTAATTCTCTGAACTTTTGTAATGAAAGCAAGAGAGAAAGAAAGATAAAACACAGGGGATGGTGGTGACGGGGGGGAAGCAGGGCAAGGGCATATAGGAGTTAAGTGGAAAACGAACGACACCTCTGGGCCTGGCCGACCCACACAGCATCCTTCTGCCCACAGACTCAAGCAGGCACAGATGAAGGAACTGCCAACTCTGGCACTCTGCAAAATTTCCAGTAGGTTTGACATAGGAGCCCAGAGTACGATGGTGTTCTCAGAGAGGGCTGGCCGTGGAATTTCATGATCCCCCTGCAAGGATGCATCGCTGGGTCTGAACCACGTGCCATCTCACTCCCCACTCTTGGAGCAAGTTGCTCTGACAGCTGCAAACACTCTGGGTCGGCCTTTTATCACCACCTGAGCTGCCGTACCCAACTTTGTTACAGACTACCACTTCAGATAAAACCCATTAAGACCACACCCAACCTTCACATTTTTTTAAATGATTGGGAGGAAAACTTGCTCTTACTTCTATCATTAAAATAAACACATCTACTTAGTGGGCAAGAATGAGAACACAGATGAAAACGTACTCCTTCTAATGAGTTACACTGGAAGGTGGAAATGGGGAAGGGACTGCTTGAAACACATAATGGGAAAATGTCTCACCATTGTCCCATACCATGCACTGATACACTGGGTCAAATGCCTGTCATATATTCTGAAGACATTATTGTCTTTCTCCTTGATGTCTTAAAATTTTGTTTTAAAATCACATTTAAAGGCTCCAAACATGCAGCAATAATACAAAAAAAAAAAAAAAAAAAAAAAAGAAAAGAAAAGAAAAGAAAAGAAAAGAAAGAAATAAAAACAAATGAAAATAACACCACAACATTAAAAAGTGCAACTTACTTTGAATGGGGCCTGGACGGGCTCCTCTGGCACTAGTGACCCATAGTCACAGAGGGGAGAAAATGATGGGGAAAAGCCACACACACCCACACAACCACACACACACGCACACGCACACGCACACACACGATTCTGGGCAGACAGACTCAAAAGGATTAGGAAACACAACAGCTCATCTTTCCTCAACTACTGAAATGAGCTGGTGAGACCACAAAGAACAGGACGCCAGGTCCCCCTCCCTAGGCCACGTCTCTAAATAATCTTGGTCTAGCACCACCGTAAACAACGCAGAACTTTCACACGGACGTGCAAATGCTATGAGTCCTTGGAATTCTAGTGTTACTGAAGGTATGCTGAGTCCTCCTCCTGTGGATGGCGAGTGTGAGGAGGAGGGGGCCAGATGGTTTTCAGGACCATTTCCAGGAGAAAGGGAACATTCCTGAGGTTCAATACTCAGCAGGAGAAGTAGAGGACCCTCCTTCACCATTTCCTAAAAAGGTTGCACCTTAAAATAGGTAAAATCCACGGACTGCATTTTGAGTAGTTTGGGCGGTAGGGCAAAATTAGGCAACTTCTTCCAAGGAGCCTGGAAAATCTAAAATTGAGACCCCTAAACCAAACTGCTTCTCAACAACCAGATGATCGCTCCTGCTCCTCCTCTTCCTTGGCAAAAAAGGTTTCCAATTCCATTAGTTTCTGTATCAACAGAGCATCCAGCTCTCGACTCTGCAGAGCTGCCTTCTGGGCCCTGGTAAAGCTGCCTGCCACCTTGACTTTACCACGAGCTCTCCTCTTTCGTGGGACTGTAAAATCCTGAAATTCTAGAACTCGTTTTCTCTTCTGTTGGCTGATTGAGATTAGCGTACCATTTCGTTCCTTAGGTTCCTCAAAGATGGTCTCCAAACACCTAAGGGTGGAGCACAAAAAAAGAATCACCAATACAATGACTCACGTGGCCCATCTCCTGGGTCACCAACCCTTCTGGTCAACTGGGGCTAAAACAACTAATGACTACTTACTTGACTGTTTTCTCTGGCCAGTATCTTTTTATGTATGAAGAAAAATATGTATTTATGGATATGTAATATATGAACACCCAGTGAAAAAACTGACACTGAGCAAAAGGGTAAGGAATAAAGACCAGACCCCGTAGGCAACACCAGCCACTTTTTTATGTATTCACAAAGTCATTCAATCAGAGACATGCATAAATAAGCATATATTACCAGAGATCAGCCCTTTTGTGTAAAGGGACAGGTAGGAAACATTTTTAAATTAATGAGCACATAGGACTCGATTATATTTTTTGTTTTTAAACAACCCTTTAAGAATATAGAAACCTTTTTTTTTTTTTCTCACAGACGGTAACAAAAAAAGAAAGGAAATGGGCCACTCGCTGAATGTGGCCTATAGTCTGCTAACCCACAGCATATATCCTCCACTTTGGTTTTCTTCTTGTGTTCAAATGGTAGCAAACCACATACACTGCCCTATACACTGTGCCTCTCTGATCTGTCAATAACTTTTAAGATTATTCTAATTCAGTAAACAGGTATCTGATTCATTCCTTTTAATGGCTACAGTGTATTCCATTTTAAGGCTGAATCATAATTCAATTTTAAGTTGTTTCCAATTGTTTCCTATTATTTAGCAATGCTGCAATGAATAATCTCGTACAAAGGTCTTAGAGCAAATGTTCACTTTACAGGATAAAATCCTAGAACTCTCCTGCTACAACCTGGACACAACAGGAATTTAATAAATGTTCCCTGACTTGGACTGAATTCACACTCAAAGGTAGCCATGTGAAACACTGTCTGTGTTTGGATTTGTAATCATATCTGAAGATCAATGGTTACTAGTCCTGAAAAGGACAGCCAGGTTTTTGCTAATAACACAAGTACAAACTGAAAGGAAGTGGTGTTTTCTGTACCTACCTAACTCATCACACATTTCTGTCCCATCCTACCACCAACCCCAGTTCAAGCGCTGGGAACTAAAAATACCAATTCTAGTTATTTCCAATAACTTCCTTTCTAAAGTGAATGGATTGGAGATTTGCATCGATCATTTCAGAAGCCCTCCCAGTCTATTCACTCCTACTCATGTACCCACCTGTTTGCAGGAGGAGACTTATAATTCTTGTTGGTATATATTTCTTCTAAACTAAACTCCTTTTTCTTTAATCTGAAAAGAGAATAAAATAAATTCTTCATGTTCTCTTAAGAGAAATAAAATTGGCTTCCCAACTTGATGAGTCATTTTCTTACAGGCCCTCTGGATTGAGATTGATCGATTTTTTTTTTTTTAATGTTTATTTTTCAGAGACAGCAAGACAATGCGAGCATGCACAAGCAGGAGAGGTGCAGAAAGAGAGGCAGACAGAGGATCCCAAGTAGGCTCTGCACTGACAGCAGAAAGCCTTACATGGGGCTAGAACCCACAAACCACGAGATCGTAACTTGAGCCGAAGCTGGACCTTTAACTGATTGAGCCACCCAGGTGCCCCTGCAATGAATTTTGGATGTGTCTCACGTGCACAACATGTACCAGATTTTCTTTTCTAGGCTGCCAATCTTCAGCTTTGTGAAATTTAGTCCATTTATACTTACTGGCAATGATATAGCTGTATTTGTATCTACTATTCATATTTTATAGCTTCTTTTACCTTTTCAATATTTCTTTTCTTCTCCTTAACTGACTGCTGTTCACTTCTCTTTTATCCCCCTTTCCTGGCTTGGAAATTATACACTTCTCTTTCAGTGGTTGGCAAGAATTTTAAGAAGTTTTCTTAACTCGGAAACTGGAGTGCATCAATATTTTTACCCTTCTCCCAAACACCAGTCCCTGGAACTTTTAATTCCAATCAATACCATCTCAATTTATACATTACTAGTGTTCTATTTTGTCTCCTTTTTTATTTTGTCATTTATTCGAAGAAACCAGATTGTCTGACCTGTGGCTTCCCCAGTCTATATTATGATTACACCCACAAAATATTATTTAACCCGTTCCTCTGAACCAAACATATGGAAAATATTACAGGTATTTCCTATAGATTGACAATTAGATATAAGAGGCATAATCAGATTTATGTGTTTTGATAGGAAGATTTTTATTTTCTTCTTCTTGTTTAATGTTTACTTATTTTTGAGAGAGAGAGACAGAGTATGGGCAGGGAAGGGGCAGAGAAAGAGGGAGACACAATCTAAAACAAGCTCCAGGCTCTGAGCTGTCAGCACAGAGCCTGATGTGGGACCCTAACCCATGAACTATGAGATCATGACCTGAGCCAAAGTTGGATGCTTAATTGACTGAGCCACCCAGGCACCCCGATAGGAAGATTTTTACATGGTGGTGTATACTTTCATCCCGAGGGAAAGGATACCTGTTGTTGATCTTTTTAAAATATTACTAGCCACTGAAGAACACTGACTGTATTTATTACTTCTTTAGGGCCATACTTAATGATAGTCTAGCACTCCTTCTCAATTCATTTGGTAGAATTCTTCTGTCTAAATTGAAACTTCATGTTCATCCATTACTTAGTAACCCTGTAGTACACTTTGCACAGGAAAAACAGCTCATGCTTGGTTCTTTCCCTTTATTTACTGATTTCCAAACAATTACTTGGTTCTCTAATCTCATCCAAATATGGCTAATGGATTGTTTTAAAAGTGTCATTATAGGGGCACCTGGGTGGTTCAGTCGGTTAAGCATCCAACTTCAGCCCAGGTCATGATCTCACAGCCCGTTGAGTTCGAGCCCCGTGTTGGGCTCTGTGCTGAAAGCTCAGAGCCTGGAGCCTGCTTCAGATTCTGTGTCTCCCTCTCTCTCTGCCCCTCCCGTGCTCATGCTCTGTCTCTGTCTCAAAAATAAATAAAAACATTAAAAAAATTTTTTTAAAAAGTGTCATTATAAACTATTCCATTTAAACATATTTCTTATGCTCCAATCTGTTGCAGTTATTATTCTTTTTGATGCTCTGTTTCATCTGTGGCCAGTGGGAGTTCCAAATTGGTTTCTGAGTCTCTTTGACATGACTTTAGTAGTCTTTGAGAACTTCATCACTTTCTGGTAGGACAAGATATTCTACACTCATCTTGTGCATTTCCTGCTGTAGACCTTTGATTAGTCCTCAAAGAGTTTTGGTTGACATACTATAAAACTTACCCTTTTATTTACTCATTTGTTTATGAGTATACTCAATTCATTTGTTTATTATTCATCGTTGCTACGATGTGGAAGATAATAGCTTCAACCCTCAGGTCACCACACTTATATCAGTAGAAACTTACTGTGATAACTTTTATATTAACTATTAATAGTGTTAACTTATCACCACAAAGTTTCTGTATTTTAAACCTGTTTCATTCAGATAAGAAAAGCAGAGTCTGAAGAGCATGTTAATTAACTTTTTGGTGTCATGTTTTAGTTTCTTTATGAGAATCTTAACTGAGATTCGGTTTGGTTCAATTCCAATTCAGCAAAGAACATGCTTGTGGAAAATATACATAAATAATAATATGTATACAAAAGTTCATAGTGACTTAGCACTGGCGTTCCAAAAGAGGACAACTACTTTGCTTCTGAGCAGTAGCAACTGCTACATTAAAGATGTTGGATGGGCAGTCCGAGAGTGAAAGATGAGCCTCCCAGTCATTCTGACTTGCACATCAGGGTAGTATGTATCCACATTGTTTCTGGACTGAGGTGAAGGTCTGTGAGCAGAGCTCAGATTCTGGAATTTCTGGCCTCTCAACAAACTGGCTTCTTCAGCGAGACTACATTCACTGGAATGGCACAGTCTGCCTCAAAAGCACAGGCACTTTCCGTGGAAAGCCCATCTTGCCCAGGGTGGTTTTGGAGAAAGTCTACATTTGAGTGTCTTCCATCTGCTGGGTCCTCTCTCCCTCATCACTTGATCTGTTTTTACGATTTCCATCATAAGGAAGGCAGTTTCAGAGCTAACATCAAAAACTCTTTGCATAAGGTGTGGTCTTGAGCCAGAGATATGCTGATATATACCCTAAGCAGAATATAGCAACAATTTTTTAAGGTATCTGTTTTCTGGCCTAGAAAATGACCAGGAGACACTTAATACCTAAGATGACCAACTGCTTCTTGAGTAACAATGGCTTTTATACTCTCAGGTAGAGAGAACAAATCTATAAATATGGCCAAAGAGAAAACATCAGGCATTTGGGGGTGGGTTCAAATTCTGATTTTGAGCAACCATGTCTCTCATTTACAAATGTTTATAGAAGTCATGGCTGCAGAAGTGGTCTATATAAAACAGAAGTCTTAGGGAATTTCTATTCCCCTGAAACTATTTTACACAAATGACAGCACTCTATAGACAATTTTGGCTCTAGCATAACATTGTCTTAAGATACTGATTATACAAATATATAAAGCAGTGCATCTTGTTTTGTGTGTGTTGTGTGTGTTTTTTAATTTTAGAGAAAGAGAGAGCATGTGCGAACAGGAAAGAATCTTAAGCAGGATCCACACTCAGTGCAGAGCCCAACACAGGGCTCAATCCCACAACCCTAGGATCATGACTTGAGCCGAAATCAAGAGTCTGCCTGGGACTTTCTCTCCCTCTCTCTCTGCTCCTCATTCTCTTGTGCATTCTCACTCTCTCAGAATAAATAAATAAGCATTAAAAAAAACAAAAAACAAAAAACAATGAAATTTCCTGTGGGCAGGGGCGGCCGGCTAGCTTAGTCAGTGGAGCATGCAACTCTTGATCTCAGGGCCGAGTTCGAGCCCCACGTTGAAGTTGGAGTTTACATAAAAAAACAAAATTCCTATGGTTTCGTCAAGTATTCTTACAGTCTGATTTGTTTCTACTTAAATTTGATTCATTTGGGATTTTTTCTGGTGAAAGGTCTAAGGTACAGATCCAACTTTATTACTCTTAAAATGGCTACCCAGTTGCCCCAATAGCACTTTACTGAACAGTCAGTCCATCTTTTTACCACTAATTTGAGGGGACACCTTTGTCACATTCTATATTTCTCTATGTAGTCATGTCTACTTCTGGACTTTCTATTTTGTTTTTACCAATTTGTATGTTTCTGCTGTGGCATCACACTTCTATTTACTTAGTTATAATATATATATATATATATATTTTTTTTTTTTTTTTAAATGTTTATTTATTTTTGAGAGAGAGAGACAAACAGACACAGAGTCTTAAGCAGGCTCCAGGCTCTGAGCTGTCAGTGCAGGGCTCAATGTGGGATCCGAACCCACGAACCATGTGACTATGACCTGAGCTGGAGTCAGAAGCTTAACCAACAGAGCCACACAGGCATCCGAGTTTACAATATGTTTTAACGTCTCTTAGGATTAACACCTCTCTCATTTCACTCCTTTTCTGAATTTTCCTGGCTATTCTTGCTTCTTTATTTTTCCATGTTAACTCTGACTGTGTGAAACATAAACCTTTCCATTTATTCAAATCTCTTCAGCTCTTGGTCGAGTGAATATATTCAAAGTTTTGTTTACTGGCATGCGCCAGTTATATTATAACTTCTTAGCTCAAAATGTACCCTCCAGAACCTGCTCTGTGAAAATGGAATCCTGGACTCTTGAAGCATTTCTTCTTTACAGTAAGTATGATGCTAAAAGCTCCGGCAAAAGAAGGCATTGGGGGAACACTGCTAAGAGGAAAGGAGCTTCTCTTCCTGGTCCTGGTGAAGTTTTCCCCCCATCACTGGTGTATGTTTGTTGGCGTGTCAGGAGGGGGTCATTTGGAGGGGGCTCTGCCCTAGCTGTGTGGCCAGAGTACGTAGTCCCTCAGTGCTCTGGCAACCCTAGCCTGGTGATCATGCCACATGCTTCCTGACACATGTGGGGCACTCCAGGCCATAAGCTTACACCCCAACTTCCTGAGGGCTGTTTCCTGTGGCCCTCCTGAAGGAAACACCACATGCTCCAGGCATTACATCCACAGAGGCACCCCTAGTCCCTTTGCATGCCTGCCTGCCTCAGCTTATCTGCACCCTAGAAGTTGTTTGCTATTTCTTGCTTGCCTAGATCTGGCCTTAGCAACCCAGCCATCCAATGGGCTGCACCCATACCCTCACGAACAAAGTCAAAATGCCAACATAGAGGAGGTGGCCCCCTTCCAAGTTTGTCCTACCTTGAGTACTTTCCCTCAGTCTTAGGGTGCCCTTCAGAATACTCTGTACATCTTTACGGTTACTCTATTATATTAAAGTTCCCTTATTTGGGGATCCTGGTTGGCTCAATTGGTTAAGTGTCTGACTCTTGGTTTCAGCTTAGGTCATGATCTCATGGTTTGTGGGTTTGAGCTCCGCATCAGGCTCCACGCTGGCAATGCAGAGTGTACTTGGGATTCTCTCTCTCTCCTTCTCTCTCTGCCCTTCCCTCCCCTCAAAATAAATAAATAAACTTAAAAAAAAATTATTAAGGGGCGCCTGAGTGGCTCAATTGGTTAAGTGTCTAACCAGCTCAGGTCATGATCTCACAGTTCGTGAGTTTGAGACCCACACTGGGTTCTCTGCTGTCAGCACAGAGCTAACTTGGGATCCTCTGTCTCTCCTCTCTCTGCTTCTCCCCTGCTTGTTCTCTCTCTCTCTCTCTGAGAATAAAGAAACATTTAAAAAAAAGTTTTAAAAAATTATTAAAAAAAAAAAAAGTTCCCTTATTTAAAATACTATGTAGTTTGTGGGGGGACTTGGGTGGCTCAATTGGTTGAGCATCCAACTCTTCATTTCGGCTCAGGTCATGATCCCAGGGTTGTGGGACTGAATCCCATATCAGGCTCTGTGCTGAGTGTGGAGCCTGCTTGATTAAGATTCTCTCTCTTTCTCCCTCTGCCCCTCTCCCTTGCTCAAGCTCTCTAAGATAAAATTGACAAATAAAATAAAATACCGTGTAGTTTGTCTCCTGATTGGACCCTGACTGACACATGAACTCCCCAGAGCTAAATAAGGTTGCTACTAAATACCCTCGACCAGTGGTATTCACACTAGGGTACCAAGACATGCCAGAGTACATGAAATCCAACTTTTAGGGGAATCAATCTCCCAATCTTTAATTTCCTAGAAGTCATATGTTTGAACATTCATGCAGATTTCTCCATTTCCACAAATTCTTGGGAGAGATGTTGTATTATTTTAAAAGTAGGCTTCACACCTAGCACGGAGCCCAAAGCAGGGCTTGAACTCACAACCCTGAGATTAAGACCTGAACTGAGACCAAGAGTCAGATGCCTAATCAACTGAACCACCCAGGTGTCCCTTGCACAAATTCTTTCAGAACAGCACCTATACACCCTGAACTCTGCTTTGGTATATGAAACAAATAACTAATCTTGCTAAGCTCGCTTAGTAAGTAATTACTGTAAACCTGTATTGGACTTGTCTTTCCCCATTAGGTATAGTTCCCATCACATACAAGAGAGGAGTGGCCTCAGAAATAGGATCCTTTGGGTGGTGTCAGAATATTCAGATTTCAAATATGTTGTGGAATGGGTTTGTCAGAGTGACTTTGCCTCATTTATCTCCTGATTATCATCAAACAATGCCTCCTGGCCCTACTTATGAAAGAGAGCTTCAAATATCAATACAGCCTGCTCATGTATTTAATTGTACCCTATGTTTTTTCCAAACTATTCTCAATTCTCATTGACAGTCTGTTATCACTTAGAAAGAAAACTTCCACTCAACAGCCAATCCTTTCCTTCCTTTTTAAAACATATAACTGAGGGGTGCCTGGGTGGCTCAGCTGGTTAAGCGTCGACTTAGGCTCAGGTCATGACCTCGCCCCATGTCGGGCTCTGTGCTGACAGCTCGGAGCCTGAAGTCTGCTTTGGATTCTGTGTCTCCCTCTCTCTCTGCCCCTCCCCCACTTGAAAAAATTTAAAAAACAACACACATATAACTGAAATGTTTACTAGGACTATCAAACATTTGAAGATGAAGTGTGTAAAACCCACAGATGAAAAATTTTAAGTAATTTCACTCAGTTAAGGGATAAACTTTTAACAAATTATATAAAGAGATATTTAATCCAATTATTTAATCCTTACATTATTTCATCTTATAAATTGTTGTAACTTCTACTGTTAACAGCAAAAATTATGATACTGCCATGTCAGCTGGTTTCATAATACACTATTCTCCTACATTAAACACTGAAGCAATCCTAAGATTTACATAAATTAATAGCTTTATTTCTGATTTTTTATGACTCTTAATTATTCCAGAAGTCCAATAACAGAGTTTGTTTCATGCATGCATATACATTTACCGAAGCAATATCATGCTTTCTACCATATTCCTCACTTTGTAATTTATTATTCTAGCTACACATTAGTTTGTTACAAATTCAGGATGAGAAATAGCATTATCATGTTGTTTTAATAACGAATTATTAAAATGAATAAATTAATTATATTTGTTGCATATGATTTTAATTTTGACTTATGGCTTTCACAAATCTACCTTACAATAAGTTATAAGGATGTGTTCCATATAATAAAGAGTAAGATGTGTTCCATAGTTTATTTCTCAATGGTTTGTTGATCTTAAAGGTGCAGATCAACACATTTACCTGAGTTGGAAAACAGAAGTTAGGAAGAATAATTTGGCAGATGGGCTTGAGTAACAAAAATTGCTTTTGCCAATTAAGTTAATATGTCAAGGGGTAGGGGGATGTGGAAAATGGGTGAAGGGGAGTGGGAGATACAGGTCTCCAGTTATGGAATAAGTCACAAGGATAAAAGGTACAGCGCAGGGAATACAGTCAATGGCATTATAATAGTACTGTACTATCGCTTCTCGGCCTTTTGGCTAAGATCAAGAGTAATAGTACTGTACTGTGACAGATGGTAGCTACACTTGTGGGTAGCACCATATGTTGTATAGACCTACTGAATCACTATGTTGTACACCTGAAACTAATGTAACATTATGTCAAGTATATCTATTTTAAAAGTATATATGTATGTATGTATGTATTTATTTATTTATTTTTAACGTTTATTTATTTTTGAGACAGAGCATGAACGGGGGAGGGTCAGAGAGAGAGGGAGACACAGAATCTGAAACAGGCTCCAGGCTCTGAGCTGTCAGCACAGAGCCCGACGCGGGGCTCAAACTCACGGACCGCGAGATCATGACCTGAGCTGAAGTCGGCCGCTTAACCGACTGAGCCACCCAGGAGCCCCAAAGTTTTTATTTATTTTGAGAGAGAGAGAGTGCGAGTGGGGCAGGAGCAGAGAGAGGAGAGAGAATCCCAAACAGGCTCCACACTGCTAGTGCGAAGCCTGACTCAGGGCTCAAACTCATGAACCACGAGACCATGACCTGAGCTGAAATCATGAATCAGATGCTTAACCAACAGAGCCACCCAGGCGCTCCCATTGTGTCAAGTATATTAAAAAAAGAAAGAAAGAAAAAGAAAAAAAGTTACATGTCAAGGTTTTTTGATAAATATAATGCATTAAATCTATAACTTGAAGATTTTTTGACAAAAGAGTATCTGAATAGCTCATCAAAAGATATCTTAGGAAAAGGTTTATTAAAAATCTTATTTTTTCAACCCCTTTCACTATATTAGATTAAAGTTATCTCTAAGTGAAAGACCAACATACAAATTATTAGGCATTTGACACTTACTGGTCAGATCTTTTTGGTGTACTGCCCATACAATGAGATACTTGCTCCTTCAATGCCTGGTAACAAAACCTATGTAAATCAGCACTTTTCAATCCTTTGCTTTCAAAAAAATAGGTGATAAATCATTAAATATAATTTGATGATAGATCACTGTGTGATTTTTTGGCACTTACTTGAAAGAAGTTCAAAGGACTGAATGTCATTACTATATTAAAACTTTCTCCACTCCCAACTACTTATTTATACATAAAAGATTTTTTAGAACTTCTATCTACATATACATGCAAGATAGAATACATCTGATTCTGAATCTTATTTCATTCACTAGTAGTAAGTACTATTCTACCTAGGATATCTGAAATATTTTAAACATTTCTCTTATAAAGACTTGATAGGATGATCAATAAAAGCAGTGTGAGATAAAAATATATTAAGACAAGACCACTTGGGAAAAGTGGAACGTCAATTATGATCATAGTAACAGTAACTATTGCATTTGTGTTGTGTGAAGCAATACAATAGGTACCAGTACACATTTTTTTCCTTTTTCTTTTTAAAAGTAGACTCCATGCCCAATGGGGAGGCTTCAACTTGAACCCTTGAAGAGTTGTAGGCTCTACCAACTGAGCCAGTCAGGTGCCCCCACATTTTTTACTCAATTGGACTGCATACTAATCTTAAGTGTTGGGAATTCTTACCCACATTTTACAGATGTGTTCTTGACACTCAGGAAATTTCAATAATTTACCCTGGGGTTACTAAGGAACCAGTGTTAGGCTTCCATTTGCCAATGAGAAATGGAGTGAAAACCACCACAAGAGAATATAACTCTGGAGATCTTTTTAAAATACTTATAATTTCATAGTGTGTCTGTATAGTACATATTACAACAAATACATCATTTGGTAATTTTTTCTTTCCACTTCTCTTTATAGGATTAGCAAATTATCTCTGTCATAAAAAATAAATCTTGGGGCGCCTGGGTGGCTCAGTCGGTTGAGCGTCCGACTTCGGCTCAGGTCATGATCTCGCAGTCTGTGAGTTAGAGCCCCGTGTCGGACTCTGTGCTGACAGCTTGGAGCCCGGAGCCTGCTTTGGATTCTGTGTCTCCCTCTCTCTCTGCCCCTCCCCCACTCATGCTCTGTCTCTCTCTGTCAAAAATAAACAAATACTAAAAAAATTAAAAAAAAAAAAAAAAATCTTTAGAAGCCAAGTTTTTAAAGGTCATGATATAGACCATAGCATGGATTTGGCATTTTCTGAAAGAAAGAAAGAAAGAAAGACAAGAAAGAAAGAAAGAAAGAAAGAAAGAAAGAAAGAAAGAAAGAAAGAAAGAAAGAAAGAAAGAAAGAAAAGAAAGAAAAGAAAAGAAAAGAAAAGAAAAGAAAAGAAAAGAAAAGAAAAAAGAAAAGAAAAGAAAAGAAAGAAAGAAAGAAAGAAAGAAAGAAAGAAAGAAAGAAAGGAATTTAACTTCTTTCCCTCATGACCTTTAGGTCCCTCCTCAACTTTGCATATAGAATGCTGTGAGCTTGGGCTGTGGGGTCAGGTAAAACCTGTGTGAGACGGAAACCACCTGTGCCATGACTGATACATGGCCTAACACAGGTGTCATAACCACTCAGCCTCAGCACCCTCATCAAAACTTGGGGGTGACAATAGTGCGTACCTCCCAACACCACTGGGGGATGACCAGACTATGTATGCAAAGGGACAGCATAATATCTGGCATAGTGAGCTTGATAAAAATGATTAAGAATGCATTACAAAATCCCTGGCACATAAACCTCTGGCCACATTACCAGTTAATTCTTTTGGATAACTTCCTAGAAGTATGATAAATAGCTCAGAGTATATAATTATTTAAAAGCTCATTATATTGTGCCAAACAATTTTCCAAAAATGTGAACCTATGTGTATTAGAGAAGGAACTTACCTTTTGGGTCGAGGAAGGCCCATGGGGGTAAGATTAGGGTCTGGTTTAGGAATGGTTTTCCGGATACGAATCTGTGAGACTTTCTTTGGCCTCTTCTCTGGCTCAGCCTATTTTTAAGGGTTAAGAAGAAAGACGGTCAAGTTAGAAGACATTTAAAATACATGAAGTCTCTTTTGACACTCAAGATTTTACTTCCTCAGTTTATAGATGGCTCTAGTAAGTAGTTTATGACAAAGCTCCCCTTACTCCCGCTAACAGTGTTTTCAACAACCGCTCCCTTTATACTATTGGAAGAGAATCACCCATTCAGCTCAGATACTGAGATTAGCAATATGAAAGTCTACCAACTGCTGGAGACAGAAACAGTTTGCAAAATTGAAGAACATCATTGTTCACTCATCTTTGAATGCATGAAGCACCTCGTTGGTCCAACTCACTCTCTAAACCCTGTTAAATGTTATCATCAAGAAAAAAGGATCTGGAAAACAATGCAGATTAAGAGACCCAGTGTAGCTTTGGTGACTAAGGAGAAAAACTCCTGCCTTGGTAATCTTCAGCACTCAGCTGAAGCTAATGGTGATAAGGAAAGAAACTCAGAGGCCTGTGTACCAATCATGTGATCTGTAGTCCTCAGTGGACATGCCCAGTAGCACTCACAACTCCACCAGCACTTTACATTTACCTCCTTCTGTTCTGGAGGGCTGCTCTGTGGATGGGGGCATGCTGCTGCCACATCATCTAGTTCATCAAATCCAGGAACCGGGAACTCGGAGGCTGAAAGCAGGAGCTTGGTGACAGCTGAGTCTGTTACTAAGCAAGACTTTGGTACCAAGGCAGGGAACGGAGGCTCTAGTCTAGCACCATGGACAGAAAAACAGAAGAAAATATGAGATGGGTTTCACTTTCTATCTTGGCACATTCAACTTCTTAACATCAGACTAAGGTTGAAGATCTTCCCTCTTTCAGCAATGACATTTCCAGTCAACCTGTTTTCTAGTTCCTTCTGGACACCTCCTATGTCTACATATGTAAAAACTTCCAAGAATGCAATCAATTTCATTGGTATGGAGCAGTTTTATAAGGAAAAATATAAAAGGACAGACTTTTTGGAAGAAAAAGACATTTAGTGAACTGAACAATGAACTGCGCTCAGATGAGATCAATCCCATCCAGACAATGAAGTCGGTTGCATGATTAAGAAATAGCTTGAGAGGCAACTTGTAGTTCAATGAGCTGACTAGTTTGTCTTTTTTTTTCTAACTAGTATTGATTATATATTCTTAGTTAATACTTATAAAACATGCCTGAATCCTGGACCAGGTCTAGGAGAACAAGACATCAGAATCATGCTACACCAGACCCATGCCATCAGCTAGTGTGCTCTCTCAGGTGCTGTGCTCGCTTGCACATTCACTTTCCTCTCTCTCTCTCTCTCTCTCTCTCTCTCACACACACACACACACACACACACTGCAAGCCCTTATGTTCCAGGCACTGCTGCAGGCTTACCTCATCTGACTGCCATTGGTGTTATAAGTAGCTTCCATGCCTGGAAGAGGCACATACGGTAACATGGTGTGGCTGAAGTGAAGCAAAAGTACAGAAGCAATTAGGGCAGTAGAACAACAGGAAAGTTTTGATGCCACTGGGGGTACTCAAAAGGTTTTGATGCCATTGACGGCACATGATGCTTGATTAGGCCCTAGGAAGATAAGAAATGTCACTCACTCAGAAAGAAGCCCACCCCCCACCCCCATCCCAGTGATGAGAATTACATTTACATGCCCATCACTAGAATGGAGGCAGGCTGACAGGAAGATTATTTTCTAACTTACCTTAATTATTTTCTAACTTGAAAAGAAGGTAGAGAGAGAAATAAAGAAAGGACAGTAACAGGAGGGAATAAGAATGACTTGGAGTCTTTTTTTTTTTTTTCAACGTTTATTTATTTTTGGGACAGAGAGAGACAGAGCATGAACAGGGGAGGGGCAGAGAGAGAGGGAGACACAGAATCGGAAACAGGCTCCAGGCTCTGAGCCATCAGCCCAGAGCCTGACGTGGGGCTCGAACTCACGGACCGCGAGATCGCGACCTGGCTGAAGTCGGACGCTTAACCGACTGCGCCACCCAGGCGCCCCTTATATCTTCTAATGAAGTTATTGAATACATAAATTAGAGATTTAAAAAAATAATTTACAGCTAAAAAAATCTTGTATTATTCATCTCTATGTTAATACCATTAACAAAGTCTAACTTCTATATCCTTACGGAAGAAACTTTTTTTTTTTTTTTTAAGTTTATTTTGAGAGCGCAGGAGTAAGCGGGGGTGGGGGAGGAGCAGAGAGAGAGGGAGACAATCCCAAACAGCATCTGTGCTGTCAGGGCAGAGGCTGATGTGGGACTCAAACTCATGAACAGTGAGATTATGATCTGAACTGAAATCAAGAGTCAGACGCTTAGCCGACTGAGCCACCCAGGAGCCCAAAACTCTTTTCTTTAAAGCCAAGTTCCACGTAAAACATGGTTATGTAGAAGAAAACTGTTAACAGGATTATTAGCTCCTTTGTAATCAAACTTTTATTTTTATTATTGAAGCAATGGTATTCATCACTTATAGCTACATCAATACGTGATGTTGGAGAGCTTTTTGTGCCTCTCAAAGTAAAACCTGCATCAGTTTCTATTGAATTTGGAACTCAGTATAGGTTTAATCAGTGAGGCATTGGTATGATGACCATAATACAATCCATCTCCTCTTAGAAGTAGATTTGTTCAAGGTCTAGGAAACACAAATAATTCAGATTTTTAGGATGTTTAGCACCAACTCAGGTTTCCTTGAGGGCTACTGATAAAAGGAAAGAGGCGGGATGGTACACTGAAAAAGCAGCTGACCAAATCAGCAGTCAGGAGACCCTGGGTCTAGATCAAGCTCAGCTGAAATACTAACCAGTTGAGTGATCCGGGTTAGAAAAAGTCACGTGTCTTAGGCTCCTCATCTATAAAAGCAGCAAAAAGGAGGCCAGTTCAACCTATATTATAGAGTGCTGAAGGTCCAAATAAGAAAATTCTATTGCGGGGGGGCGCTTGGCTGCCTTTGTTGGTAGAGCATGCGACTCTTGATCTTAGGGTCCTTGAGTTGGAGTCCCATGTTGGGTATAGGTTACTTAAATATATAAAACCTTAAAAAAAATTCTATGGAGGGCACCTGGGTGGCTCAGCCGTTAAGCATCTGATTTCGGCTCAGGTCATGATTTCATGGTTCGTGAGTTCGAGTCCCACATCGGGTAAGCTTGAGCCCTGCTTTGGGTGAATCTGGGCCCCAATTTGGTGAGCACGAGCCCTGCTTCACGTAAAATAAGAGCCCGCTTTGGGTGAGCTCCATTCCTCTCTCTTTCTCCCCCTCCATTCTTCCCTCTGCCCCTCCTAGGATCCTTTCTCTCGTTCACTTGTTCCCCAACCCCCACCCCCACCCCAAATCTATGGAAACATAAATTAGCACAGAGCCCGATGTGGAGCTTGAACTCATGAACCATGAGATCATGATCTGAGCTTAAGTCAAGAGTTGGATGCTTAACCGACTGAGACACGCAGGTGCCCATATCATGTGTAACATTTCTAAATGTGTTTAAAAGCAGCAAAGTTCTAAACTCAAAGCCAAGGTATATAATGTTGAGGCACTTCTAGAGCCAACAAGAAGAAAAAGTACCTACAAATGCTTCCATTAAAATAAAAATTAAAATAAATAAATAAATAAATAAATAAAAATAAAAAAATAAAAATACTAGAGATAGGAAGGGGGAGAGAATATATTCCACACTGGAATACACAAAAGTCACGAGGGAAAGAGTTCTCAAGGAAGAAAGAGCCAAAGGGCCACACATTTTCACAGGGTGAAATGAAGAACTAGTCTGTACTCCAACCTCAGACATGAACATAGTTAAAAAAATTTTTTTTAATGTTTATTTATTTTTGAGAGAGACAGAGACAGGCTGCAAATGGGTCAGGGGCAGAGAGAGAGGGAGACACAGAATCTGAAGCAGCCTCCAGGCTCTGAGCTGTCAGCACAGAGCCCGACATGGGGCTTGAACTCACAAGCTGTGAGATCATGACCTGAGCCGAAGTAGGGTGCTCAACCGACTGAGCCACCCAGGCGCCCCTGGCATGAACATAGTTTAAAGAAGGTAACACGATTTAAAGCTGCATGTCACACACTGACCAGAGAGTGCTTATGAGAGTATAGAGGCATACTGACAAACTAGACAAAATAAAAGCAGTATACCATCATTTAAAACAATTTGATTCATTCTAATGTATTTTTTTGTGGCTGCATTATAAGAACATTTTTCTATTAACTATAAGATAAGTACTTATAGTACCATTAGTCTTTCAATTTCAATCAGCCATGTTGAGGTTCTGGGGTGTTTTTCTGAAACACTTTTTATTCATTTAGGTTTCTGCTAAGATGCTCAAGGAACTTTCCAATATGTGCCAGACAGCTTTATAGTGACACAGAATGACTCTACATAAGAGACTGCACAGATATACAAAGAACAAGGCTTCTTCCAGGCTGTTTGGAATTTTGAGGCTTGGTGGGTGTTGAATTTTTAAACTATAGCAATGATAAGGGCCAATTTAAAAAAAAAATTAAGTTTCTGTTTATTTGAGGGATTACAAACAGGAAGATTTATCTATTACGTCTAAAGCAGATTTTTAGGGATATAATTCAATATTTTTTTTCCTATTATTTCTAATAAGAAGGTAAAATGATATTGAAATCATTTTCAACTATTCTAAGTGGTCAAACCACTCTTTTCCCGTTCACTTAAAATTCTACAAATTGTACAACTATAGTAAGTAAATGCCAATCTTTGAAGCCTTTCTGCTCTAAAGAGAAATTCAGAGGTTCAGGAACTAGATTTGGTGATACCTACATAATTACTTTATTTACTTAAAAAGTACTTATTCTGTGCCCTACTTATACACAAAATACTCAATTAGGTGCTGACTGTATATTTTATGAACAAGGTATCATAAGCCATTATTTGTCACTACTTGCAAGTCTTCTAACTTGTAATGGTATTTGTTTTTTCCAAGGTGGGGGCAAGGATAGAAAAGCAGAGAGTCAAAAGATTTGATAGTTTGCAGAATGAATTGGACAGAACAAAGAATGGTAAAAATACAGGGGTAGATCCTGCAGGAAAACTAGAGGGGTCTATGCTTAAGAACTATGGCTACATTTTCTCAGCATAGATTTGGCACAGAAAACAGAAAATATAGGCACGAAGACTCTAAATAGCCTTGCATTTCCAGCCCTCAACTTTCCTCAGAGGTTGGAAAGCAAACATGGGACATTTGCAAAGAACAGGAGATGGATTTTACCTGTTTGTGGTGCTCAGAGTTGGCTGCCTCTTGCTGTGAGTGGAATGAAAAGTAGAGATTTCAAAGGGGCAGGTAGAAGGCCCACGCTGGCTCCAAATGGATAGCACTCGGCCCACCGAGTAGGGCAGAGAACAGAAGACCTTGTCTGCTATGGAGGCTGGAGATCTTAACCCCTTTAAGCCTTGTGTAAACTGGGTCATGAAGAGCCTCTGCATTGTAGGCATGTGACTGGAGAAGCTCCGTTTTTTTGTCCAGATTCGGTAACATCCAGGAGAACAAAGTGCTAGAAGTGTGTGAAGGCCAAGGACAGAGCAGCCTGCTCTGGTCTGGACTATGGCGGTGCCTCCATAGTCTTGGAGAGGACCTGGAGGCTGTGAAGGAGCCTGGGCATATGCCTGACCATGGGGGCCAGTGTCTTCCCTGAATGTGGCCATCCCAGGGCAACTGTGGGATAAGAAGAAAGAAAAGGTCCATTTGGGAGGTTGAGACAGGCACCTAGGGGCCTCTCCTAAGGCGAGCCTGGCTGGAGCACAGTGCTCAGGAAAAGTCCTTGGGGACTCAGTCATGCACTCAGAGCCCGATTTCATGTGAAAAGATATCGGGAAAATTTCGGAACCAAATAGCAGTGATGGCACCTTGTTGCTCAAATCTATGAAGCTCATTTTGATGGCTTCGAGCGAATAAAGTGTCAAGGGCTTACTGTTAGGTCTCTTATCCCATCCACTAGCTGCCAAATATGGATTCAGCTGCATTGTATTGTATGAAAATCCATCCAGAAACCTTTTGTATCTGAGCCGCTTGTAGCTTTTAGCCACTGGAAGAAGTTCAGAGGAACATCGCCGATATCTTAGTTTCTGGGTCTTTGTGGCGGGGACCAGTCTGGAGGCAAGAATGGACAGCTTGTTTAGTAAGGCTGATTCTTTGGTAGGCTTCCTAACATTCAGGCTCCTCAAGGAATGGCACGGAGTCACCTTCTGCTTTGGTATGTGGCTCATTAAGCTCCTGGTTGGTACTGTTTCAGGTTCCAATTGTGCGGGTGCAGACATAGCACATGAACTGAGAAATCTGTGTGCTTTTGTGGGGATGGTTTCAGAGGAACTCTTTAAAAAGGCAGAACTTCTGATTTTACTTATTTTTTTCCCAATGTTGACTTGCTCCTGATAGGAAACTTTCTTACATGTTCGATGGGGCTGCTTCTTTAAGGGAAGCACTCTTTTCTGATATGAAGTGTTCCCAAAGGCACCGTGTATTTCATCACATCCAGCAGAGTTGGGGTTTTGTGCTTTCTGAGGGGCACCACGAAGGCAAGGATCTGTGTATGACACCATGTCTGTTTTTAATGGATGGCACAAGCTTTCCTCCTTTGGATTTTCCAGCTTCTGAAACTGTGCAGCAGTGCCGCCCTTGGCTAGCTTTGCTAGAGTGATTTCCTTCATCATGGTGGACTCACCTTTGCAATCCTTAGTTTGGTTCTTATCTTGCACTTCATCTGACAACACATTAGATGATACACATTGTTCCAATATCCTGTGTGCGTCTTTTTGATGTAGATATTCCTCTTCATTCTGCAACATGTAGTCTAAAGCCCTCTGGCTTTGTAGCTCGTCAGTATCACCAAGCATCCTCTGGGATTTAGAGTGGGTCTGAGAAATCTCTCTCCCTTTATTATTACCAGCTTCTCTGGTGATCATCTTCTCAGACTCTTCACTGACAGTTAAGTAACCCAGGGGTCCCCTCTGATGTGCTTCAGTTTCTTCTCCTTTCAACTTAGTTTCTGTTTCCATTGTCAAAGGCAAATTTTGCATACTGCTGTCTATTCTGAGTCCTTCACTAGAATTACTCCCATCCCCTGGCACTCCTTCCTTCGTCTCAAGCAGGACTGTGCGGTGCTCTATGTTTTCACAAAGGATTTTACCATCTTTTGGTTTAAAAGGTTTTTTCAGCTCAGTTTCTCCACTATTAACATTACTTTCTGAATTTTCTTGAGAACACAGATACAAAGGCATTGTCTCAATGGATTTCAGGCTCCCTATGGGAACAGGGCTCTCATCTGGGCATCCAGAAGACAGTAACTCTTCTGAGGAAATTCCAAAGGTATTTTCCTTGTCAAACTCAGAATTTATTTCCAGTCTTGATCCTTCAATCATTCCTTGTGTTTCTCTCAGGGATGCTTCTTTAACTTGCTCTTCATGATAAGTATTATCTAAGGACACATTTATACCATCCAACATTTTTGTATTTGATTCATGATCTGCAATAGACTCTATCTCACTGGCACAAGAGTCTGGACATGGACACACTTCCACTTCACAATCTTTTAATGATCTGCATACTTTCTCTTCACATGATTTTTTCATTTCCAGAGGCTCCGCTTTAGAGGAAGTAGCATCTGGAAAATCTGAGTCCTGGTCAATCATTCTGATAAATGCAGCATTCAGTTCTCCTCTCTGAGGCAGAGTACTCACTGAGGTATCCTGTAACGTCAGCCCATCTTGTCCTGCACCACCATCAAGGGTACTAGATGTTTGTAAGTCCAACATGCTTTCTGTAGACTTACTACCACAGTCTGTGTAGACAGTGTCTACCATGCCATCTGTGGACTCCTCACAACCAGAAATATGTCCATTGTCTCCTTTCAAATTGCCTTTCTTTGAACTACCACCAGACAAAGGGTTGTTACTGCCCGAACCAACTAACAGATCCTTTTGATTTTTGCTTACCTCTCTGTTAGGTTCTGTAACAGTCTCCCTCTCATCACCATGTAGCGTCTGCTTAGTTGGTTTATCTTCACTTCTGCATTCATCTGGTCTGTTTTGGTTATTCTGGCAGTCAAGAAATTTATCTCCTTTTTGCTCAAGAGTTTCAACTGCTTGGCTCATGGTTTTGAAACTGGAGAACATAATAGTAGGAGACTGGTCCAAAAATTTTTCAGGGCTTGGAATGTTTGCAGATAAATTTAGTTCTGGTGTGGAACAGTCAGAGATGTTATACTCACAAAACACGGTCTCTTTAGGTACATCCCATTCCTTTGCTTTCAGACCTTCCTCACGGGGCTGGGTGTGACTGGTGGTGGGAATGGTTTTGTCTGAAGCTTCACTACTTAACATGCCTACCGGTGTATCGTTTCTGATCTTATTTCCTGGGAGGCTGCCTTTAGTTTCTCCCCTAGCAAGTTTGCTTTCTTCTGATGTGTAACCCACTTTATGGGTGCTACTTTCTGTGCAGACTTCTCTTCTTTGGGAGTGGTCATTGCTGTGCTGAAATGCATCTTCACACTTGGTTATTAAAGAGTTTTCAACTTCTAGGATGATTCTGCTGGACTCAAACGCAGCACAAACAGAACACATGCTCTTTTCTCGTGCATTTTTATTTACACAATGACAGCTAGAGAGATCCTGAGATTGAACACTTTGACATTCCATAGCAGAGACCTCTTGAGGCAAGACTGCTGATTCTTTCTTTCTTGAGAGAAGGCTGGAATGTAGATGTACTATTCCTGAATCAGCCATCTTGTCTTTTCTTTCTAGGCTTCCTGGTTTGATGTTTAAGGTGGGATTGTTTGAAGAGGCACCACAGGTTTTGTCACCTGATGGAGAGATGTCTTTCATTTTTGTTTTGATGGGAATGGTCTGGGTATCAGCAGTGACATCTGCTCCATCCTCTAATGGAGGGTGATGGCTCTGTTGGGAATCCTTGCTTGTTGCTAAAGGCATCTCTTTGTTAGCTGACAACTTTGCGTGGTCTTGAGAATTAAGGGGCACTTGATTTAAAGCACATTCACTTTCTATTTTGTTTATAACCAGTTCATTGGTACGAGGAAGTTCATTCATCTCACAGGCAGTGCTCTGCTCATCTAAATGTGAACTATCGTCCAGTGAGGTCTGTACAGCTTGCTCTGACTCAGGTCTGTAATCAAATTCTAGGGATAGTGGTAACTGAGCAGTATCTTTCTTGGGTTTTGATACCTCATTCATAGGACTTATCTGGTCCTCTGGCATTAAACTCACAAGGGATTTTCTTTCATTCAGAAATTCATTACATGATGCTTCATTTAACTGGGTGTTGCCTTCCAGATTTTTCTGGGTGCAGACTAAGGAGTTAGAGTCTTTACTGTAAATCTTTTCAGTTACCATATTGGGCTCCATAGTGGTTGTCTGTTCTGGCTCTTCAATCTGCATTAAGGAGGAAAAACTGTTCTCTTCAGAGTGTCTACCTGGATGGCTCATATCCGTAGAAGTTCCTCTATGGTCCTCATGGTTTGTCAAGCTACCTTGAGTGTCTAAAGTGATTTTTAAGTCATTTTTTTTTAACGTTACTTCCGTGGCTTCGGTGAAAGAATTGGGCACTAAAGA